>NC_089689.1:2400000-3000000 GCF_031753505.1 Anomalospiza imberbis | reverse complement strand
AACCTGTGGGAAGGCTGCCTGCCTGTCTAAAAATCCCAGACTATATCTAGGTGGGAATGCTTATCTCCTCCCCCCTGGGCGGAGCATCTCACAACGGGCTGATGTCATTCCGAGGCACGGGTGGGTCCTTGATCACCTGTACAACAGAAACGGCTCCTGGAGGGAGTTATCTCTGAGTCATGGGGCAAGACATTGATGGGCCCATTAACAGGAGATGAGGAAAACTGCCCAGAAGACAACTGCTGCACAGATGGCGATAGAAAACATCCTGCTTCTCAATCTCGGACAGCTCCGTCAACACCGGGCACATTCCTACACCGTCCCTTGTCTGATCTGTAGGGGAAGAACTGATCGACTTCTGGCTGATCACTGAAAGGCTCCTGGGTCTGGACGAGTCAGATGGGAGTCAGAGGGAGCTGTTCTTGTCCCTGGTGCACAGGCTGAGAGCCACTCACCTGCGTGAAGGCTCCAGCGTCGTCACCTTCTGCACCACCATCCTTGGTAAGAGACACAGAGCTGGGGATGAGCACTTCCCTACCAGAGAGGGGGTCTTTCCTGGCTGCTCCCAGGGGGATGGGATGCCATCCCCTGCCTGGGGAACAGCCTGCACGGAGCCATCTCCCCGTTGTAATTCCCTGCATCCATCTCAGGATCTTTTCCGAAAGCCAGGCACATCCAGTCTATCAGCAGCAGGAGGGAGATCCTAAGCAACATGCAGGAACAGGTCCTTTTTATGATTCAGAGTTACTGGCTCCCTAAATTCTTCGTGCACTGCAAGATGGCAATGGAAGAAGAGGAATCGTGCTGGCCTTTGCTCCAGGAATATCGGGAACGTTTGTCACAGGCCGGCTGGCAGGAGCCCCCAGGCCTGTCAGAGACCCTCCCCACCATGCACATCAAAAGGAGCCGGGGCGCGCCAGGGCCCTACTGCAGCCAGAAGGCCAAAGCAGAGCTCTGGGCTCTGCTCAGGGAGGGGAGGGACACCCAAGAATTGAAAATGGCCACTTTTCGGGTGAAAGCAGAGAAGCAGCCAGGGCCAGCTGGGAGCAGGGAGGAATTGTGTCTGGATAAGGATGCTTTGGGATCAATTCCCCAGCAGTCACAGCATCCTGCCTTTGGAGGCAGAGGAGGAGCAACATTTCCTGGAAGACCTCAGTCCAGTGCAGAACAGGATCTAGAAAACCTCTGTAAGGAGAAAATCCTCTCTGACTTCCCTCCCTCTGCATCCCTTGCCCGGCTGCCATCCCTGAAAAAAACAGTCAAGACCTTGGATTTCCTTCCCTGGGCCCTGAGTGCCGAGGCCTGTGCGGGAAGACCCTTCAGAGATTTCCTACAGCACCAGAACCGGCCCATGGAGACTCATCTCCTGGACCTGTGGCATGACCTGGAGGAGTTTCTGCCCGTGGTGCTGGACTCCAACAGAGAAAACAGCTTCTTCCTGCGCCATTTGATTGGGGAAAAGATCTGCAAGACCTACCTGGAGGACAACAACATTGAGAAGCTTCCCTTGGAGAACAGGACTCTTGTGAGTTTGTGGAACCGTCTGAGATGCGGAGAATTCTCCCCCTGGATATTCAGAGCCCAGAAGGAGATTTGCAAGGTACACAGGGGTGCTGGCAGAGGTCAGGCTGGGAGGTACAGCTGGCATTGGCAGCCCTGTGGTGGTGTGAGGGCTGTGGGGATGTTTAAGAAGTGAAGCATCTGGAAAATGAAGAGGAGAAGGGATTAGGAAGGGAACACCTTGCAGTCACCTTGCTGGACCAGGCCAGTGGAGAGGAGCATCCTCACTGGTTTGCTGGGCAGCAGAGCAGGGCTGAGCAGTCCCAGAACATCTCTGGTGACCCTGGCTAGGTGCACATTCCAGGGGCTGGGGATGACAGGGCAGTGGCCATCCTTTTGCACCCATCACTGGTTCCAGCACAACCCCAGTAAAACCCATTTAGAGTCCCAGCCCTTCTGGGCAGCCCAATGGACCAAGCTGGATGTGCAGGCTTGTCCTGGGCCTGTCAGCAAGTTGTGAGCCACCCGTGGCACCAGAACTGTGACCCTGCCTGAGGACAATCCCCCTTTGCTCCTCCCCAGGTGCTCTGTGGCCTCTATGAGGAATTTCTGGCCTCTGATGACAGGACGTTCCTCCAGTTTATGGTAAGGGGCATGCACAGGGGCATCCTCATGGGAGTGTGCAGGCTCCAGTGGGCATGTGAAAAGTTGGAGAGGGAGTGAGGGAGGGAGGAGAAGCCCAGCACTAGCTGCAGTGGTCTGCCATCCCACGATATCCCCAGCCAGCGCTGCCACAGGGTGACCCAGCAGATCCTACCCTGCTCCAGCTGCCTGGAGCAATGACCCTTAACTCTTGCAGCACAGCATCCCATTCAGCTGGCAGCACTGCAGGCACAACCTGCAAGAGCTCCCCTGAGACAAGCTGTGACTCTGCCCAAAAGCTGGGAGAAACATAATTGCAGGCTTTTAGGGTAGGCACGGGTGAGCCCAGCACTTCTGGGAATTTATCTCCCCTTTTTTCCCTTGCCCACGCTATTAATGTGTAATTATTACTGCTATTAATGTGACTCATGTGAATGACACACATGGGATGCCCCAGCTCCAGCACCAGTGCCTGGCCAGCACAGGGGGGAAGAGGCCATGTAGCCTTTTAGCCTGTGACTCAACCACCCTCAAGTTTTCCACATATTTTTTTCCACCAAAAGGATGAGATAAGAAATCAGAGTCACACAAGCTCTCTTCTCAGACCATTATTCCTCCTGGCATCAGAAATGCCATAAAACCTCCCCACATTCCAGCATTACACCCAGAAACCTCCTTGCAGGCAGAACCCCCTGAGCATCCCACCTGCACTGGTACCTGCACAACCGATGCAGGCAATTCTTCTCACTGCAGATGATGTTCTTCAAACCAACTGCTTTCCCTAAACGAAATGTAAAACCAGCAGCTGATCCTGGAAATGTTAAGGAGAGGCTGTCGGGGCTTGGTATCCTGAAAGACCTGGCTTCCAGAGCCTCAGCCAGGGAGAGCTGAGCATTTTGGAAAAGTCAGCTGGCAGCTCCTGACCCTGACTCATTAACTGCTCTTAGTGGGAAGTTAATTAGCTGCCCAGGTTTTTAAGCACCTCTTGTCAGGGAAATCTCCTCTCGGAGGCCAGAGCTGGTCTGGGAGTGCAATTAGCACTTCAGCAGGCACCAGGGCCCTGCTCTCTGTGGGCACCATCCCCTGAGCCAAACTCCTCCCGGCGCTCCTGCTCCGGGGTCAGGGGAGCTGCTGGCGGCTTAGCAGGGTTATTTTTGGTGCCTGCTCTCCGCTCCCAGCCAGAAGGCAGCCACTCTACCCCTGCTGCTTGGCGAGCTGTGCAAACTGTGTGTCTGTGGCGAGAGGCAAAACCTGCAGCAGGGTTTTGGGGGGAATGAGGGAGGCGCTCCCAGGGCTCCAGCTGGAGCCAGCCCCGGTGACAGCAGCTAACAAAACAGCACACGAGGCTGCCAGGCTGCCGGGGACACCTTCAGGGTTGTTTCCAGCCCTCCTGAGCCCTTCAGGAAAGCTGCAAGGCCGTGTCTGGTCTACCTCTGGCTGCCTGTACATCCCGGGCAGCCTGAGCTGAGCTTTGTGCCCTCACAGATTCCTTCCAGACTGCTTAAAGCTCAAGCAGAGGCCGAAACCAGGCAGGTTTGTAGTCTGAGGCACAGTAAAACACGTGGGTGATGCCTTGTGAAGGCTGACCTAGAACAGAGACTAGACTGAGTTAAAGAATAAAGCAGGGATTTTTTAAGAGGCCTCAAATAGATCCACCTTGGGCAGCACAACCCAAAATGGCCACAAAATGGACACTGGTCACGGGGTATGACACTTTTATAAGTTCTGCTCCATTTGCATATTGGAGCTAACTGTCCAATTCCACCTTTAGGTTGTGAAGTTCCATTTTTCTTGTTTTCTCTCTTCAGCCCACATTGTTTATGTTCTTGGGCCTGAGATCTGGATCATTTGTCCTTGGTCCCCAGCTAGGGAAGGAATTGTTTTGTCTCCCTGCTCTGTGCAGAGAGCTCACCATCCCCTAATGTGAAGCCCAGACCCACACACTAAAGCAGCACAGAATGTGAAAAATAAAGAAGCTAAACCCTGAGGCATGATGGGCGCAGTGCTGGAGATGGGGAAGGTGCTCTGTGCCATCACCCTGTCCTGTTCTCACCACAGGCTCCAGGCATGGACGTCCCCATGGCCGAGGTGCCAGGCCGTGCTGCTGGCAGAGGGGGACATTTCCACCTGTCCCAGAGGATGAACCAGTCCCTGCAGCTGAGCCAGGCCTTGCATGGCACGAGGAGCTTGGAGGGGGTCTCCTCCAAGCACTGGCAATTGCTTGCTGCTCGGGACCTGCAGAAGGGGGGCTCCATCCAGGCAGAGCTGGAGCTGCTCCTGGGCAGTGCTGGTAAGAGGGGCTCTCCATTCCTGGTGGGGCTCACGTTGGCTGAAGCCAGTAAAGTATGTTTTATGCTCTGGTGGTAGCCCTTAACAGGTGATGAACATCATGGGGTGGGTTGGTACAGTGGGGGTAGGAGCTTTCATTTGTAATGAAAGCTTTGGCAGCTTTTCTTTCCTGTCAAAATCAGTCAAAACTGTCCAGAAGGATTTTAGACAAGGGCCAAATTTCCTCCTGCCAGTACCAGCGGCACCAAATGCCACAGCCCTGCACTGGCCTGGATCACCAGATCAAATGAAGGCTGCAGCAAAGTGGCTGAAGCCCAAAGCCAGCAGTGGCTCCTGCCCCCCCAGTTCCACATTTTGGCCTTCTGAGGATGCTGGGACTGGCCATGCTGGTGCTGTGGCCCTCAGCTTTGTTCTGTCATGCAATCTTTTGGGAATGACACCAATTTTCTGCACTGAGGGTGACAGCAGTCACTTGCAGCACCCCTGTAGCTTGTGGGCCCTCAGTTTTACCCAAGAAATGCAGTGTCAGGGGTAGATCATGGAGCAGGACACACAAGGGGACAGGGAAGGTGACAAAACCCAACCCTCAGAGCCAGTGCTGAAAGGCTGTTGTAAGCAGAGGTAATGGACATGGGGTCTGTCCCCTCTCCTCTCTCTGATGCAGAATTCCAGAGGATGATAGCAGATGAGCTGGCTGCGGGCAGCCCAAGCAAGGAAGAGGAGCTTCTGCAGCTCATGAGTGCAGCACTCGGTGAGTCCAGGCTGGGCAGGCAAGAGGCCAGGTGGGCTCCCAGACATCCATCACCCTTGGTGAGCTTGTCCAGAAGAAAGGCCTATCCACCCACCACAGGCTGTGCTCTGGGGCACTAATGCAGCCAGGCAGGGTGGCAGTGGGGGATTTCTCTGAAGCAGATGCTGAGGAAGTCAAAGCATGAGAGGTAAAGTATCGGTGATGATGAGAGAGATGGGGAGACTGTGAGGTGGTCAAAGAATCCAATTTTATTGTGGACTACAGAAGCTTATATACCATTTTAGGAAGGCTACTAATGTTTTACTACAGTGTTTGGGTTAATCATCACATAAACAAACTTACACATTTTAAACATCTCTTGCTTGCAGAAGTCTGATGTAATTTTCTTTTTCCAGTAGACCCATCTGATTGAATCTTCTTTGCAATCTTGATTTAATCCTCAAAGTTCTGTTTGCTCTTGCCAAGGCATCCTGTTACCAAATGTCTTATGCTAGCCAGGTCCAAAGTCCATCGTCTGTCCTGTGCGTCCCAATATCCCAGTAGTGAAGAGCTCCCACAGTGTCTCCTGGGCCAGAGTCACCACAGAGACACCACGTGGAGGCTCCAGGGTCCAGGTGTCTGCAGGCTCTGCCTGTCACCTGAGGAAGAGGCCAGCCCTGTTTCTGTCCCCACAGCTGTTGCATCTGAGAGGATTGCTCGAGAGAACGCTGCTGCCGCTGCAAGGAAGAAGGCAGCTAGAAAACGCAGGTCTGGCACCTGGCAGCACACAGCTTTGCTCCTTCCACTCTTTCAGGTTTTTCCAGAGCTCCCCTGTAGTGCCACTGCTCTCCGTTAGCTCATTTGGCCCTCTCAGATGTAGGGTGGCCTGTGGGTCTAAACTGCAGAATTATCAGGGAAAGGAGAAAAATTAACACTCCCCACCCCCAGTTCAAATTTACTCTTCACACCTTGTGCAAATCTTGTGCACTTCATCCTCAATCAACCCCCGGAATACCACCTGAGCAGTGCTTAGATTCCCGGAAAAATCACTTAAAATCACACTGTAGCCATACTTAAATCTCTGGACTCACGCCTCACCTCCTGGGAATACTCCAGCCATGAGTCCTTGCAGCTTCACACTGGGATATAAAGCAAATGGAAAAATGATGCCGAGCACCTGGGCTGAGCTGATTCCTTCAGCCCAGTTATGCAAATGCACCCTGCCCAACATCCATCCCACCCTAAGGGGCCAGACAGCAACTGCTAAAAATGCATTTTTCTGTGACCCATCAGCATTGATATTCCATCCAGACCCTCACCCCAAACCTACCAAATCACTTCTGAGCCCACAGGCTGCTGGACTGGAGGAGGAAACACTGCAGATAAGCAGGACAGACACTCCCAAGGCTACCACATGCAAGAAGAGAATCCAGGGGAGGGTACCTAGTGCCCTCTACCATTGTCCAACCTCTTCCAGGAACAGAAATCCAGTGGGACCCCAACCCTGGGGCTATCCCTTATCAGCTACTCCCCACCTTAGCCCCCCTTCCATCAAACCAGTGCCCTCCTCATGCCTCTGGCTGCCCTTGATGCTCTCTCTGCTCTCCCATCTGGCAGGTTTGAGGAGGAGGAGGAAGAGGAAGAGGAAGAGGAGGAAGGGCACTACTGTCAGAAGAAGCAGAAACAGATACAGAAGCAGAAACAGACACAGAAGCAGAAACAAAAGAAGAAGCAGAAACAGAAGCAGAAGGAACAGCCGCAGCAGGAGGATTTGTTGCCCTGGAGCAAAAAGTCCAAGTCTAGGCATTGTCAGCTTGTGCAGGAAGGGACAGAGGACCTCAGGACACAGAGGATGGTAAGGAAGGACCCTCTGTGCTGGCAGGCTGAGGGTGATTGCCAGGCAAGGAAGAGAGGAGGTGCTGTGAGACAAGGGATGTCACATAAATGGGGTGAGGGCGTCAGACTTGGAGAGCTGCAGAAAGGCAGAAGGGAAAGGCTCCCTCCTGCAGGCTCGGGACTGGCCGAGCGATTCACACCATCCCCCGTGGCCACCAGGGAAACTGAGAAATGCTGGAAAGCAGAGATGATGGCTGGGTCACAAATCCCACTGCCAAGGCTGCTCCAGCTCACAGTGGTGGCTCCAAAGAGGAGGGCTCAGCCCCAGTGCTGCAGCTGATGCCACCTGTGCCGTGTCTCCACAGGGATGGGCCTGGGATGCCATCCGGGAGCTTGTCAGGAGCTTCTGCAAGTTCCAGAGGGAGATGGAGAATCACACACGCCGTGCAGAATTTGAGGCGTTTCTCCGTCAGGAGCGAAGAAACGAGAGGGAAAGTATGTCCAGTGTCCTGCCACCCCTGCTCCTCCCTCCTCAGGACACCCCTGGCTTTAGGTAGAGAAGAAAATGGAGAAAACCTGTCCCTTACCTCCCACCATCATGACTTAGTGCCCCGTTATACTGTTGCATCTTTCTCAAACAATGTTGTATATGCAAGTTTGCATCCCTGCCTCAAAAGCAAAAAAAAAAAAAAAAAACCAAAAAAAAAAAAAAAAACCAAAAAAAACAACCACCCAAAACAGGAAACACTAAATGGAGCTAAGGTGAGACAGGCCAGAAAAACAAGCAAAAGGAAATTGTTTTCTGGGCAACAGGGAGCTGACCTGAACAGAAAGTTTACACACAGGTCTGAGAGGAAGCAGGAAAAGCAGTTAGAAAAGTAATCTACTAAACACACAGAAACCCTATTTAGATCAAGAGAATTTTGTATATGGGGAAAACAGATTTTTTTCCCTTTCATCCTCACTCATTATCTGCTTGTGGGCTGTGTCAGAGCCAGGGCCAACAGCTAGACAGACTAGCAGGAAACAGTGAACATAAACACTCTGTGGGTGCAAAGAGGAGGAGGGAAGGAGGACATCACCAAGCTAGAGGGAAGGTGTAGTTCACAGAGGTAGAAAGGCCCCCAGCAAATTGCATGCAGCTAAGGGAAGCCCAGGTGAGGTGAAGGAGCAAACCCAGTGCTGGGCAGGAGCACACAGCATCTCTTCCCCTGCCTCAGACTTGCCTGTCAAGGAGAAGAAGAGCAAAAGTCCTGCCAAGAGCCCCCGTTCCCTCAAGGGCAAGGGCAAAGGCCAGCCGCAGAAGGTGACGCTGATCAAACGCCACATTTTGGACAAACAGCTCATCGTCGTCAACTTCCTCGTCGACGACCTCCGCTTTTACCTGGAGATGGACAAGTAAGTTCTTCTTCCACCAGGTGCTCGGGTATCACTACAGAATCCCAGAATGGTTTGGGTTGGAAGGGACCTTAAAAGTTATCTCATTCCAACTCCCTGCTTTGGGCAGGGACATGTCCCTCTGGACAAGGTTGCTCAGAGCTTCACCCAACTTGGTCTTGGCACCAGCCTACCTTGGCTCTGGCCTGAACCCATCTCTGATGGAGACCTCCAATCCAAAGTCCCTATTTCAGCCTGCAGTCATCCCCTGACTCAGGGTTCCTGTTTGAAATCCTTTTTTTTTTGGTAGTCCCAAGCGATTCAGCATTTGGATACACTGTTCTGGATGTCCCAGTTGTGGTGGCATTTCTCCCTTGACCTTGTCCACATTCCCATGAAACCTGTAAGACCAGTCCATGGTCAATGGGCACCAGCCCTGCAGCCAACACCCTCACAACAGGCAAATCCCCATCTTTCAGTCCTCCTCTTTTCCCAAAAAGGGGGAACATCACCTGCCCCAGGTGACCCTGTGACCATGAGAGTGGCAGAAGAGGGAGGTGGCTTTTCATACCTCCTGTGTCACTCTTCCACACTTTGAGGACTGCTTTTCCTGCCCAAGCAAATATCAAATTATCGGATTAAGCCCTTTTCTGACCCAGAGATGGGGCAACTGAGAGGTGTTTTAAAAACTTTTATTCCATTTTCAGTCTCATGTGAAGGATGAGACAATACAGATGTTATAGTTCACACCATCACAATCAGAAGCCAATTATTTCTTAATTACGATACATTATAAGTGTTTCTTGGTCTATCAGCGTTTGCCACACCATACTGCAAATGCCTTAAAGCCAATATCTAAAATTACCCCTCGTGGGTCCTACTACAATGCATCTTTCATGGTTCTATTTCTCTAAAGTACTTTGTCTTTTTTGCAAGGCCAAAAGTATTTAAGAATTTTCTACAAATCCATTTCCCACACCAAATTAAGCAAGAACAGGACTGTCTAGCCTAGCAATTAAGCAGCATTTGTCTCAGAGCAAGACCCCACGTGCCTTTGCAGGTTTTCTAAGTTAGCTGACTGCGAGGAAGCTGCGGCACCCCACAGCATGCGGTCAGAAAAGCACACTGCCTTTCTCAAAAGGAAACTTGACATCATCAGCAAGCTTTTCCTGAACTCTGACATCCCCCCCAAACTGCGGGTGAGACCCCAGGAGTGCCCAAGGAGGCTGGAGGCTGCTCATTGCTCAAGGCCATTGCAGCACAGCTGGGAACAGTGGTGGGGAAAGAGGAACAGGCTCGGGTCTGGATCTGCTGGGGGGACTTTGGGGTCCCACATGGGCTAGGAGGGGTGGGAAGCAACCCCCCAGCAGCCCTGATAAACTGAGAACAAGCATGTGGATAAGGATGGGAGAGATGGGGACGATTCTCCAGCATTACCTGCTGGAGGAACACCAGGCCTGGAGTGCCAGGATCGTCCTGCACACCACCAGTCCAATTTTTTCACTCCTCAGAAGCCAGTGTCACCATCATCCCCTCCCACTGCACCCACCCCATTTCCTCCCAGTAGCTCTGCCATCTCCCCTTTGGAGGGCATGATGCTTCCCCCAGAGATCCAGGTGGGATCCTGCCCTTGTGCCTGGGGCAAGCAGCCAGGATGGAATTTGGGTCTCTGCTTAGAGACTGCTGAGGTGGGGTCAGGGAGAGAAACCTGGCCCCATCAGGAGTGCTGCAAAGTGCTTTGGTCTCTTCTGTGCCCAGGTCAACATCTCTGAGAAAGACAGGGATTTAATCTGCCGTTCATCTTCCAAGGGGCCACTGACCCGGGCCATCTACCACAATGCCAAGGTCACCCTCTTCCCCATCCTGATGTACTTTTGGAGAAGGTACCTATCCATCCCCTCTCTCCCAAGGTGGAGAAGGCCCTGGGGATGCCACCCTTTATCTCCAGCCACTGGTTCCTCTGCCATGCTGAAAATGCAGACCAGACGCTCCCCAGGAGCTCAGCTGGAATTGTCTCCTTGGAGCTTTGCTGTCCCTGGTGTTTCTCATGCAGGTTCTGCACCTGGAAGGTGATGAGGAGCTTTCAGGGCTACCAGGAGGTCAGGAGCTCTGGGATCCATCAGGAGGGCTGGAGCTTTCAGCTCACCAAGGGGGACAGGAGCTCCCGGGTCCAACAGGAGAAGAAGAGCTCTCAGGAGCCCAAGGGGGGCCAGAGCTGCCAGGGCCACAAGGAGGGCAGAGTTCCAGCCTCTTCACCTCCTGCAAAAACCCCCTCCAAAGTACCCAAGATCCCCTGTCCCAAGAAGCTGGTGGCCATTCCCTCTACTACACATTATGCTCCAGGTTTGTTCTTCCAGTGCAGAAACACCCAGACCTGACATCTTTTAAGTTCCCCTGGAAAGATCCCCTCCTTCACACTGCTTTGAGGGTGTATGTGATGCAGGCCTGCTGGGAAAATGGAATGGAATTTTTTTTTTTTCCTGTCAAGATCAGTCAAAACTGTCCAGCAGGATTTTAGAAATTTTCTTTGGTGAATAGGGAAGTTAGCACAGAGACTTCCAAAGCAAAGAACTGTTGCATAATTCCTATTTATTTCAATAGCCAAGTTAAAAATACTCAGGCACACCCCCTGAAACAGAAATAAAAACCCCAGTCTTTTGGGCTGCAAGTCAAATGGGAGCAGGAAAAAGAGAACAAGCGTGCAGCCAAACACCAGGCACACTGGCATTCCATGGAGGGTGCTTTGAATATCTGGAATGGAGAATAAGCTCCATCAGGGTTTGAGATGACATCTCCAGGGAAAGAGATGTTTTTTCTTCCTCATCCCCTTGTTTAGTTTAGATATACTGAAAAACTCTAAACTGGAAAACACAAAGTGATGCTGAGCACTGTCAGTCTGCCTGACAGCCCGCTCCTTGGCTGAATATTCATTTGGAAATTGTCTAATTGATTTTTGATTAAAGGGGAAACCAAAATAGGCACATACTAATCTCGCTTTGACGGATGAGTGGGCGTCAGCAAGCTGCTGTTCTGCTCCCTGTCATTTATCACTGTCAAGTTCTCGCTAAAAAGCAGCAGAGTTCGAGGATTTGGATAACTCCAGGGAGATGCTTGAGCTCTTGCTCCACAGTAGGGCTGAGGTGATAGAGCTGAGGTGACAGAGCCCTGTGCCCCAGGAATGCCAAGCCATGTTCGTAGCTCAAACCACCTCACCCCTTGGCTATTCCCATGGACAGCATCTAGTCTTCAGCTCAGGTCTTCACCTTGTTACAGAGCCTCACTGCTCTTCCAGGACCTTCTGAAACATAGCTGTTTTAATGCAAGTCACACACAAAAAAAAACCCCAAAAAAACAAACAAACAAACAAACAAAAAACCAGAAAAAACCTCATGTATCACACATGTATTCCAAGCTGGTGATAAGCCAGAAACCTTGTGTTACAGTAGACAAGGACAGTGTTTGCCAGGGTCTTCATGGAGCAGAGAGATACATTTAAACCGATTCAGATTAGAGATAGCAAGTCGTTTTTTACACTAGAGGGTGGTAAAACACTGGTATAGGTTATCCAGAGAAGCTGTGGCAGCTCCATCCCTGGAAATATTCAGGATCAGGTTGGATGGGGCTCTGAGCAGCCTGGTCTAGTGGAAGGTATTGGGGGCTGCACTCGATGGCCTTGAAAGGTCCCTTCCAACACAAATTATTCTGTGTTTAAATCAGTGCAAACTGCTGCAAGGCTTGGGAGAGTCCCAGGCAGCACAGCCCGTGTTTAACTGCAGTCAGAGAGTGACTGCACTGGGAGCTGCTCTGGACACGTAGAAAAGACTCTGATCTCTCCAGAATGGACGTTAACCCCACAGGGAGTGTCCCTGGGATGACGCTCCCCAAGCCACCGCTGCTTGCTGCGTCTCACAGGGACGAGTGAGACATGGGGTCAGAAAAAACAGGAACATTTTTAACAGGAGCCAGGCAGAAAAAAAATCCCTCAGCTTGCCTGGCAAGTGGGGGACAAGATGTGTGACCCAAAATAGCTGTTTCTGACTGTGCTGATGTCCACACCAGCTCCCAAGACACTTTTCTGCACCGTATGCTTTCACCAATGACCTTTCTCTAAGGGTCTTGCTTTTCTAACCTTTAGGTAAAAACTTGCTTTTGAGCTGTCAGGAAAAAAAATGGTTTTGTTTCCTTTTAAAAAGCACTGAAATTGCTGAGGAAAACACCTGTAAATGCAGAAAAAACCTCCTCTCCTAGTAATTTATTTTGAGGGATGTGCAGACACAGTTTGAGCAGGGCTGGGTGGTGGCAGGCAGGGACCCATCTGCCATCACCAGGCGTCACTGTGGCACTGTCCACAGGGCACTCCCGGGACAAGCTGCCCAGGCAGGCACAAAGCCTGGCACACCTTTCTTTTTCTAGAAAAAAAAAAAAAAAATCCAGCTTGTTTTCTCAATCATCCATGGATGTGGTTCAGAATGCTTCAGCTTGGCAGGTGAGAAATGCATCAGCTGAACTAGTAAAGAATGTCCAAAGAAATTTGAGGACAAACCTCCTAATGAGCCTGTATTTCAAAAACAAAATCTCCCATTTCTGTCACCCAGCCTTGCCACAGAGCCATGGTGGGACATGTCACCCCCACTCTGCAGCCCCCCAACTGTTTCACCGTCAAGGAGATCTCAAGTCCTCACTCAACCATCCTTCCCTGTGCTCTGGGCAAGCCCCAAATGATTTGGGGGGCACACCACTGCTGTCCCCCCTCATTTGCCATCAGAGCACTCCGTGTGTCTTCCCTCACCAGGTAAAAGGGCTGTCCTTATCTTCACGCTGAAAGAAGGCCTCGAGCTCCTGCTACCACGGCCCCAGAAGAAAACTGAGCTTCCAGAGGAGCAAAAAGGTGAGAAAGCTCAGAATGGAGCCCTCCTGCTCCTGAGGGGATGGGAGCTGGGCTGGAGGGCTCCCTGCAGCGGCCGTGGTGGGAACTTTGTGCTGTTGTTTCCCTCAGCTGCAGATCCCAGTGGGGAGAAGAGGCCCTCGCTCAGCGAGCCTGCCCCGCAGGGCGGGTAGGTGGTCCCAGAGGTGCTCACCTCCTCCAGACCCCACCAGCACAGCCTGTGGCTCCCTTAAATCACAGGGGTTTGTGCAGGATGCTGGGCAGCCCCACCATCTGCAGTAACGGCCACAGAAACTCCCAGCTGCTGCATTCTCCATGCCCAGAACGCCTCCCTGATCCTTCTCCATGCCCAAAACTCCTCCCTGGGAGCATCCCTGATCCTTTTCCATGCCCAAAACGCCTCCCTGATCCCTCTCCATGCCCAGAACTTCTCCCCGGGAGAATCCCTTATACCTCTCCATGCCCAAAACTCCTCCCTGGGAGCATCCCTGATCCTTCTCCATGCCCAGAACTCCTCCTTGGAAGCATCCCTGAATCCTCTCCATGCCCAGAACTCCTCCCTGGGAGCATCGTTGATCCTTCTCCATGCCCAGAATTCCTCCCTGAGAGCCTCCTTGATCCTTCTCCATGCCCAGAATTCCTCCCTGGGAGCTTCCTTGATCCTTCTCCATGCCCAAAACACCTCCCTGAGAGCCTTCCTGATCCTTCTCCATGCTCAGAACTCCTCCTTGGGAGCACACAGCCATGTGCTCTCCCCCTGCTCACCTTTTCCATGCCCAAAACTCCTCCCTGGGAGCATCCCTGATCCCTCTCCATGCCCAGAACTCCTCCCTGGGCACACACAGCCCTGTGCTGTGCGCTGATCACCCTCACCCTGCCTTCAGCAGCAGTAGCCACTGATGCAGCATCTCTCCCTTCCCTGCAGGAACTAAAGGAAGCTCAGCCCTCCCAAAACAACACCCACACAGGTGTGATCCAAGGAAGCTGAGCAGCCTGGACACAGGGAACCGTTTGCACTCAGCAATAAGACCTAAAAATAAAGCAACTCACATCATCCTCCAGCTTACCTGGGGACAGCGCAGCAGCTCACAGCTCACAGCCGTGGCAGGGACATGCTGGGACACAGGTTTCCAGCTGAAACACCACACAAATCTCCTTCCTCACATGGATCTGTAAAATGCACCTCAGCTCCTCACTTCCCACACAAATGAAATACTTCCTGTGGGTAGCGAGGATGAGAGAACCCGTTTGGTTCACTTAGCTGGGTGCTGAGATCGCTAAAGCCTTTGCCAAAGCCTTTCTGATTTTCCAGCAAAAATCAGCTCATGCCTGACTGGGGCTTCAGCATGCCTTTTTTTTTATTTATTTTTTTTTTTTTTTTTGTGAGGTTTGGGTTTTTTGGGTTTTTTTAAAGCCTATGTGTGTTTACAAAGCACTAACCAAATCATAGGAAGGGCCTTAATTTTCCCCAGGTGAAACTGGGTCAGAGTGACTTTGCCAAGTCACCAGGAAGCTGCAGTAATCACAAATATTCTTTGGACCTCGTGAAGAAAAGACCACAACCTTTATCAGTTTGTCAGAGGCAAGCTCTCAGCTTTGTCATTTTGAGCTATTTTTATCCACTTTTTAATCCCGGATCCTAGAAGAATGCATCCTGGGAATAACACCAGGTACATTTTAAGGCAGAGGGCAACATGTTTCATATTTATCAGTTATGATTATCAACACTTTGCCTCTGGATGATCAAAAATACACAAACCCAAGAACATTTATTTAACTGAAGGCACTGGGAAGCTGATACCATTCCTACAACATGAAATGTGACCAACCCTCAGAACTGCTGTGCTGGAAGTTGATTTTGCCCTGAAAGCTTTCACCCCAAAGTCTTGCTGTGTTTGTGCGAGCTTTTCACCAACACTCCTGGGCCCAGCTGAGCCCAGGCTCTCTAAGGCCTCACAGATGTGCCTGAAGCTCAGCACAGCAAAACTAAAGCCTAAGAACAGCCTTCAGTCCACTGCTTCTGTGGGCTGCTTTGTGGGTTTGTTTTTCAGAGCAGCAGATGAGCCACGGTGAGCTGGGAGCATCCCTGTGCACACAAGCACGTACATCCTCAGCATGCAAGAGCCAGGACAGGGAGCACCTGATCCCATCACTCTGGGCTGAGCCAGCTGTCCTGGGGAGCCCCAGCAGAGGGAAAAGGCAGAGGCACAGCAAATGCAGGCAGGACAGCAGGGCAATGAAGCGCGTGGGGCCAAATCACACCCTTGGGCACTGTTCATGGGCTGCAAACCTGCCAGAGGCAAAGGCAGGCAGCACCTCCCAGGTGGGCACTGATGCTGGGGCATCCCACAGCATTAATTTTGGCAGCTGCTTCTGCCCCCAGCTCCCCAGGACACCTCCATGGGCTGTGCCCCAGACATTGCCACACCACCCAGCTGCAGCACTACCCAGCAGTTTCCCATCCTGCCTGGCATCTCACTGGCCCATCCTCCTGGGAGAGGCAGCCTGGTGTTTTCCACAGAATTCACAGCATGACCAGGTTGGAAGAGACCTTCAAGATCATCGAGTTCAACCAGCCCAAACACCTCAACTGAACCCTGGCACCCAGTGCCACATTCAGGCTTTGGTAAACACATCCAGGGATGGTGACTGCACCACCTCCCCAGGCAGCCACTCCAGAACTTTATCACTCTTTCTGTGAAAAACTTCCTCCTAATATCCAACCTGTATTTCCCTCGGTGCAGCTTGAGACTGTGTGCTCTGGTTCTGTCAGTGCTGCCTGGGGAAAGAGCCCAACAGCCTTGCTTCCAGCCCTGCATTCCTTCCTCCCATGGGCTGACGTGTGAAGGAAGCACAGCCCTTCCCTGGAGGGAAAAACCCTCAAGCCATAACCGCCTTGTTAGGGTGAGGAAAAAGGCTTCTCCCAGCATGCCTTGCTGTGACATGCAGAGTCAATGTATCCCATTGGCCCTTCCATGCCTGTGCCCTCATCCCATTGGCCCTGGTGGTCTGCCCCGCCCCTCAAAATCCATATATAAACCCCTGCTGAGTGGCTCTTTTTCCCTGGATCCTTTTGAGGAAGAGGCTCAATAAAGCTCTCATTGGAACCCCACACAAAGAGCTGAGATCACCTGGGGTGAGCACAGATGTGCCTGTTCCACCCAGGTGTGTTTTTCAAGATGCTTTTTTGGGAAGGCCACGGCACCGATGCTCCAGGAGCTGTTTGCTCTGCAGATGCTGTGCATGGATTAGGTTTCTTCTCTGACACCAGAACAGAGCACAGGAGCCATCCCTGGAAATTCTTCCCAGCGGCCAGAGAGATAAGTCACAGCCTTGCTGGGTTTAATCACTGCTCTGTTTTGGGCACACCTTTTGAGGCTGCCTGTTGGGTAACAGCAGGAACAACAAAATCTTGTGCCAACTTTTAGTGCATCCCCAGCCATGGTGCCCTTTTGCACCTGCCTGCTGCCACAGAAGGATTCTCCCCACAATGGGGTGGGGACAGGGCTCAGGAATGGAATCACTTTAAAAACAGCTCAGGTGCTCTTCTTGAAGGATTTTATTTGGGATGGATTCTATGTAAGACCAAAATAAAGCGTAGATGTCCCACAAGGGAAAATTCTGATCAAAGCAGAGCTGTGACATTATTTCTTCATACTGGAACAATATGCAGTGATGTTTAAAGCATGTTAATGAAATATTTGTATGGCTCACGTTTAAACACAGCATATTTTGTAGATGACGATGACAACAAGAAATCATAATAGAAAACTCATTTCTCACCATTAAGGAAAGCGCCTCAGCCACAGTGCAGGCTCATATGCTTATCCTGACCCAACCCTTCAGTGGAACAGCAGAGTGATGGAAGAAGTTGCAAAGGTCACAGAAAGACAGAAATGTGGCATTTTACAGGAGGCTGGAGGAGCCCAGCCCGTGGCCTCACTTCTCTTCATGCAAGAGCAGAAATGCAGCCATGGCACAGGGCACCCCATAGCCCCCGTTCCCCCCACTGCTGAGACCTGAGCATGCATCTCTGGGTGTCCTCCTGCCTTCTGGACATGAGAAGGCTACAGTGAGCAGGAAAAAAAAAAAAAAAAAAACAGCAGGGAGGAAAGGTAAAAAACCCAAAAATATTGGCAAAAGAGGAGCCAGCGTTGTCCAGGTTGCATTTTCTCATCAACAGGTGTGTAGTCAAACTTCCATAATGTATTTGAAAGGTTCCCAGGACACTCAGAAGGACGATTGCTCCAAGGCAGGGGCACTGATGCAGGTGGTGCTTTGACACTGCTGCAGAACCTCTCTTCATGTGCAATGCACCATTTGGATTTTTTGTGGGCAACTCCCCGCTCAGGGCCACAGGCCACTGAACACGAACACCGGCCCTTTTCCCTGTGAAACAAAGCTCACCACCCCAGGTTCCTGATGTTGGTTTGTAGGATACGTTTGGGAATGTCAAGGCAGGCCAAGTTCGAGGTGGTTGCAGATTGGGTCTGGGACACATCCTTAATCGTTTGGATTTTTTGGAGGCGTCCGGCCACTCAGGGACACAGGCCCCTAGAGAAAAACACCAGCCATTTTTCCTTGAAAGAAAAGTGGCCAGCCCAGGTTCCTGATGTCAGTTTGCAGGGTGCACTCGGGACTGTCAGGGCACCACAGGTTTGAGGTGGGGGCAGGTTGGGTCTGGGACACATCCTTGATCGTTCGGATTTTTTGGAGGTGGCCACCCACTCAGGGCCACAGGTCCCTGAGCACAAACACTGGCCCTTTTCCCTGTGAAATAAAACTCACCACCCCAGGTTCCTGATGTCAGTTTGTAGAATGTGCTTGGGACTGTCAAGGCAACCCAAGTTAGAGGTGGTGGCAGGTTGGGTCTGGGACATATCTTGGGAACCTCGTTCCTAAAGGAGCGTAGAGTCAGTTTTCTTCTCAAATTTATTTCAAGTTTGTTTCTCCATGGGGTCATTGAAAGAATAACAATCCCAGTTAAAAAAAATAAAAAATAAAAAAATTTTCAACAGCTGAGAAACATTTCCATAAGCAACGTATAATCACAGTGCAAATCAGAGCATCGAAAGGTCATGGCTGTTACACCAAACTCTTTGGAATCTTTCCTAATTTCAGTCCTCCATACTGTCCCTGCGTGTGCTTTATCCCTTCTCCTTACCCATATCTTCAGCTCTTTTGCAGGTGAATAAATAAGAAATAAAAAGAGTGATGGTGGGATCAAACGCAGGACAGGAGGCAGTGACATCCTACAGAGAAGGGTCCTGGAAGTCTGTG
This sequence comes from Anomalospiza imberbis, assembly GCF_031753505.1. NCBI lineage: Eukaryota > Metazoa > Chordata > Aves > Passeriformes > Viduidae > Anomalospiza > Anomalospiza imberbis. The sequence goes on along the minus strand of NC_089689.1, from coordinate 2,981,461 downwards.
AGGTGACTGCACGTGGGGTTCTGGCGTAAGCTGTTGTACACATAGATGGTAAGTTCTGGGAAAACCTTCAGGAAATACTCAGCATAGTCTCCTATTTTGTTGCTGATCCTGAAAGAGAACAAAAGCAAACAGGATTTTTAAAGCTTGTCCGAAGGGTCAATATTCTAGGATGCCCTTGCAGAGAAAAAGCCATTCCAGAGAGGCTTTCTGATAACATGGAGAGGTTTCCTAGAAACCACAGAGCTGCAACTGTTCTACTCCTCAATCTTTTTTTTTTTTTTTTTTTTTTAATTTCTTTTTTTTTTTTTTTGGCTATTCATCCAGCACCTTCATTTGCCTTTCACTTTCATCTTGGGCAGATGACTCAGGCATATGGTGGGGATTCTTGGGCTTGTCCTGGGCAAAAACAGGACTTGGTGATCCTTGTGGGTCCTCTCCAGCTCAGGATATTCTCTGATTCTATGCACCCATGGCAGGGGCAAGGATGGGAACACGTACCCTTCATCTTTGTGTTCATCCATGTTTCTCATGAGCCTCAGGCGTTGGGTGACATCATTTCTGCGTCTGGTAGGTTTTGCATTCTTGGATTTTCCATGACACGTAAAACATCTTTGTCAATCTGAAAGAAAGCACACAGATTATTCCCTGCCTTTCACACTCCACAAAAAACAATAGATTTTGAAGGTTTGCCAGCCAATTTGAGAATGATCAACCCCTTTTATCACCCCAGTTAGCAGAGCTCCCTTTAGCAACAACCTCTTCTGACTACGTGCCTTCGATTGAGTTGTTTTTTCCAGTTGTCTGTATTTTATGTGGGGCTACTTTTTCCAGTTCCATTTTTAAACACTCAGAAAATCTTCTGCCTGAATATCTAGCTCAAACCTGATACCAATCCAAATTGAAGAGGATTACCATTTTAGTCCACTGTGGATAAGGAAAAGCTTTCTTAGTGACATTAGGATCTTGAAAAATACTTTTTCGGTTTGGGTCATCTTTGATTTTATTCCATATAGTCTTCAGGAAGTTGAACCTGCTGTGGGATGAGAAGCTTCATTAGCTGCAATGGGACCTCACTGTTCCCAGCACTACAGGCAATTCCCACACCAAAATTCCACCTCCTTGGTACTCCCAGGCCTTACCTCTGATTGCTCCAGAAATAGGGATGATTGCTCAATCCTTCCAAGCCTCGTTCATCAGGAGAGGACAGGCTTTGTACAAGGTCCAGAGCCTCTGTGTAATCTGTGGAATTGGGAGCCAAATCCTTGATTCCAGCTTGCTGGAGAGGTGTCCTACCCCCTGTTAAAACATAGAGGATGAGCCTGCCCAGGGCCTGCAAAGAGACATCACTGCTCCCGTGCCACAGGCACCCAGCCTCCAACCCTGTGGAAGAGGACTCCTATCCCCAAACCCTGCAGGGGCCCAGAAGTGTAAAATACACACCCGTTGGAACCCTGGTTACTGAGAATTTCAGACTTTCTGTGCTGACAGGCAGTGACCCCCAAAAGAACACTGCATTTGACCTGAGGCCATGGAGAAGGCTTCCAAAATGGAATGACAGAACTGGAATTATGGGTGTGGAGTTTGAATAGAAGTGTGTACTATCACAGGGTGGAAAATTTAAGGTTTTAGAATATAGTATAATATATAAAGTAAGATGGAGGTTTTAGGGCCATGGCTGGTCCTTCCTCTTCTCCTTCTTCTCCATGGGTTTGGGTTAAAAGTAAAAATAATTAAAAGTGTGTTGGGTCATTGGGTTAAAAGTAAAAATAATTTAGGTGTCATTTCTTAATTGGACAGTTTATCCTTAAAAGGCCTTGTAGAGAGACACGGTTCCATTTTTAGTGTGTTAGAGCGAAGTGCTGTAGAACTCACAGTTTGTGAGACTGTGACATAGATAAGAACTAACAAACATCTGAGTTCCAACAAGAAATACCGTCTACATGCATTTAATCCCAACCCTGGCAAAAAGAAGTTAAAACTCGACACACACCCAACACAAACCTTGAAGCTGTGTGCACCAGGACAGAGGAGATGGGCATCCAAATCAACATCGCACTTGTGCAACATCTGTCACTGCACTGATTTTCCCACAAATCAAAGCATTTTCTAGTTGGGGATGCAAAAAGCCTTTCCCTAGGACCCACAGCTACAGAGAACCCAACATTTTAAACCATAGGTTGGTTCCCACAGAACTTACCTCTAAATCTGACTTCACAAGTTCTTCTTGGCCTTCGATTAACCTTTTATTACCAAAGTCTGCCAAGTAAATTTTGCCACCTAAATCTGGGGAAATAAGAGAAATTGTTAGCAAATAAAGGTGGCAAACCTTCATACAGTCCATCGCTGACTTCGGGATGGCCCCTTCTTTAAAAAAGTTCTCTGGAGGCACCTGTGATGGGTTGATCTGCCTGCAGAGCCCTGGAGAGGCGGGCAGAGCTAATAACATGTGTAAGCTTGTTCTCTCTGTGAACCTATCTGTACTTATTTAAAGAGGAGATCTAAAGCCACCCCATTCAGCACAAAGACATCTCTACTTTTACAGGCAGCTGTGAGACACCTCCCTCTCTAAACTTCAGGGAGAGCAAAATGAAAACATAAAGAAAGCAAAACATAACCTATGACGAAGTTCCCGGGCTGTAGATCCTGGTGAGCAAATCCGAGGGAGTGCAACTCTCTCAGTGCCTGGAAGATGATCTTCAGAGCAGCTTTGTAATCCTTCTGGCCTTCAGGGTCCTGCAGGTGCTCCTGGAGGTTTTTCTCCCAGAGCGGGAAGCACAAGTACATGCAGCCTTTTTCCTTCTCAGACTGGAAGAGCTTCAGTAGATGTTCGCTGTGAGAACATTTTTCAAGGAACTCTTTCTCCTTGTCACCCTCTGCACTGCGGGTTATTTGCACTGCTACCTCTGTCCCTCCGTGGAGCCCGAAGGTAGATGCCATCCTGAAGGATGTATGGAAATGTCTTCAGTTTGCCAATCATGGGGCGGTACATTTGATCAAGTTTTTTCAGCTGGGCCCTCCAGTGTTTGCTGTTTGGCTCCCACGCTCTGGGGGGATCTGGAACAAGCCTGACCTTGTGCTCACGAAGAAGGTTTTCCATGCTGGGAGAACGATTTCTCCTTGCAACTGCAATCAGGTTCCCACGATCAGTCCTCGCTCCCTTTTCACACAACAACTTTGCTATTCTGCAATCACCTTTCTCCACAGCCACCATCAGGGCTGTGTTGCCCTCCTCATCTGCGTCATCAGTATCTATCTCATCCTTCTCCAACAAAGCTGTCACCAGCTCCAGGCTCTCCATTTCAACAGCCAGGATGAGGGCAGTTTTCCCACATTCATCTTTGCTCTTCACATCCACACCGTGCTCCAGCAGGAAACAAACTATGGGCACAGCTGACTCATACTTTCTTTTGCCCGAACCCTTCTTTAGGGCATGGATCAAGGCATTCCTGTCTCTGTTGTCACGGATGTTCACATCAGCCCTCATCTCCTCGACCAGGATTTTCACAGCCGAGAAGTGGCGCTCCTTGCAAGCGTCCATCAGCGCTGTGGCACCTCCTTTGTGCAGCTTGGCTTTCTCCTCGCTGGTCTCCCTCCTCAAATTCACCTTTGCCCCTCTGCTGTACAGGAATCTCAAGGCTTCCTCCTTCCCATACCACGCAGCCTCCATGAAAGCTGTGAAGCCATTGATGTCCTGCTCATTAATGTCTGACCCACGCTCCAGGAGGAGCTTCAGGACCTCCACGTTCCCTGCTATCCCTGCCTCAGTAAATGCAGTGCCACCATTGTCCTTCCTGGCGTGCAGAGAAGCTCCCCTGTCCAGCAGAAGCCAGACCAGCTCCTCCTCATTGATTCTCACTGCAGTCTGCAGGGGTGTCCAGCCACTGTCTACCTTGGAATTCACATCTGCCCCTTGCTCCAGCAGCTCCAGCACAGCTTCTTTATCCTTGTTGTACACAGCAGCATTTAACTCCGAGTTAAGGACTTCTGCTGCCTTTGTTCTGGGAGGGGTAGAACCCTTCTTCTGGTTGTGAGCTGGGAGCTCCATGGTGGTCAGAGGGAGGGCTCTGGGTTCACCACCAGAACCCAGGGGTCCACCGAAGGATGGGAGAGGTGCAGTGCTTAGCGCCTTCGGAGTGGAGGATGTGCCGGGCGTGGCCCATGAAACACACTAGGGGCAATTTTAAGGGCCCTGTGGTCTGCACCTGATTAATGAACAGAAAATACTGTTTCATTAGCCTGTGAAACCATTTACACTCCATATGTCCTGTGTGAGGGGCAGCTGAGGACAGCAGTGCCAGGGCCAGCTGGGAGAACGAAGGGCTGGAGAGAAGCACAGCTTTAGCACTCATGGACTCCTTGTTTCCTTGCCTGGCCCCAGCCCCTCCCACGGCCCAGGGAGGTGTCCCTGCTGCTTTTGCTGTAAATGTCATCTCAGACTCATCACAGGTTACCTGATAAGCCATCAGTGTCAGGTGGAGATGGGCATTCCCCTTCAGTTTTGGATGGCAGCCACACACAGCCCTGCCTGCCCCGGATCCAACACCTGGAGTGAGACAAAGCCAACCTTAATCCCTCCTGCTTCTACAGGCCATGAGGAGACCCTACCTGACAGGAAGCTTCTCCTAAGCTTTTCAACACGTCAGGAGATTGATCAGGTAGCACTTAATTTGCCTTGATCTATCTGGTATCTAGAAAAAGTGGGGCTCCAATACTCATTTTCTGATCAGCACTTTCAGGAGTTACTGCCTGACAAGCTGAACTGGAAACAAATTACCTAAGTAAATCAGGAAAGGGATAGAGAATTCTTAAAGTATAAAAGCAAAGTATAAATTTACATGAATTTACCCTCAGGCGAGCCAAAGATTGGTTTTTGGATGGTTTATTTCCCTGCTCAGCAGGAAATAAACACAGTATTTCATTGATTTTGATGCATTTCTTTTCCTTGTATTAATTTCTATACCTTTTGCCACACAGAAAAAAAAAAAAAAATCCTTTCCTGGCCAGAAAAGCAGCACAGCATCCCCTGGGCACACTGGGGCTCAAGTTCCTCACCTCTGTCAGGACAGCAGAACCCTGGGGAGGAGAAAGAGAGAGGCTGAGCACCTTCCTCCTCCTCCTCCGAGCAGCAGTGTCACAAGATCTGCGCTCCAGGAAATGTTTAAATATTTCTATCCCCGCTCCACTGACTTTTGACCATGCCTGCGTGTCCCCATGTCCCACCCAGCCCTGCCTGCTGCCACCCACAACGACACGTCCACCAAGGTGTCCCCAGATATGTGCTGGCCCCTGCCAGCAGGGAAGGTTTTATCCACTGGCAGGAGGATGCTGGGGTTCTGGGGGAGTGTTGGGCAGCCTTTTTTTCAGCATGCAGCAGAGAAGTCATGAGCAAAGTGCTCTCCCCATGCACCCAGACCCTGTTCAGAACCATCTGCTCAGCAGTGCTTCAGGAGCTGAAGCATGGAGGCATTGAATGCATCAGAGCTGTGGACTGGGGGACATTTGGGGATTCATTTTAAGCTTTTCCTCACCTTTTTGGTTAATCCATCCAAGTGAGGGGACTAAATGCTGCTAAATTACACCCGGGGAATCGCTGAGCTGCAGATCTGTGGGTTCCTCCCTGGCATCACCCTGGCACCCTGCTCCTTGCAGGCAGCTCTGTGTAAACACTCAGCCTGCTCCTCCAGGCCCTCCTTATCTGCCTGGAAAGCCTGTGCAAGAAACACACAGGAGGAGCCCAGGCTGTGATGTCCCACCCAGTTTCCTTCACTGCCCTGTGACGTGAGTTGAACTCAGCAGAGCCTGTGCAACTCCCCCAACCACCTCCACTGCGCTGTGCCAGCGGCAGGATGCAGCTCACGTCTGAAACGGGGCTGGAATGGTATCAATCGAATCATTCCTGACTTTCCTTAGTGCCTGGGCACATGCACAAACTGGGAATCTGCATATGCACACCGAGATATGGCCTGATACAGGCACAGGGCACGGAAAAGCCCTTAAAGGGCGGGGTGGATGCAGCCCTGTGTGTGTTTTCCGTGGATATCCCAATCCTTTGCTCACATCTCCACCCCAGCTCTCACTAAACTCTGCCTCTGGAGGAGTCACATCCCTGTACCTTATCGTGGTCTTAGGCATCCTGCTTCCCACAGCATCCACAGGCTCTGGCAACATCCCACGGTCTCTGCATGGAATTCTGCAGGGTTTGTGCTGCCACAGGAGACCTTGACACAGCCCCAAAGGGACAGAGACTGCGAAAACTCAGGGGCACTCTCCAGTCTGTCCCATGGCTGTCTGGATCTCATTTTAATTCACAGGCAGAATATCTCCCAGTCTGACCAGGGCTGTGGCTGCAGCTGCTGGTGTTCAATTACCGATTTGCAGGCTGCAAAACAGACAAACAACAAGAGCAAGGGCACATCTTGGCTTCAAAGCCAGTAAAGACATCCAAAAAGAGCCAAAAGGCATTAAAGAAAAGCCAATGTAACAACATCACATAGCCCACCCACCCAAGTACAAGAGCCTTCTTCAGCTTGCTGGTTTAATTAAAGTCATTTATTATCTTGTGGTGGGAAGATGAAAATCCCTAGGATGGTAGGAATCCAAACCCTACAGTGGTGAGAATGAGGTGTTTGCAACCAGCAGGGCTGTGGCAGGAGTGTCCTGTGCCTGCATCCCAGTGAAGAAGGGTTTGCTGCTAGTGCTTTCCTGATCCAAACTGTTTTTCACAGAGCCATAAGTACGAACTCTGAGTCCCTGCAACAGGCAGTTTCCAGGGAATGAAAAGGTCTCAAAGTTTTTCCAAAGCGTGGGAGTAACAGAGCTCCTCTCCACCACCATTCTGTAGTCTCTGGGTTATAGAGTTCTTGCTGTATTTGTGCATCTGCAGAGTCATTATTTGCCCCCATGCACCCAGGGATTCAGGAGATGAGCTGCTGAGACACAGACAGCAGGGAAATCAAGGGCACAGCTAAGCAAATCTCCCTTTTCCTCCATTCTGATGGACTTACACCCATTTTTGCATCCCTTCCCCTGAGATGACATCTCCCGAGAATCCTTGTCCTCCCAGCAGCCACAAATAAACACGGAGCAAAATGTGGCAACAAAAACTGCCTGCCAAGGGCAAAATCATTTTTTAAAGGAGCTATGAATAGTAGGATGAGGTTTTTTTCTTCATGTTCCCTTCACATGCTTTCTTATTATATTTCCAAGTGGGAATATCCCAGGCTTTATGTGCTTGGCCATGCTGATGTGACTTTCAGTGCTAGAAAACAACCCTGGAAAATAGTCTACAGAAGGATGGCAGGTGATGTTACCCATGGAGGAGCAGCAACCACTTCTCACAGAACCATTTAGGTTTGAAAAGACCTCCAAGGTCATTGAGTCCAGCCTCAAAGACCATTGAGTCCAACCATCATCCATCACTGCCAAGTGCAGCACTGAACCACATCCCCCATATCTAGGCCTTTTCTGGAGTATTTTTCCATTTTTTAAACTTCATTTTCTAATTTTTTAGACTGCTGCTCAATCCTCATCACCACCAAAAAAGAAATTTTTGCCAGCAGGGAAGGAGAGGTGAAGGCACCAATGAGGCAGGCAGGGACCTCACCATGCAGGGCAGCACATCCCAGTCCCTGGGCAAAGAGAGCAGGGCAGATCCATTTAAAACAGCCCAGAGCAGCCTAAACAGGTCAGAAAATGAGTCAGGCTGAGCACCTGAGCTTAGATGCCTTTCCCAAGGAAAGCAGGTGGATCTCCAGCAGGATTTCTCCCAGCTGTTTCTCATCCCCATCTTTCCTCCAGTCTGTGGCTGTGCCATGTCCCAGCTCCCCTCCAGCACAGGCAGCCCAGCCCTGGGGAGGCAGGAGGGCTGTTGGATTAAGCCCTCTTCTGACCCAGAGATGGGGCAACTGAGAGATGTTTTATAAATTTTTATTCCACTTTCAGTCTCACGTGAAGGGTGAGACAATACAGATGTTATAATTCATGCCATCACAATAAGAAGCAAATTATTTCTTAATTACAATATATTATAAGTGTTTCTTGGCCTATCAGTTTTTGCTACACCATGCTGTAGATGCCTTAAAGCCAATCATTTAAAATTACCCCTCGTGGGTCCTACTACAACGCATCTTTCATGGTTCTATTTCTCCAAAGTATCTACTCTTATTTGCAAAACCATCCTTTGAAACTTGTTTCTAGTTCCATTCCTCTCTCAACAACGTCTGTCCTAATCCATGGCATTTCTAAGTCAGCATTTCTTATCTCAAGGTTTGCCTACAGATGCTCACTGTGTGAGTCTTCTGCCAGGCTTGGAGAATTCTCTACAAATCCATTCCCCACATTGGCTGCAGACCCCAGCACTGCCCTCGGTGCCCCAGCAGCAGCAGAAAGCTTGAAAATCACCTCTCATTCTTTCTCTGCTCCCGAGGCAGCCCAGGGGCACAAACCCTTGTGCGCAGCTGGAGTGGATTGGCAACCTTGGCATTCAGCTGCCTGTTCAGAGGAGGGCGATCCGAGAGGGGGCACATCAGCTGGGAGTTCTGGCACCTCGTTCAGGCAAAGGCCTTGAAGTGGGAGCTGCAGAGCGATGCCATCCAGCTGCTCCCTCCCTGCTGGCCGGCCTGGGGGCTGGCAGAGCGCTGCAGGACGCGGGGTGAGGCGTGAGGCATGTTTGAAATGGCTCAGTGCATCCTCTCTGCTGCTGAGCTCCCTCCAAAAACATACCCACATGACATTTTATAGCCTTCCTTCATGGCCTTTCTTGAAAAGGAGAAATAAATCATGGATGTACACCCATGCAGCTGAGCTCCCTCCAAAAACATATCCAGATAACATTTTACAGCATTCCTTCATGGCCTTTCTTTAAAAAGAGAAGTAAATCAGGGATGTACACCCATGCAGCTGAGCTTCCTCCAAAAACATACCCAGATGACATTTTATAGCCTTCCTTCATGGCCTTTTTTTATAAAGAGAAATAAATCATGGCTGTACACACATGCAGCTAAGCTTCCTCCAAAAACATACCCAGATGACATTTTACAGCCTTCCTTCATGGCCTTTCTTTATAAAAAGAAGTAAATCATGGCTGTACACACATGAAGCTAAGCTTCCTCCAAAAACATATCCAGATGACATTTTACAGCCTTCCTTCATGGCCTTTCTTTATAAAAAGAAGTAAATCACAGATGTACACACATGCAGCTGAGCTCCCTCCAAAAACATATCCAGATAACATTTTATAGCCTTCCTCTTCCTTCATGGCCTTTCTTTAAAAAGAGAAGTAAATCATGGATGTCCACACACGTAGCCTGTTGTCACATGCGTGTATCCATGGAAAAATTAAAAGCTCAGAATTCCTACACTTGAATAGCTGCACATCCACCTGCCTAAATCCTTGTGTGAGTGCAGCCCTACATCCGTGTCCATGTCCTAAGACCACCCCAAAGCTGCCTGGTCCCACTGGAGTGGGGATCTTCCGGCTACAGGAGCCCCTGAGCTGCTGCTGGGAATGCTCCAGCTCCCAGGGCATGGGGAAACAGCTTTTTCTTCCACCAAATAAATCCACCCCTCCCCATCCTGGCTCATGGAAACCTGGCCCAGGAGCAAGTTCGTGTTCACAGCCTGGGGAGCAGGGCAGTGCCAGCCCCCACGGTGGCTCCCCGGAGCTCAAATCCCCTCAGCTGCTTCCAAATTTGCAGCCTCCTCCCTGGGAAACTTCAGCCTGGGTTTATTGGGAGTGACCACAGCTGGATGAGGGAAGCTTTGGCTACTCTGTCCCAAATGCGGCTTTTTGTGACAAAATGTTGTTTTTGTTTTTTTTTTATCTCCCCCCCGAGGCTTTAAGGTTTTGTTGTATGACCGCTGGGTTTTGGCAGCAGGCACAGCTGGATGCAAGACTGGCTTTTAGTGACTGGGTTTTCTCTTTTGGAAGCATCTCAGAGGAAACTGGGCTGCAGATGGGATTGTCCAGGATCAGCTGTGGGGTCTGAGAGCTGCCACCGAGGCTGAGGCTCAGATTGGGCCATGCATGATGCAGCAAGAAGGGACACAGCTCCACATTTCCTTCTAAAGAAAGCTCAAAAAGGTTTAAATTCTATATTTTTACTTCTTCTTTATTTTGTTGTTGTTGTTGGCCTATTTAATTTGATTTTTTTTTTCAATGGGGAATCAGTTTTAAATTAACTTCAAGGTGTGCAAGACAAAGTATTCATATTTTTCTTTCAGAAGCTGCAGTTAAAACAAAAAAAAAGGCAACAATGACATTATTTTTGATTCTGGCTGCTTCTAGCCTGCTTTACTGCTCTCTTTCCTGACAAGTAATTAAAATATTTCCTGGATCCTTTCCAGCTCATTTCTTCCCTCTGACACGGACAAAGACCAGATAGAGATGCAAACTGCTACGATCCCAAATCACCTGGCTTGTAAGACAGGGCCATGCTTCATGTAAAGGGAGATGAAAGGTGAGGGGAAGCCCAACCTGCTTTCCCCTGGATAGGTGGGGATGGGGCAGAGTCCATGTGTTTTACAGGGCCTGCTGATCCTTGGACCCTGCATGGCTGTGTCACAGGGCTCAGGAGCTTCTGCTGCAGCTGCAGCTGCTTGTAAAATGCATTTGAGTGGCAGGGGGTGGCTTCTGCTCGTAGTGACACCTTGGAATAGGCACATTCCAAGTTATTCCCTGTGATTCCAGCTCCTCCTCCTCAGTCCCCTCACACTCTGCTGACGCAGGCCAGTTAATTTTGGCTTCCAGAACATGCAATAAATAGAAAGAAGGCAATGAAATAAAGCCATATTTCAGATGGGTTTTTATTCCAAGCACCCCTTCGAGCTGCACTGGGCTGCTCCTCTCCAGCCCCGGGTGCTTCCATGGAAAGCTCATTCCATGCAAACTTCCCTCCCAGAGCATTGAGGGAGCTGCTCAGACCTCACTGCACTCTGCACAGTAATAGGATTTTTTTTTACCCCTCTGATAGCAGAGAGTTTCCTCCTCGTCAATGAATTCAATTATCAGGTGTGTTACTGACAAAAATCAAGTATTGTTTATGTCAGTGACCCAAAAGCAGGGTTTTTCCCCTGCATCTTCTCAATTGTATGACATTTGTCTTTTTAGTAATACTGAGCAGATATTGGGAACTGCAGTCCTGTAAAGGGCTCAGAAATTATGAGTAATACAAGCAGTACTGGCAGATCATACATTCAAAATTTCTTCTTTCATGCTTTCTATGAACCATTCAGTTTTCTCTGGTAACCCAAATACCACAAAGCTTTATGCCTCAAAAGTCTTCCCCCTTCCTCTTCTGCTCTTGACGCTGTCACTTCTAAAGTGACTGGAACTGCCCCCTGAGTCACCCAACACAAGCAGCTTTGCAAAGCATCCAGAATTAGAACGTAAAATTTAACTGAAAGTCTGCGACCAGAAAAATAAAGACCTAGCCCATGTTGTCAGGGTGTTTTGCTGTTTACATTTTATTTTGTAATGACAGTGTTTCGTCGGTAATGAGAACAGACCATTGTGCATCGCCCACTTCAGTAACACAGCAAAGGTGGTTCCAGTTGTAAAAATAAATAATAAATAAGAAAGCAGCTATCTCCCTATAAACACAGCCAGGACAACCGCCAGAAGCTCAGAGGCGGGACCAGGATGGGGGTGGTGGAAGAGGACTCGTAGTAGCATCCCCAAACTGGTCTTTGGTCCCTTGCTCTGCTCCAAGCAGCTGTGAAAATCCCAAAGGATGCTGTGCTCTGGCGGTTGCTGAGACACGGGCAAAAAAGAGTTCCCTTGGCAAGGACAGAGTACCAGTGGGACAAGGATCTCCAGGTTTGGTCATTGAGGATAAACAGAGCCCTGGAAAGCAGCCCTCAGCAGGGAGCAGTGCTGGTGGCACATTCCCCAGGACCCAGCACAGGCTCTACATCACCCACCCACCCACCACTGCTGCCAAGTGGGACCCACACCTCTCCAGGACCCCAAAATTCCTGCTGAGAGGGACTTTCTGAAGAGCTGCCCCCAGGTCTGGGCTGGTGATGTGTCCTGCTACCCCCTGAGTCACTGAATTCACGGGATGGTTTCACTCACTCCATGGGTTTCTGGTAAAGTGCTGTGGCTGCAGACTGGTTTCACCATCCAAGCCCAATTATAAAACCAGGCAAAGCCCCAGGGTTTTCTCTCCCATGTGTGAAAATCAAATTTTCCACAGAGTTACTCACCAAAGTGCCTGTTTGACCTCTCTGTTCCCTGCCTAGAACAAACTGCTGAGATGCCTTCCACATCTTTAAGGGAAGAGAGGGAAAAACATGGGCTGCAAAGCATCCTTGCCCTGCCATCCAAATTCTCAAGCAGCTCTCCCTGCTGCTACTGGTGTACCTTGCTCCAAAACTGTGCTACAAATATGTCTGGTCCTCTCAAATTATTACACAGAAAAGGCGGGAGGCATGCTAAGTGCTACAACAGCTAAAATAATTTAATTTACAAGCTCCTCGGGGCAAGGGATACACGCGTGTGCTTTCAGCAGTGCTCCTCTAATAAATATAGATATAATAACAATAACAATAATGAAATAAATAACAGCATCAGGGATAAAACGTCACGCACTTGACCTAAGATTAGGTGCAATCTGAAGGTCGTGGAGCTCAAGCGAGGGATGAAATCATCACTGCACTGGAAGGAGGTGGAAAGCTTCGCTGCAGAGCATGCATAGGACACAGCTGGGGGATCTTGGGATCAGGCGAAGGTGCAGGATCCCTCCAGCTGAAAATGCCACGTAGTCTCGGGGCTTTTATCCTGGCCATTCCCTGCGGGCGGGAGTGGCAGGCTCCTGTGCTGGCCCCGCAGCTGGTGGCCGGTGCTGCCGGTCAGAGAGCAGGTGGGAGCTCTTCGGTTGGGGGTGCTCAGGGGAATCCCATCTCTTTCCGCTGCTCCCGCAGCTCAAACCCGATTTCTTTCCGTGTCTGCAGTGGCAAAGGTCTCCGGCCGAGCTGCGAGGGGAGGCTCCGGCCTCCCAGCCCCACGAAGGGAGGAATGAACGCCGTGTCCGGCGGCTCCGGGAAGCGCTCGAGGTGCTGGGGATCCCGCTAAAATCCCAGAACTTCAGCCGGAACCCCGGCACACGGGCCTCAGCCCTCGCAAATGGCGTCCCACCCTGTGCCTGGCCCCCCGGCTCGTCCCCCGGCCGCGCGTCGCGCCTCGGGTCAGGTGTGCGGCCGCTTGCTGGTGCCACGGCTGGCGGCCTGCTTGGTCATGTCCTGGTAGGAGGCGGATTTCAGGAAGCGGGGGTAGGAGTCCTTCTCCATCAGCGTGCGCGTCTTGGCCTGCGCCTCGTTGAAGCAGGTGGAGGTGGCCCCCGAGAGGTTCTTGCAGGTGATCTCCCTGGTTTCGTGGTCGATATTCACCTGCAAGGCAGCAGCGCCCACAAACGTTAGCTCCTCTCCTATGTGAGGACAAAACCTGGTTTTAATCCGTCTTCAGATGAGGGTGAAGATGCTCACAAACCTTTCTATCCATTCATGGTTAGACTCAATTTCTGTTCCAACATTACGCAATGGACCACACGATATTAGAAATTAAAGGTCTTATGCACAAGAGCACATCTTCCTACTGATCCAACAGCACTTTAATAAAATCTACCAGGATATTTTATTCCTTTTCCACCCTATTTGATGCGACAGAAAATGGTCTCACCTCCCTGGGTGCCTCATTTTGGACAAACTCCTCGAAGATCCTGTTGGCTTTGGAGGCCAGCTTGGTTTTCGACCGGGTCTTTTTGAAGTCCTCGCATGCCAGCCAGAAGTCAAGGTTCTCCTCGCTGAATTCAGTCTTCAGGAAGGTGTGGAATGCATTTACCCCACCTATGGAGGGGAGAGAAGAGCAGTTAATGGGAAAGGAGGCGGGGAGGAAGAGGACCAGCAGCAGACACTGCCTGGCGAGCGTTGCCCTGGGAGCTCAGACCGTGACATCCACAGATTTCCTTTCCTTCTGGGCAAATTCTACCCTCTGAGACACCATTAATTGGCCTCTAGATTCCAATAAAATCCTTTCCCACAGACAAGTAATCCTCTGGTTTTATTTATCTGACCTTTCTGTAATGAGGCTTCAGAGTATTTTCTTTACAGCTTCGGAAAAGAGCTAATTCTACCTAAGGAGAAGCGCGCTGACGCATCGGAACGCTGCAGGAGCCGAGCAGCAGTGCCTTGATTTTGATTTCTCAGCCCACATCTGGGGGGAACGAGATGCTGAGGATGGGAGAGTAATTGCAGCAAGGATTTCAAAGCTGTGCTGGGAGGGTGGATTAAGTTACAAAGCTAGAGATGCTTATTAGCCATCACAGCACGTGAGGGAGACCAGGAAAAAAATACAGTTGGCCCCAGACTAGTGCTGTGGAAGGACTTTGTCTGGCTGGGGAAGAGCTTTTAAGGTGGACAACTACTTTTGGATTAAAATTTGGCGCTTCTGCCATTTGAATTTTGCAAAGCTCAATCAAGGTAATCTTTTTTTAAAGGTAAATAGATAATTACAAAATCTTGGCTTGTTGTAGTCAGCAATCTCGTTTTGGCTCTCATTATAATTTATCATCTCTATAGTTGTAGAAACTGTTTTTGGAGACTGCCATTGTGCACAGCCCAGTGTAAGGCGGGGATGATGTGTGGGACTGAAAAAGAGGTCCCATCTCTGGGTCTGGAGGAGCTGCCTGCATGGGCAGAGGGAGACAGCATCTCACAGGAGCCCTGTGCATCACAGAAACACAGCTGATACCAGAGTAGGAGAAGGGCAAGGTTATTCAGTCAAACAGCTGAATTCCTGCTCCCTGTGGATGAGCCATTCCTCGAGGCACAGGACAGACAGACAGAGGGCAGCAATGCAGTTGTCTGAACAAGCCTGAGGGGAGGTGGCTGCACGGCCGTTTCCACCAGATACCGAGAGCAGACACTGCCTTCTCCCGAGTGTGGAGAAAGGGGTGCTTTGGGAATACCGTGACGTTTCCCCTCCTCATGAGATGCCTGTGACAGTGCTCCTGTCCCAAGGCAGCAGCAAGACAACACTTCTGTCCCCCAAAAAAGCCCAGCCAGGGGGAAAGGGTACAGCTTCATGGGGCAGGCAATGATCCCCGTGCCTCAGATCTGGGCAAGAAAGGGACCTCTTTCTAAGTCCTAAAATACCTCATTTGAGGGGGCGGCAAGATTTCATCTTACACTGACTCCAGTCATACAGCTCACTATGAGTACATTTGTCCTACACACTCTCACCAAGAGAAGAAAACAAGATGCTACTCACTTTTGCTCTTGAGGAGCTGGTCAAAGGACTCCCTCCATTCCAGCACCTCTTGGGAGGAGTCTCTGGAAAAGACAAAAAGGATGTGAGGCTCACTGTCCAGCAGTGAGGGCTGGGAGCACTTCAGCCGTGCAGCTCCATCAACGGGAGACAGCAGCATTCAGCAGGAGACCAAAGCCAGGGGCCAATATCCATTACCTGTGGGCTCTCTTTCCTCTCTCTTCCCTTTCTTTCACCTTCCCTGATGGCTCACCCGACCTCATCTCCATGCTGCTGGCCAGGAGGTTCTCTAGGGGATGCTCAGAAGAGCCCTTTTCTGCTGGCCCAGCAGAGCCTTCTCTGCAGAAGACCCCCTGCCTAGAGCAGCAATATTTAGTGTCCTGTGTTTAATGCTGCCTGCATTCCCCAGGGATCCCAGCCACTGGTGTGAGACACCAGGAAGTGCCCGAGCTCTGCGGGTTCCTTGCCTCTTGCCAAGGAACTTGCCTCTTGCTCTCTGTGCCTAATGCCAGAGCATCCGTTCCCTGCCGGATTTTATAGCCGCTGGAGCAGGGAAGCGATCCGCCTTCCCGGCCCGCCTGGGTGGGACTACGTGGAGGGGGAGCTGTGCTCTGTGCTGCGCAGATGGGCAGGAGCATCCCTCGGGAAAGGCTGCTCCATGGGGGCTTGGCCCGGGCTGGACCTGGGGCAGAGCAGTGCTTGGCTTACCTGCGCCTAGAGCCCAGCTGCAGCTTGCTGGAGCTCCCCGCCTTGTGTCCCAGCTCGGGTTTATGAAGCAGGATGCCCAAACGGGTCTTCAGATCCTTGGCTCTGGAAGGGAGGGAGGGAGGGAGGGGTGAGATGGGATCTCTGGACCATCGGTCTGCTGCCGCCACCCCCTCCGCTGGCAGGGGCTGCACCCCACGGGCTCGGGGGCACAGCCCTCGCTCCGCAGCTTCAGCCAGTCTTTGCTCTCTGGTGTGTGAAATAAATGCTCCCCACCTGCTTTTCCTGCTCCCTGGCAACCGCGCATTAATCCTGGGGGACCGGTTCCTCCTGCTCGCTTCCCATGCAGAGACACATGGAATATAAAGCACGACGAGCTCTTTCCTCTGGGGCAGGTAGAAGCTGCTGAGTGCCCAGCTGGAGCCCTCCCAGCTCCCCGGAGCTAACCTGGTTCCTTTTCCCATCCCACTCTCCCGCCAGCGCTCTGCTGCTCCCAAACCGCTGGAAAAACACAGCGATTTCTTTCCTCTCGGCACAGCGGGAGCATCTCCCCGCTGCCTGCCAGGCTGCTGCTCCCCTGCTCTTTTTTTTTTGGGGTGCTCTGGGCTTCCAGGAGCCTTTCACCAGGCCGTGGAGAGAGCAGCGCTCCGCAGCAGCGCCATCCACCTACCCCATGGCTTTAGGAGGCAGCACTGATGCTCCTGTGCCAGAGGCTGGGATGCTCCTGTGCCAGAGGCTGGGATGCTCCTGTGCCAGAGGCTGGGATGCTCCTGCCTGTCCCCGCGGCTGCACGCAGGAGGCACCTCCCTGCCGGGAGGTGTCTGCGGCAGCGGGGCAGGAGAAGCGGCTCCTGTCTGTCCCCAGGGTGCCCCCGAGGCGGCGTGGGGCGCAGCTGCTATTTGCGTGCCCGCGGCTCGTTCAGGCGTCCCAAGGCGCCCGTACAAAAAGAAGGGTTTAAATGTCAAGCCGGCAGCGTGAGGAGGAGCAACATGTCACTTAACAGTTCGGCCGTGTTGACAAAAATACTCCTGCTGCTGTCAACTCGGAGCAAGTTGGGCAGAGGCAGAGCCAGAAAAACCTGGTGTGTTTGTACAGCCCTGTCCAGCCTCCTCTCCCTCCGCTTGTTTCACCTCCTTGTTCCCCTCCTGGGGAGCAGAAGGGATGCAGCCACAACAAATCACTTCGCTACGTGTTTCCTGCAGCCCGGTTTCTACCCTACCATCACATCGGCAGCAGCAGAGCCTGGTCCAGGCGCGTCTCTTCCAGCGCCTCCTCTGCCTCCCAGAAGCGCCTTACCTTTCCAGGCAAGTGATGGGGAGCGCGGCTAAGCCCCGGCACATGCTGAGAGCTGGGCACCCAGGCATCCAGCCACTCATCGGCTCCTCGCGGGGCTGGACCCGTGCTGGCGGCTGCGACAGCGGCGCGGAGCCGCGCTTTATATCGGGCGGGAGGCGGGAGAGCGGGGAGGGGGAGCCGGCATCACTCCAGCCTCCAGCCAACCAAAAGCTGCTCGGGCAGCGCCCGTGAGCATGAAAGCTTAGGTAAGTTTGTGTGTGCTGCTAAGGGAGGGGGGAGTGGGAGGCCCAGGCTCGTCCTTGAGCATCGCAGTCATAGCCGCTTCCTCGGGAACAGGAAAAAACAGGCTCGTTTCCAGCGACGCGTGGAGCCTGCTGATTAACCGCCGGCGGGTGGGAGAGCGAGGGACAGGACAGACGCCGAGAGTCGTCAGCTCCATCCTGCTGCTCCATCCCGCTGCCCGAGGGCTTCCAAACCTCCCCGCTCTGCCCCAGTGGTTTAAGCAGGGGGTGGCAGCCCCCAGCGGGGTCAGGAGGGTTTGTGCTTCCTGGGGGGATACAGATGGAGCAGGAGGGTTCAATGTTTCCACTTCCCTCTTAATGGCACTGCCAGATCACAGCTGGAATATATAAGGACAATGTGCTGGCTGAAGTTGCACTTGTTCAACACAAACTCCCTCCTAGGTGTATGGTGAGAGGAGGGAAGGAAAGGGATGCACATCAAAGGAGCCAAAACCTAGGAATGCATCTGATAATGGAGGATCCTGATGAAACCTGAAAACTGAAAGGAGATTAAAAGCCAGGGAGAGGTTGGAAACTGGAGGGGGAGGAACTGAGCCAGCAAAAGAGAAAGATGAAGAGAAAGGGTTAAACCAGTGCACACCAGCAAACCCCAGGGTCTGGAGCTACAAGAAGCAGAGGTCCATGAGAACCAACAGGTCCCCTGTGGTGAGGTCAGGCTCACACAGGATCCCAGAGCTGCCCTCCCTGCAATTTCCCAGCTCAGTGGCTCTGGAAAGGAGTGACCTTAACCCCCCTGCTCATGGCCAGCCAAGCACAAGGCCACAGCTGCCACTTCCACGCCTCATCCTCTCCCTTCCTCCCTGCTATTCCCAGCTCAGATATTTTTCCAGAGTTCAAGTTGTCTCCTACCCTTGCTGCCTGCATTCATCACACAGCATATTGCCAGAGCATCTTTCCCTTTGCCAGAGCATCTTTCCCAGGAGAGATGAACTGTGCCAGGAGAGTGGCAGCACGAAGCCATCCGGGCCCTAGGCCAGGGAGAAAGGCTCCTCTCAAGCTGCCTTTGGGAGCAGGAGCATGAGGATATCTGGATGGGAGACTTTGGGAGGAGAATGAGGCACCTCAGCCCCACTGAGCAGTAGAGTCCTGTCTTTCTCTCATCACTTACAAGAAGCCACAGAATGGTCTTGCTCATGGACAGACAGGAAGGATGCATCAGGACTAATGACTGAACACACACTTTTAGCTCCTCATGTAAAAGCAGCCTCTTTCCTGATGGCTCTGGGGATTTTCACTCAAATAAACAAGTTTAAGCTTTCTTGGTCAGCAGATATTCAGCTACAGATAAATGGCTGGAGCTTCACGAAGCTCTTATTCATGTCTTCTCAGTGCCTTAAAACAAAAATTAGAGCTGTGATCCTTGCTGTGGATTCCAGGGACGAAATGGAAGACTTGAGGAGAGAGGGCTGGAAAGTTGCCTTTGCCTGTACAGCTGCTGAGAATGTCTGTGCGCACCCACACAAGAATGTCTGCGCACACCCACAGCATGGACAGTGCTTGGCATCACTTTTGGAAGTGCCACGCCAGCCTGGAGCCCCATCCCAGTTCAGCACCACGCTGGGAGCACTGGCATCACAGCAGCAGCAGTGGCACGTGGGGGTGGGCACAGGCTCCTGGAGCCCACACTCAGCTGTTCCACAGAGTCACTGGATGGTCAGGGTTGGAAAGGAGACCTGGTGATCATGCCAAAGCAGCTTGGCACTCACCTCTCAGCTGCAGCAGGTGACCAGAGGGTTTAGGGTGGCAATGCCCCTTCTCCTCATCGCCTACATCTCCATCTCCTCCCTGGCTTTTCCACACAAATGCTGTGGAAATGTTCACCTCTGTCCCTTTCCCCTCTAGCACTGCAGCCCATCCTCCCAGCCGCAGATCTGCAAAGTCACAGGATGCTCTGGTAACTCTCCCTGGTGTTTGAGGCATGGTCTGAGCAGGTCATGCCGAGAGGAAAACCTCCAGGAGCCTGGACACGTGTTGCAGGCACACGGGACAGATGATTTCTGGCTGCAACTCCACGGAGCCTGGCACAGCCACTGTGCTGGGAACCACGTGCTGCCTGGAGCAGCCAGGCAAATGTAACTATGGCAAAAACACAGCTGGGATGGCAGCAAGTGCAACTGGTGAGGAGCCTGGGGGCTCTGAGCCAGAGCAGAGAAACTCTGCACATCTCTGCCTTGAGACTGCAGCCTGCTGAGCCCCGCTCTTTGCTTCAGGCCCTGTTTCCCTGCTGCTTTTCCCCAGAGAAATAAAGTGCATTGGACAAGCATGTGTGTGTGGTTTCACCTTGTCCCCTGTGGCAGCTTTTGAAGCTCTGGGCTCAGGTGAGGCCAAGCTGATAGTGAAGCAGAGGTGAGGAACTGCCCGTGGTAAGAGAGAAAGCCCTGTACAGCCCCAGGGAAGGGAAGGAGTCAGTCAAAGGCTGTGTCAAAGGGGACCACAGCAGCTCAGCCAGGAGAGGCACAAAGGTGTTTGCTGCAGAGCTGGCTCTGGGACACAGGGCAGTGCCAGATCCATGTGTGCAGGTCTGAAGCCAGGCACAGGAGTGGGATTGGGCTGTTCCAGCAAAGTCCTCCTCACCAGGGCTGGGACAGACCCTCTGCCCACTGTGCCACAGCCACCAGCTGACCCCTCTGCTCCCCAGAGCAGCTTTTCTGCCTCTGCCCTCCGATGGGGCTGCTCAAGGACAGGCAGCTGGCCAGCATGGGCTGCTCTAGGTGAGATATTTCATATTGCACAGCTCTTCCCAGGGTTATGCAATAGCCTCTCAGCCCAGCCCCGTGTGTGTACTCAGATGTCTTCATGCTGCTCTGTATCTAATTAAATTACGTGCTTCCTGTCTCATTTAGCTTAGCGGCCTCCCGCGGCTCCGGCCCCGTGCCCTCCATTATCAGCCCTTGTTTTGGAATACAAAAAACTCATCTGTGTCGCAACGCCTGGGGCCAGGCTCCCTTCCCAGAGCCGTGCCACAGCCTTGCCAGCACCCATCCACCTCCCATCCATAGGGTTTGGTCTCACCTCCACCGGGAAGGTCCTGGCAGTCCAGGCAGGTGCTCTGCTGCCTGCTGAGTCTGGGAGGTGGCTGGGCTGAGAAGGCACCCACAGCCACCCTTTGACAGCTTTTGGGGGGGTACAGCCACTGGCTGCCTTCATCCTCGGCAGCAAAACACACACACCCCATCAGCCCCAGGGACTGCTGTATTTGCAAAATGCCAGCAACTTTGGAAAACACAAAAACAAAGTTTTCAGCCCCAAACTACAGAAATGGGGTGGGGAATTAGAAAAACAAGAGTTTGGTGACATGGCTGGGAGGTTGGCTGGGCTAAGGCACCCACAGCCACCCTTTGACAGCTTTTGGGGGGGTACAGCCACTGGCTGCCTTCATCCTCAGCAGCAAAACACACAGACACACCCCATCAGCCCAGGGGTTGCTGCTGGTGTTTCTGGGTTAGTGTTTGCAAAATGCGAGCAACTTTGGAAAACACAGAACCAAAGGTTTCAGCCCCAGAAATGGGGTGGGGAATGGGAAAACAAAGGTTTGGTGACAGGGTACAAAGTGCCCTTTTGTATGTGCCCCAGTGCACAGCCAAGCTCTGAGGAGAGCTCCTGGCAGGGGTATTTTTGTGTTTTTATACTGTTTGAGTGGAATAAGGGGAAGATGCAGAAAGAGGTTGGGAAGGGGAGGCAGGGAGAAGGAAGAGGAGAAGAGCCAGCCTGAGCTGTGCTGTTGAGGTCTCACTGCAGGCAGGCTCCTCAAGGAGTCTGTCCCCGATTCCTCCTAAACCAGAGGGCAACCACAGAGGTGGCAGTCAGGGGTGGCCAAACCTGAAGGCACTCCTGCCATGAAATCAGGGAGGTGCTGAATGCAAAGGAGCAGAAATGGCAGGTTTAAAGGCCCTGGTCATGTTGCATAGCCCTTTCCTCCACCTGCAAGCTGTTGATAAGCTCTGCATGTGTTTAAGGAGATGGGATAGGATGGAGGCTGGTGCTGTGCAGGCAGGCGTGTGGCAATGGGGACAGGGTTTAGTGGCAGGCTTGGCAGTGCTGTGTTAATGCTTAGACCTGATGATCTTAGAGGTCTTTCCCAACCTGAAAAATTCAATGATGGTGCCAGGGAGGAGCAGGGAAGCTGCCAAGGCTGAGACAGCAGCCAAGCATTTGCAAGTGGTCCCTGAGTAGCCACACTGCAGCTGGGGCTCGGCCATGGGCACGGCTTGTGGGACAGGGACAGTCAGGGGTGGCCATGGGACACCATATCCGTGTGGCTGCAGGTGAGCCTGGCTCCACCTGTGCCTGCCCAGCCCATCCCAGGATATCCCAGCTGCCCACAAAGGATCCCTCAGCCTCACCCATGGGGAGCTGATGGATTCCCAACACTCCACGTTCACATGAGGCACAGGAGGAAACAGCTGCTCTGGAAATTTGTAGCAGTGCAGAAAGAGATTATTGAAGTCATAATAATAATAATAATAATAATAATAATAATAATAAAATGGAATAATTAGAATTACAAATGAGGTTTTCGAGGGGCAGCTGTTATCCACTCTGCCCACGTGCTCGCTTTGCACAGCTGCACAGGGAGAGGTAGCTGACAGCAGGTACTTTTAATCTTCTCTTTCCGTTCCCAGCACCTGCTTTTTAAAGCCACTGAACAGCCAGGAAAAAAGCTAAAAGATGATGGCTAAATATATCCTGAGTAAGAGGAGAGACAGAGCAGCACTAATGGCAGATCTTTCCTTGGATGCATTCAAATCAGTTTGGCTCGGCAGCAGGCTGAGGGAAGAAGCAGCAGATGAAAAGGAAAAACAGTAGAAGAAGGGATTTAGGGGAAAAATAAGGGGGATATAAAGAAGCCAGAGAGACTGATAAATTCCACTAGACCCATTTCCAGAGGAAAATAAGCCAAATTTTTGGGTTTAAATGCAACAAATGTGTGTGCAGACCACAGAGCAAACACTCACCTTTCGCAGGGAGAGGGGGTGTGCGCCAGGCAAGGTGAGAACCCTCGGTGTGCCCAGGGCCAGATGAGATCCAGGTCACTGCTTTTCCTGCTGGCCAGACCTGCTCAGGAGATGCTCAGTCCTTCCTCACTGAAGCCCCACATGGTTCCTGCAGTAAATCTCTGTCCTGGTTGTAAGGTATGGTTGGGAGTGTTTATTCTATTTGCCACCTGTCAGGACTGGGGCAGTTCTCTGCTGTTCACTGGGCAGTTTTTTTTATCTCTCCCACAGCCAATCCCCCCTCTAGGAGATCTCTTCTGTTCATGGGCCATTAATTATTAATTATCTCCTGTTCATGGCCAGTGAGTGTCCCTGCATGGCTGAGAAAATTCCATCATCCCATGGGGAGATGCTCTGCCCAGGGGAGGAGCCAAGCATTCCTACCTGGATACAATCTGACCTTGGGAACACCACAGCAGCCTTTGCCCACTGCACTCCCAGAGGAGCAGCTTTCTTCCCCACTGCATGCCCAGAGGAGCAGCTTTCTTCCCCACTGCATGCCCAGAGGAGCAGCTTTCTTCCCCACTGCCTTCCCAGAGGAAGCCCAGGCCCATCTCCAGCAGCCCTGGAGCTTCAGAGGAAAACTGCACCCTTGTCCAGGATCCCTGCTCCAGCAGAAGCACAGCTGGCACTGCAGGAGGGCTGAGCCACCACGGGATGGGACTGCTGCCACCACCTGACCCACAGGGTGCCAGGGCCTGTTCTGACTCTGGCAGTGGTTTTTTTTTTTTGTACTATTGCATTTGTATTTTAAATTTTCCTAGTAAAGAACTGTTATTCCCACTCCCATATCTTTGCCTGAGGACCCCTTAATTTCAAATTTATAATAATTCAGGAGGAGGGGGTTTACATTCTCTGTTGGGAGGCTTCTGCCTTCCTTAGCAGACGCCTGTCTGTTCAAACCAAGACAATCTCTCACCATGCAATTTCCCACTAACACCTAACCTCGCCTCAAGTGCCCTGCTCCCTGCCCCTGCTAATGCCTCCCTTCCCCCCTTGCTACCCAGGATTGCCCACAGCTGCTGCCTGACCCTTCCCTAGCAATCCCAGCCCCCTCCACACTCTCCAAACTGGCCCATGACTGGCTGGTGACTCTCCCCCTACTCCTGCTCATCCCTCCCTGGTTCATCCCACCAGGATGGAGCAAGCTGAGATCTGGGTGTGAGCTGCCTGCTGGAGCACAGGTGGCTTTTTATGGTCTGGAGAAAGCTCTTCATTTGCTGTTTGCTCTTTGTGACCTCATCGTGCTCGATCCATCCACACTGCTCCCTTTCCCAGGAGCCTGTGTGTCCCCCAACGCTGCTCCTGGTGCAGGGAGCAGGCTCAGCACTTGTTTCCACCTCTGGCCATGATGGTTTTGGAATTTGGGGTAGGGAGTCCATCACAGGCAGCAGTGAGGCATACTCAGAGAAGGACAGCAATGTGCTGCTGGAAGGCTCTTGGGATTTTCCTTCCTTGCCGGTCCTACTGACTCATTTTGGACTCATCCCCCCAAACTGGACCTCTGGGGAGCCTGGTTCTAAATTGCTCCGACTGAGCCATCGACAGCTTGGAGCCAAATGTCCCAGACTGCAAGGCAAGATGTATTCCATTTGCCATCCGTATGGCAGTTGTCTTCTGTTAAGTGGGCAGTTTTCCTTATCTCTTCCACAGCCAATCCTCTCTCAGGGCAGACATCTGCTGATAACGGGCTGTGGAATGTCACTGCATGACTGAAAAGAGCTATAACATCCCATTGTGATGGCTCCTCCCTCTGGGTGGAGGGAGGAGCCAAGCATTCCTAACTGGATATAATCTGGGTTTTGGGGACACCAGACTCAGGCTTTTCTGCTGGATTTCCAGGAGGACGGCAGCCATTCCAATTTGGGCTGCTACCAACACTCTGACCAAAAGGGTGTCAGGTTGTATTCTGACTCTGTCAGTGGTTTTCCTTTTGTATTATTACATGTATTTTGTTTTCTTTTTCAGTTTTCCTAATAAATTGTGGAACTCTTAAGTTCCACAACTTATTAACTCAACTCTTAAGACTGACTTAAGAGTCTCTCACTGGTTTTGTTTTCAAACCAGAACACCAACCCATCTGCATTCTGCTGCCCCATCCAGCGTGTCTGCACCAGGGGCCAAGGAGAAACAGCTTCTCCCCTCCTCTTCCTCCTCAGCAGTTTGGCTGGGAGACACCCCTCCACCCCCGGGACTGCAGCTTTTCAGACACTCAGGCAGAGAACAAATAGTCTCAGGCTGTTTATTACATCCTCAGGGTGTCTATACAGCACGGGTGTAACACTGCACAATGTGGTGACACGGCTCGGTGGGGGATTTGTGGCATAGCTGAGGAGCTTCTCCAGCCTCCCAGGGAAAAGAGGAGCCTAGCAAACAAGCAGGGGGAACCCGGGGAGCCGAGCCCATGCCTTTCCTTGAGTGGGAATGGATCAGACTGAACAGCCTGCATGGCCTGCCCCAACACCAGCAGCACCGGGGCACCGCAGGGGTGGCAGCTGCAGCAGCAGCATCTCCTGAAAATAAAAGCGTTGCCCAGGGAAGCACTTTTGAGCTGCTCTTTCTGCCTGGTGGCTCACTTCTGAGTTCACTGCGTGCAGCAGAGCCATCCTCAGTCTCTTCTGAGCCACCCACGAGTTGATTTGCAGAGGAACCAGATATCTTTGTTATTTCAAGCAGCCCTAGTGGGTTGGGCTTGTAGTCAGGTCCTCAAGGGTACACTGCCATCCCACCAAGGTGGAGGTGCCAAGGAGCTTAAGGACAAATCTGAGCTCTGATTTGGGTAACTCATAGAGGAGCTGGGGGAGAGGTTATGAGAAGATGAGATCTTCAGTCGTGGCTCTTAAGGAAGGGGGATCTACCCCGAGGTGTGTTCGTACCCTGCTCTCTCCATTGCCAGGAGTCCTACAGAGGTCTGCAGGAGTAAACACAGCAGAAGGTGCCTCCTTCCCCTCACTGCTTTTCAGCTGGTGGCTGCAGGCACTGCTAGAGCAACATGAAGACGTTTCTCTCGGGATAACACTGTTATCTGCCCTGGAAATGCAAAGCTGAGCAGCTCCTCACCCGTCACGCTTTAGAGCCAGCCTGGGGCACACAGCACGTGAGGCAAACTGGGAGGTGTGGGGCTACTTGAGACAAACAATTCACAGCACAGCTGGTCCCCAGAGCTCCCTGGTCCCTCCAGAAGCAGGCACTGCCTTTCCTCCTGTGCCTTTTTGCCAGGAATGTTGGATGTTTTTGGTAACAAGCTCATCCCCCTCTGCCACCTCCTTCCCACGGCCTCGGCTCCCTGAACTCCCGCTGAGTTCACCGCAGCCTCAGATCAGACACACATCCTCCTGGGAAGCCAGGAGGAGGCACAGAGCACAACGACTGACTTTGCTGGGCAAACACAACCCACACACCTTGATTGAGACTGCTTTTATAAACCAGAGAGCCACGGGGGTGCCCAGCTGTGAGTGACCCCAGCATGGACACCCTCTACCCTAGCCAGCCCCTGGCACAAGCACTGCATGTGCAGCGTGCATGGAAGAAGGAGAAAAAGAAGGAAGACAAAAGACTTGGGGACAAGACAAGCCTCTGCAAAGCCCAAGGGGTGCGTGGTAGACAGAAGCATTCTGGTCTAGCAGCAAAATGAACTTTAATTCCAGTTCTGGGATATAATGCTACGATGCCAGAGAGAGCACAGCACCAAGGAAGGAGACAACTGCAGCAGCCCCAGGGATGAAAGATAATGCAGAAATTATGTTAAATGTTTTGTTCTTATATAATGGGCAAGGAAGAGCTCCTAGGAGCTTTACAGTGGCAGTAGGAGGCGTGTAGGAGGGAGATGGCATGACCAGAGACGAGTGTCTGGGGAAGGGAAAGGCAAAGAAGAGAGGAGGGATGGATGGGGATGGAGGAGAGGCAAACAGGGCGAGGTTAGGGGAGTCCCAGGGTCAGACAGATGAGGACAAACAGTGCTGGTGGACAGGAAGGTTTGGAGTGCTTCGAGGAGGAGGGAAGACAACAAGGACAGGACAGAGAAGGAGAGAGGAGTGTGGAGGGAGAAGCCAGAGGCCCCCAGGGAGGGGAGAGCTTGCACTGACGGGTGAGAGGCACTCCAGGACTGGCATGAGGTATGCTTTGCTATTGCTCTGAATGCTGTAAACATTTTGGTTTTGTGTCTATCAGTGAACATTCAGTTCAGTTTGATACATGTGCTCTTAGGGGTAACTGGAAGCCTAGCAGAGTTTTACATCTCTTACTACTACTTGGACTTACACACGAGGCAAACACAACACTGGCTAAAGATCTCATTTATGTCATTTGTGCCTAATTCTCCTATTTTAACATGCACATCTATGTCTCAGAAAAGCTTCTGTAGTAGAGGACACTAAATCAGATATAGATGAAGTCACATGCACTCTCATCCACCCACACCCTCAGACACACACAGCAATTTCCCCTCCCCTTTGCCCTTCACACCTCCCAGCATGGACAACAGGGACCCCTTGGTGCATAAATGAGTCCACTAAAAGTGATGGAAATCATCCCAAGCCTGGCTGATGGACCAAAGCAGGAAAAACTTTAGATAGACTAGAGTTCCGCATCTGATCCTGGAGTTAACACCACCTGAAGCTCATAGAAAAGGAAATTTGTAAACTATTTTTCCCTTCTGCCTGGGAGCTGACTGGGTGTGGGCCAGCAAACAGAATAAAAAGAACTGAGTGAACCAATTTTTCCCCCTCTCTTGGTGTGATGGCCCATGTTAACGTTGCTCCAAACAGGAGGAAAATTTTGGAGGTGTGTGCTTGTGGAGAGGAGAAATGGGTTTGTAGGTTATGAGTATCCCTTTCACACCAGGAAGAGATGAATCAAGGAGAGGATATTTGTCCTTGGTGGGGATTAGTCACCACTCAGCTCTTTCCAAAGCTTTGGCTCAGTCATTATTTCCTTGATCAGCCCCTGGTTTAAGGGGTAGAGCTACAAGCTGCTTATTTTGGTTCAATTCAGAATGGCATTTGTCATAAAAGAAGCAGCTTGTGCCATTTTCTTGTTTAAGAAAAATAGAGTTTTACTTTAAATAACTAGTCTGCTTTCCTTCCAGAGAGACAAACTGCAAGAGCAGCAACAAAAATAACGAGTGGTAGACTGAAATGCCTCAGACAATACTTTTGCTCCACTCTGTGTTCTAGGATGCTGTTCCCAATGGATGGAACAATTTACTGGGGTCCAGTTTACTGGGGAAAACACTTCTCCTACATCAGCCAGCCTGATTCCAGCTCCTGTCACCACTGGAGCAATGACATCTCCAGGTGTGCCCCGCCCCAAGTAATTCCCCAGGTGGATGGAGGAGAGAAGGGCCCTTGGATTTACAGGGTGTTGGCCACTTTGAAGTTTTCCTATGAGTTCTGACGTGAAATGAAAGGACTTCCAGCACCAACACTGCTGCAGGATCTCGTGGAGAAATGCAGTTACACTCTGGACACGACCAGGGAGTCACACTCTGGACACCAGGGGAGCCTGGGGATTGTCCACACTCACATTCCTGGACACAAGCCTCTCGTTCCTGCTGTGTCCCCTGGCCTGGCTGTCTCTGTGACCCTCCCCAGGGTGCTGCAGAGCCTTGTCTGGGGTGCCTCAGCGGGCACTAGAGGCCAGCACCACCCAAGGCCACTCAGAAGATCTGTCTGGAGAGAAATACCACAAGGCAGCTGTCATGGCCTTCTGCCTTCTCTTTAAAAGCAGTGAGTGCTTCAGCCTCCTTCTGCTGGCTTTCACATCCTGGGCAGCTCTGGGATGCTTTTTTTGCATGTACAGACAAGAGGAAGGTGGAAAGGAGGAAGGCAGGGCCAGACAAGGTGGCCTCGTTCATCACTTGCAGCATTTGCTTGGTGCCACAGTGCTGAGAAGCTGAGCTGCCCTTTGGCAGCAGTGGGATCACTGGGTAGAACTGGGACCACAGGCTGATGCCTTAAGATTTTAGCTTTTATATATTTCAAATCCTGTACTGTATTAGTGCATAGCTCTAAACTCCACATAAAGTGTAGATAACTCTTCATATTTTGGTCAGACAAAACAATCCCTCTGGGCCTGTGATCCAAAGACACCCTACAGCCTCAGGCCTCAAAAAGGATAAACAAAAAGTGAACTGGTGCGGGGGGGGAGCAAACTGGGGGGATATGACTTCATTATCTTTAATTGGAGGATTAACCCCTGATATGTAAATGGACCAAATTTATAATTGTCTCAAAAACCATTGTTCATCTTGGGTGTAGCCCCTCTCGGAGGCTTTGACTGCCCAAGGTGTGCCTGTTGAAGGCCTTCAATAAATACCCACTTCATCCTCTTAACTCTGTCGAGCCTCTGTTCTAGGCAGCCACTCCAAGGCATCAGCTTGTGGTGACCCAGATGGGAGAGGAAACTGCAAAAGCAGCCTGCGCCCCGGGAGATTCCAGTGTTACACAGGCGTGGCAGACAGCGTTTCTGGGAAAGGGCAGCTCCCCCAGCCTCTGCTCACAGCCAGAGAGGGAAGATTTCCATCCTCCCTTGCAGGCCAAGCCCTGAGTGTATCACTGCAGTGAGGTTGGGTTTGCTCTCCTCGCTCGCTGCCCCAGGCAGGGGCTGTGGGGGTGATATGACTCCTTCTGTCTTAGGTTAGGAAATGTGGCTGGGATGTGTATTCAATTCCCACCTGTCAGAGCTGGGGCAGTTCTCTGCTGTTCATTGGGCAGTTTTCTTTATCTCTCCCACAGCCAATCCCCCCTCTAGGAGATCTCTTCTGTTCATGGGCCATTAATTATTAATTATCTCCTGTCCATGGCCAGTGAGTGTCCCTGCATGGCTGAGAAAATTCCATCATCCCATGGGGAGATGCTCCACCCAGGGGGAGGAGCCAAGCATTCCTACCTGGATACAATCTGACCTTGGGAACACCACAGCAGCCTTTGCCCACTGCATTCCCAGAGGAGCAGCTTTCTTCCCCACTGCCTTCCCAGAGGGAGCCCAGGCCCATCTCCAGCAGCCCTGGAGCTTCAGAGGAAAACTCCACCCTTGTCCAGGATCCCTGCTCCAGCAGAAGCACAGCTGGCACTGCAGGAGGGCTGAGCCACCATGGAATGGGACTGCTGCCACCACCCTGACCCACAGGCTGCCAGGGCATGTTCTGACTCTGGCAGTGTTGTTTTTTACTATTGCATTTGTATTTTAAATTTTCCTAGCACAGAACTGTTGTTCCTATTCCCATATCTTTGCCTGAGAGCCCCTTAATTTCAAATCTATAATAATTCAGAAGGAGAGGGTTTACGTTTTCCATTTCAAGGGAGGCTCATGCCTTCCTTAGCAGACATCTGTCTGTTCAAACCAAGTCACCTTCCTACAGCCCAGGCTGCACCAGGGACATCCACTGGATGTGTGGCTCTGTGTCCTTTGCTTCCACCTCTGATTCCCTCCACGCCTTGCACAGGTTCACCAGATTTGTCTCACTGTGCCTTGCTTGCCATAAAGCTTTGGGACACTGAGCTCCTGCATGATCTGGCTCCCTTGGAGAAATCATGGCAAATCTGGAGCATTTTCCAGATGTCTCTCACTGCTTTACTTTCAAGCAAGCAGCAGAAAGTTTGTGTCAAACTGCCATGTCCAGACCTTGAGCTTTGTGTCACTTGTGTCCCATGAGGGGCCTCAGCAGTGCCAGGAGCTGTGTCACTGAGCCTGGCATGGCTGCAGACTGCCACCTCTGTCACCACAGGCCAGCCCCAGCTCCTCAGGTGTTCTTGCAGGGGCAGGGGACAGCCAGGAGTGCTGGGTCACTGCTGCTTTCTGGCCATTCCTCATGGAAATTTAACTGGAGATGGGATTTGCCTTCCAAAGACCTGGAGGATTCTGCTGCTGGCCAACCAGGCACTGAAAAACAGGTTTCCCTACTGAACATAAAGTTTGCACTTGCAATGTATTTAGATTCCAGTGTCTTGGAGACCATAGGAATACACCTCCAGAATAAACCCAGCATGGTTACCACCTCTGTCTTGATTCTAAGCCTATTTGTCCTACTGTCCTGCACATCATCCTTGCAAAAAGCCTCAAAAAGCTGTTTCCTACTTAATTAATGGACAGTAATTTTTAATATCCAGCCAGACTTTTTTTTTATCATCTTCCAAAAACATTATGCTTGGCTTCAGAATTCATTCTACCTCGTTTACACCACATTACACAAAGTCTATATCAGCAGTTTTCTGCTATATCAAACCCACCCACCACCCTTGGCTGGAGCAGAGGTTTACAGCCTCTGGTCTGGGGATGACTGAGAGAAGAAAAAGATCCATGGGGTCACTTCCCAGGCCTTCATTAAATTAAGAAAAGAGACCTCTTGTCTGCCGGCTCAAATCCACAGACAGGCTGTCTGCTTCTCCCCTCAAAAATATTGCAAGAATCTGCCAAGCTGGAACAGCAATGCCATGGAAATGGGGCCATCAGATGGAAGGAATTATTGCCCAGCACAGAGGAGGTGCTACCCCCCTGACATCTGCACAGAGAATTCTCCTGCAGTGGCCAGCCAGGCTATGGGAATAGGGCCAAAGAGCCCCTCACACCCCACTGCACACCCCGACACCCATCCCGCTCACTCCATGCTTTGTGTCCCACTGGGGGCAAGCACCCTGCAGCAGGGTCTGTGTCCTGGGGAGCTCTTTGCAGGGCACTGAACCCGCAGTGGACACTCGGGGAGTAGGAGCTGTCAGTAATCAGGAAATAACAAAAATAGAAATGGGATTTTTCACATTGCCACGCGCTGGCCAGGTACCCCATGAAAAATGCCATCTGCTGTGGCCGACGGGCTTTGTGCTTTTCCTACACCTTAGCAAGGGGCAAAGGGGACATTCCTCCTCTCCACTCTCTCCCAACAGGTCGTTCCTGAGAAGCCACCAAGCCTCTGGCAACCAGGAGCCCCTTTGTGCTAGGTTTTGGTCCAGTGCCCAGCACAACAGAGCCTGGATGATGACTGAGACTGAACTACCACACAAATAAATAATAGCCACGAAAAACAATCATTCACATTAGAAGATTTGCCTGCCCAGGCCTAGTGAGAGCTTTTGGGATTACCTTCCTCACGAGGAAAGCTCAACACCTTGAGAATACTCTGAGCCTCCATCCCTGAAGGAAAAGGGGCAGTGACAAGGTAGCAGCCAAGTCATAAGGTGTGCAAAAAAAAAAAAAAAAAAAGGGGAGGTGAGCTGAGTTTGCTGATGGTTCCCACTTCAAGAAAGGGAATGAATCCTGTGCCTTTGTCTCCTCTCTCCCTCCCCTCAGTCTCTGGTTCAGACCCCAGCAGCCAATCTGTGAGAGATGGGCTGGATGTGGCTTCACAAGTGTCAGCACTGCCCTTGGAGCCCTTCCAAGCACAAGAGAGAGCTGAGAGACAGGGAGATGCGTGGAAGGATGGAAAGGTGTTATTTACACACAAACCAACCCAGCCATTTTAAAGGGAACCCACAGGTGACCCCGTGACTCGAGAGGGTTTGAGGGTTTGTGCTAGACAGAGGGAACGACTGCAAGGTGCTACTGCTAACGAGGACAGAAAAAAAAAAAAAACACAGATAGTCAAAGAGTCTTAATACCACGCCTGGGTCACTCTCTGGAAGCTTCCTCTGCCCCTTCTCCCTCTTTTCCCATTTCCACTGCTTTTAACACCAAGAAAGTTTCACATTTAGACATGGGTTTTGGCTGTTGTGGGAAGCACGTGGTTTCTGAGGGCCCCGTTGCTGTCCTAGCTGAGCCTCCTCTGGGTCTGAGAGAGCAGGTCTGTGTAAATTTTGGATCTCAGGAACCTGGGGTACGAGTCTTTCTCCATCAGGCTGTGCACCTTCCCCTGAGCTTGGTCAAAGCAAGAGAGGGAGGGCTCCTGCACATTTCTTCTCGTCAGCTCCCGTGTCTGGAAGTCTATGTTCACCTGGGGAAAGCAGCAGAAGAGAGTTTGGCACTGAGTGTCCAGCTGGCCTCCTTCAAATGGCACATTCCCTCTCTGCCATGGCTGTGGAACAGCAGCAGAACCAAGGTCCTACCCCTTGGTCCCCCCATGCCTGAACAGCCCCCACAGCTCTGGGGGGTTTAGTGATTCAGGGCTGTCAATCCTGCCCCAAGCCTGGAAAAGCTGGGTTTGTAGTGATCTGAAATCAACTTTACTTTTACTGAAATCACTTTTCAAATTACTTTTATTCAGACTCTTAGGCAGCACATCACCTAAAGCTGCTGACTCAGCCTAACCTCTCTCCTGCTCCCTCTCTTCTTCACCGCATGCCCAGTAGGTGGGTGAATAAACTTTTGACTGGGTTTAAACCATTAGTACATTCTTATTAAATGTCTCTAAACTCAGTTGATCTAAAATAAACTGTTTGATTTTTCCCATAGCAGCTTCACGTTACAATATCTGGAGGAGAGGCTTGAAAAAATAAACCACCCTATAATGTTATGACTGCCATTTGTTTGCAAAGCCAGCCAATGGAGTTTTCCTGCTCTCCTTCCCTAGCGGAGTAATCATCATTTTTCAGGGTTATTGTCTGGAAGGAAAAAATGGCTGAAAAAATGTTATTTGTTGTTATAAATTCAGTATCCAAACTGGAAGGAGCCTGGAAAGTAAAGCTGTCTGCCTCAGTGTGGATGTCAGCAGTATGGATTAGCTCTAAAAATTTCATATTCTAAGCATGCCAAAATTATGTAACAGGGCTAAGAAAACATCACCACAGGACCAAATTGTAGGAAGGACCCCATCCTACCTGCATTCCCATTTCTAATCAAAAATCAGCCTTCCAGCCCTTAAAATCTCATCATTCCTGAATAAGAGTGGGAAAATGCTCAAGGAGAGCATTGAGACAGCCACACACCTCAGTGTGAATCTGGGCCCTTCCCAGTGGCTTTGCAATGGCCTTCCTAGCTGGGAGAGGAAGGAAAATGAGCCCTTTTAGGGGTCCCTGCCAGGTACCCATGCAGGAGCAGGAGGGTCTGGGTGCAGTGAGAGCCCCCCTGGCTGTGCTGTGACTGCAGTGACACATGCCAGCATGGTCACGAGGCAGGATCTGGCAGTGCTGTCAGCCTGTCGAGTGCTTGAAAGAGGATTTAACAATCCCAGGCTCCGGGGTGTGACTGCATTTTCTGTTCAGCTTGGAGTTATTGTTCACATATCTCGGGAGGTCTGGGTGAGGGGGGAGTTTGTCAGAAACTCTCCTCCCTTGGGAGTCATCAAGTTACTCACAGAATCACAGAATCACTGGGTTGGAAGAGACCTTCAAGATCATCGAGTCCAACCCAGCCCCAACACCTGAACTGAACCCTGGCACCCAGTGCCACATCCAGGCTTTGGTAAACACATCCAGGGATGGTGACTGCACCACCTCCCCGGGCAGCCACTCCAGAACTTTATCACTCTTTCTGTCAAAAACTTCTTCCTAATATCCAACCTGTATTTCCCTCGGTGCAGCTTGAGACTGTGTGCTCTGGTTCTGTCAGTGCTGCCTGGGGAAAGAGCCCAGCCCCACCTGAGCACAGGCACCTTTCAGGAGCTGTAGAGAGTGATAAGGTCTGAGTCTCCCCTGAGTCTCCTTTTCTCCAGGCTGGACACCCCCAGCTCCCTCAGGGCTTGTGTTCCACTCATGGGTGGGATGGTCCTGTGCAGTGTCCTGCCAGGGAAGAGCCCAACAGCCTGCTCAAGGCTGACAGTAAATGTCAGGAGCACGGTGAAATGCTCCTGGGGAGCTCAGTGAGGTTAGCAAATGTGGGTTGAGGTTGCCAGTGAACTCCCTGGCTGTGAGTAATTCAGTATCATCAAAGTAGTTGCCCTCATCAGGGATGAGTCACGGTGAGCAGAGGCAGCTGGAGCAGGCAGGATGGCATCGCCACCGTCCTCAGCCACGCTCCGAGAGGGAAAGGAGAGAGGGAGAGCACCCAGATGGAGGTGACAGCCCTGCTGGGTGCCCTGGGGAAGCTGTGCCACCCCATACCCACCTCCCGAGGGGCCTGCACGTCGATGAACTCCTCGAAGATGCGCTGGGCCTTGGAGGCCAGCTTGGCCGCCGAGCGCGTCTTCTTGAAGTCCTCGCAGGCCAGCCAGAACTCCAGGTTCTCCTCGCTGAACTCTGTCTTCAGGAAAGCACGGAAAGCTGCCAGCCCATCTGCCAGAGACACACAGGGAGTTACACAGGGAGGAGGGAGGGGTGCCTTAAGGAGCTGGCACAGAGGCTAGACGGAGTTAAGAGGAATGAAATGGGTATTTATTGAAGTGCCTTCAAAGGCCACACTCTGGCAGTAGTGGAGCCACAGTCGTGGCTCTGCCCGGATGGCTCCAAGATGGAAGCAAAAGAGGGCTTGGTCATGGAGATCTCACAGTTCTCTAAGTTCTGCTCCATTGGAGTTCATTGTCCAATTTACAGCTCCAGCCCATGGAATCCCATCCTTCTTGTTTTTCTCTCTTCAGCCCACGTTGTTTGTGCTCTTGGGCCTGAGATCTGGATCATTTGTCCCTGGTCCCCAGCTAGAGAAGGAATTTTTTTGTCTCCCTACTCTGTGAAGAGAGCTCACCATCCCCTCATATGAAGCCCAGAGCCACACACTAAAGCAGCACAGAATGTGAAAAATAGAAAAGCTAAAACCCAAGGCATCAAGAGAAGGCGGGGAGCTGTTCCATCCTCAGACATCCTTCCAGCCACCCCAGCCTACCGAAGACAATGTGATATTTCTCCCAAGTTCTGCCATCCCAGGATAACCATGCCATCCATAACTTACACCACTGATGAGCTGGGCTCCCGTGAGCTGCCACAAAGTCAAACATCACTTGATGTATCTCTGAAAAAGTGTTTTCCAGCTAAGGTGGCAAAAGGCTTTCCTCAGGACTGGGCACCCACCCTTTGGAGAGTTACTCATGGAATTATCAAGGTTCAACTCATGTTAATGCAACACTTTATGAGGCCCTATCTGCCACTAAGAAAAACCTTCAATAAAACATAGCTGATGTGGACTTGTCTCCTATGTTTTCTGTCATTTTGCTTTATTGCCTTGTGCCATTTGTAGTTCTTATTTAAACAGAGGAAAGCTCTCAGGGAGTCTGTTACAGCTCCAATAAAGGGGAGAGGGAAAGGACTTGGCCTAATTACGGCTTGTCTAGTCAGTGGTAAAAGTGTGCTTATCACTTGCTAATGCTCAGCAATTGTGACATTTCAGTAATGCAACCTGAGTCAGCCAGGCCAGATTAGAAATATGGAAAGATTTATTAGGCAATCTGTGTTAAACCCCTGCCTGGGCCTATTTATGGACACAGCCATTGTTTTTTATTTCCTTTCCCTGAATGGCACCAGGGGAGTTGATGTAGCTGAAGCCTTCACACATCCCCTTTGTCCTCAGGATAAAGTCAGCTTCTCCTTTTTATTTTTTTCCCCCCAGTAATGTGTTTCTAACTCTTCCTGGTCTTTTGCAATAGCGTCTAGGTTTTTGTAGTTCATGACTGGAAAGCTCTTGACTACTTCCAACAACTGTCTAAAAATATTGATGGCATTGGGGACGAGCCTGGTGAGGTCAGACTCCTCGGAAGGATGAAGGGAGCAAGGACAAGGCATGTCCAGCCCCTCATCCACCAGCATCCTCAAGTCCTTCTGGGCAGGGCTGCTCTTGATCTGTTCGTCCCCCAGCCTGGACTGATGCTGAGGGTAATCCAGGTGCAGCACCTTGCACTTGGTCTTGTTAAACCTCGTGAGTTCTCCATGGGCTCATTAATCAAGCTTGTCCAGATCCCTGTGGATAATCCTAATATTTTCTCAAACAGGCTATTCAGACAGTTCCTTCTATATGCTGTATGTGCTACCTATATGCTGTATATGCTATATTATACATATAGATTATAGATTTTTATACATAATATATTAAAATGTATGTTTTATAGATTGTATCTATATTATATATTATATATTATATATTATATATTATATATTATATATTATATATTATAGATATATTATATACTTTATATATTATAACATATAGTATATAGTATATAGTATATACTATATACTATATACTATATAATATATTACATATTACATATAATATATTATATATATTATAAGCTATTTCTATGCTCTCTATATGCTGTATATATCTATATGCTATGTGTGCTACAGATCCATAGCAATGTAACACTGTCCTGCATCTCTCCTGCATGTCTCAAACTTCTTCCTGCTCCCCTTGTTTCTGGTGATAACTTAGCTATTTTCCAGCTCCCTCTGAAACCTCAGGCCCTACGCAGTGGCCCTGGCTGTTGAACAGCACCAATCCATCCTATTTCTGTCTGTGTGTCAGTCAGAGGAGATGTCTGACTGCCCAGATCCTCAGAGGGAAAGGCAAAAGATATATTAGGCCAAACAAGCCCAAAGTACAGGCTAAACCTCTCTTCTCTGCCTTCCTCAAAGCTCCTTCATTTGGGTTTTTTTGCACTGACTGCTCCATCAGAAGTCTGCTATCAGCATAAAAATGGATCCATCCCAACTCAGCCATGCTCCCTCCTGCTGTCAGCCCCAGAAATAGCTGCATTATTCCAGCTCGTCCTGACACTTCTTCCTTCAAGCAATTTCAGGAGGAGATCAGGGTTGTGCACTGCGAGGGTAGACAAAAAAACAGGCAAAAAAACATCCAAGTAACACTGCAAGTTGTGGGTCCAAGCTGGGGCAATATTGTGACATCATCCCCAGAGAAGAATGCCAGAGGAGCAGGCACCTGCCAGGATCACCCTGCCCGTGGCTGCTTTGAGCATCTCCGTGGGTAGAGAAATATGGTAAAGGTGAGGGATGTTGTAGAGCTGCTCCCCTTCCTGAAATCTGGACACAGAAACATTTTCCAAAACCTGTGTCCCTGTGAGAGCATTCACAGAGCAAGGAGTTTTTGCATGCTGGCAGCTTTCAGAAAGAAGGAAATAAAACAGGGAGAAGGTCCCAGTTCCTCGGGATCTATGTCATTTTGTCAATCATCAGCTCCTAGGATGCTTGACATTAAATATTCCAGCACCGAGCACACTGCTATGTCTCTGCAGTCTCTGCTGTGTTCCTGCTGAGGTCTTGCTCCCCTGTCTCTGCCCTGGTCTTTTGTTTCCCCCCCTTTTCCTCTACAACCGCCCCAGAGCTGCAGCACTGACAGAGGATCACTTGCAGGAATAGCAGTGTTGCATGAAAGTACCACATCTGCAAAAGGTCATTGATGCAGAATATGATACCTGAAAAATAGGATACCTGAGAAACAAAATACCTGAAAAATAAAATACCTGGAAAATATAATATCTGAAAAATATAATACCTGAGAAATGAAATACCTGCAAAATATACTACCTGAAAAATATAATATCTGAAAAATATAATACCTGACAAATAAAATACCTGAAAAATATCATATATGAAAAATATCTGAAAAATATCACATCTGAATAATATAACACCTAACAAATAAAATACCTGAGAAATGTAATAACTGGTAAAAGAAGGGAATGCCGTGAGTGACAAGGAGAGAAAGGCATTTGCTACAGCCCTGCCCCAGAGAGCAGCTGCAGCAGGTTCCCCTGGGACCAGGAGGTTTCCATGAGCTCTGCCTCCTGCTCTGATGTCAATCAGCTCCTTTTGATCCTGAAATAAGTTTAGACAGTGAATGGATAAATAATAGTGTCTGGCTGTTCTCTGCTTTTTTTATACACTCCTGTCATGCAGTCCTCACAGCCTTCGAGGAGCTGCAGATGGTGAGGCTGAACCTGTGAGGACCTTGCCTGCGACACTTTGGGTGCAGGAGAGGTCATCCCTGACTGCCTGGTTTTCCATAATTTTCATCTTTAACCCTTGACTGCCTGCCAGCCTTTCCAGCTGTGCCTGACGGCCAGGTTTGGGGAATCAGTGCCAAAAGTTTGTCATGGAACAATGACAAGTCTGATTGAAAGGGCAGGAGGACAATTAGGCATGGGAGCTGCCACCACCTGAGCTGGGATTTGACCTGGATATTGACTTCAATCTCCTCCTCTCCTTCATAGCACATGAAGGCTTTCAAGGAATGATCACTCAGAATGATCAGCACTTCAAAGCTCATCCCACCCAACTGGACTTCTCTTTTCCCAGGACAACCACCACTGGAGTGCAGTATGATACAAGCAGGAGAGGGATTTCAACTCCTGAAATATCCCAGTGTGCAGTTCCAGAGGGATGCTTTACAGAGAAAGCACAGAAGTTAAAAGCAGGATTAGAAGTCTGCAGAGGCAACAGCACAAGATAATCCCTAACCGGAGGCCCAAAGGCATGGCCACTCAGGAGGACAGGATGTGCTGCTGTAGCTGCTGTAGTTGTCCTTCAGGACAACTATTGGACAATTATTCAGGAATTTGCCTCACGAGTCCTTTGCTTGAAGCCAAAGGAGGAAATTGATCCTGGTGGAGCAGATAAATTGAAGGCAAAGAAGCAGAGCTCTTTACTGGAAGTTGAGAGTCTGAGGGAGAAGCAGCAGACATTTGATATTTTACTTTTGCAGTATAAATCTAAGCTTCAAAAATGCCCTGCTTTCCATTCAGACTGACTGAGGAACGTGCAGAAGGGATTGTGCAAGTGCTCAGACATTACTCAGGATCCTGCAGTGTTGGAATCTGAAATGCAGGGAATTCTCAGAACTTTGGGCCTGTAAGCCAAAGCTTAGAACTAATAAACACAGGATTTGATCTGAGACCTTGGGAAAGGCTTCCAAACTCAGGTGCTAGAAGTGAGAATGTGGATTTATAGTTTAAAGCAGAGACACGTTAAGT
Organism: Anomalospiza imberbis; assembly: GCF_031753505.1. Taxonomy (NCBI): domain Eukaryota; kingdom Metazoa; phylum Chordata; class Aves; order Passeriformes; family Viduidae; genus Anomalospiza; species Anomalospiza imberbis. The sequence goes on along the minus strand of NC_089689.1, from coordinate 2,942,125 downwards.
TAAGAAGAGGAAAGTTTAGAGTTTTAGAGTTTAAGATATAGAAAAAATAAAAGTAGTTACAAAGGTAAACAAGAAGTTTAAAATGCAGTACTGTAGGTTTGTGTGCCATAACATGATTGGCTAAGAAAGCTCACACTGTAGTATGAGTCCATAAGACAAAATATTTAAGGATTGGGTCAAAAACATAAATATCCTTGTTGGCAGTGTTTTATTGGTCAATAAATCCTTAAAATCCTTAAAATCCCTGTAACTGGGGTCTTGTGCCCTTCTGATCCATGCAGTGAAGATGTGAGCCCAACTCACCCTTCCTGCCCGTGTAGAAGATAAGAAAAATAAATCACATCATCTAAAAAACTCAGAGATCCCATCTCTAACTCAAAACCCCTTCAACCACCCCCATAGTGCAGATCATCTGTGAGTCAGGCAGTGACAGGAATTTGTGTTTTATGAATGGGCAGGCAGGTCAATGACCATGTGAGGACAGGGACTCCTGAAATCCCGTTCAGGAGATGGAAAGTGGATCCTACCCAGCAAGAAAGGACTGAGGTGGGGAGCAGAAAACACAAGACAGGTCTCAGCTAAGCTTCATCAGCATGAGGAAGAGCCCAGATTAGTGGCCTAAATCATTCAGGCATTTTAATAGCCAGGCACCTGCCACTGTCAGAGCAAGAAAGCAATCACCCATCATTTATTTCATGCACGTGTTTCACCCCCTCAGCAAGCAGAGTTCATGCAGGGAGTAAAGGTAGAGTCCCTGTGGCTGGTGGATGGATGGATTGGCTCCCTGGAACGTGTTGGGTCCAGGGCAGGAGGGACAAGGTCACAATTGCTCTGCACAGCTTATGGATGTGCTCTCACTGCTGCTGAGCAGTGCTTCCCTTCATCTCAGCTGCCTGTCACCAGCACAATGCTAATGCTCTTCTGGCTTAGAAAGAGCTGGGAGTAGGTTGGGATATTCCTGTGCTGTGTAGGAAGTGAAGGAATGTGTAGACAACAGAAGGAGGAGAACAACAATAAAGTTTGGGAGGAAGAGCACAGAGATCACAAAAAATCCAGAGAAAAATCACCTTTTCCTCCAGATTTCAAAAAATCTGGAGAAAAATCATCCTTGAGATAAAAATGGGAATTCAGGATGAATGTTTTTGGTGTTGGGTGAGAAGTTTACCAAGGGTTGAGGACAGACTGTCCTGCTGGATGCCAGAGGAACAAAAATCTGTGTGTCCAGCCCTGTGGGGGATGCAGAATGAGACATGCTATGGCTTGTATTTCCCTCCAGCAGGCTGTCAAAAGAAATCCTCATCTGGCCAGCCTCCTGGGCATGGGCACAGGGAGGGGATTACTCCTCAGTTACTCACAAGCATGCATGCACACTCTGGGGACCACGCTGAGCTCGCTCCCCCGGCACAAAATGGGAAAAGTTGCCAAAATCCAGCGTGTTAAAACCTCTGCTTTTTCTCCCTGGGCAGCCAAGGAAACGCTGCAGACGGGTCTGCCTCTTGCTCAGTCAATTCCCTGGCAAAAGCAGCAGCAGGCTCCCTCTCCTGTTGCTTGCTCAGAAGCCCTGACCCCAGGGAACATGGCAGTGAGCTCAGACGGGGCTCCTGGTGTAAAACAGGGGTTGTCTGCCTGAGCCCAGGGTTTCTGAGTTGATTTGCTCTGCCCATTAACACAAGCAATTAGGATGTCATTGCACTGACCTATCGATGTGGAGTCACTGCTTCCTGCTCACTCCAGGAGGGATGAGGGAATTGAGTCCGAGGGCCAGCACAAAAGGGAGGTGGGGAGAGCCCTCCCTTTCCTACTCACAGTCTCTTGTGAACTCTAATAACCTGTCAACTCAAATTATCCCTTGAATGGCTCGGGGAATAAATCCAAATCGGACCACTCTATGCAGGGGGGGCGTTACCCAGCCTGGGAATCACCCAAGAGACAGCAACTGCTTCAGATCCCAAGGGATTTCAATCCTCCTCTCACAACGGCAGAAGGTCAGGATCAAACATTACCTGCACAGCCATTCCTTCTTCAGAAGGGTGAGGGCAGGTCAGGGGGAGCTCCCCAGGGCCATCACACTTCAAGGGATGTCTGGCAAAGGTGATAACGGAATCACAGAATGTGTTGGGCTGGAAGGGACCTTAAAAATCATCTTGGTCCAACCATGGGCAGAGACACCTCCCACTAGAGCAGGTGGCTCAAATCCCCATGGACTCTCCATGGAATCTGTGGAATGCATGGCACTCCTCAGGTCACTTCCATTTAGGAACCTTTTGGAGACTCGTGAGAACAGGAAGGGGAAGAAGTGTTTTTCTCATCTCCCAGAGTACGCCTGCTCCGTGTATGAGGGCAGCCTGCTCAGCTGGGCACTTTGGAGACCTCTTAGGGAGCTCTGATCCGCATTCTGGCTCCTTGGAGCAATTTTGCCACTTGTCCAACCCCTGGCAATATTGCCCAGAAGATCTGCCCCGTTTTCAGCTGTTCCATCAGCTCCTGAGTCCTGCTCCAGCACTTTTGGGGTTTGTTTTCCCTGGAGAACAGTTTGGCTGGAAGACACTGAATCCATCTGACTGCAGCAGAAAGCACCACAGAACCCCTCGAAATCACAATCTCCTTCCCAAAATAAATGAACTGTCCATCTAGCGAAGACAGTTTCTGACAGGTGTGTCAGGCAGAAGTGCTTTATCTGCTGATGCTGTGAGCCCCGGGGGGGAATTCTCCTCAAGCCCAGCTGGTGCTTAGCCCATGCCCCCAAGCATGAATTCCATTTTCCCTGGCTAATGCTGTTCACCTGAGCAGTCACAGGGAAATTAGACTGGGACAGTTCTGTCATCCTCTTGGCACTAAAAGCAGGATTTTTGCTGGCAGTTTCCCTCACAGACAGATGCCAGCAGGCCAGGCACAGCTTTATTTAATCCCAGATTTTGGCCAGTTAAGGCATAAGGCTCCCTTACCTGTGTAACATCAGCACATCCTAACAGAGAAAATGCAACTTGTACAATATAATTAATTCTATGAGTATGTGCTGTTCTCTCCTTTAAAACAGTGTAACTAAAATAACACTTCTGTTTCAACAGAACTTTTTGTATTTGCATCATTATAACCCTTCACTGCCAGGCTGGCAATTCCAGAAACTTCAGGTGCAGAACAGTTATAAAATCTTCCTTTAGAAAGTAGTTTATTAAACAACAAATTTTTTTGTCACCAATCACCAGGCAATGTCACCGTGACTGCTGATAAAAATAGATTAATTTAAATTTTAAAGATCACCTTCTGTTGCTATTAGGAACTGAATATTTTTCATTAGAAACTGAATATTTTTCATTAGTGCCAGAGACTTATCAGAATTACTTTCCATTCTAAGAGATGGGAAAGGTCTTGATAATTCATTTATCACTCTATAAGGCTAATTTATTAATAAAACCAGACACCCTAGTGGAGGCTGCTGGACAAAATAATTGAAGTAAGGTTTGATCTTGCATTTTTGCAATAGCCAGCTGAAGAGGGAAGAATCTGTATAACATCAGGATATAGGTGGGTAAATTCACTGGGGTTTGTAATCCAAGCTCTTCTTCTGCAGTCTAATAAAGAAAATTTCTACTTTTACACCAGTGAAGAAGAAATGGGTTTGAGTTCAGGATGATAACAGGGGTGTGAAAATCCTGCCCTCCCCTTTCTCCATCCCCCAAGTACCCTATAATCTCCTTGGTGTATTTTCCCCTTCTTGTTCTGAATTTCCACAAAAGAAATGTTCCTTTTCAGCCATACCCAGCTACACCATATATTTTTTCCCCTATTGGCTGCAAGAGCAATGATCTCAACTAGATACTGCTGCTAAAATTACATCCTGCTTTTCCTGCCTTGGTCAGCCAGCCTGTTTAAAGTTGTCACTTAATTCCCTGCCAAAACTGTTGTCATCTAAGTATAAACCTAGCAAAATTACCTTAAAATTAGCTTAATAACATAATTTACACTTACATTTTAAAATGTAAGGAAATCCTGGGTCTCTAAGCAAGCCAGACAGCTCCTTATTGCCATGAAGCAGTTCAGCACCCATGGTGGCTTTTCCCCAACCTCAACTCGTTCGGGTTTTTTCCTCCAATAGAAGCCCATGAATGAACCCATACTGGGAACTTTGCTTTGTTTATAATTTCTCAGTGTGAAAATGCTGCTGAAGCAGAGAAATATTTGCAGAACAGAATTCATAGGATTGAACAGAGCAGGGGTTGCTGATTATAGGTTGGCATAAGGTCTCTGGATGTGAAATTTTCGGGTTTGCTGTGATAACTGCAGATCAAGCTCTGCTCAGGGGGACCAAGGGGCATTCCTCTGTGACAGGGCAAGCTGGTCAAGGGTACTGAGCTGGAAAAGGCAGCACCTTGGGCTGATGGCTTTAGCAGTTGTGGTTTTCCTCGTGGTCAGGAGCAAAGACGTGAAGGGAACACACAAAACTCTCTTTTTTTCCTGCTTGTAAAGGGTGGTGGCTGCTGGGGATGAGCAGCTCTGAAGGACCACGGCCTTGGACAGGGGTTAAGGGAAGAGGAGGGCAAAAAAGGTAGAATTTGATCTCTACTCACATTTATGGGACAAAAGGACATCAAAAGAGTCGGCCCATCTTGTAGCTTCTTCTGTTGACAGTCTTCTGTAAGGAAAGGAAGGGGCAAGTTACGGTCAGCTGCTCATCCCCTGTGGAGCTGTTTGGTGAGGACACCGAGGAAGGCTGGAATTCCTCTCACCTGATTTTGGAGGTCTAGGGTGTAGAACTGAGCCAAGTGACCCTGGGCTTTCTTTAGAATCAGTGAAGAGATACCAAGGGACCTGCAGGGAGTCTGCTCAGCTCACATCCCCAGGCAGGCAGGTAAAATAGGTCAGATTAATCATACCCAAAAGGCACCAATTTTTCCTCATTGACTCTAAGCAGAGGCCCAGGAAACAAGCTCAGATGCAGACATTTACATTGTAAAAGCCAAAAGTCAGGCAAAATGAAACTCAGCCTGCAGAAGTGTTTATTTCTCTTGCTTGCCTTTCAGGGGAAGGACAGATCTTATCTCAGGTGTAAGCAGGGACTTGTGATCAGATGAGTCCCATCCCACACTTCTCAAATCAGGACTCTGGAGGGTTTGAAGCATCTCCCTCCAGCATTTTGCAAACCCGAATTTTGGCAGTGTTAAATACAAGGCTGAGCTGAAGATGAGCTGAAATTTCTGGTCACCTCTTACACCAAGCCAACTGCTCAGGCTTTGATTTGTGATGACAGAGGTGTAAATTACATCCCCAAAGAGGTGCAGACGTGTCCCACACACAGCAGTGGGGACTGTGAGCATGTCCTGTCTCACAGCACAGCTCGTGCCAAAGATCCAGGAATTTCCTGAGGCTGCTCCTGCTGGACCAGTGCCGGTTAGTTTTCCTCGTGGAAGCAGTCACAGCTCACACAAAGTACAACAAAAGGAAGACAATACTGGAGGGGTGGGGAAGGGAAGGGAAGGGCAGCAGTGGGGTTGGGGTGGGATGCTGCAGCTATACTCACTTCAAAGCCCGGTTGGGCTTGTCCGGAAGAATAGCTGTGAAATCATTATATGAGTCTGATTTGTGAGACAGGCAGCCCAGGCGAGTCCTCATCCCTCTGTTCCTGTGGTCGAGGTGGGGAAGCAGGGGTGTTAGCAGGGGAAAACCAAAGAACAGGATGATTATAAGTCTAGCCAGCTTGGCAAAAGAAAAAGAACAAACCCAAAAAAAAAAAAAAAAAAAACCAAACAAAAAAAAACCAAACCAACAACAGCAACTCAGCGTCTCTGTGCCAGATCTGTGTCCTTGGTTCCCTCATGTGTGAGAGGGACCCTGAGACATCTCCAGGCTGATGTTAAGGGTGAACACAGCACCAGAGCAGCTGAAGGCTCGCTCACACCAGGCATTCAGCTGCCTTGGCTGGCAGAAGGGCTTTGAAAGGCTGCGCCTTGGGATGGTTTCTTGGAAAGTCCTGCTCTGGTCGGGTGTGGGAGGAGAGCAATGGGCAGAAATCGGTCACCACGTTCCAGCAGCACCAGAAACAGCACAAATACCAGAGGTGGAGGGCAGGAGAGGGCTGGAGGAAGGCGAGGGGTAGTAAGGCACCTGCAAGGTGAGCCTGTGCTGCAGCACTATGAGTTCCCAGGCAGGATCGATCCCAAGTGGCTTCTTTAGACTCAGGATTACATAAGCAGGATCAAACTGCCTGTTTCCTGACACGCTTACCCAGGCAGAAAATGGCTTTATAGCTTATTTTCCTCTAAATTTCAGCCCAGCCCCAGAGCCTTCGATCCCATGCCAGCCCCTGGTGTCCTTGCCCAGCCCCTTCCTGGGACAGCAGCCGCAGCATCCTTCATTACATAACCCAGGATGGGCAGGGACAGAGGGACAAGGAAAGGGAGCACACGCATGCATTGCACGGGACTGGCATCACCCTCTCCCCAAAAACAAGTGGGGGCTGCTTCACGGGTTTTCATGGGCTCTGTGATCTGCCTCTCCAGCCCTAGGGTGTCTCCTCTTGGAGATTCCTTGGACATCAAACTGGGCCATTTTCTCCTCTGGACCATGGGAGCAGCATTCAGCGACCCCATCTCCACTTCCCAGCTGCTGGACCTACATTGGAGCTGCTGAAAGCCCTGCTCCAAGCCCTGCTCCCAGCCAGATGCCCAATACTTTCTGTGGCTGCACAAGTACAGCGTTTTTTCCCCTTCCATCTGTAATTCTTGCAGAACACTTCAGCACCAGTGCCTGAGCCAATCTGTAGCGCGCCTGTTTCCCCCTTCTCCTCCCGCCCTTCAGAGAGCTTCTATTATTGCACATTTTAATGTAATCTTAAAGCAAATTAAATGTTAATTAAATGCACCGAGTGTCTCCCTGGTGCAGCACAGGCAGCTCACAGCGTTTAACAAGCACAAAAACCAGGAACTCCTCAGTCACAGGAATTGTTGCACAGCCTCCAACTACGGCCCCATGGCCGTGGGCACTGCACAAACTCCAGGTGAGAGCACAGGGAGCGCCACGTTCCCAGCTGTGCTCCAGTGGACACCAAACCCACTGCAGGATCCTTCTGGTACCTCTCCAGATGCCTCCTACCCCCCACCTTTCTGTGCCCTGCTCTGTTTGCTCACGAATTTCCCAGCAAGAGGTGTGACAGGCGTCACCCGCAGCGCTGCTCAGATTCCCCTGTGATGCCTGAGATCAAGGGACTGCAGCAGGGAATCAGAGCAGAGGGGGGCAGAGCAGGGAGCTGGTTCCTCATGGAACACACTTCTCTCGGCGAGGACTTCCCAGACAGGACACAGGGGAGAGAGAGGGGGAAAGAAATTGGGTCTGCAGGAGGTGGAGAGGCAAGGGAAGGGCGGGAGGGGACACTACAGTGGGCAGAAGGGCTTGCTGGACGAGGCAGACAGTGACAGGATGGCAGGGTTGGGGGATGCACCGTGTTCTTTCAGGTTACCTCCGTGGGATCAGTAAGGCAGCCATTCAGGCATCCAGCTACGGTTAACCCTTTAACTGGCTGGCTTGGACCGCAGTCAGGGCTGCTTGCAGCAGGCAGGAGTGCAGGAAGAAGGGATTTACTGTTTCATGTCCTGGCACTTAAAAATGCACCAAAGAATCCTGTTTGCCAAAGCCAAGAAGGGCCAGTTGTCCTCAACCCATTTGATCCTTGCCTCCTAGAGTGGAAAGTCAATTGTTCAATGGAAGACGCTGAGAGTTGAGGGATGGCCACAGAGGAGAGACAGCATTTCCTTCTAAGACCAGGACTGCAGGTAAAGTCCAGCTTCAGGTCTAAAGCAGTCTGAGTTTGGTGTCCCAGCTCACCAGGGAGCAGCAGGAGTTGGCATTATCCCACTCATCCTTCAACACCTCCGAAGGTCTCTCCTCAGGGGGCAGAGCTCTGGGCTGACCTCGCTAAGACCAAACTACCTCTTGTGCCTGTCCCTCCAGGTCATGGCTGATGTTACTGGCCAGGCATCACGGAAAAGCTGGCACTGCAAACAGAACAACAGGAGGACTTCACGCATCCGCAGGTGCTGCTCCTTTCACCACCACGGGCTCAAGCACTCACACAAAAATAACTCAAAGCAAGCAGGGCCTCGTTGGGGTGGTGGGAGCCTGAGGGGAGCCACCAAGGAGATGCACAGCCTGCAAAAGGGGAGGGAAGGAGAGAGAGGGAGAGAGGGAGACTGGAGGTGGTGGGTTCCTCGTGAGCCTTGACACACTGGGGATCAACTGGTTGACGACTCTCACATCAACAGAGAGTGAAGGTGAGATCCAGCAGGCAGGAGAGCCAGGGGACAGAGAACAGGACTCTACAACGAGCAAAGGCAGAGGGTTCTGGCTTGCCAAGCTCCAGGTACCCTCCATGTCATGGTGTCACTGGGAACTACCAAGGAGGAGCCCAAGGAGCTGATGAGAGCTGAGAGGGTGTGCAAGGAGCCAGGACCCTACTCTGCTGGGGCCTGGGGAGACCCTGGAGCTTGGGCTGCCCAGTGCACCATCCCTCTTAAAACCTGATTACATTAAAAACGCACAAAGCCTCTTCCCCACTAAATTAATGGAGCCGGGATTGCACTGCATTGCCAGTGAGTGCATTTCCTTAATCCTCGCCCCGACTGGCTGCTTCTCTGACTGAAATCAATCCTTGTAATTCCTTAAGCCCCTCTAAATTTCCTCATTAACAGCCTCACCCCCATGTGGGGCCACAGCACATGACTTCCTAGAGTGCAGCAGCTCCTGCTTCTCTTTCCCACTGCTGCTCCGAGATGGCAGCGGAGCCATCTGCCCTCTCTCCCTTGCAGCCTCCTCCAGCAGCCTGAATTTTGGGGTACTGTTATGAAAGAGCCTTCTGCTCGCCCCCACTGCCACCCACTCAGCCCCCACAGCAAGCACCTGCACTGCTGAGCAGCACCCAACTTCCCTGAGATCCCAAAGTCTGTCTGACTTCAGGGGTGCTGGGACCTACATTTCCCGTGGAGGCAATCCCGCTGCTCGGCTGGCATGCCCGTGGATGATGCCTCTGTTTGCAAATAAATCCAGTCAGTTTTGACTTTAAAATGTAATCTGTGGTGCCTGGTAAACTGCAATGAAGGTCTTGGCGAGAGGTTTTGCCTCCCCTGCTCCACCCTTCATCCTGCCTTCCCCTCCTATGGAAGGAACCCGGTCAAGGAGAACTACCAGCCTCATCATGGATGAGTTTTGGGGTTTCTCCTTGACAGACAGCAAGGGCGGGGTGTGATTAGGACATTCAGGTTATCAAAACACCCGGGCAAAGATAAAGAAGCCATCCCAATACAAAAGAATAAACACCAATAAACCAGCAGCACAAAGGTTAAAAAACCAACCAAACAAATAAACAGAACAGCAAACCATGAGATCTCTCAGGGGCTTCAGGAGATTAAGACCATCCATTCACATGCAGAGAAAGCCAGGAAAAAGAAACGAGCACGGAGGCACTGCAGACAGACAGACACGAGCGAAAGATACTCACTGCCTTTGACCTGTCCTCTCTGCCGGTGGCTCTGTGCCGACAGCGTGGTCAGAGAAGCTCTGGGGAGACAGCAGAGCGGGCTTCTTCAGAGCCAGCCCCCTGCTCGGGGTGACAGGCACACCTCGGCACCCCTCCCCTCCCCAGCTCTCCGCGGGCGGCAGCAGCGCAGCTCAGAGCCGCTCTCGCATCAGCCCCAGCCCGGCTGCGCAGCCGGCTCCAGGCGCTCAGCGCCGGCTCTGCTCAGGAGCCCAGCGCACCCCAGCGCGCCCCAGCGCTTCCCACCGCATCCCAGCACATCCCAGCGCATCCCAGCGCACCCCAGAGCTTCCCACCGCATCCCAGCGCACCACAGCACATCCCACCTCATCCCAGCGCACCCCAGCGCATCCCAGCGCACCCCAGAGCTTCCCACCGCATCCCAGCGCATCCCACCGCACCCCAGCACATCCCAGCGCATCCCAGCGCTTCCCACCGCACCCCAGCGCTTCCCACCGCATCCCAGCGCGTCCCAGCACACCCCAGCGCATACCAGCGCACCCCAGCGCACCCCAGCGCATCCCAGCACATCCCAGCGCTTCCCACCGCACCCCAGCGCTTCCCACCGCATCCCAGCGCGTCCCAGCGCACCCCAGCGCACCCCAGCACATCCCAGCGCTTCCCAGCGCTTCCCAGCGCACCCCAGCGCATCCCAGTGCTTCCCCGCCTCACCCACCTGGCAGCAGAAGCGCAGCCTCTCCCCCCGAGGGCCCGGGGACCGCGGCGCACGGGCGGAGGATGCCAGAGGCTGCCGGGGAGCATCTGGGGGCGGGGAGGGGGGGATGCCTGCCAGGGCGCTGGCTGTGCTGGAATAAAGCACCCGCCCGCCCGGCTTCCAGCGGCTCCCCGGGGCTTTAGGGAGGGTTGCTGCTCCCAGATCGCTCATCTCCAGGAGTTGCCACAGACAGGAGGGATGGGAGAGTTTCACTGAAGAGCTCAGGTGTCAGCAGGGCCAAGGGAGATTTTGGCACAAAGCAAAGGAGGTTCTTATTGCTGGGCACGGGAGGACAGAAGGGAAAATGCACCCAGTGGTGTGGCAGACAGCCTGAACCCACCTGGGGCTGGACATCCCTGCAGGCTCCCTCGGTGCCCTCACCCCAGAGTATGGGCTGCAATCCCCCTTTTTCCTCCTGCATCCACCAGAGAACATGTGTGGGATGTCTAGGGCACCACGACGACTGTAACAACAACCTCACCCATGGCACCAACATCCCCCCAACTGTGGGCTCAGCACAGCCAGCAGTGACTACACCCGGTGTCACACAGGCACTGATGGGGGTCACAGCCTCACCGAGAGCTCAAGCCATGGCATGTCCATTGCTTTTTTTTTGATCCTGACAAAGCTGATTGACTAAAACAAACAAAAAACCAGAAAGAAGAAGAATTAATAATAAATGAGTATATTTTATAATAAAATAGTCCTCTGCAGTTTAACAAGTCATTGCCTTTTCCCTGGAAACTTGTAGTCACCTTCCTGTCTGCTAAAACACTGCTGGCCCTGGCACCCTGGTGCTATGAGCAGGAAACATGCCTTGAGATAGCACATTATCACCAGGCCCCATCCCTGGGGAGAGGCAGAGTCCTGCAAAACCTCCTAGAAAAACACAGGGATTAGCAGCAGTGCAGCAAAGATCCGGGCTGTCCATCAGCCTGGATCCCCTCCTTCACAGCCTGGCGTGGCATGGAGATGTTTGCCTTGTCCTCGTCCTCCCCTGGCAAAGCCCAGGTCGTCCTGGCTGGGATGAATCACATCTCCAGTTATCAGAAGACAAGCACTGCAAAAATGCCCTGGCCAGCGAATTCTCCTCTAAAGCACAGTCAAAGGTTGAGGTTCATCCTCTGCCTTCTTACCCCAGGCTGGTTTGTCCAAGTTAAGTAACAGTCAGCTGCAGCCCTTGCCCCAAAACCTAAGCCAAATTTAACTTCTAACGTGTTGGTTTTGGCTTAATACATCATTTCCATGCCTCAGGTTCCCTCTGGGCACTGCAGGGGGTCACAAGTGACAGGGTTTTCATAACAGACCCAGGACATCCCTCAGCTCACTCACAAACACATTGTGGGCTGCAGGAGGTCACTAACATGTTCAATCCACACAGCTCAGGGTGATTCTGCTCCATTATTCAGATTCTCTGAGACTTTGCTGCAGTCCCAAAAAGATCAGATTCTGGTCCACCAACACTGGGTGGGAGAAATCCCTGGATCATGAGAGTGCTCCCACTTCTCCCTCTGCTTTTATATATTTTTAATATAAAAATATCGTATATATATATTTGAATAATGTATATAAATATATATATTTATATATTTATATATGTATTGAACTATAAATATATAAATACATATTTAATCTCTTTCTATAAATATCTGTTTTATATATTTCATATATATGTTTTATATATTTATATAAATACATATATTTTTAGATATTGCCATCTCACAGCCATCACCACTATGAGAACCCCAATTCCTACTTCTCCAGTACCTCATTAGACCCTTTTTGTGAGCTCAGTGAATAAATAACTCACCAATGACTTGGATTGCCAACAATTTTTCCTTCTAGTTTCCTGGGGCAGGTGTGAGTTAATAGAGAACAAGAATAAGTGAACTGTTCTGACACAGGCACTACGGGAAATGTAATTAAATTGCAGATAAAGAGAATTATGGGGTTTTTACAGGGTAATGTTTTAGAAAGCTTCTGTGCAGTAGGTTTATAGCAAATTCCTTCTAAAACAGCCCCCCTGCTTCTGACCACTCTTTAGTTTCTATTTAAATGCTTTTAATAAAATAACTCATTTCGATATTAGGCTTGAATCCCATCCAAAAATTTAAATCTCTCCAAAATTACTCTAAAGCAGTTTCCTCCAAACCTGGCAGCAGCAAACACACCAGCAGTGAACACGTGCAGCATTGGGAGTGTTGGCTCTCACTGTGGAAGAGCAGAAGGGAAATTACAGCATTTTCCCTCTCCAGGGTCCTTTTCATTTTCAATTCTTCCCTGCCTATTCCAGGTGTTTTGACCACCAGTCATTACTGAAATGGGTTTTATCCAAAAATCCTCATCCAGACCAAACAGCTCCACCAGCTTCAGTTGCTTTTACTTTGTGATTTTTCTTGGGCCTTTGGCAGCATCTCTCCTGGCTGCTGCCATGCTCCAAGGGCCTTGTTCAAGCTTTCACAACCTCTTGGTCCAAGAGGATTTTCCCTGCTGCCAAGAAAAGCACTTCTTCACTTTGCTGTGGGGCTGGGCAGCTACATCCCTGTAGGTGAAGTCATTCCCTGGTGTGTTTTCATGAGACCCTGCTGCCTCTGGGATCTTTCCAGGGGATGCTCAGCAGCCACAGGAAGGTGCCCCTGCCCATGGCAGGAGGCTGGAACTCGATGAGCTTTAAGGTTCCTTCCAATCCAGACCCTTCTGGGATTTTGTGTGGGCTCTGTGGCTGCAAAATGCCAGTCACAGGGGGCTGGCTGTCTCCCACAGTAGTCCAGGCTCTGGGAATTCAGGTGAGCTGCCTTAGGCTCAGCCACAAACCCGTGGCCCCACTGCCTTAACCCAGGGGGGATTTGGGCTTTTGCTGGACTACTGAAAGGAGTAAAATGTCATTTGCTCTCCTTCACAGTCATTCCAAATTTATCCAGACTCCAGAGTGGCACTGATATGGGCCCAGTCCCAAGGGAATTCAGATTAGTAATTAATTAATCACTCTCCAGAGATTGCTCTCCTCCACCAAGGTTTGCAATTAAACCTGGAAGGAAATTACTTGGAACTTGCATCCAACTCTGCTCACTGTGCCAGGCTCCCCTGCTGTCTTGTCTGAAAGCACACTTGGTCCCACACAAGGTGACTGCCTTGGAAGGAAGGAATTATGATTGGTGTAGATCACTTGCTAAACTGCAAAACAAACCACACACTTATCTTAATTGCAAATAGAACCCCCTTCTAAAAAATAAAAAAAAAAAAATCTCAGGTAATGTGGACAGCAGGAAATGTCCACAGATGAAGCTCTGAATGTTTTTAAGGAGTTGATTTATCTATCCATCTTAAACCTCAGATCATTCTCCACATCAGGCCTGGCAGGGAGGAAATCCTAAAAGGTGAAACAAGGAGAGCCAGAGTTTCAGGGACAGGTGAGGAGACCAAGCAGCCACCTCACATACGCTCTACAAGGCAGGGCAGGAGATGGGAGACACCCACCGAGCCAAACTCCCCTTGAAAATGAAAGCATACGTTCAAAAGTAAAAACAAAAATGAGTTACATAGAGTGAGATCCGCAGATGTGTCTGTGGCTTAGCTCGAGAGCACGGCAGCTATTTAAATTGTCCCCTGTGTCAATGACGAAAGTGTCTCCTGGCCATGCCTGTGGCTCCTGGGCTCGGTGGCTGCTGCAGCAGAACAGATGCTTCCCCTGCTCCCTCCCCAATTCCTCCGGGCAGGTAGGACACAAAACCAACAGCAAAGCAGGGCAGGAAGCTCCAGGCTGAGAAGGGCAGGCAGGAACCAAAGGGAAGAATTTCTCCTTTAAAGCACTTTATTACAATTTCATAATTGTTCTCCGAGGAAACGCGCTGGCGTGCCCAGAAGCAGCTCGGTGGAAGGGAGCTGGGGAGGATGCCGTGAGTGCAGAGCAGGGAGGCAGAAGGGATTGGAGCTGACACAGAGCTGCTCTGTGCAGCCTTGGAGCCCTCCCAGCTCTCAGCATCGCTGCTGCTGTCAATATGGCAGCGGCTGGAAGGCAGCTCTGTGCGTGGCTGGCAAGCTGGGACAGACCCACCCCGGCAGACAGGGCTCCACAAAGATCCCCTGCCACGGATTGCCCGCTGCCTCGCAGGCTTTGATTGAGATCTGGTGCTCAGCACAGGTCAGGGAGCCAGGCTTGCTGGCAGATAAGGTTAATTTTCTGCTGGGAGATCATCCGAGGTGCTTGCAAGCAGCCTGCATCCTGTGAGCTGACTACTGCAAACGAGCTGTTTATTGAGTGTTAAAAATCAGCCCCAGACCTCGGGGTTGCAGCCCCAAAGCCATTTATGATGGACAAGGTCTGCTTCTGCTCTGCTCTTATCGCTGCTATTCCAAAGCCTGGGGCCTGCAGGGCATCCAGGTCCCAGAGCAAGGATTTCCTGGGGCCGTTCAGCGCTCCATGGATACACAGCTGTGCCACGGGGAGGTCACTCCCAGCACGGCAAAACACCTGAGCACGTGTTTAACTTTAATCACCCACGGGGGCTTGTAGGATGAAATACAAACAGAGCTAGCCACCAGGGTGAGCTGGGATTTCTCTTTCATCCATCTCTGGAGGCTGCTGCTGCAGCCTGAACTAAAATATAAATGAGGTGAGCGAGATGAGCTCGTCCTCTTCCTCCAGCTGACGGTGGTTCTTTCATAAAAATGTCTGATGCACCCAGCAGCAGCTTCTCCTCGGGAGAGTGGCTGCCAGCAGTGCCCGTGCCCTGCCAGGCTGGAGAGAGATGCCAAAGCCCACATGGGCAATGTCCCCAGAGCCGGGGGACAGGGGGACAGGGGGACAGGCCAGGCTTGTCCCAGCGCTGCTCGGGGGCTGCAGGGACGAGAGAAGGGCGGCTCAGCGGGGCACGGGAAGCTCAGCCCGCTCACTGTGCAACCTGCGGGCTCCCCAGCTGGAGGAATTCGACCGCGTTCCGCTGGGATGGGGCACAGCAGCCGAGAAGACGCCAGCACAACGGGCCCCTAATACTTGTCAGCTGTGCCAAATAACCAGGTTATTTCCCCCAGCCAGGGGAGAGCAAGGAGCTGACCCTCACCGCTGTGGGGGTGTTACAGCAGCCCCGCAGTCCCGGCAGGAGGAACACAAAGCCCCCAGTGCAGCTGGTTCTTCCCCAGAGAGTGCACATGCCTCTGCTGTCTGCAAGTTTTTGCTCCAGCCTCAGCTCAGCGCAGCTCTCTCCTCTCCAGCACGGAATCGTTTCGCTCCAATTGGTCTCATTTTTAACCAGCTCAGCCCCAGCGCTCAGTCACAATGTCACAGATACCCAAATATTCAAAGCAAACACAATCCACCATTTTAAAGCCACAACGGTAGCAAAGCAGGGCTGGGGGGAGATGCCGAGATGGTGAAGATCTCCGAGGTGCAGGCACAAGCACAGGCTGGTGTTTTCTCCCAGCATCAAAGGCCCAGCGCTAATCCCATTGCAATGGAGATCACCCCAGAACCAGCCCCGCTCCTCCTCAGCCCGGGCTGGGCTGAGCCTAAGAAAAGCTGCTCTTTCCCCACCTGCTAATTAATTACCAGCCATGCCTGTGTCCCTTTGACCATTCACAAGATGCCACGGGAAGATTGACGCAGTGCCATTAATGGGGTGACATCCACCCGAGCATCACCCTTCCCCGCAGGAAACTGGGGCAGGAAAAAATCAAAATCCCTCCTCCCGCAGGGATGCAGCCAAGGGAGGGCCTTTCATCACCCTCCTGGCTCTTACCTGTGCTGCAGCTACGAGGCTTTTGGTGCTTGCTGGCCATGGCTGGTTGGGGCCCTGAGGAGCTGCGGGGTCCCGGAGCATCGGGGCGGGTGTGGGACCTGTCCCGGGCACGGGTATCTCCTCCAGAGCAGCAGCACCGCGCCCCTTCCCCCGCTGCCCAGCCCCGCACCTCGGGAAGAACAAGAGCTGGTGGAAGGGGGGGCTTAGGAAGGAGAGGGAAGGGGGAGAAGGGAGCTCTGGCAGATGCACACACACGCACAGAGCAGGGGCAGGGGCAGGGTGGCACTGCCTGCCTGGCTCTCCCCATCGCCGCGGGCTGGCTGCTGCCATGGGGGAATGGCCAGCATCCGCTGCTGGCCCGGGCACGGGGAAAGGGTCAGGGAAGGGATGGGAAAGGGACGGGAAAAGGACAGGAAGGGGAGAGGAAAGGGAAAGGAAAAGGACAGGAAAGTGATAGGAAAGGGACAGGAAAGGAATAGGAAAGGGATGGGAAAGAGACAGGAAAAGGACAGGAAAGGGATGGGAAAAGGACAGGTAAGTGATAGGAAAGGGACAGGGAAGGGAGAGGAAAGGAAAAGGAAAGAGACAGGAAGGGGATAGGAAAAGTACAGGAAAGGGACAGGAAATAGTCAGGGAAGGGACAGGAAAGGGAGAGGAAAGGGATGGGAAAAGGACAAGAAAGGGGTAGGAAAGTGATAGAGAAGGGACAGGAAAGGAATAGGAAAGGGATGGGAAAGAGACAGGAAGGGGACAGGAAAGTGTTAGGAAAGGGACAGGAAAATGATAGGAAAGGGACAGGAAAGGGACAGAAAAGGGACGGGAAAGAGTCAGGAAAGGGATGGGAAAAGGACAGGAAAGTGATAGGAGAGGGACAGGGAAGGGACAGGAAAGATTCAGGGAAGGGACAGGAAAGGGACGGGAAAAGGACAAGAAAGGGGTAGGAAAGTGATAGGGAAGGGACAGGAAAGGAATAGGAAAGGGATGGGAAAGAGACAGGAAGGGGACAGGAACGTGATAGGGAAGGGGACAGGAAAGTGATAGGAAAGGGACAGGAAATAGTCAGGAAAGGGATGGGAAAGTGATAGGAAAGGGACAGGAAAGGGATGGGAAAGTGATAGGAAAGGGATGGGAAAAGGACAGGAAAGGGACGGGAAAAGGACAGGAAAGGGACGGGAAAAGGACAAGAAAGGGGTAGGAAAGTGATAGGGAAGGGACAGGAAAGGAATAGGAAAGGGATGGGAAAGAGACAGGAAGGGGACAGGAACGTGATAGGAAAGGGACAAGAAAGACATAGGAAAGGGACAGGAAAGTGATAGGAAAGGAATAGGAAAGGGACGGGAAAGAGTCAGGAAAAGGACAGGAAAGGGACAGGAGAGGGATGGGAAAAGGACAGGAAAGTGATAGGAAAGGGACAGGAAAGGGACAGGGAAGGGACAGGAAAGAGTCAGGGAAGGGACAGGAAAGGGACGGGAAAAGGACAAGAAAGGGGTAGGAAAGTGATAGGGAAGGGACAGGAAAGAGATAGGAAACGGATGGGAAAGAGTCAAGGAAGGGGCAGGAAAGGGAGAGGAAAGGGATGGGAAAGAGACAGGAAAGGGACAGGAAAGTGATAGGAAAGGGACAGGAAAGGGACAGAAAAGGGACAGGAAAGAGTCAGAAAAAGGTCAGGAAAGGGACAGGAAAGGGATGGGAAAAGGACAGGAAAGTGATAGGAAAGGGACAGGGAAGGGACAGGAAAGATTCAGGGAAGGGACAGGAAAGGGACGGGAAAAGGACAAGAAAGGGGTAGGAAAGTGATAGAGAAGGGACAGGAAAGGAATAGGAAAGGGATGGGAAAGGGACAGGAAGGGGATGGGAAAGTGATAGGAAAGGGACAGGAAAGGGACAGGAAATAGGAAAGGGATGGGAAAGTGATAGGAAAGGGACAGGGAAGGGACAGGAAAGGGATGGGAAAAGGACAGGAAAGGGACGGGAAAAGGACAGGAAAGGGATGGGAAAAGGACAGGAAAGGGACGGGAAAGTGATAGGGAAGGGACAGGAAAGAGTCAAGGAAGGGGCAGGAAAGGGAGAGGAAAGGGACAGGAAAGTGATAGGAAAGGGACAGGAAAGGGATGGGGAAAGGACAGGAAAGGGACGGGAAAAGGACAAGAAAGGGACAGGAAAGTGATAGGGAAGGGACAGGAAAGAGTCAAGGAAGGGGCAGGAAAGGGAGAGGAAAGGCACAGGAAAGAGTCAGGAAAGAGATAGGAAAGGGACAGGGACAGAAAAGGCACAGGAAAAGGACAGGAAAGTGGCAAGAAAGAGTCAGGAAAAAGGAAAGGGACAGGAAAGGGATCAGAGCCTCATGTGCCATCAGAGCGAGGAAAGGACTCATTTTATTTTCAAAAACTGTCACTCCTCCACATTCCTACTCCCATGTTATCTATAAAAAACAACAAAACAAAACTCTCCTTTACTTTTAATTATTTTTAACTAACTAAAACAAAAAAATTTCCCTAAACTATAGGGTTTTTTTTCCTTTTCTTGAAACCGATTGAAACCTGCTCTAAACTAGACACCCAAAAAACACCAAAAACTCACACCTATAACCCACCAAAACATAAACCCCAACATTTCCAACGCCAAAAATCTAATAAAAAACTAAATAAACCAAATTACAACCCATTAAAAAACTTTCTAAATTTATAATCTCTTTTAAAACAACAAAAAAAATTCTTATTTAATGTCATTAATTTTTCATACTAATCAATACTTTACCTATTAAATAAACAAATGTTTCCACTTTTCTCCAAAAAAATCTTTATCCCAAACCAAAAAAAAAAAAAATTACTTTTCTAAGAAAAACCTTCTTTAAAGATGTTTCTCCTAAAATTACCCCAAATCAAAACAAATACAATTTTTGGGCTCCATGGTCTTTGTTTGCTGTCACCTGGGTGAGGGAAATAGATTTGTAGAGAAATGTTAAAGTTTGATAGAAGGATGATATAATATATATTTGTGGATAAATTTTAGGATAAGAAATGTTTGGTTATGGAATAGGATAGATATTGTTGAGAGAGAAATGGAATTAGAAATAAGTTTTAAAAGACAGTTTTGTAAATATTTTAGAGAACTAGAACTATGAAAGATGTAGTAGAACTTACGAAGGGTAATTTTAGATAATTGGTTTTAAGGTATTTGTATTATAGTGTAGTAAAAGTTGATAGGTTAAGAAATGCTTATAATGTATTGTATGACTTTTGATTGTGATGGTGTGAACTATAGCACCTGTATTGTCTCACCCTTCACACGAGACTGAAAATGGAATAAAAGTTTTAAAAATGCTTCTTAGTTGTTCTATTTTTGGGTTAGAAAAGGGTTTAATCTGACAAAATCGGTGTTTGGTGTGAGGAATAAAATATTGGTTAGTTCTGTGTTGTAAAATTGTATGAAGACGTCAAAGCCTTCATTATATAGTATATAGTATATAGTATATAGTATATAGTATATAGTACAAAGTATATATTATAGAGTATATATTAATTATATATTCTATATTGTAGTAGTATTATTAATAATAATGATAATGATAATAATTTTAATAATGATAATGACAATTACTAAAACTAAAGCTAAATTATTGCTATTAAATAATAACAATAACAATAACAGTAACAACATTATTATTATTGTTGTTGTTGTTGTTGTTGTTATTATTTCTCTACAAATCTATTTCCCACATCTGGGCATGAAGGGATTGCGGTGATAATTCAGCTTTTCGTGGGTGACTCCATTCTTCCTTTGAAGATAACAAAACCCCCAAGGCCAGTGCTCGCCAGGGACACTGAGGGATGGAAGGGGCCTGACCCGGTCCTCTGGAAGGAAGGGAGAGCTTTGTAGCTCAGGCCTTTTTCAGCTTCTTTGAAAGCTCCCAGATCTCTTCCCCTCCTCTGCTCCAGTGTTTTGCCACTCAGATCTCACCTGGGGGAGCTCAGTTTGGTCAGAGGGATTAAAATGAAAGTCAAGTCAGATGCTTGAGGTATCCTACCCTCCCCAAAACCGCCACTCACCCATTTTACTCCAAGGTTACCCACTGGTGTTTGCAGACACGTGGCTCTCTAGCCACAGGGCTGCTGTTAATAGAAATCGGTGGGTGATGCATGGGTTTACAAGTGCAGAATTTCCAAGTCAATACCCTGCCCAGCAGTAAACCTGGGAGCACACCAGGCCCGTCCCCAGCTCTGGGTGGCTGTGTTCAGTCACACACCTTCAAGACTCACCTAAAATGATCAACATTCCCACAGCAGAGGATAGGATCTGTCCTACCAAGCCAAAATCCAGTACCCTGCCTGCTCCACTGGCCTCAGGATGTTGGCACCCAGCTCCAGGAAAGCTCCCCATCATGGGTCACCCTGCCAGGAGCTGTCAGAAGATATTTCAAGTCTCAGCATTCCATCAGCCCTGCAGGAGAAAAGGTCTTGCTGTGGGTCCGTGGCTGTGGACGGATTCTCTGCCTGGAGCAGCACATCCAAGGACCAAGGGATGATCACTTCAGGGCCCTTAACCAGGTATTGATGCCTTGGGTTTTAGCTTTTCTATTTTTCACGTTCTGTGCTGCTTTAGTGTGTGGCTCTGGGCTTCATGAGGGGATGGTGAGCTCTCTTCATAGAGCAGGGAGACAAAACAATTCCTTCTCCAGCTGGGGACCAAGGACAAATGACCCAAATCTCAGGCCCAAGAGCACAAACAATGTGGGCTGAAGAGAGAAAAACAAGCAGGATGGGACTGCATGGGCTAAAGCTGGAATTGGACAATTAACTCCAATGTGCAAATGGAGCAGAACTGATCAAAGTGAGAGACCCTGTGACCTGGTGTCCATTTTTTGTGACCATTTTGGTTCCTCTTGGGTGCAGCCCTGGCTGGGCTCTTGTGCTGCCAAAGGTGGATCCATTGAGGCCTCCTAATAAGTTCCTGCTTTATTCTTTAGCTCTGTCCAGCCTCTGTTCTAGGTCAGCCTTCACAAGGCATCAGTATCCCATCCTCATTCCCACAAGAGCACAAGAAGCTGAGGTTTGGTGCCATGACAAGGTCATGGCTGTTTCTCCATCCCAGAGAGATCCCAGTGGTGCTGGGGAGCTGATCCCTTTAGGATGCTAAAACTGGGAGCACTATCACTGCAAAGGGGCTGTGGGCATCTCTCTTGCAGCTCTCTGTATTACTTACATCACTAACAAAGCTGCCAGGAGTCTCTGAGGATGCACAGCTTTCCTACAGCCCAGGGCTGGGAGATTTCCAAGTGTCATCCATTCTCTGTAGGGCTGTTTTTAATGCAGATACACCGCAGAGCCATTGGGGAGGGTGGGCAAGAACCATCTTTGGGGAAAATAATCCCCCCATCTGCGTCTTGTGGGGAGTGAGGAGCTGTCTGCTCTGTGCCCCAAGCCAAACTTCTAGTCTCTAGGAGGACAGACACTCTGGCAGCCTTGCAGGCTGGGATCTGACTCTCCCAGAGGGGGGAAGAAAAGGGCAATTTGATGATTTGCAGTGTGGTGTCCAGGACCTCCAAGGGGACACTTGTCAGTGCCACTCTCTGTCACCACCATGAAGGTGCCCCCCAGCTTTACAGGGGCAGGGACAGCTTCTCCCTGGGCGACCCAGGATTTCCAGCTGCATGTGAAAAAGCAGGTTTGTATTGTATGCGTGCAAGATCCTAAACTTAGCGAGCAAGATGTTAATTTGGGAGGGGAAAATAGGCCATATTTATGTAACTGTGAAAAGCTGCAGCGAAGGCTACAGATCCAATGGGAGAGGAGCGTCAGCTCCCAGCTCAGGGCTTTGTGAGAGCTTCAGCAACTGCATATTCATCACCCCACACCCCAAAGAACCAGCTTTGAGGCTTTCCAGGCTAAGAATAGAGGGCTTGTTGTGTTTGCTGCTCCACGGGCCGGGTTTTGTCCGGGATTAGAGGCACCAGGGTGTGGAGCTGCAAATGGCAGCATCTCCTCCCGCCTGTGAGCTCCGGGCCCAGCAGGGATGGAGAGCACAGAATAAAGGGTGAATTCATTCCCAGCCACACAGGATGGCATTAGTGCTGGCCCTCTGCTCACAGAGACGTCCTCAGAACACGACTCCCTTGTGCACAAACAAAACCCAAGCGTTTTTCCAGGCAGGGCAGCTGGGGCAGTGCCACCACTGAAATTAGCAGCTCGTCCTGGCTGTGAAGCCTGATGGCTTGGATCCACCTCGGGTCCCTGCAGGGGCAGACAGCTCCCTGCCAGCCTGTGACATTTCTTTCCCCTTCCACACGCATTCTCTGCCCTACTTAAACCAGGTTGGGAGTACAGCAATCCCCGGCCTTGGAAATGGAAACCCCAGAGGCAGTCACTTCAGGGTTTTTCAGACAGCCCTGCACTTCAGAGGTCTTTCAGCTCCAGAAATCATCATGTGGCAGTGCTGGCACTGGTGGGAAGCAGCTCAACACTGCACCTTGCTTGGCTTTGAATTTGTCGCCCTGGGACTCTGGGAAAGCCCTTTAAGGGCTGAACTGGGCTCACAAATGGCAGCAAAGTCATTCCTGGGGGGAAACCAAGAGGAAAAGGACTGAATTGTGCAAGCTCCTGTGGCCTCTGGCTCCACTATTCCCTGAGCCTGGGGCCATATTCCTGGACACTTATCCTAAAGCAGCAAGGGATGAGACCCCCAGAAAGGATGGTGACCCAGGGCTCTGAGTACCTGTAGCCAAGGGCAGCACTGATCACAGGCACTGGCTGCAGACAGCAGGATGACTCCTGTCCACCTGAAGTCCAGCCTGGGAGGTGAGGGAGGCCACCACATCACAGACTGAAGGCTATGACTGATATGAGGTGTTGTTTTCAAATAAATGGGGACAGAAATTGGGTTTTATGAAGCATGCAAGGAAGTGCTCTGCAAAACATTAATCCCCTGAGAGAATGCACAGTCTCTGGAGAAGGTCTTTCTTGCTAAAACATCACATAACAGAGAAGTCTCTTGGGAAAAGACTCCTGAGATAACCTCTCTCCTAAAATAAATGCCTCTGGGAGCAACTGTCTCAGGGAAGAAAAAAAAAAGTGTTCTAAAAGCTACTATTGATTCTGTATTTACCCTCGCTGCTGCAGCAGCACACAGAGCTCAGAGGTGAGCCATCATCTTCCAGTGCTCCTTCCTAATCAGCACTGAGAAGGATGCAGCAGCATTCCTGCTGCTCCCTCATTTCCTCCCCGATCACTCAAACCCACCCACTGTGAGCAGCAACTCCACAAAACGTGTCCTGGAGTCGTCTGGCAGCTTTGTGGAGCGCGACAATGGGGCCATCCCATCTGCTGCTGTTGGTTTAGCCCTTGCATTGCTAAAGGAACATCTGGGAACGCTGCTGAGCCACTGCTCAAAGAGCAGGGACACGTGGGTGTCTCTCCCCTCCGTGCTGTGTGACCCCAGCATCATTTGGCAAAGGAGGAGAGGCCAAGAACCAAGTGGTGCCTGTCCCCTGCCCAGCCTGCTGTAATTAGCCACTCTCGTGATGCTGGCCACCATCCAGGCACTTGGCCAAACGCAGTCCAGACACTCTGACCCTGAGAATTGGCTCCCATGCCTGGAAAACCATGTGCCAGCTCTGACTAAGCACCTGCAGGTTAATTTATCTTTCACATTTCCATCAGGGCAGCCCAGCAAAACCCAGAGCCACCCGGGCAACCAGCAGAAAGTCCCTGATAAACAGCCATGAGTTGGGAAAGCCTGAAAATTCTCAAGGAAATCTGCATGGAGCAACTGAGCACTGAGGATCTGGTGCAGGGGGCATTGGAGACCAACCCTTCTGCTCCTGGCAATGCTACAGAGCCAGGAAAGATTCTTTGGATGTCTTTAGGAGAGGAAGGCCAAAGCATTCTAAAGCCTAGTCGAGCAGCTTGATAAAACCTACCAGTCCCCACTGTGGTTTAAAGCCATAAATCTGTATTTATTGCCCAAATTCTGCATATCCTGCAGTCCCCTTATACATGAAAACAAGGTGACCCTCAGAGAGGGGGTCATATTTCAGGATGTTCCATCACCTGCCTTTAGCAGCAGGAAAATGAGGTGTTCCTGAGACAAGAGGAGTTGATCCAGATCCATTCTGAGCTCAGACTGATTGCAAAGACAGCGTGGATGCAATTCCCAGGAGTCCTGTGGACTTAAGGCAGCATCCACAGAATGCAATGAGGTACTGTGTGAATAACATCTCCCTAAAAATCCAGTATGGGGGACATGGTCATCCTCTTGGACTGTACAGTTAAAACCAAGAGAAACAGGCAATGAGATCAAGAAAAAAAAAATAATAATGGACTTCCACAGCTACCTAAGCATGAGCATCTCTCTGTCTGGGAAAACAGATGGACAGAAGTGGAACAGAAATGGACACCTGCTAAAGAAGCTGGAGTGGTCACAGAGTGTCACAGCACCTCTGCATGGCCCAGGGCATCACCACGCCCAGCACCCAAAGAGAACCCCATTTATTCACCCACATCAGTCTCTGCCTTCCCTGCTGGCAGGAGGAAGCAGCTTTTCTGTGCCAGACAGCACCCAGGCACAAGGCAGCAGTGAACAGCTCTGCTCTGAGCAGCACGGACTGGGATGAGGGCAGCGTGCAGGGTCTCCTCAGGAGCACAGCTCCAAGCCCCAGAATTGGGCATTCGGGGTGAGAGCAGCAGGAGGAGCCAGCAGTGTGTGTTTTGCTGTCTGCACCACAGTTTACACCCAGCGTGGTGTTTGCCTTTGCACAATGGGCCCAGTTTGTTTACTCATGTTCAGCTTGTGACCCAGCGTCAGCAGCAGCAGCCTCTGCTGGCACAACAGCTGCTGCCTGCAGGGCTGCTTCCTCCAAATCCAGCATCTCACACTCACTGAGTGCTTCTCCCAGGGTTTCCATCACCATTTCTCAATTTATCAAGGCTCAAAACCTCTCCATAGGTTTTAGGAGGAAACCTACCTTCAGGAGGAAACCTACCTTTAGGAGGAAACCTACCTTAGGTTTTAAGTTTTTCTGTTCTGCTCTGGTGTGCAGCTTTTAGCTTTATATTAAATGTTACTGGGATCTTTTCACAGGGAGGTGAAGACAAAACAATCCTATTGCAGCTGGAGATTCAAGTACAATCTCTTCAGATTTCAGGCCCAAAGCATAAACAACGTGAGAAGAGGAGGGTGGGCAAGCAAGCAAGGAGGATGAAACTTCATAATTTGAAGGTATTAACTGGCCAGTTAACTCCTGGATGCAAATGGACTAAAACTTATAAAAATGTGAGATCTCGTGACCAAGCACTCTTTTGCTTCTATCTTGGAGCCATCTGGGTACTCTGCCAGGGTTGGGCCTTTGAAGGCACTTCAATAAATACCCACTTTATTCCTCTAAATCCATCTAGCCTCTTCCAGCTCCTTAAGGCATCACACTAGCCTACACAGTCTCAAATTTGTACTAGTTTGCTCACAAATAATATAGGAAACATCATCTTTTCTTCACCATCCCAGACTGAATTAAACGACCTGAAAATACCCATTTAATTTACCTTATAGCAGCCTTCCAGTACCTAAAAGGGGCTTACAAGAAGGCTGGAGAGGGACTTGTCACACCAGCATGTAGTGACAGGACAAGGGAGAATGGCTTTAAGCTGAAGGAAGATCAATTTAGATTAGCTATTAAGAAGAAATCCTTTCCAGTGAGGATGATGAAGGCTGCCCCACCCCTGGAGGTGTTTAAGACCAGGCTGGATGGGCCCTAAAGAACCTGGTCTAGTGGAAGGTGTCCCTGCCTGTGGCAGAGGGGTTGGAATGAGATGATGTTTAAGGTGCCTTCCAGCCCAAACCATTCCAGGATTTTTTTCCTGTTAGAGACGGGTACCGAGCAAGTTTTACAGCAGTCAAGTTCCTCACCTATCCACCCAAATTTATCAGAAAGCACCACAAATCATTCTGAAATCACTTCAAAGCTCTTTATTGGAATTTCTGCCACCCAGGCAGCCTGATTTCCCAAGAGCCCTGTTGAATGTAATTTTTTCCCTCTATTCTAAGCAAAGCCCTCACTATTTGTCATTATCACCAGCAGTGCTACTCAGCACTTCTTTCTCTTGAACTTTCTAACAATGACAACTATGAAAAATAACCATTTTGGCCTTCCTGACATTTTTTGATAGTTCTTTCTGTCCCCATGATTATCCCACATGGACATTAACAGCCTGAGGAGGACCAAGAGAAATGCTGACCTCATTTGTTGCGATTACCAGGACCACTGAAAGGAAGGGTTGTCACAGTCAGAACAAGTATTTCTTAAGTTAATGGATCATGATGAAGCAAAATGCATTTTTTCCTGCAGGTTTAGAGAATAAACCAAGCCCAGGGTTACAAAGGGGAAGTGTTTTTATTCACTGAGTAGTGGCACCTTTAGGTCAGTGTCACCAAAAGCTCATTCCCAACAGTCCAACACTCCATCTATCATGAAATGTTATTGAGCAAATTTATCCAGCTCCAGGGAGGGAGAAAAACCCCCAAACAAACCTGCAGCAGTTCAAAAGCAAAGCCAAGTGAAATGCAAGAGTTGCCAAAGAGGCCATAATTCAAATTCAGCTCAATTAGAAACATCTCAGTGTTTTTACAGTGTTAGGTTCAAGTCCTGACTGTGGAGAACGAGGTGAGTGAAGCAACTCACCCTCCTGAGCACCTTAATCCTCTTTTATGATGGACACAGCCTCCGGCAGAATTCTCATCCTCAATTTTCCCTATCCTCCTGGCATACTTAATAAATAAATGAGCACCATGCATCGACTTCTACGTTAAATGACATTTCCTGATTATGAACTTGTTAAAATGACTGCAATTTTCTATAACTGCACATTATATGATGCCTAGTCTTCACTGTAGGATGCATAGTATCACAGAATTTATATATCTACACACAATTTGCACCTCTAGCTTTTAGTTCCCACTGCTGTAAAAGACTAAGGAAAAAAGCAGCAATCTCTTTCAGGATTTCAAAAGGAACAGTAACCCCCAGGAAAGCACACCAAAATCTTCTGTGTCACTGGCTATTTAAAGAACAGCTTCAGTATTTCCTACTGTTGCATAATAGAATTTGATTATTTTGACACTTTTCAGTATTTTTAAATCTTTTTAAGCTGGAGCAATGGGGAGGCAGCATGAATTAGCTGCACCTTATTTTATTTCTGTCAGCTAATTTCTATGTCCTCCAAAGCTCAGTTATTTAGTCCTGCTCCTCAACAGAACTGCAGCAGCTATTTTAGGAGGCCATGCAGTGTTCTGGGTCCAAAATCTGGTCCTGGTTGAAATAATGAAGGGCTGTTCATCAGGCACCCCCCAGATGCTTTGATCAGCGCTGCCAAGGAAGCAGTGAGGAGCAGAAAAAAGGGATGGAAATGACCTTGATGCAAAGAAAAAAATGTCTGCAGGCTCCCAACTTCAACAGGAGGTTTTTCAGGTAGCATTTACAAAATTATAAACTCGCAGAAATTGCCTTTCAGAAAGCATCACTCCAGCTGAACATTCCTGACTACAAAGCACATTAATTCAGTCAGCACAGTGATTTAACTGGTGAGTCTACATTTAATAGGTGTTTATATTCATTAATATTTATCTCATCTTCCACAAATGAAATTAGTAACAGCATGCCAGAGCTTTTCTCCACATGGCTCCTGCAAATGCATTAAACCCAGCTATCTCCAGAGGCAACTGTGGGCAGAGCTTGGCCCTGTGTGTTTCTGTGGCAGCTGTGCTAAAATTATGCTCCTCCCATTAAAAGAATCCTTTTTTGCTGGATCTGGCTTTAGTTATACAATATTAACAGTGAAAATAGGAGCTGAGAATTCATGGCTTCATATGCTTTCAGTTTAAATTCTATTTAGAGAATTCTTGGGATTTTTACAAGACATCTTAAGCATCCAAATCAAGCTCTCGCCTTCCATAATTGCTTTTTTAATCCTTTACTATGAATATGACAGCGTACCTTTTATTTAAACTCTTTCCTTGAAAAGAAGCATGGGAGGTTAGAGATGAGTGAGCTTTAAAGTACTCAGAGAAGGATGGAATGGTTTGGGTGGGATTTAAACAACATCTCATTTCACCCCCCTACTGTGGGCAGGATACCTCCCACTGTCCCAGGCCGCTCCAAACCCCATCCAACCTGGCCTTGGACACTTCCAGGGATCCGGGGACAGCCACAGCTTCTCTATGCCAGGGCCTCTTCACAGGGAAGAAAGTTCTGGAAGGCAACAATGAGGTCTCTTCCCCAGACTGTTTCTGGGAGGCTCCCTCTGGGACAACACCCTGTGGCACCTTGAGCTGCTCAGCCTGTCATCCATTCACATCTCCTCGTGGTTCTCTAGCAGGTTTGTACAAAGCTGCAAAAAAAGGGCAATTCCACATTTACCAGGGGTGTGTCATCCTCAAGAGAACTCCTGCCTCTGGGCAGTGTTTGGCTCTGGCTGATGCCTCAGGTTTTAGCTTTTCTATTTTTCACATTCTGTGCTGCTTTAGTGTGTGGCTCTGGGCTTCATGAGGGGATGGTGAGCTCTCTTCACAGAGCAGAGAGACAAAACAATTCCTTCTCTAGCTGGGGACCAGGGACAAATGATCCAGATCTCAGGCCCAAGAGCACAAACAACGTGGGCTGAAGAGAGAAAAACAAGGAGGATGGGACTGCATGGGCTAAAGCTTGGACAATTAACTCCAATATGCAAATGGAGCAGAACTGATCAAAGTGAGAGACCCCGTGACCTGGTGTCCATTTTTTGTGACCATTTTGGTTCCTCTTGGGTGCAGCCCTGGCTGGGCTCTTGTGCTGCCCAAGGTGGATCTATTGAAGCCTCCTAAAAAATCCCTGCTTTATTCTTTAGCTCTGTCCAGCCTCTGTTCTAGGTCAGCCTTCACAAGGCATCATGGCCATTGTTGTTTTGCCACTTGGAGTGAAGTGATGCTGTGTGAAAGGATGGGAGTCACTCACTCCTTCTCCTCAGAGCCTTGGTGCTGTAATTGCTGTCAATTTAGTTCTGTTCATGCTGTAGGAAAAAATCTATTGAAGGATTTTCTTTCCCAGAACTACCCTGCATGTCTTTTCTCTTTACATACAAGTAAAAATAATGGCAAGGAAAATTGAATAGATGACAAACAAGGAGCTTGCATTTCAAGGGACAACATCAAGGAGCTGAGGACTTCATCTCCAATCCCCTTCAAATTGCTCAAGTAAACAAGTAAAATTCTCAGGACTGAGTTTTAAATCTATCACTCTCCAAGTAGAGTGTAATATTAAAAATTCCAAGAGTACACTGTGATTGCCATTCCAGAGAAAATTGGCTCCAAACAGGCCCCTTGTACCAAATGTTCTCAGAAATGTTTTTATACTGTTCACTTTGCCACTTGGGCAAGTAGAAAGTGTTATCCAAATTTGCTTCTTGCTTTTTCAGATAGATTGGGATCTTTTTGAGCAGTTAATATTTTTAAAACTTATATATAAATAGGTGATTTAATACTGGTTTTTGCACCAAAAAATACGTGGTCACTGGAACTGAAGGTTGGTAAATACTAACAGCAAGATGTGGGGGAAAAAAACCCACAAAAACAACCAAAAAGAGCATTCAGCTTTGGCCATCCAGCTGTCCATGGGTGTATGGAAAGTCACTGCACAGAAGGCACGCAGAGATTTCCCCAGGAAAGTAGGTGAAATTGCCTAAAACTGTACAGCTTAAAATAAATGTGAATGAAAAAAAAAAAAAAAAAGATGATATTAATTCATGAAGTTATAAGCAGAACAGAAAACACATAAGAAATCTGAATATCATTACTTCTATAAGCTACATGGGAAAGTGCCTTGTGCAATGATCAGGTGAGAGGTTTAAATTAAGCATGAAGAAGTAGTTTTTAGAATAACACATAATTTAACACAACTCAAGGCTATAAAAATACAGAAGGGAGCCTACAAGAAAGAGGGGGAGGTAATTTTTGCAAGGGCATGTAGTGACAGGACAAGGGGATAGAAGTTTAAAGTGACAGAGAGCAGGTTTAGATGGGATATTGGGAAGAAATTCTTCCCTGTGAGGGTGGGCAGGCCCTGGCACAGGATGCCCAGAGAAGCTGTGGCTGCCCCTGGATCCCTGGGAGTGTCCAAGGCCAGGCTGGATGGAGCTTGGAGCAACCTGGGACAGTGGGAGGTGTCCCAGGGTGGAACTAGAGGGTCTTTAGGACCCCTCCCAGCCCAAATAAATTCTTGGATTCTATGAAATACAAATATGGTTAAAATATAACCAAATTAATGAGGGAACCATCCACAATGCTTTTCTTCAGCTCTGCAGTGAACACCAAGACTATCAAAACATAAGCAAGCTGGCTCCTGATGGGTTATTAGAGAAAAATGTGACCAATCCATCTGAACATATCGGTCACAGAGCTCTGCTCGCTGCAGAACTGTGCCTGGCACAGCTGGTGACTGCATGTAATCATCATTTTTTAATTACAGAAAACAAAGCTTCCAAAGGAACACAACAAACTAGAGCACAAGCCTGGAATCAGAGCCCAAACATTTAGAGGTGAAGTCATGTGAAGCTGATATGGGGGATTTCCACCTGGCACTGTTTAGGTGGCTGAGCACAAGGGCTCAAAATGCACCAGGAGTGCTCCAAACACACCCCAGTGCAAGCAAAGGTAAGAAATAACTAGGGTAAGAATAGAAATCCATACATCTGAGAGCAAAAGTTCCCTTTATCCTTCTGCTTTTGGCAATACAGACTCATTTTTTGGGGCTGCCTGCATTCAGTGCAGCAGCACTGCTCCTTTCCTCACAGTGGGAGAGGTGCTGGTGGAACCCAGAGCAGCACAGGCATTCCTGGGATTGGGAGTGTACAAAGCCCTACCTCCTGCCCACAGCCAGGATAAAATGTACCAATTTATTTGGTACAATTTTATATTGTACCAAATAAAATTTGGGTACAAATCCAGCTGCAAACAGCTGAAACCATTCGTGGAATATTTCAGCTGACATGTTACAAATGCTAATATTTTCTGTTTTCAGCAGAACTGGGAATTCAGCAGCACTCTGAACCTCTGGGTATCTGCAGCACAGGATTACAGAGAGCTGCTGTGATACATTGCAATTCAGTAAATTGTATTGTAATTTAGCTAATCTCGAGAGAGATACCAGCACAATACAGGATTAAATGCCATATTAAATTCTGGGAACACTTTCTGTCTTTGTGGCACTTTATAAAAAATCCTTCCAGCTAAATTCACCCAAACCACCTGGGATGGCTGAAATCAAAGGCTGCAATTTCTCCTCAGCTTGGCCCAACTGGAAATATTCTGGATAGGCTTGGAAACTTTTAAGAAACAAAAAAATTGAAACTAAAATAACAACAACTCCCACTTTGGCTGCTGAGAATTCCACCAGCATGCTACATTCCTGTCCTGGAGGTGGGGGAAAATATACTGAAACACACCAGAAATTGATCTCTGCTTCCACACACGGGTAGTATAAATTTACTAGAGGGTTGTTCAGGTCAAATCTATTGAAACATACGCAGAGTAGGTTCTCCTAGAGGTGGGGAATAACCTGTCCCTCATTTTACCAGTGTTTTGTTCAGATCCAACAGAAGAAAAATCAGTAACAGGTGGGGTCAAAGAGTGCAGAGGCCTCACATCCAACCCTGGCTCCTGCTAGAGCACTCCTTGTACAATCCTAGTGCCCACCTTGATCTTCACATCCCATCTGTGCCAGTCATGAAGTTCTCTGGAGTGGAGAGGATCATGTCAGGGAACATTCAACCTCACTCTCTTACCTGAAGAATAATTCTTAACAGAAGAGCCCGGGATTTGGCATCTTCTAGCACAGCTGACAGAGCAGCATTTCTCCACGTTTGTCTGATACAGGGAAAATAACAAAGAGCAGAGGCAATAAGGGCTCTGTGAGGCTTTCAACATCTCTTTTCAGGTCACAGGCTGGCATCTTCTCTCTAGCAAGCAGGAGATTCTGGTCTGCAATATGACCAGCCCCGAGTTCCACGGATTTCTTTGTACTGCCTGTCTACTCTTGCTCCTACCAAAATACGCAGATAAGTGTGCCAAGCAGATCATGGTTTCAGGGATTTTCTGTCGATTTGGCTTCTACAAGCCCAAGCACAATCCTACACAATGCTCTATAAAACAAACGAAGAAAAACACCTCAGTATCTTCTCTGTGGCAACATTCACACAACCCTGGCAAACTCACACTTGTCTTGGAAGCCACCTTCATTCACCAATCCAATCACAAATGGCTTGCCTGGATTTGGGACACACCTTTTGACATTTAACCTAATAGTGGCATGACAGCAGAGTTCAGACAAGGTGTTTGGTTGCACTTTTTATTTCTAAGTGCAGTGAGTCCCTCATCTAGCAGAGGATAAACAACCAGCACCCAAAGTTGCTTGCACAAGAAGGATGTGCACGGCCGGGAGACAGCTCCCTCACATGTTTTAACAAGTGCTCTCAAAAAGAACGTTCCAGGCAGGGTTACATTTCTGTCTGAGCCTCCCAGAGCATCAGCTTCCCCTTGAACACTTGATAATCCTAATCTGGGACTCAGCAGAGGTAAACAGCATTTGCCTTTGCAAGCAGGTGCTAAGCAAGTGATACGCTACTCCTGATTTCACAATTAAAAAGCAAAGTTCAGCACATTTTGTTTGTAATTACTATAAATAATAGCCTGCGGGGAGTGAAGAACTTTTGAGAGTAACTTATTTCCTATGTTCCATGACCTCAATCAAGCCTATGACATCCCTGCTTTGGAACACAGATGATCCTCAAGCAAATTCCATGCAAATCTTAATCACACTACCAGTGAAGAAACGAAATCAGAAAATCCAGCATCCTCTAAACCAGCAGTCTGACTACAACACATAGCCTGCAGTGGCTGTACTTTGTATCACCACTGACAAGTCAGGAGAACAAAAATATCTGGTATAACTGCCCCAGGGTGACTCTCCTCCCTGCAAAATAACAACAAAAATTAAATAACTGCTTTTAAAGTCACAGAATGTCCTCAGTTGGACAGGACCCACGAAGATCATAAAGTTTATCATGGATCTGCTTAGGCATCCATTTTTTAGGTCAGCTTTTTTCTGGAAACTGAACCTCACTCCATTACTGATAGCTTCTACTCAGAGAAAGAAAAAAATTGGTTAACTACAGATGAATTGATTTCAAGTAAAAATTAGCAGCCTATATAAGGAAAAAATGAAGGAATTCAGTGTTTGGCTACAATGAATGTGAATACAAATCCAGGATTGTTCTGTTTTGCCTTAAATAATATTCAACTAGCTCTGAGACTGAAAGTAACAATCGTGCCAGAAGCAAAGAAAGTATTTTTCTTTTACACATGTAACTCCATCATTTTATAATCTGCAAAGCAGCAATTCAGCTCTAGTGTCACTTCCTAGGGATGGTACTCAAAAAAACCCAAAAACCACCCTTAAGGAGAAGAGCTGCATTACTGATTCTTATCAGCAGGACAGTTCAGTATTTAAATAACAATTGTGAACACCGCCATGCACTGTTATCCCATGATGTGGAGACTGAAAGAGTGGCCAACCCTTGGAGCAGAGCAGGATCTGACAACCTGCAGGACAGGCTGGAGCTCACCATCAGCTCAGTCTTCTGTCCTCCAGCACTTCCTCTGCCATGTGCCTCCTGCTGTCCTTCCCAGCTGAAATCAAAGGCTGCAATTTTTCCTCAGCTTGGCTCAACTGGAAATATTCTGGATAGGCTTGGAAACTTTTAAGAAACAAAAAAATTTAAACTGAAATAACAACTCGCACTTCGGCTGCCGAGAATCCCACCAGCATGCTACAGAAGCTCTCCCTTTTCTTCCTTTGCATCATCTTCATCTAGGAAACTCTTTTCCTCAGTTTCTCCACCTCCACCTCTCCTCAGAACAGTCACCCCTGCACTGTGGATGTTCTGCTGTGGGACAGGAATGAACAGTTCCCTGGGAGGCACTTGCTGCTGCCTCACTCACCACTGCAGCAGCAGCTTTGCAGGGACAGATAGAGCTCACAGAAGTTCATGCTGTGCTCCCACAGATTTCTTGTCATCTGCTGGAGGGGCCAGGGGTCACAAAGCCAAACTGACAGCTTGCTGTCGTAGAGAAAGCCCAAAGCTACACTCAGGCAAAACCACACTGCCAGGTAAACTTTATTTATAAACATACAAACTCCTGAATGACTGTGCTGAAAGCACCAGGACCACAGGCCCCAAAGACAGATCAACACCTCTTTGACCAGTATTACAAGGACAACAGTTGCAAACATCATCGATGCTTCTCTCCCTCTCCTTCAAAGTGAAAACACAGCTGAGTGTGAATTCCCATGGCAAAGTCCTCCATGATGTGGTATCCTCCAACAGGAGACAAGTTGCTGGCTGCACTGAAGTTTGGCTGTGCAGTGTTCAGAGCTCCTGGTCCAGCACAGTTTTATTGTCACAATACTCAGCTGATGTGCTTTAATGAGGATGATGATTTAATTCCTGCCAGGGTAGCTGACTATCTCCTCCAGATGGGAGGAGGAATACTTTACATGGGACATGTAAAAACCGGAAAAAACCAGAACCCATCTTCCCTCCAATACCACACCCTAAAGGAAACAGTTTCAATATCCTATGCTACAATTATGTTCTTTGCTATTGCTTTTTTGCGTGTCCTTCCAATTACCTCCCAAAGACGAATTCCTATCAGGAATATCCCTTATCTGCTTCCCAGTCCATCCTGAAACTGCCACAGTACAGTGGAGTTGGACTGTCCCCCACCCTGCCACAACAGCTGATGTTTTCTGAACTGAATCCCGGCCTTTAGAAGCTGTAACCACCTCTGGTTGATCAGATCAGCTTACACCACTGGCGTGAAGTCAGTTTTTCTTTGCCTCTTTTTCTTCAAGAGGCCAGGAAACCTGAATGTGATATGGCTCTAGCTCTTCTGGAGTGACATAGTCTGGAGCATTGCCCATCAGGTCTCGTCCCCTGAAGGATTTTGGAAAGGCAATGACGTCCCGGATACTTGGAGCGTCAACAATGAGAGAGATCAGCCTGTCAAGTCCTACAAGCAGAAAACAAATTGGTGAAACACTTGAGTTATGGCTCTGTATTACCTCCCCTGAGTCAGAAAAATCAGAAAGATTGAGGAGGTAATATCACTGAGCTTGAAGAAAAAGAGTGAAGCAAGTAAGGGAGAAAAAAAAATTAATCTTAGCTGGTAGCAGAGAAACAGATTTGCCTCGAGAGCAGAAATGTCTACCAAAATAAAGCTTTTCAATATTGCAGGAAGCTCTGTAACACACTAAGGGCTGCAGGACACAGACAGCAAACACAGCAAAACAAAACCTGGGCAGCTGAATGGCAGAACACTGGCAGGGCTCTGCTTTACAGCTCAGAGCTCTTCATCCACCAGTTTGGAAGGATTACAACTACTAAGAAGAATTCAAGAGGAACAAAAGCTGCTGGGTGACTGGATGGAGGGAAGTCAAACTGCAAGGCCACAGGTTAAAATACCTTTGTTTTTTGTTGGCTTTTTTATTTTGGTGAGTGTAGGGAGGGTGTTGTTGGTTGGTTGGGTTTTTTCCCTCTTTCTTTAAACTGGGAACTTGCATTGTTCTAGGGAAAAAACCAAGCCCTGACATTTTCTTAACTAATGAGCAAAACAGGTGAGGAGAGAAGGGAAGTGAGATGGCAGCAAGAAGGGAAGGGTGTGAAACACAAAGTGCCATTGCTGCCCCAGGCCTCCAGGCAGGTAGCACAGGGATCCTGCTCTGGCTGCACAGGAATGGGAACAAAGCTGACACAACCCCACTGAATACAGGATTTGCAAATCAGCAGATAAGGGCCACCCTTAGAGCCACCAATGTCCTTGCTTAAGACCTCAATCCCACTATGACTCTGGGGAAGAACACCCCAACTTTCTGCTCTTGGTGACCAGACCTCTGTTTCTTTCCACAAAGTTGCTGCAGAGATGGAAGCAGCAAGGCTTTTTCTAACAACCATGAGCCTTGTTCCCAGGACCTAGTATGCAAAAAAACCAAAACAAACAAACAAAACAAAAAAAATTCCAAAAAAAACCCCAAAAAACCAAAACAAAACCACAAAAAAAAAACCAAACAAAAAACCCCAAATAAACAAACCCTAAAAAACCACTAAAGACCTGCATCTGTAGAGCTACAGATCACTTACCTAAAGCAATTCCTCCGTGAGGTGGAGCTCCAAATTCCAAAGCCTCAATCAGATGGGAAAGCACCTCTGAGTCCTCCTGCAAAATCACAATAAAAGGTGTCACTGGACAAGCAATGCTCTTCCTATTAGCAACACAAGATGAAGGTACAAGGAAATCATCCATCGCTCAGGGCTAGGAGTTATGTCTTTATCTGAGAAAAACGTGAGTGTTTCTTTCAGAATATGCAATTAATATTTCAATTAATCAGTGCTTTTAAACCTCCAAGAGAACGTTAGAGGCATCTGTAGGTGTTACCTTCAGCACTTTCTCCAGCACAAAACGCTGTTGTTCTGCACTGTGAATTCTGATGGAGCCACCTCCAACCTCACTGCCATTCAGCACAAGGTCGTAGTGCTGGCTACGGACCTGCAGAGAGACAGGGACAGGCACCTTGGTGAGGCTGGGCCACAGCTGCCCCTAAAAACAACCTGCACAGAGATGGCAAAGACACTGGGAATGAAGCCATGGAACTCTGTAAAACTGCTCTCTCAGGGGTATACTGCAAATCAGGTACCAGTCCTGCTGGAGGCACGGAGTGCCTCTGACTGATGTGGGAGGAGAACAAATCCTTTTCAAAGGTTCATCAGACCACATGAGAAGGGTCAGAATATAAGATTTCTGTTTCCTGTCAGCTCCTTTTGCTGGGGCATGTGAATACTTGCTATTTGCAGTAATCAGGAAGCCATCTCTACCAGACACATACAAGATCATAGAATCACACAATGGTTTGGGTTGGGAAGGACCTTAAAGATGCTCTAGTTCCAACCCTCTGCCATGGGCAGGGACAACTTCCACTATCCCAGGTTGCCCCAAGCCCCGTCCAGCCTGGCCTTGAACACTGCCAGGGTTGGATCAGCCACAGCTGCTCTGGGCAATCTGTGCCAGTGCCCTGCAGGAAAGATTTTTATCCCAATACCAATCTAAGTCTACCCTCTTTCAGTTTAAAACCATTTCCCCTTGTCTTATCATTACTTGCCCCTGCAAAATATCCCTCTCCAGCTCTCTTGTAGCCTCTTTAGGCACTGGAAAGCACTCTAATGTTGCTCCTGAGCCTTCTCTTCTCCAGGATGATCAACCTCAGCTTCTCTAGCCTTTCCTCACAGCAGAAGTGCTCCAACCCTTTGATGATCTTAGCCTCCTCTGGACTCATTCCAACATATCTACATCTTCCTCATGCAGTCAGTCCCATGAAACAAAATCTCTTTTTACTCTCTTGTAAACCCAGCTGCTGCTTGCCTGGTTTTCCATGGGAGCAGCTGTAAAAGAGCCAGCATGGCAGGCAGGAAGTTGGTTACCTTTGCGGGATCAGAATACAGGAGGCTGGCATCTGAAGGATGTGGGGCAGTGAAGGGGTGATGAGCAGATTCCAGTTCAGTGGGATTCTCAGCCTTGGGGAGGAAAAGAGGGAAATCCACCACCCAGAGGAAGTGAAAGGCCGTGGGATCACGGAGTGCCAGCCCAGCTGCCTCCAGAAGGTTGGCACTCAACAACCGCAAGGCTCCTAACGCAGAGCACTGCAACAGAGAAGGGAGAGATGAGACACGGTGATTTCACCATCAGGGAAACGCAAACATCCACTAGGCAAAGAGTGTTCCATACAGGAAACACCACAGACAGCATCAGCTGGAATGCATTGTTGCCTTGAACACTTTAGCCTCATATCCTGAAATATATCACCTTCCTGCTGAGGCAGCAGCAGGGTTTGAAGGAGACCAAGTAAGGAGCTTGGAAGTCCATGTTTTTCCAGCTATTTCATCTTTAGAACTTTCTTAGACTAATCTCCAGCTTCACATATGTGGATTAACTGGGGGACCACATGTAAGATCCACACTTTGCAGAAAAATGAAGGCACAGAAGAGAATACAATAAAATGTTGGCTATTGAGCAAAGCGTGACACCTTATAATAAAACAATGCTTTTATTGTTTTATTTCTCTCTATTCTTGCCAGCAACATCTGCTGGCAAGAATAGAGAGAAGGGTAAGAATAGAATCTCCCACCATTGCTGCTAATAAGTCATGCACTTATGGGAGATACAATTACCTAGTTGACCTCATTTTCCAATCTGTTTGATGCTTTTAAAATGAAGTTAAAAGAAAAGAAGGCACTGATGTGTTGCAGGGTTTCTTATATTTCAGCCTTCATTTCAGTTACAAGTCCTGCCCAGAATTTGACTGGGGGCCACAAAGTAATAGGCACATTTCATGCTTTATCTGCTGTTGCTATAGCTGCCGTTCCAGAGAAACAGAAAACTAGATGATGACCTATTTTAATAAGAAAAAGAATCAGACTAAGGTCAGATAACATCAAAACCATTATCAGCAACATTCAGTTCACAGAGCCACCCAAGAAATGCCTCCTACCACTTGCTTGTGTTCTCCAGCTGCCAGCAGCACAGCATCACCCTCCTGCATGTTCAGTGCTTGGATGAGCGCTGACTGCTCCTTCTCACCAAGGAACTTGGTAAGCAGAGACTTCAAGCTTCCATCAGGTCTGCGGATAATTTCCATGATTTCCTGGAGAAAGGTAAGACTGTGTTCAGTGCAGTGCTGCCCTCTCTTGCCTTGAAGCATTACATGCTCAGGCTCTGACTCTCGGCTATTAAAAACTGCTCTCCTACCTCCCTCTGCCTTATCACTCACCCTTCCCAAAGCCTCAGAAGAGTTCCTGTCTCACCTGGTTAAACTGGGATTTTGCAGACTCCTTCAATGACTCCAAGTCTTTATTTGTAAGATATCTCTGGGGAAACAGCAAGAGAAGACACAGCAAAGATCAGCTTGGATAACTTGACTAGGTATCAAATCTACTGACTAAGCTGGTTCCAAACTTCCCAATTCTTTTGTTTCTAGTTCAAGTTCTTATGAAGGCTGTGGAACAGGACAGGGTCCTTGGCACTGGGCTGGGTGTCTGCTCTGAGGGCTCCTTTCAGGAAGAGACCCCTCCAGATCTGTATTCTCCCCCCCCCCCCCCCCCCCACAAATAAATATATCTGGTCAGCAGGGTCAGATCACTCTGCCTCCAGCCTGCAAAACAAGGTTACACCACCACACCAGCTCAAACTGGAGGAAGAGCAGAGAAAAAACAACTGGGCTGACTCTTGCATGCAAAGCCATGCAGTAAATGAGGACCTGCATCAAGATCTTGATTTTTTTTTCAGCTACTCCAGTGTTTAGGGTGGGTCTATATGCCACTTTTGTGTTGCTCAAACAAACACATCTGTGCCCTCTCGTGGGAAGCCACTAACTTGCACTTTGTGCCAAAATGAAAGGAATCCTAAGGGAAATCATAGCCACAGAGCCCTGCTCCCCAGATAAAACTCAATATTTAGATGACTTGTTTTTTCCATACTGTCCAAGCTACAAAGATGCCTATAGCCAGAATTAAATCTATTTCCTTGTCAAAATGCAGGGCTGTGTCAAAGGTTTTCCACATCTATTGTCAGCCTTGGATTTGGTCCATGACATTCTCATTACAACACATGAACAGTACCCAAAATGCAGCTAAAGCAAACAGGAGGAGGACATGGAACCACCTGACCCTTCTCTACCTAGCTCAGAGCTGTGCCATGCCCAGCCCTGTTTCAATCTCCTGTCACAAGGCACAATTTTTTACTGAGATACACATCAAAAAGGTGATAGAAAGCAAGGTGAAACCCTGAGAGGGTTCCCTATCCTCATGGGATCTCGCAGCTCTATTGTTTTCCTCCTCTTTCTAAGGCTAAAATACTCTTCCTGTTGCCTTATCATTCTAACACCACTCAGCCCAACCTGACATGGATTACAACCAATCCCTAGCTCCCTTAAGAACACCAGTAATAGCAAGGAACATTCCCATACCAACAAAGGAATTCAAACTGGCATTTTATTTATTCCACATAAACCATAAACAGGATGTAAGAGCTTCACTTACCACTCCCTGAGGAATACAAATGGCTCTGATGGAGCCACATGGGTAACTGAGGGCATTCTGCAAAAAGTGAATGTTTGATCCTCGTAAAACATCACTGATATCCACGATCTGACAAAGGAGAGAGCACAGGAAAAAGCACTGCTGGTAGGAATGCAAAGCAAAAATTCCTGCATCTGTCTTAATACCTTCCACACTGTTCCCTTCTAGAAGCTTTTGCTCCTGAAACAGTCAAGATGCATTGCTCCCTAGCACTACATCACCTTTAAAATAAAGTTTTATTACAACATATATTTTTCACAGTCAATTGATTAAATCCTCTCTTCTTCAGCAGACTGCACAAAGCAGCAACAATGGGACAGGCACCTTGGGTAAATTACAGCACTCAAAACTCCAGCCAACCATGTATCCATGATCCAAAGGTTATTAAAACACAGACTGAAAGGAAAAGCTGCAGATTTCCAATGGGCAAACCCTCACCTTCATCCCAAAGCGAGTGTCTGGTTTATCAGTCCCATACTCGGCCAGTGCCTCCTCGTATGTCAGGGAAGGGAAAGGAGTCATAATGGAGCCTCTTTCCTCAGGCCAGGAATGTTGCAGGAGGCCCTCTATGAGCCTCTGGATCCCAGCCTGATCTACAAACGACATCTCTATATCTATCTTAAAACAGAGAAGAGGGGGGGAATTCCACATTAGCTAAAGGTTGTGTTTTCACAGTGCTACTTGTGAGTACACAGCCAGCAAAACAAGAAACAATACACAAAATGACATCACAGCATGACTGCATTAGGCCCGGAATGTGCTTAGGATCACCCTCCAGGCTGATGACTCAGGCAACAACCTCCTCAGAGAGTGAATGAGGTAAGGATGACAAGGACACAGAAGCAGCCTTGAGTGAACCAGGCTAACTCAGCCTGGGATTTCAAGGCTGAGGAATGGGATGTCTGACCTAGCAGGACGGGAGGAGATTGTAGCATCAAATTAAAATCACTGCTGCAATGCAATTCCCACATCTGCACCTGGGGCACTGCAGCCAGCCAAGGACAGGAACCACGCACTCATCCCACACCAATTTCCAAGGGCTGTGTCTGTGAAACACACCCCAAACAACTCTGTACCCCTCCAGGCAGCACCAGACTCGCACAGACTAAGCCTCCAGAAGGGAAAAGAGCTCTGAGCCACTTGGGTTGAGGAGCAGGGAGCAAGGCAGCAGAGGCTGGTTACCTGGGTGAATTCTGGCT
The DNA here is from genome assembly GCF_031753505.1 of Anomalospiza imberbis. Taxonomy (NCBI): domain Eukaryota; kingdom Metazoa; phylum Chordata; class Aves; order Passeriformes; family Viduidae; genus Anomalospiza; species Anomalospiza imberbis. The sequence continues at coordinate 2,900,753 of NC_089689.1, read as the reverse complement.
GCCTGTCAGGCCGTGAACCCTCATCCCGGTAGCAGCGAGCGACCTGGAAGTACCTGCAGTGACACTTTGACTTAGATAATGATTTGAAGTATCCTGAACTCAACTGTGGCTATAGAATTGATCATACGAAAGAGAAGGAAAAAAGAAGTAAATCAGAGAGAGAGTGCTCTGTTCCCACAGGAGATGATCTTTTTTCCCATCCCTTCACAAGAATGGAATTTTGAGTAGAAGCAACTCTATCAGCAGCTGAATCCATCTCCAGCCCTATCTTCCAGAGGCACATGGAGACTGCCAGGTGAGGTGTCCCCCAGGGGCAGCACACTTAACTCTTAATTCTACCTTCCACTCCAGTCCAGGACTCTCCTAACAGGCATGCAAAACTCTCAGATAAGACCTGGCCTGCAGTTCACCGTGTGGACAATTGTCTGTCTCCCATCTGTCTGACCATCCATCTGATTTGGAGAAGTCAGCCCAATTAAAAGCTTTGCACTTGGGCACCCTGACATGCTTTTCCTTGTCTCAGTCATGCTCAGCTGCCCAGCCTCACCTCAATTAGTTCTGCAGGTTACTCCTGGAGCAGCTTTCATCACACATTAGATTTTCTGCCCTTCAGGCAGGCTTTGCTTCAGATCAGGTTTCAATTTAACACAGCAGTAAAGATTTCAGCTTTCCAGAAGGATACATTTCATCTGACTATAAAGTCACAAGTATTTAAGGATCCCTCTTCAAGACACAAATCCTTGGCAGTAAGTTTTTTTAGGGAAGTTTCTAAACTTCACAGATAAAGCAAGCAAACCCTAGACAGGACATGCAGAGAACAGGAGGCCAAGAAACTCTTACCTGTCCAGGCCTCCAACCATGAGGAGCTGCTTGAACTGCTGAGGACTCTGTGGCAGAGAGTAGAACTTGCCCGCTTCCCTCGAGGGCACAAGGAATTCTTTGGCTCCCTGGCATCAGAAAGAAAATTTACAGAGTTCAGCAAGTAAGTGGCCCCAATTCCTGACAGAGCAAACACTGGAAGTGCAAGAAGAAAATACCTATTTTTTCCCATTACAAAATCCCACATGTGAGGAAATGGCTGTTTGTACATTACACTTCACATTTGATAACCAACTTGGTCCAAAATATCTGAAAGGAGAATTCTCCACCTTCTTTTCTGAGACACTAATGCATAATAGACCATCCAAGACTGGGGTTTAGATGCAAGAACTCCAGAGTAGTTGCATCAACAATTTCTCAGCTACAGCTCTCTTCTCTCTGACTATTTTTGAAGTGAAAGAAAGGAATATAAGATCAGAAATTAAATTTACTTGAGTATGACCTCTACAATAACCTACTGATTAAGAGGTAAATGCTGAAAAGACAGTGCTTCAAAGGTTTTTGGTTTTATAATCCCAGGGTAGACTTGGATTCAACATGTGCTCTACAAGGCAGAAGCTTATCTTGTTTGAAGGTTCAAAATTAAGACATGAGTTATCACCTCTCCCCTTTCTCTCCCTCTGCTTTTGATAGGATCTGTGGATGATTTTAGAAGACCCACAAGCTGTTATTTAGCAAGGGAAAAGCAACCAAGAGTGGCAACTGGAAATGATTCAGCCCTGACTGTGCAGCTGTAGGAGGCCAAAAAGCATCACATACATACCCCTGGGGTTCTTTTAAACAGAGTTGGAGTTTCTACATCCACGAACCCTGGGGAACAAACACAGAATATGCTGAGAGGAGGGAGAACTAACATGACAGAGTAGGCTAGAGTAGGGTTAGTCAGGAAAATAGGTCATCTAGCACACCATGGAGCCTCTCCAAAACTGACACACTTTACTACTTCTAATAATTATTCCTGTAATGACAGATCTAAAGGCTTTGAGCTACTCTGATGTCCTGCCAGGACTGTTGATGACAGAGGACTCCAAACAGGCTGAAAATGTGTCAATTCTCTATCTATTCTGAACCAGGCATTGATTTTCCAAAAAGAATTTCCTGATTTTAAGAGAAGCAAAAGCCCTAAACAAAATCCATCCCTCTGACATGCCTCAGCTGGGTGACCAAAAGAGGGCAACTACCTGCAAAGAGTCTTCTCATTGGAAACAGGTTGCTCAGAGCTTCTTCCAATCTGGCCTTGAACACTTCCAGGGACAGAGCAGCCACAACTTTTATGGGCAGCTTCCTCAGGCCTGACAACATGCCACTAAAGACCCCACCTCAAGCAGACATGTCCTTATTAAGTGGGACCGGTTTGGAGTAACAAGTTGGTTAGGAATCTCTGCCAGCACAAGGAAAAGGCAGGAGGGAGAGCTGGAATGTTTGCTGCTCCAAGCAGCTCCCTCACCGTGGAGGTTGCAGAGGTACTCGCGCATCCTCATCACCACGCGAGAGCGCAGCCGCAGGGCGGACTGCAGCCGGAAGCTGCGCAGGTCCAGGTACCGATACTGCATCCGCAGGGCCTCTGACTTCTGGGGAGGAGAGAGGGTCAGGGTTAAGAGACAAAATTCAAACTGCATGTCCAGTGAAGGTGCTCCTAAAGCCACAGAGAAAAAGGGAGAAGCTGAATAGAGGGATGGTGCTCGGTTGCCAGAATGTGCCCGTTACGCACAACCTACACAAATATGGCAATCGCTTGAAACAAAAAACCAAACTGCCCACAAAAAATGTGGCTGCCCTATCCTTGGAAGTGTTCAAGGCCAGGCTGGATGAAGCTCTGAGCAACCTGGTGGCATCCCTACCCATGGCAGGAGGTTTGGAACAAGATGATCTTTAAAGTTCCTTCCAACCCAAACCATGCTGTGATTCCAGTAGTCAAATAAAACAGCCTCATTTCACACTCAGAAACCTCAGCATTTCGTTCACTCTTTCCTTTGCCATCCTTTGCTTCCAGAAATCAGGAATCATTCAAGCCCTGTTTTCCACTTAGCTCTAATTGGAAATAAATCCTCCCAGCAAATAAACAGCACCTCTGTTTTAAACACCATCATTCCTCCAAAGTGAAGTGGGGAGAACCAGATTCAGCTCTCAGATGTTTTGCCATCAAACTGGGCAAATTCCCAATTTAGTGAAAAGCCACCACTCTGGTAAGAGAAAGAAAAGAAAAACACAAACACCTTGATAAAATCCTTGATTTCAAAAGGCAGCTTCTTGCAGGAGTTCAGGATCTCTGCAGTCTCTGCCTTCACTTCAATATCCCCTGTTGGCATTTTCTAGAACAAAAAGGCAAAAAAATTAAACTCAAAACAGTTGGACAAAGGTATTTCACAGATGGTCAAAGGGAAAAAAAGAAGCAATGTGATTACCCTCCCTGCCTTCTAACAGAGAGAATAAATCAGAGAGCTTCTCCCAAGGACAGATTTTTTCCAGGTTTCCCTTCTGTTCAGAGAAACACAAGTCACCTCACCAAAGATGGCAGCTTCTTTCCCAGTAGCATACTGGTCAATAAATAAATTAGCCCCAGCAAAACCACACTGTGGGTTTCAGTGAGCACGAGCTGCAGCAGCCCTTAACACAAGTCAAAAAAGGCAAATGATGAGGAACCTCTCAGAACTTCCAGTTCTAAACACCAGTTCTCAGAACTGGTCTTCTTTTTACTCTATCCCTCACGCAGCACTGAGGCACAGCAAAGTTCACTTATCCTGCAGAACTCTCACTATTTACCAGGGGAAAGGACACACAACCTTCCCACAAAACAAGAAATGAATAAAAGAAACAAAGGCATTGCTCGAAGCCTGGATTTTAAGTGGACATCTACAAGATGGAGCAAAAAGGGGTTGTGATCATAAATACAGTCCTCTTTTTCGACCTGCCAATTATATGTACAATCCTGAAAGATCAGTCTACAGCTGATTACAATGACAGCTGAGGAATGCAGAACATTAAAAAATTATTCAACCTGTTTCCTATACAAGGAGACCATCAAAGTCAATAAACAGGTGGAAATCAACATGACAATATTTATTTTCAAGCAAAAGAAATTCCCACCACACTCTGAAAGCCTGGAAAAGTCAGCATTATCCTTGCAAAGGGCTGGGATCCAGTTTAATTTGTGGGTGTCTGTAATGTGCTTTGAGATTCTCCTGTTACCTGACACAGCACTTATTTCACCTCACACTATCTGAGGATGGGCTGCCACACAGCCAGAACCCGTGGCAATGCTCTGACACAAAGCCCACCATAATCCCACCATCCAAGGATGTTTCCTTCAGGGAATAAAAGCCCCCACACCCCATCCTCACCGGGTTCTCCTGCCCCAGGGGCCGAGGGGACACTGTCCCAGTGACTCTCACCACAGACTCCACCGGGGCGTTGGACAGCAGCTCCTTCACATGGGAATGTGCCTGCAGGGAGAGGAAAGAGCCTCAGAGGGATTCAAAGAACAGGACAAAGGCACTGTGGCCAAGCACCTCAATCCAAAATCACTCTTAAGGCAGGGGAAACAGCACTGATGCTTCTGTTGCAGCATCAGGTCAGGGCTCTCATGACACTTCAATCTACTTGTGAGTCAGAGCACTCAGTCTGACAAAGTGGCTGCTCAAGCCAAGCTACCAAAGGAAGAATAAAAACACATGGTTTGGTAGCACTTACCTCATCCTGAGGAATGATGACCTGGGTCAGTCCCTGGAAATCCCTCAAAACCAGAAACAGGCCTTGTCTGATCCATGAAAAGCACAAAAGGAAGAACATTTTTTTCACAAATTTAGTAGTTTCTACTTTTTAAAGCATATGGCAACTAGCTACACTTTCAGTACCCTGCAATTCATCCCAAAGCACTTCCAAGTACTGAATTATAGACACTTTTCCCACACCTGAACTTAACCTGAACAATTTATTTCACGTTGTGACCAGCCTCAGACAACACACAAATAACCAGGAGAGGCAGGATTTTAACTTGAGCTTTCATGCACGCAGAGCTGGGATTCTGGACACATAAATTCTCCTGCTGGGAAACATCATTCAGCTATAAACAATTAAATGAGCAATAAAACTAAAGTTCACGTGGAATAAAAACAACAACAACAGAATCCAATCATAAGTCAAGAAGGGGAACACTCGTGCCATAAAAAGTTCCACATGAACAATCTACACTGCCAGACCCAGAACCACAAATCTTGATTTCTTCAAGCTGCAGCAGGGACAGCTGCCATTGTGCTTTATCCATCAAAAAACTTCCCAATGAGACATGCTCTGGCATCTTCATAAACAAGATCACCACGACCACATTGCCATAATCTTAACTCCTTTTCCTGGGTCCCCATCCACAACTGCTCAAAGATGAGACACTCAGGACCTCCTAAAATCAAAAAACCCAGGCAGACCATCACTGGAGAGCAATGCTAGATGAAACACAGCTTAGACTGGATCTGGCAAATAATCATCTCCATTTTCACCATGGTTTGCACTTACCTTTGATATTGAACCCATCCATACAGGGTCACCTTCTGTCCCACGTGAGCAGCACGCAGCTCTCCACACGTGTTGGTCCGAGTGACAAAACTGTTGAAGTCTTAAATAGAAATAAATATATATATATATATATATATATATATATATATAAAATCTCTCATGGCTTTTGCACATGAGACAGAATAAATAATAGTGTTTTCCCTCCCAACAAAATTTAAATATATATGGAGGAGTTACTTCCTATATAAATCTGCACTAAGATACTCTGACATAAACATGAAATGAAGCTAGTCTAAATGTATTTTAAACAGGGATTATTTATGTTTCTCAGTTCATAAAGATACTTGAACACAGCCTTGCTGCAAACTGTCTCCCTTTAAATTTCAGGAGCAAAAGAAGCGAAAGTCACAGTTCAATCCTGAGGGATGTTGACAAGTCCCCATTTTAAATCTAGAATCATAGAATAGTTTGGCTTTCAAGGACCTTAAAGCTTATCTCATTCCACCCCACTGCCATGGGCAGGGACACTTTCCACTGTCCCAGGTTGTTCAGAGCCCCATCCAGTGGCCTTGGACATTTCCAGAGATGTGGCAGCCACAGCTCCTCTCAGCAACTGTGCCAGGACCTCACCACCCTCAAGGGGAAGAATTTCTTCCAATATCCAACCCAAACCTGCCCTCCTTCAGTTCAAAGCCATTCCCCCTTGTCCTGCCACTGCAGTTCCTGGTGGTGACACAGCAGAACAGGGCTTAACAAACCAAGAATTCAACACACGCGGAGGACACCCACCATGTAAACTGAACGGTTCCCGCCTGAAACCACTGGAAGGAGGCCAGAACCACGGCTACAGAAAGGTTTGCACAGACCCCCGTGTGCCTGCAGTCATGGCCTAAGCCACAGAACCAAGCACACCATTTACAGAACGCTGAGCGAGAGGCTCAGCTTGCAAGGAGAAGCCTGAAGGATGCCATGACCTGGACATATATAAATAACTTCAAGAGCCAATCTCACTACCTTCATGACAGCCTTTAGAATTAAAAGAGATTTAGACAAGACACTTAATAAAGTGATACAGGGAAAAGAATTTCCAGAAAGCGTGATATTAACCGACTGTGTGGACTAGCCTGACCTGTACCCCGGGAGAAAAGGAACCCAAATCTCGAGGGGATGGGACCAGCGCTCCTCCTCACCTGGAGCCGCAGGCGCGGCGGCAGCGGCCGCCCGGTGCAGCGCTCGCACCAGCAGCCGGGGCAGCGCCATCCCGCAGCCGCCGCTCGGCCCGAAACACGGGGAGGAGCGCCACAGAGCTGCGCGAAGTGAAAACCAAGAGCTGCGGAGGGGAAAAGGGGAAAGGGGGAAAGAGCCCGCGGCACGGCCGCCTCCCTCACTGCCGGCCGCCTCCCTCACTGCCGGCCGCCTCCCTCACTGCCGGCCGCCCGCCTCAAAGATGGCGGCGGGGGCGCGCCCCGCGCGGGGGCCGACGGGAAGAAGTTCGAACGGCGCCGGCGGGCCGCGGCCGCCATGGCGGAGGAGGTGGCGGAGGACGGCGCCGTGCAGACCCTGCCCAGCCTCCGGCGGCTCTCCCGGGCTCTGCCCTTCGGACGGAGCCATGGCCGCCTCGGCATCAGCTCCAGCGGCCGCCTCATCGTGCCGGCGCTGTGCTCTCAGGTACGGGGAGGCGCGGGCGGCGGCGCCTCCGTGTCCCCTCCGTGTCCCCTCAGCCGCGCCGCGCCGCGCGGGAAAAGCAAACTTTAACCTTATCCCTTTCCTTTGGTTTCCCCCTAGGAAAAGGCGGATCCGCAGAAAACAGCGTTCCTGCTGCGTAAAGCCTGGACGCTGTACAGCGTGACCCCCCTGCACGGCTTCCGCCGCGCCCGCCTCAGGGACTACGCGCGGCTGCTGGGCGCCTTCATCGCCGCCGAGAAGCAGAAGGGGCTGGCGGTGCAGGTGGGCGTCGAGCTGGACATCAAGGTGGCCCTGTCCAGCCTTGCCGACCTCAGGGGCAGCGAGCTGGACCAGGCTGCCCTCCTGGTGCAGGTGAGACCGGCTGTTTTTGCTGTGATGCAGCGCTCTGTCTTGGAAGAAAACCCCAAAGTTAAGCCCTAGCTGTGTGGAGTAGCTACTGGGGCATCCATTGTGATTTAATGAAACTGAATCCTGTCTGTTTTTAACTGTGAACGGAACATTTATAGTCTTAGGCTGTGCCAGGGGAGGTTTAGGTTGGAAATCAGGAAGAATCAGACATTTGAATTGGCTGCCCTGGGAGATGGTGGAGTCACTGTCCCTGGAGGTGTTTAAGACTGGATGTGACACACTTAAAACCCTGGTCTAATGACAAGGTTGTGTTTGGTCACCGGCTGGACTTGATGACCTCAGAGGTCTTTTCCAGCCTAATTGATTCTGTGATCTCCCCTAAGCAATGCATACAGTAAATAGCAAGTTTGAGTTCAACTTTTTAACAGCATCAGAGTACAACTATACAGAGCAATCTCTGTCTGATGTTTCAGTTCAGCAGTCAATTTACTGCCAGGACTTGGATGGGTTATTTTTCTTCCTGGGTAAAGCATAATGCTACTTCCTAGCCAGAGCTTAATTAATATTTCTGAAATCTTTTGCCTCAAGTGAAATGTGCTGCTGAAATATCAGGTTCATTGTGTCAGTGGTTGTAGGATGTACCATGGGAGTTAAGCAGCATAAACTCAGATCTCAGGACTGTTCCTAAGGAATTTAAAAGTGCTTTTTCTGTTGTTTTCAAAAGAATTGCATTCAAATTTAGGGATGTAGCGGATGGACTGAATAATTGTATGTGTAAACCCACTTCTACCAAACACTTAAAACTTACAATCAAAATCTGTTTTTAGCTGACAAAAAAAAAAAAAAAAGCCATACTTGCTTTGTAGCATTGCAATGCTTCTTCTCCCCATCCCAGCTCTCTTCAAGGTCACAAGCCTCCTCCAGGAACTCTGAAGACAAACTGGTGTGGTCGGGCTGGTTCTGCTCCGTGTTTGGAGATGACCTTTCCGAGAACGTGCCGGAGAACTTCACCTGCCTGCCCCTGTTCCTGACCCACGGGGCCGAGAGGTACACGTCCTTGGTTGGCAGCTGGTTCCAGAAGACTTTTGACTGCTGCTTCCGCCGCCTGGCCATCAGCCCCCTGAACCTCAGCTGGATGGTGGCCATGTGGGCTGGCTGCAAGCTGGACAGAGCTGCCTCTGCCGTGGAACTCGTCTTCTCTGTGCCCCGCCTGTCGCAGCCCCTGGATATTTCATACGCCATCCACCCAGAGGATGCCAAAGCTCTGTGGGACACGGTGCAAAAAACGCCAGGAGAGATCACCCAAGAGGAGGTGGATGTCTTCATGGACTGCCTTTATGCCCACTTCCACAGGCACTTCAAGATCCACTTGTCAGCTGCAAAGCTGGTGAAGGTTTCCACAGCGATTGCCTCGGCACACTGTGATGGGATTGTGAAGGTGAGGCCCTTAGTAGCAGTTTGTCCTAATGCTGGCCAAATAAAGCAGCTGTACCTGAAGATCTCGTATTTCTTTTGCATGATTTCCTACAACGAATTGTTAAACCTTCAGCTTTTACTAGTCATACTTAGCTTTAGAGGTGGGGCCGCTGCCAGTACAGTATTTTATTAATGTGTTGCAGCAGAAGCTACTTGCCTGGGGCCAGAAATAGGTGTATTAGCTGTGGTATGAACAGGAAAATTTCTTAGGCCATAAAAAAACTCATTTTGGACTTAAAAACATCCCAAACTTTAAAGAAAGTTCCTAGCTTTCTAGTATTGCAGTTATTAAGACACAGGCAGAAGACTCCTTCATGTGTAACCCTTTTCATAAAGGTGCTGATCTTTCTACAGAGGTATCTCTAATATCCTTCAAACCACGGAATATTAGTCCTTCAAGCAATATAATATTTTCTTCTGAGTTAAAGAACAGTTTGTGTAAATGCAGTTGTTTAAATTTACCCTATGATGACAAGCACATTGCTTGTTTTTATCTGTAATAGCTTAAAACTGTCTGAAACAGCTTTTTCTGTTGCAGGTAAGTACACAAAGACATCTCAGGCTTTCTGAAGAGTGCTTTTGTGGAACGTGTGCTGTGTAAATTCAGTTATGGCTTTTCATAATGGGGTAGAATTCAAGTCATATGCAGTATGGGAAAAGTAAAGCAACAACAGAGCAGCTGAATAGACACACGGAACACGTGGTAGTTTCCTTCCAACCAGGGCTTCAGGCTATGGAAATCTGGCAGCTGCAATTGTTGCTTTGACAGGCTTTTTTCTCTTTCTTGCAGATTCTACACAGCCAATACCTGCCTGGAGTGCTGATGCTACTGACTGAACTTGCAATCTCTCAGATACAGTGAGAGCCATTTCAGTAGCTCTTCATACTAAAAAGGCTTTCTGTTTGGACAATCTGTGCTGAGAAACCTCCAGGAAACTCACTCCTGCAGCATCTTCTTTCCTCTCACCCTGGCTGTCCAAAGTCAGACTGTAACTCCAGCACTTGGCTGTGTAATTCCACGCACAGCAAAGTCAAGCAGGCATTTGGCCTTGAAGAAAGGCTGCAATGCAAACTTGTGACAGCTTCCTGAGCAGCTTTGTTCTCTCAGAGTCACTCATTTGTGTGCAGGTATCAGCTCAGATACACAGTGCAACGTACTGGCAGGTATTTCTGTTGTTTCAAAGTTGGTTTTCACTGGACAGCCTAAGCTACACAGACCTTGGCCTTGGCTAAACTGTGACTACTCTTGGGCTAGCCTAAATGCAAAGTTCAGCACACCTGAGAAAGGGTGCATGCTCTACAATCCAGGGCAGAAAAATCCAGTTTCTAGCTCCCTTTTTAGCTTGTTAAGGGTACTTGGTAATGGTGATACTGTTCATTTATGTTCCAGTTGGGCATGAGATTGGACACAAGGCACTTGTGAGCCTGTTGGTTCTCCCAGGCAAGTTGATAGATAGGAAAGTGAGGTGTGGATAAGCTTGATAGTGACTAGGCTTTGTCCTGATGTTTGTAATCTTGGATGTAATCCTGTAGGCCAGAAAGCTCTCAGGGCTGGAGCTGTGTGCTAGAATTTGATGTTGGATCCCTCCCTTCTGGAGCAGGTCAGAGTTCAGAGGGACATTTAAGGAGCAGAAGGTAGCACCTGGTAAGACGTTTTTGTAATACAATACTAAATAAAGAAAATATTCTCCATCTTTTGTCTTAAGGAAAGATCACCACTGTCTAATTAAATATATCCTTGCATGGAGCTTATTTCCAACTACAGCTTACCTGACCAAACCACGGCTTGTTACTTATTAAATGCTTCTGTGAGCAGCAAAATTCCAAGTCTAGTTTCTTGCTTCACACTTGTGCAGCACCTCTGGGAGCTGATTTGTGCTATGACCTTCTCCTAAATAGGGGTGCAAATTTCCTTTCTCTTCCCAGTGTAAAACTGCCTAACACATGCCATAACTGCTTGCCTAGTTCCTAACCTATTTCCAGAATTAAACAAAGAAACATGCACTTGGTTTCAGATTCTTTACTAGTTGAAGATGGATTGGTTTTGCATGTTAAGGTTGAAGTCTGTGGTAATTCTTACCCTAGTAAAAGCAGCTAAGTGATCTTCTGAAGGTCTTGGCAGCTCAACAGGCTGAGCTTAAACTAGCTTAAACTGAGTTTAAGCTTGAACTTAAACTATCACTTCTGGTGCTTTAGTTTCCTTAATTTGAAATATCTCAGACAAAGTTTGCTATCTGGAGTCAGAAGAGCACTGGACAAAGGAGCACAAGGTCTGGAAATAACGGCACCTGTATTTGGTTTGAAAATAGGACTGTTACACTCGGGGTTAAGTTTTAAATGCTCAGCTCTTTCCAACAAGTTTGCATAAATAATCTCTGAAAACCTAAATTCTTATAGCCTCTTTTAACCTCTTCCTTGTGTTGTCCTTATTGTTAAATGCAGTTAAGTGAGCAGAGATTTAGCCAGATAGCACAGATACTTCCTTCCAGAAAAAGCTGGTTCTGAGTGATGTGAAGGGTAACAAGAAACAGCAGAGTTTGAAGCCTCTTTTACTGGGATTTAGCTGAAAAAAGAAACCCTCCAGCATCTTTGTCCATATAAACCACAGAAAAACACCCCCCACTGCTTTCAACCCAAGGAACAAACCAACAACAGCGTAGAAGAAATTTATTAAGATAGCACTATTTATACAAGTTACTCATGCTAGAAAAAAGCATAAATGATACATGTAAACATTTGTTTACAGAATACTTGTTTTCCTTGTAAAGGTGCAAATGATCTTCATATGTAAACACAAGAATACCGACCTTTAGGGGAAAAGGGGCTTTTAAAAAAGTTTTAATGTCCCATTTATGACTGTAGTGTATCTTTTACTATATTCAAGCACATTAAAGTCTGAGTTACATGAATCAAACTATGAAGTTAAAGTCAGCACTGCCTTTTTCATCTCAAGAATTTAGTCCTCTTTTTCAAAAGCAAATTTAGTAAGGTCCACAGTTAGAACAGGTGCAAAAGGTCATTCTTCCATACTCAATAGAAATTACAGTAAAAACAGAACTGTTGAGTCTTGAGTTCTTCTCTGCTCTCCCCCCACTCCTGGGTGACTCCACAGTTGTTCACAGTGCCAGAAAACAGCCCTTCCCCTCCAAACTCTTAAATGAGCCTCACACCTTCCCCTGCTCTAACCATACACAGGCAAAGTGCACAAAAATCACTCAAAGAGAGGGCACCATCCATCATGGTCAGGAATTCTACAGGCAAGAGGGCAGCTGAGGTGAGGCTGGTCTGAGGTTTTTTTTCAGCGGGAAGGAGCTGGCTGTGGGTCTGCCCTTCCAGCAAGAACACAAGAAGTGGGTGTCAGAATTAACAGGTGATACCTGCACCCTGCTTCAGACAAGAACTGATATCGAGCAGACAACAGGAGGAAAAAGGCTTTTAAAAGTGAGAACTAGGTGGATTTAGGTTTTGTCAATGGTTGCAGGATAAAGTACAAGTGTGGGTGTAGCCAAACCATATTCCACACCCACCTGCATTATTTCTGATGAACTGGTATTATTCCTGCATTATTCCTGTTACTGGTGGGTCCTTTGTAACAGCTGGGTGCAGTGTGCTGTCTGTCTTCACAAAGTGACAACTACATCCAGCCTAAGGGGGGGTCAGCTCTGCCAATGGGCCATCAAAGGGCTCCCCAAAATATCCTATGACTCAGGATTCCATCATTTCATTGGGAAATCCCTTGCTCTGGGCTAGGGATTCAACATTCCTGCCTGGCTTTGAGGGTCCATGATCTGGGGGTTTGGGGACTCGGACCACCACTGGACATCCAAAGAAGGAACAGGCCTTTCCACAGGACCAGCACTTTTGACAAGACCTCATCCATCACTCTAACAGGACTGCAACCACCATTTAATCAGGACTGGTTTTAAGCCAGTCTTTGTGTATTCATTGCAGTTATTGTCATCTTTCTATTGAACTGTAACTCCGACTTGAAATCCCTTACAAGGTATTTCTGTGGGGTTAATTCCTCCCCTGCTGGTTTACCTTCAAGCCAGCACAGGTTCACATACAGGAGAGAGGAGAGGAGAGGGAGAGGGAGAGGAGCTGAACTTTTGTACAGTAAAAAGGCATTGCTTGAAATCCTTTTCCTCTTGCTCTTTTTCGGCACTTCACTGATTGAGTTGAGTGATGAGAGTTCCAGTTCTGAAAAGGTACTCAGGGCACCCATCCTCACAGCTCTCCTGTCCTCTAAGAGACCCCAAATCATACCACAAGGGTTGGAACCACAGTAGCTGGCAGGACACAGCCCTGCCCAAACCACCAGCTGGTCAAAATGCAAGTCACACACACACACACATATATATATATAAATACATATATATATATATGCACACACAGATGTATATAAAAAGCTGGAATCATCGCTGTGAGCGATACAAAGGAAATACATGATACAAATCAAATGAAAAAATAAATATACTCTGTGCACAGAAAATCTTCTGTGCAAAGGTGGCACCTTGCAGGTCAAGTACTTTTTTTGAAGCTCTCTGTAAATAAGGCAAAAGCAATGTTTTCTGAATCACTTTTTTTTCCTCTTTCGCCCACCAAACAGCTGCCACATCCACTGCTCCCACAGCAGGAGGGAAAGCAGGAATCCCTCCTCCTGGCCAGACTCCCAGTACAGAGTGTATAGGCTCTACATCAGCATCCTTTAGGCTACAATAACTGTTACAGTTTGGTTTTTTCAAAAACTGTAGAACTATTTAGAAAAAATACGGACATAAGCAACACTTCTACTTTTGTCCAGTGGTTCCCTGGAGTCTGACAACGTGGTCTCCCGTGGGGCACACTCTCACAGAAGTCAATTTTTATAATTCCATAGAAAGAGTTCACCGACAAAGAGTTACATTGGATCTAGACCGTGCATACTAGAACTGCAAAGAGGTCCAGTGTCAACAAGTCTCTTCAGTTTTTTCTAGGAATGAGAAGGCAGGGGACTCCCTCCCTCTGGAAGCTTACCATATATGAGATTCACAGTGTGTCATTTTGATAACCCCCACGCCTCCGCCCAGCCGCCGGTAGTTCATCCCGCCGTACAACCTGCAGAGACAACATTCCAGGGTCACACACTGCCTCACAGCCTCCTCCATGGGGACACCAACCCCTGGCAGCTGCCATGGGAAACACTGAACCAGCCCGTGTTACCATCATTAAAGCTGCCTAAAGTGAAGAAGAGGTTGTGGAGCACCCATCTTACACACTTCATAAGTAAACAGCTGTATTTGTTCATGCCTTTCTCTCTCAGAACAGAAAGTGCTGCTTGATTTGACACCAAATTTCTGTAACTCAGATAAATACTTCCTGCTCCCTGTTTGGTAATGTGCAAGACAGAAAAGAACTTGGTAAGCTGTAGCTGACCTTAAGCTAGGTTTTGGGTAACACAGGACTAGGCTTAGTCCTCACAATTCATCTAATTTAATTTGTATGTCTAAACCCCTACATTCAGCTGAGCCAACCAAGATATAACACATCCCAAGCACCATCTGCTGACTGCAACAGTGTCTGCATTTCATAGGGATACCAGATCCCTACAGATTGCAGCTGCATATTCCCCTCTGTGCCACTGGAGTCTGCTGGCAGGAACAGGAGAAGCATGTTCTCCAAGCAGCTTTGTTACAGCCAAATTGCAGCAGAATCGTTTCTCAGTCAAGCTGCACAAATAAAAAACATCTGCAAGATACATAGGAAAGGGAAGACCACGGAAGATGGTCAACTATATTGAGTTCAGTGGAGGAAAAAAAAACACAGGCTAATAATACCTTGAATAATCTCCCAAACTGTGTGAATGCCTGCCTGGCAGTAACTTCTAACTCTGGACTGTCCCAGGGAGTAGCTGAAACCATTCCACTAAGGAATCTGATATATGTACTACTCTCTCCTCAACTGGTTTCCTCAGCAGCTCAAAAGGTCCTGTGGATCCATGGCTCATCAAACCAGGGGAAATTCCTCCACTGCTGCTCATGACAGCCTTTCTTATCAGTGAATGGTTTCCTCAGCAGCTCAAAAGGTCCTGTGGATCCACGGCTCACCAAACCAGGGGAAATTCCTCCACCGCTGCTCATGACAGCCATTCTTATCAGTGAAGGGTTAAACTACTACTATCACTAGTAAGAATAAGAACATTAATTTCTTTCTATTCCCCACCCTCACCAGATTATCACAGCAGCAAAAATAGCCACAGGTGCTTCCTACTTTGTGCTAATTGCATTTGAGAATAAATACACAAGCAATTGTTTTCAAGTATAGTTATGACTAGAAAGGCTATTTTTCCTCTTTCTTTTCTGCTCAGTGTATATTTTGATCAGCAATTTCATATTATTTTTCTCAGCTTGGAGATTCTTCCAGTGGCTGAATCTTGCTGATGTAAAGGGGAATAGCATCATGTGCTTGAAGTGTTTCAGCTCCTCCAAAAGGATTCAGAAATCACTGTCTCAGCTCGAAAGCAAGAAGTGAACAGGCCAAATTCTACATGGTGGCTTGAGTTCCTTCTGCTAAGGACAAGCTCAATTTTACTGGGAAGCAGGAGAGACTCAGCCCAAAATGAACAGAAGGGGGATAGTGGGATATTTTTCAAAATGCAGCTCTTTCTTGCAAGGCAAGAAGCCAGAATGGGAGTGTTGTGATGGCTCTACCCCACACAAGTTCTCTGCTATGGTGTGGACCACATTTCTAATTTGCCTGGGACAGCTCCAGCTGGATTTCACTGTTTGATTGTCACACAGATTCAAGTTACCTCCACGTGTTAGCATCTGGATCAAACACCTCAATGGTCTTCAGGTATGTTGTGCCATCAAAGCCCCCCACAGCCATCAGCTGCCCATTCACCACGGCCAGGCCAACCTGCAAAACAGCCATCAGACAGCAGCTACTTAGCTGGGATGTCCAGAAAAGAGTTAGAATGAAAATATTAATAAAACTATTTAATAACCGTGTTTGGTGAAAGGCAGTCTGCAGGAGAGGGTTGGGCTTTTTTTCTTTAGGGCACAACACAAATAAAATACCCTAAAAAATGAGACATGGAAAGTTAAATATGTATCTCAGAATAGAGAATCTCTCAAAGAAAAACCAGAGGGTTCCCCTTATTGCCAGCTACAAGAAGTAGAATTGTCTGAGTGATGATAAATATGTAAGAATCTAAACCTTTTTCATACAAAACTTATGTTCTGGACTGAAATTCTTCCCCAGGAAAGAATATCTACCAGCCCACAACACTTGGTTAAAGTAGCAGAACCACAGGCAAGCCCCTGGTCTCAAACCTCTCGGGTTGGGCCTTGGACCATCTGTAAGCACCTTGGCCTCCAGACTTACTATTTAGTCTTTCTGCAGAAGCATAAAATCACTGAAACATCAAAACCATGATCACTTCCAGTGGAAAATGTGGAGTATAACAGAGAAAAAAGAAGGTACGCAATATAAAATGGTCCCTGCTTTGGCTTTGAGGAAGTCAGAAGAGCTGCAGATACCACTGCATGTGTTTAGCAGTTTCTGTAGACAGCAAATACAGAAGCAGCTGATAAAAAGTCAGTATCTAATGAGAAACTGAAGTGGACAGCATTATTCAGCTCACCCTGTGCTTGGAGAACAGAAATAAGAATGTGTTCTCTGCCTCCAAAACCAGTGGTTGCTCAAACTGTGATTCATACTTGCCTCACCAGACACTGGAACTCTAACTCACAGATAGAACTCATCCTCTCTTTACCACATAATCAAATATCTAATGATAAACACCCATATAATTCACATCTCCCCATCATGATGACTACTGAAAACACTGCAATAACCTGTTGCTCACCACCATTAGCAGCTGATGGGAACTTGCTGTCACTCACAGCATTCAGTGAGGAGAAGCACCAGCCTAAGTGAAAGCCCAGGAGCCCCGTTCCCACACACGCCTCAAGGCAACGGGAGTCTGCTGGAATATGTATCTGAACTCGTGCTAACCCAGTTTCCCAGCTTTTTCCTCTCAGCAAGTGGGTGTTTTCACCTCCTAATTCATCCAGAGAGATCGAGGTACTAATTTGATAGCATTCTTTAATAGTATCTCATACCAAGTATAGCTATGTCACCTAAAAGCTCCTCTGCTTCAGGCTTAGGTGACCACATATAAGGGCCCAAAAATATTTAAAAGCATCCTCAAATGACTCATTTCCCCATCCTAAACAGCTGCCTGTGGCGTGACTTGGCTATCTCTTCACCCTCTAGTCTTGCTGGAGAGCTTTTTGAAAACTTCTTCCCTCACAGAAAAGAAGTGAAGAGGCAGAGGAATCAGGAGAGCCTCGTGAGAAGACTGACACTTCACCGTGTGCTCTCCCCACAACAAGAGTGACAA
The DNA here is from genome assembly GCF_031753505.1 of Anomalospiza imberbis. Classification (NCBI taxonomy): domain Eukaryota; kingdom Metazoa; phylum Chordata; class Aves; order Passeriformes; family Viduidae; genus Anomalospiza; species Anomalospiza imberbis. The sequence goes on along the minus strand of NC_089689.1, from coordinate 2,883,469 downwards.
TGACACCCACCCTGTGCCCTCTGTCCCCACATGGTGACACGTGGCATGGAGGAGCCCACCAAGCCCCACTTGATGCCTAGAGAGGCTGACCTAGAATGGAGGCTAGGCAGTGTCAAAGGAATAAGGTAGGGATTTATTAAAAGCCTTCACAGGATACACCTTGGGCAGTACAAGAGCCTGGCCAGGGATACACCCAAGATGGATGGAAGTCATGAGTTTTCACACTTTTGTAAATTTTGGTTCATTTCCATATTGGGGTTAATTGTCCAATTCCAGCTCCAGGTTATGCAGTCCCATCCTCCCAGTCTGCTCTCCTCAATTCGCTGTTGTTTTTACTTTTTGGGCCTGATGCTGTAACACTGTCCTTGGTTCTGGGGCTGGAAAAGGATTGTTTTGTCTGACTAAACTGTGAGGAGAACTTGCCAACACTTTATATGAAGTTCAGAGTCACACACTACGGCAGTACAGAATCTGGAAAATGTGGGAATCAGAAAAACAAACTTCCACAGAATCTGAAGGATCTGATCTGTAGCCTTGGAAGAAGCTTGGATTGATGTAAAGATACAATACACAGACATTAAGCAGAAAAATCATAAACTTATGTTTCTATAGTTGTAAGTAAGAATATGCTTTACATAAGTGAGCAACTGTATTGATAAGATGGTGAAGGGTTTGTAATGTAAGGGTGTGGTAGCATAGAATAAGCGAAGAGTTTAGAAGTTATGAGAGTGTGCAAGTGAGAGAGAAGCCATTGGATAAAAGTACCCACAGTGCAGAAGTAAAGGTGATAGGTTAGAAAAGCAAAATAAACCCTGTGGTAACTGTCTATTGGGTTAGAGAGTTCCAGATTGCCTTGTAACAAAAAACTTGTGACTACTCTTGAGCTATGGCCGAATGCTTACTCCTCTAAAACCTCATGGCCTCTGAGACTGATGTTTATCTGAGCCAATACATTGCTCTTAGCTTGAAAACAGTCCCATCCCTTCATTTCTAATGGCAACAATGACGGGAAAATATGAAATCTAAAACTAGAGGCATGACACTCACCCCGCTGCGCCGGGACGTCATGGCCACCACAGGAGACCACTGGTTGGTGCGTGGGTTGTACCTCTCAGCACTGCTGAGCTCTGTGGTGTCATCCCTGCCTCCCACAGCATAGATCATGTCCTGGTACACAGCACAGCCCAGGTGCTTCCTCCTGGTGCCCATGGGGGCTATCGTGTGCCAGCGGTTCTCCTGGGGGTTGTAGCGCTCCACTGCGGAGGAAGGGAAGGTGTTTGGTCAGCAGGGCTGGCAGGCAGTGGGTAAAGCACATTTGGACCTGATTTCCACACACCAAAAATGCCATGATCCCATTTTTCTCTCTTCCAAAGCCATTAACCCGTTTGTTCTCTCTTTTCTTCCGAAGCCATGAACCCATTTTTCTCTCTTTTCTTCCCAAGAACTCTTGCTAGTCTCTCTCCTGTCTCCACACTCATATCTTCACTCAAGAGGGAGCTGACAATGCTACAATCTGACCTGCAGCAGTTTTACTTTTGGCATCTTCCTTCCTACAGCAAAAACGGCTGCTGCAGGAATTAAAAAAAAAAAAAAGGTGCTTGCAACTCCTATGCAAATGATCAAAGCCTTGTATATAGGACATACTGCCAAATGAAGCACTGAGAAAGTAAAAATATCACACACAACCAGGTAATAGGGGCTCACAAGTCTGGAGAGTAAGTTACAGTATGGCAAAATAATATTTAAAGAAGAAAAAACTCCACAAACTGATCACTGAGATATTCAACATCTACCTGGGGACATGACGGGCTCCCAGGACCAGGACCAGCACTGACTGGGATTCAGGGACAGCAAAAGGCATACCGGTATTGAGAGGAGATGTTCCATCAGAGCCTCCCACAGCATAGAGGAAGCCTCCCAGCACAGCCACTGCCACTCCCAGGCGCCTGGTGCTCATGGAAGCCACTCGAGTCCATTTGTTTTCTTTGGGATCATACCTGGCAAAAAGAATAAACACTGGAGCTGAGTGCAGTGCTGACATCTTCACAAAGGGGCAGGAAGACTGACTTTATTCTCCCCAAACAAAAAATCCCTGTAAGATCTGTACAGCTCTTATCCCCTCTCCAGCTTGTCTGCATCAGCTGCACCCTCTAAGAGACCCTCTTTCTTGCTGTGCCCCACTTTTTTGGGTTTTTTTTTGTAATTAAAATGTACCTCTCCACAATGTTGAGACAAGAGACACCATCCTGGCCACCCACAGCATAGAGGTAACCTCCAAGAACTGCTACTCCAACACTGGTCCTGCAGGTGCTGGTGGGAGCCACATCACTGCTCCACTGATTGGTCTTTGGATCATACCTGGAAAAAAAACACACCAAACAGCACAAATTACCTGCCTAGGTCTGCTTCAGACTCTCCCATGCTTGGGAGCTCTACTAAGGCTGTGAAACTTGCCTATCCTGAGCTTCAACTGCAGCACAGCTCTTTGTAAGCTGGATAAAAGCCCTGAAGTGATACAATGCATCCCCCACATGTTATTCCAGGGATGTTCAAACTGCAGGTTGGGATGAATGAAGCTGGAGATCAAAGGTTCAGGCTCCTGAGAGAGACTGGCTGGCGTGTGGTAACTTGCAGCAAAGAGCAACAGCCAGAGTTAACTTTGCTCTGTTCCCTGCAGTTCACACAGGAACTCAGCCAGCACTGGGACTTCCAGATAAAATATGGAGGAACAAGATGGACTTGGGAATCCAGAGACAGAGAAATACAGTGCATAGCAAGGAAGTGCAGGACGTGGGAGATACAACACTGGGATCATGATTTGGGAAGTTGGGAGCACGCAAGGAGATAGGTGGGAAGAAGGGGAGGCTCGAGGTGGGAGGAGGTATTTGTACAGCTCATTGGGTTTGTTACAGGACCAAGATTTAGAATAGTAGGAGAGCTTGAGTCATGTGGCTTTCAGGCATGGGAATTACCCTATGCAGCTCCCAGAAACAGGAAGCTTGGTAAAACTTGTTTGACTTTAATTTTTCACAGGCCTAAAACTGACCTATTTTCCTTCTCCTGCTGTGTGCCAAGGTTCCTTAATTCTCAAGATGCCACTTCACAAAAATAATCCAGGATCTTTCCCTCAGCATCTAAGAAATGCTCACTGTAACCTCACTTTCCTCAGCAACGCTAAAAACAAACCAGCAATTGCAAGGAAGGTTAACCAGGATCACCACTCCTTCCAACAACACACCCAGACCCATCTCCTAGAGATTCCTTCCTTATAGCAGAGGCTTTGGCTTGTCCCATTAAGCTGGGGAAAACATGACACAAAGTGTTTTGCAAGGAAGGAGGAAATGGCAAAACAAAATCAATTCCTAAGAGGCTGCACCCAGGTTTAAACATTCACAGCTGGAATTCTGCACAGGGGCTTTATGCAGACCTACCTTTCCACACTGTTAAGATAGGAGGAGCCGTCGTGGCCTCCCACAGCATAGAGGAGGTCATCCAGGACGCTGACGCCGACACCACAGCGCCTCTTGCTCATGGAAGCCACCATCCTCCACTCGTTGGTCTGGGGGTCGTAGCGCTCCACGCTGGAAATGGCATCCCCGCTGCACCAGCCCCCCACTGCAGCCAAACACCAAAACCAGGGTCACAAAAACACTCACCGAGCTCACAAACTGCCTGTGCTCCTGGCACAAATCCCCCCTTCGGACTCGCCTCTAAGTCCTTCTGAGGTTTGTAATTACAAGATAGAAGGAGATTTTCAAGAGCATGAACTGAAGTTTGGAAATGCTGTGGCATGCACAGCACCAAAGAAATCACATGAGTAAGAAACGTAAGTTAGCTTAAACTTTCAAATATTAATGCACAGGTCACATTAGAAATAGGTTTCTGAAGACTTTATGGGAATACCACCACCAGAAAGTCCTGCCTGGAGTTTTCTGGGCCTAAGCCGGTAGGAAAAATACATAGATTCAGAATATCCTGAGTTGGAAGGATCAAAGTCCAACTCTTCTGGCTCTGCACGGGATAGCCCCAAGAATCCCACCATGTGCCTGGGAGTGTTGTCCAAATGCTTCTTGAGCTCTGTCAGGCCTGACGCTGTGACCACTGTCTTGGGAAGTCAGTTCCAGTGCCAGACTCTACTGTGGGTGAAGAACCTTTATCTAATATCCAGCTTAAGCCTCCCCTGACACAGCTCCAGGCCATTCCCTCAGGTTCTGTTGCTGGTTACCAGAGAACCCAGATCAGTGCCAGCCTCTCCTCCCCCGTCAAGAGGAAGCTGTAAACCATGATGAGCTCTCCCGTCAAGGCAGAACAGACCAGGTGACCTCAGCCACTCCTCATATGGCCCCTCAAGACCCTCCAGCACCTCCTGCTGACACCAGACACACCTGCAGGGACACACACCTGCAAAGAGCACCTCTCCACAGCGGATGGGTTTGCGTGGCCTCGTTCGCGGTCCCTGCATCAGCGGCCGCTCTTGGGGCAGCAGCAGGTAGTTTTTGGCTTCATCCACCAGATCCCTGTGCAAGACAGGAAAATATTAACCCCCAGAGCTCAGTCTCAGGAGAAGGGGCCAATCAGAACTGATGGGAAGAGCAGCCAGCACTAGTCATGTACCTCAGGTATTGACAAGTCACTCGAGAAGAGCGTGAGCAGCTCTGGTTAAACACGCGCTGTCACCTAAACACTCATCAGCTGTTTACAAGCCACTGTCACAGGGACAGCAGCAAACCAGCACCAGTGCTTGGCCAGAGTTCATAATAGATAATAGCTTGCTATAAAAAGACTGATAAAAATATATATATATGGCAAGAGATTTGTCAGGCTTACTGTGCAGAAAAGAAAAACCCAGCCTGCCTCAAGCTAAAACTTAACAGTCAGTGGCTTTGCCTCAGAGGAGAACAGGAGTGGAAAGCACACAAATACATAATACACACATGACCAATAGATGGAGATAGTACCCTTCTGATGAATATTTTCTCCATCAGCTCTGGCCAGCTCACACTGTGCATCCATTCATGACTTGCCACCTGGACTAATCCTAATATTCCAAACCCTTGAATAAAACAAAAAAGAACAAAAAAGTCCTCCTTCCCTCTACAAATGTGGAATTCCCCCAGTATGAATGCTTATTCAGGAAGAGAACAATTTAGCCTATGCCCTGAACTTCTTTACAATATGCACAAGATAGATCATGTGCTTTGTGAACGATACAGAACTCTGTAGAACCAGAAAGGTGAGACTCATACCATAAAAGGAGGAAATGAAAACTTCCCTGCATTATCCCTGTGGGAAAGAGCAGGCTCTAATCTCAGATTCCAACTCAGCTATCAAAGTGCAGACATTCTACATAGAAAAAACTACTTTAGATCCCACTGAGATCATCATGAAAGCCATGCAAGAGCTAAGCCGCAATAAGAGGCCATGACTAGAGGGGGTGAAAAAAAAAGGCAAAATGAAAATCAATACACTGAAAGGTCTTTTACCAACAGTCAAACTGCACACTCAAAGTTTGCCATTTCACTGAAAACTTGAAAGAACAAAACCACTTCTGGGGTGCACCAGTGACTATTATGCAAATAGTAAACAATTTTTCTTGCTTCTCCTATCCTGCCAGTTGCCAAAGACTAAATTGTGAGGCATCACCCATTTACCAGTGACAAATGAGCACAGTTTCAGGGGACAACCTAATCCAATTCTGTAAATGGCTGAGGAGATTTACCTGCATTCCTCATCGCTCTTAATGAGTGGATCAGAGCCCACTGTACCCACAAGAAACTTGGGACTCAGCAGGGGCAGGCGGACGTGCTGCAGGACCTAAAACACAAACCAGAACACCTATAGTGAAACCATAGATACCCACAGAGATGCAAGAAGCTGAATGGAAAACAACAGAATTTTAGTTGAATGCAGCTTGTCTCACAGCACATTTGCCTTTTCAATATCCCAGTTTAGATACCCTGCAGAAAATCAGTCTTCAGAAAGGGACAATCCACTGGATCTATTAGCAGCTGAAAGGTCACAGCTGGAAAACTTTAGAAAATTACAGATGTCAAGACATCTGCCTGAACACTAGTTAAGTTAGTGGTTTTATCAGCCATTTAGCTCTCTTAAACCTGAGTGGTAATGCAGAGTAAATGAACAATAAGAAACAGCACATCTTTCAGAAGGGTTTAGAATTTGAAGGCCCAAGCACATATAGACAGAGGCAAACAGTTATAAAAGCATTAAAAGCTGCCTTGAGAAGAGCAGCTTTTTCCAGTTTGGTTTGTTTACTTAAAACCATTTTCAAAGCTTTCCAGTAAATACAGTTGCATTTAACATCTCTTTCCAAAGCAGAAACAGTGAGGCAGGCAGATGCTCACCCTCTTTTGATCATCCAGCCCCAGACTTCAGAGGCTTTGGGCTGACAGCTTTGTCAGAATGGGTTCTGCTCTGTGAAATGCCTTGGCTTAGATGAAGCATCACATTCCAACAAAACCATTCTGACAAGCTCCACTGTAACATCGTGAAGGCTGAGGCACAAATCAAGCAGCAGAGCTTAAAGAAGCACTGCAAAGCGAGACAAGCCTTTTCTTCTCCACTGTGGTGTTGATATGACTCTCCAAGCAGTGCAGGCAGGTTTGGCTGGACAGACTGCTGGAGTGAGCTCGTTTGGCAAGTCCTAGCTGGAAACAATCCAACAAACCCCCAGATGAAGGCTCTGGCCAGCCTAGATGAAGGGACAGTGCAAGCCACCTAACACAGGTGGGAGTCAGAGAATTCTGGTGGCTTTACCTCATTCAGAAGCGCTCTGGCACCACCCTACCATCCCTCATTCCTCTCCCCCTGGATAAAGCAGCCTGGAATGTCACTGTGCCCAAAATTACCTGTGGCAGCTGGGGTCTTCTCTCCTGGATGCTGTACTTCACCCAGGCCATCACGGCATTGAACACCTGCTCCTCGCTGCGCACGTTTAACTCGTCACTGGATATGATGTCTATGAGCTGGTTGGCAGGCAGCAGCATGAACTCCTCACTCTCCATCACCTGGGAAAGGCAGAGGAAAAAGGAAGGGAGTAAGGACAAAGCATCAGAGCCATTCACCACTCCAGCACTTCATGGACTGACACAGTAAAAAGCCAAATCCCCATCAGTTCCAACACCAACACATGGGAAAGGTTTGCTGCACAGGGCAGACTGCAGTCGCCAGCAACACAACAAGACACTTCTAGATGGGCATGCCTTTTACACCCTTTTAAAGGGTTAAACCACACTGATCAGGTTTCAAAATTCAGGAAAACAAAGCCTTTCTTTAAAATCAGCCTCCTCGTTTGCCGTGTCTAATACATAAAGCAGAAATAAAACCGCAATAAATACGTGACTAAAAAGCAGCACTGGAGTGCGGAGATTCACAAGGAAAGCAAAACAGAGCACAAAAATAAGAGTCTCAAACAAGTTACCAGAGGCATTGCAGAGAACACAGAAAGCCTGATTTGTGGCAGAACAGAAAATATTTCAGGAGACTCATCTGATCCTGCCTCTTTCATTTGCTCTAAATATACACATGGAGTATGCAGTAGTCGAGATGCACTAAAGAGGGAATCAGAGCCTCCAGAGCCCCTAAGGACTGATCTCTTGTGAAAGTCAAGCCACTGACAAACACATTAATTCCTTCAGCATCCAAGATAGCAACCAAGTTTCTCAGGAGGCCTTGGCTGCTGCTGGGGACTGCTCACACAGCGTGAGTCAGTCAGACTGCCCTGGGAGCTCACACACCACCACAGCTCCTGCACAGACACCAGGAAAGATGGGAAAGGTACAAGAATCAAAATTAAAACTGCAGAAATGACCTGACTGATAACTGCCAGCTCACCTTCCCTGCAAGAATTCCCAGTCTGTAGCCTGCAATTTCCAAAAGGTTCAGGGACAGAAAATAACTGAATGCTGGCTTGCCCTTATCATCTGTGACCACATTAGAATTCCATGACTTATTTCACTATTTGCTGCACAAATTAAAGAAAAACACTCTTTGACACGATCATCTCAACAGCAGTCAGCTGTGCAGTCCTTTTAATTACCTGAAGAAGTTATTTAAGGGCGCTGAACAAATATGCAGTTACTGACAACAGAAAATATTGTTAAAAAAAGAACAAAGAGGACAATGAGATCAGTTACCAGACTTGGTTCCTGGGCACCCTGAGCTTTTGGGGACAGTAAAGGCCACAGCAAGGTTGGCCCACACACGCCTTCAGCCTTTAAGCAGGAACTGGGTTGGTCATTAAAGATCTTTATCAGCTTTTTTCCATAGTCTCCCTTCCTCCTACAAAGCTTATGTGCAAGCTTCAGTCTGATGGTTTTTAAATGCAGCTTCTGCAGAGTCTGAAAACAGCAGCTGTGGAAATTCTCGAGTTAAAGATGCTCATCCAGTGTCCCCCTTTGACCCTCAGGACACCCAGTTGCGTGGATGGCCTCACAAAATTCAAAGCACTCAAAGCACTTCTCCAAACCAAATTACTACTACTGTGCAACTTGTTAGTTTACATAGTAAAACAAATTATTATTTAAAATGCTTTGGCTTTTTTTGGCTTAATTATCAGGACACTCATAATTACCTGACTAATATTAATTGTCTATTCCACTGACTTGCTTAGTGGACAAGAATTGGCTGGATTTCATTTCCTCTGTAGCATTCCTGAACATCAGTGCTTTTATAAAGAGAGAAAATTCATGTCAGACTATACAATATAGAGTGCAATTTTTGTCTGTTGATAAAAGTGCAAGTTGTCCACCCATAAATATATTTTTTCCCTACACACAAATGTCAAGAGATTAAAAAAAAATAAAAATACAAAGGCTGTTCTTGTACAGTGGAGTTGTTAATAGAACCATTTCACATTATATGCACAAAATCCACTAGGGGTTATAGGCAACAAATTAAATTGGGAGGAATGGAAAAAATTGAAAAAACATTTTACCAAGAAGTTAATGATGTAATGCAGCAATACACATAAAAATTTAATAGAAGCAGAGGTTAGCACAGCAGAGGACATGAAGCAATTCAAACTGCATTCAAAGTAACTGCAAGGGTTGGCCTGGTGCCTGCTGCTTAATATTTCACATTGCCACCCAGGAAATTCCCAGCTCACGTTCCTTTCTGCCAGCTTGGAGGAACAATGACCACACAGGAAGGCAAATTTTTTATCAGTTTTCAACCTCCACAGTGGAGGATAGTTAAACAGACAAGTGCCTGGCTTCCCCCAGGGATCACCAACCCACTCCCCAGCTGGAAAACACTGCCAGAATGGAATGCAACACCAAGGAGCAGCACCACTGACGCTGTCTGCAGAGAAACAGTGGAAGCAAAAGAAGTGATTATTGAGGATGAAGAGCTGTAGAGCTCCTGGGGCATTGAAATGGACACTAAAACCTGCCCAGGCCAAAGGAATAGTGCTCTAATCTAAGACTCTGTTTTCCAGAGGCTGTGTTTAAGTCAAGTCAATAATAATTTACATCATCTTCAAGGAAGAGTGTTCTCTTCTCTTTTGCCTTTTTGTGCTTTAACAGGGATAAGGAAGACAGAAAGTTGTCTTCAAGGGACTGCAAAAGAAAAGAAGCCCACAGCAAGCAGCTCTTAACAGCCAGCTGCATGCATTAATGCTAAAACATTTTAAAACAAAACTGTCAAGCTGTTAAAATGTTATTTAGAGGCTTGTAAGCGTGCCTTACTCATGTAATAACAAGATCTAATAACCAGTAAAACAACTAAGCACTGAAAATAAACAACCATCTGGATAGCATCTTGCTTCCCCCATCCCAAAAAAAAAAAAAAATCCCAAAACCAGAAGAAAAGAAGTGCAGAGCAAGCACGGAGCATATGAAGTGGCCAGCTGAAATGTAAGGCTTTGGGAAACCACCAAGTTCGGCCAAAAAATGCTCATCTTAAACAGCAAATTCTATTTGGTTAGAAAAGATGTATTTAATTGCAGCCTCTGTAGTAAACTCATGTTGTGTCCACAGTTAGATACCAAGAATTGCCTTCACTGTGTCCAACAGTCATGTTCTGTCATGTTGCACCTGCTCAGATTTTTCTTAAGTACTACCTGACTGAAATTAATACAATTCCAATCTGCTTCTTGCATGTCAGATGAAAAAAAGAGACAAGCTACCATCACTCACAGCACTTCCATACTGCTGCTTTTCTGAGGAAACTAAATTAGCACCAGGAGTTCCTGGAGTTCCTCCCTTTGGAAAGGATCTCCCTGTGAAGCTGGTGGGAAGAGGAGATTTTTTTGCAGCAGTTCAGTAAAGACCCACTCTTCTTTGACTATTGCTCACACAATCCTTTAATTATTATGTTGATCCTTCTCTGAACCAGCTGCTGGCATTTTTTTTTCACTAAAAATCATCTAGGCAGAATTAACAAAGGATGAGAAATTTGAATTTATAAAGGTCAGCTACAATATTACACATCTGAATTACTTTCAGACAGCTTCTGCTGAATAATAGATGCAAAACTCTAGTTCTGCTGCAACCAGGGATTTGAATACTCCCATGAGGCAGCCTCACGCTCCCCCAAACACCCACTTTTCCAATCCCAGAGCTGAACATCAAAATTTTTGGGTTCTATTGATGTGTTGTCCTTACTTTTAACACCTGCCCCCCCTCCAACCATGTAGAATCCAGAGTATTTCTGAAAGAGGAGTGGAATGTCAGACCACTGTGCAGGCACGACAGATTCAATGCCAAATCCAACTGCACCCATGGCCTTGCCTCCCACATAGCACTCAGCACACACTTTTCAGGGAAGAAATGCTGTGCATCATATACAAACCACTGGTACAACACAGTCCTGCCACCTCTCTCCTCCTTCTTCCCCACTTAACATCTGGCACACATCCTATGGGTCCCATCACTGGCACCCATCAATATCAGGGCACAGAGCAGGTGTAAAGGCAGGATTTGGAAAAAAGGACAAAACGAGAGCTGCTGAAAGCTCTCACAGGCCACGTTGATGCATGTTACATCACAATTCCAGCAGGCCAGCTCCTTACCTCCTGGAAGTTGTGCTGTGTGAATTTGTCAGCGATCCTCAGCAGCTCACGGCACGAGTGAGTGTCAGCAAAAGCCCGGATGCCCAGGCAATTGGAAGGGTCCAACTGTCTCTTGAGGAACTCACAGCAAGCCTCCTGGATCTCGGCCAACTGGAGAAGGCAAGCAGCTGGCAGCAAGGTCTGGACATTCCCCTCTTCCACAGTGATCTGCGAGGTGTAGGCGAAGTCGATGAGCAGCTCCATGGCCCGCTCGTCGATGTCCCTGATCACCACCTCCGTCTGCCGCGACTCCGCCAGCTCCCCGGTGAACATGGCTCGGAAGTAGGGGCTGCAGGCCGACAGGATCACCCTGTGGGCGTAGATCTTCTTGGCCCCCACTACCAGCACCACATCGCAGAGCTCCCGGTGCTTCCTCAGCAGGTTGATGACCTCCAGGGTCTGCCGGGGGTGCTTGTCGGAGATGTAGGGCATGCGCGCGGGCTGCGGCACCCCCTCGGGCAGCTTGTTGGGGTCTCCGAGGGTGCAGCGGCTGGTCACGTCCATTCCGGTCTCTCCTGGGCGAGTGCTGGCACACCTGCAGCGCAGGAGATACAAATACAGCACCATGGTCAGGGGTCCCAGAGCCAGCCGCGCTCCGAAGCGCCGCAGCTCGCGCCGAGCTGTGCCCGTAAGTCCACGGCGGGACGTGAAAACAAGCACGTGACCACATGAAAGAGGAATCCATCTCCAAGCAAAGCTGGCTTAGAAGTAAACAAATGCCAACTTGCAGCAGGCTTCTGTTTATTGCTATTTTTACAGGCTTTCTATGACACACGGCTCTAATATCCAGCTACACATCCATATTTATGAGCTGAACCTCACCGTAGCCTTGTGCGGTAAAGGCACATTATCCCCATTTCACAGAGTGACTCAAAGCACAGATTAGCTGACTTGCCCACTGTCAGGTACTGGAGTTTTCTTTGACAGAGGTGGAGATGGATTTCCACTGCAAAGAGTTCCAGCTCCATGATTTAACCAAACTTCTCTGTTCTACCTACGTTTTTAATGGGGTCACTCATCACTGTAATGTCTGAACACACTACTGTCACACAGACTTAGGAGCTCAAGATGGCCTGCAGACTACCATGAGCATCTTTCAGGTTCACAGAATACCCACTTTAATCATCACCTCTTCAATTACTTTTGAGCTATGGAGGCTCCTGACTCAATCCACCCTCCTGGACACGTGTCAAAAGACTGTTAATCTTCCCCAAGAATGGCAGAAGGCAAGTGAAACCAAATCAAACCAAACAGGAAAAAGATAAAACAAATATCCACCACTATCAACCTACCAAAAAAAGGAAGAATAGAAAGCCAGGATGGGAACTTCAGAGGTGAAGAATCACTTAGGAAACATAAACTAAGTTACTGGCACAGAGAGAAACATAGCATCTTCCCAGTTCCAGATGCAATCAGGGAAAACCAGGAAACTTCTGCCTCTTCCCACATCAAAGGAAAACCATAACTTAAAGCAATTAAAGAACGTTGAGCAAAATATCAGAATATTGATGGTTTATGACCATTGAAGATGTACTGAAAAATGCTGGCCACTACCAGTTTTTCCCTGGTCCACTGGCATTTGTGAGCTGTCACTACCTCACAGTTCATATTAAGAGTTAAAAAGAAATCAAGCTTGGCTTTGCCATGGCTCAATGTAATTTGCAGGCTTGAAGAATTTAAAAAAAAAAAAGAAAACTCACATATTTTCCCCTCATTATTATGTCAAATGCACTTTCTACTGGGAAACCAGTCTCTGCAGCAGTTCAAATTATTTACTTGCATCTTAGCCTGTTTTCCCATTCCCTCCACACCCTCTCCTTGATCATCATATTCAGATGTTTTACACCATTACCTCCTTCTCCTATCTTGGTTACACAGATCCAGCTGGGGCTCCCCTCTGGGTTTTGCTGCTTGCTCCTGCTCAGCCTCTGCACCTTAAATGCCCTGGATTTTTATCCCTGCTCCATCTTTTTTACATCCATCACCGTTCTGCTTTCCTGACACCTCTGACAAATCCTTCTGCTGTTACACTGCCTCTCGCTCTCCTCCACCCACTCCTGTCCCTCACAACACAAATTCACCTTTGGGGGGGGGTTGACAATCATTCTCAAAGCTCTGCCAAGTTCCTCACAAACAATGTATAAACTAAACTCCCCTTGCAGCAATACACACCGACCACAATTAACGGTACCCCTGCAAAAACCCCAAGAAAACTCGGCTGAAGATTATTTTACCTAATTGGCTTATTTTCACAGTCGTTAGCAGCCAAGGCCAGAAGGTAAGTAATTTAATCCCTCTACCAAAAGATGGAGAAAGGTGGTGACAAACATTCCCCCGTAGAGTTTGGCTCTTGCTAAGCAAGCTAAGTAGCTTTTATTGTGCATTAATGTTTTGAACTATGTCAAACCAACCCTTGGAAGGAAAAAAAGAGCACAATAGGAGCTCTTTTAAGACACATGCTACTACAGTTCTGGACAGTTTGTCTTGACCAGGTTGTCGGTCAAAGAACAGAAGAAGCATTCTTCAAATAAAAACCCATGTCATGTAACTACAGCTCAGAAGAGATGGTGCACATCCAGGACAGGGCATCCTTTTGGAAAGCACACAACCCCTCTGTCACACCTGTAGGTTTTCCTCATCTCCCACTAAGAACAGCCCTAAAGCAGATCTCTCAGAGTGGCACAGGTTCTAAGCACAGACAGATTAGATTAAGGCCATGCTGCCAGAAGAAATACACAATATTCCTGCCAGTCCCACAGCCCAAGACTCCTTGCCAACGCAGGGCAATGGGATGTACCATCTTGTGCCACAGGATTACTTGGCCAGATTTAGGCAGTAGCCCTTGTATTTCCTAGCCAGGACAGAACAGGATTTTTCTACCCAAATGAGGACGTGCTGAACACATCTTTAACTCACTGAAAAGGTGTCTGGTTAGCAAGAACTGAAGTCATTCCTGCATTGTTCCCACCAGCATTTATCTGAGAGCCTGCATTGTACCCAGCCTCCTTACTCCTGGGGAGAAAGTGCTGATTAATGATTAAAGAAGACTGAATGGATGGAAAAAAGAGTAACAACCAAACGTTCCTGATTCATCCATAACTTATCTCTGGGCGGTGCAGAAGCCAGAGATCAATTGGCTTAAGAATTTCCAAGCTGGATCAACCCAGATGCTTGATGTGAAGCTCGGTGGGTTGCTGCTACACACAGGCACAGAAGTGTGAATTTAAAGGACACGTCTGCTGGCTTGTGTCTCCACAAAGACTGTAATTCCACTGCATTCTGTGTGCATTATGCATAAATATGCACAGAGAATGAAATGATGAGTCAGTAGCTTAGAGGTGTGAAAGACAGAAGGCAGCACTTGATTCTCACATGGCAGGAGAGCTGCCTCCCCCCACACAGAACTCAGAGCTGCTCCTGAATAGCCAGGGTGATTAAGGAGGGCTGAGGATCCAGAGGAAATGTGTGTGTGTGTGCCCGGATAAAACATTCACACGCAGCTATGCAGATATTCTGGGATTAGCTTCCACCAAAATGCAGGGCTGGGGAAATCAGCAAATACAATGGGATTAAGAAAGGCTGACAAAGGATCAGTTTTTGTAGCACACTGCTGAGAAGTACAAATGGAAACACAGGCAGTCTGCAATACTAAATCAGCTAAATAAACAGGCTGCTCTGCCTCCATTTTATTCCACTAATGCCCAAAATTTCATTCATTAACAGGGGCATGTATGAGACATCCACCCTTACAGCAGCTCCTCCCAAAGTTCAAAAAAATACCAAATAGCACACACCTAGGGAAAATTCTCTCCCATGCTGTCATAAGGGCGTCTTCACTTTCAAATCTGCATTTTTTAAGACAATGTGTGTTTTAGCACAAGATTACAAACAGGCTTTAATACAGAAAACAAGAGGCTGACCTAAGGCTTATGAAACACACATCACAGGCTAAAAACATCAACTGAAATCCAAAAATCATACGCTGCTGGAGTGGATTTCAGTAGCAAGAGAATTTAGTAGCAAATAAAAATAACAAAGCAAATGGGTAGTGATTTCTGTCAGTGCCTTGATTTGAAATTAAGAAATATTTCCTATACTCATTGCAGAGCTGCAAGAACAAGGGCCATTGATTTGGCCCAGCCTTTGGCAACAGAAGTCACCACCACAACATGCCAGCCAAGTAAATGGAAATGCTTTATTGTGGCATCAGTATTCTAGTCTGATTATCACTGATTCATTTTCTTGCCTAGCTAGCAAGGTTTCAGTAAGCTTTCTCAACAAATTTATGCAAACAAGCAGATAAACCTGACTGCAATACTATTTTACCTTACACAAAAGGAAAACAGCAAGGATCTGGTGTATTTGCCCCTATTCATGTTGCTTGGTTTGAATTTTACTGACCAAGCCCAGAAAATTCAGTTTCACCCTTGCTGAGGAAAACATCCCAGTCAGGGTGAAACTGAGGATGCCCATACTCTGAAAGAGAAGGTCATTACTGGAGTCTTCCAAAACCTTCCTGAGCCTTTTGTAGTTTGTTTTGGGCAAGAGCTATGTCCAGGTAGTTGGATAAGCTCCTGAGTGCACCATCAGGATCTGAAGCCTCCTTCCTCCTGCTGGGTCTGGCTGCTCAAGCCTGCTCTGATCCAGCACTGATGTAAGCTGGGAAAAGGCTGCCAGGAAAAAGCTGGGTGAGGAAGAGCTGGGAGAGCTTCCCCAGTTTGTTTGGGAGCTGCTCAAGCCCTCATGCCTGAGCTATGTTGAAGGTATCTCTGCACCTGACTGTGCACCCACCCATTCTGAGCTGACTGCCCTGCTTCCTTCCTCACCCCTACTTGCCCAAGGAGTCCAGGACTCCTGTCTGGCCCTGGCCATCAGATCTGCTCTGCCTTCCTCATCTGGGTGCTGTGGGACCATGCTCTTCACTCAGAGGTCCCTGCTGCCTCGTTTTTCCCTTCAGCAAAGCCACATTCTCTTGCTGAGAATGAGCAAGAACAGCCTGCCCCAACCACCCCTTCATTCCTAATGCAGGGTAAATCCTGTTTGCAGCAGCAATTCTGTGTTCCCTGCTATAATCTTGACAGGAATAGCTGGAATTCCTTGTCTGTTCAAGCTGTTCCTCCTCCCCTCTGAATGCTGTACACATTTGATACCATCTCACTGTGTTTATTAACCCACTACTGGCCAAGTCCCACTCCCCTCTTCGTGCAGGACCTACCACAACCCTCATGTGGGGGTGTTAAATTGGCTCCAGAGCCCTGAGTAAAAGGATAAAAGAAAGTGCTCTGCCATCTGCATAGCTGGAGTTCACAGGAAGATCTGTGCCCAAAATCCAACCAGGAACCTTTTATCATTTTCTGCTAAGACAGGCAATAGGAGGAGAACAAACAGAAATTTTAACAACCCACACCGAGGCCCTTAAAGCAGGCGAGTGTATTCCAGAACTGAAGTCCACAGCTCACAGCAGAGATGTGCTTGTCATGCAACTGTCTGCAGCAATAATAAAAAACCTCCACTTCTTCAGCTCTGTGCTGCTGCCCACCACAAAAACTAAAACTGAGTGGCACCCAGAACTTCCACAATAGCAAGTCCAAGGCCTCAGACCCACGAACAGACACACAAACTCCAGCACGTGAATTCTCTGGTTCAGTGTGACACAGAAAACAACAGGCACAGAAACAACTTTAGAACCTCAATTTCCCCATCAGGAACACAAAAAGTAGGGAGAAAACAAGAACACAAGCCAAGCTAGTCACCAATTTTACATCGTTCCGCAAAAACATCTTGATACACGGAGCACAACATCAAAACCTAAAAAGCCAATTAAGATTCAAACAATCTCCACTGAAGAAGGCTATGATGAAAGAGAGCCCATCTGCTATTTAATCCATCTAGGAGGAAAAGGAATTCACTGCAGAAGTCACATACAGCTCCTCATTGACCAAACCACACTTCTTATCTTGGCAAAAATGCAGCACAATACCCAGGCTCAGAGATGCCTCTGTCGTAGCTCAGGTTTACTCATTGCTGAACTGCAGCAGCGGCACAGCAAATTAAATGCATTAAAATTCATTTAATTAAAACAGCATTGTGCCATTCTTCAAGGGTTTAAGTGACTACTTACTTCTTGCCTCCTTACACAGAACCCAGGCTAATGGTTTCTGTGGCTAAGAATGCTCTATATATTAATCTGTGTTTAAAAGCCTTGCCTTCCCTTACATGAGTGTTTACAGATTTACCCACAATAAAGTTTTCCTTCTTTCAACGTCCCAAAGAGCACAAACAGACCAAGCAAGCTGCATTGGAGTTCTCTCCAATTCATTTAGAGGCGAAGAACTTCAGGCAACTTTGCTTCCACACAGCCTGGATCATGTACAGAAATGTATCTGCTGTTAAATTTTGCTGCGGGGTTGCCATCAAGCAAGGAAAATCAACAAGAGCTAGCAGGGAACCCTGTTTGCAAACCTGTCATCGTGCTGAACTACTGTGACAACTTTTCCCTATATGAGAGAGAATGTTTTTGACACAACCACAGCAAGAACTCCCCTGAATTAAGCTTCAGCTGCATCTCCAGCTCATTAGAACTGAGGCAGCTGGCATCCATAAATAGAAAAGGAAATCTCCTTTTCACCCAAGACCTCACCAAACTCCTTTCCTTAAGGGAAAAATAATGTCCCTTGGAAACCAAGTTTAAATTTATTCCCAGACAGCTTATTTTCCACAGTTTGAATACCTAAGTAATTAAATACTGAATTTTAAATATGACAGTAAACGGGGGAAGAGGAAAAGGGGATGGAGAATTAGTGACTTGTCTTCCACACTCTTCCTCAAAGACATCTGGTCTTGTAAATATTGAAAACTAAATACATTTAAGAAAGGACTAAAGAGGAATGATTTATTTCCCAATTCCCCATAGCCAGGCTTTTTAAAAGAAACCCAAAACCACACAACATTTTACAGTCCAGGCACGTAGAAAACCAACTGACATGATTTATCCTATTTGGGGAAGAGAAGAACAATTGTTTTTGTGTCTTACCTGCGCATTGGCTTTCCGTCCATGCACCGTGAAGAGAAACCTTCACCTTACACTTCAAGACCTATTCCAACAGGAAAAAAAAAAGAGAAAGAAAAGGTGATTTCCTATGGGTTACTTTTAATTTTTGAGGGAATGCTTTGCTAGGTTCTATCTCTACAAATGAGATAATGTCTTTTTGGTATTCTGATAGAATGACGTTAAGTTTTACATCTCTCGTGTCTCACTGTTCATTGAGACTGATAATAGAATAAAATCTTTTAAAACACCTCTCAGTTACTCCTTCTCTGTAAAAAATAAGAAAACCAACAATTTCCAAATCAAAAGAACCTTCTTCCTCCTCTTCAGTCTCCCTCTAAGAGAACAGAGCTGCCCACAACCACGTACTAATGTTCCTTTGAGCTCTTATCCAGTTATAAATTCAGAGCCCAGATGAACAACACCTGGACTGCAGAGAATAAAGCAGAAGAAAACACCACCAACATTAAAAATATTTCCACCACGGCTGCACAAAGATTCCTTCCCAAACAGAACACACACATTATAAAGGCAGCAAACTGCCTGCCTCCCTGAATCCTTAAAACTATTCTACCAAAGGGAAAAATATCAGAAGTGACAGGGTGCTCACTGTCACTCCTTGCTCGGAGCCAGGAGGTATCTCTCCCTCACACATTTAGCAGAGATTTAAGGCAGGCTGGCACCTAATAAACAGCACAGCACTGCTCACCAGCTACACTGCAGAGCCAGAATTTGATAGAAGATAAAACTTGTGTCTGGAAATTGAAGATAACTGTGCCCCAGAGGTAAGAGGGATGCTAATAATGCTACTACATCTGCAAAGATGAATGATGCTGCCTGATGCTCACCACACTTCCATTCCAAATATTCCTTTTGTGAGAGTAATAACAGTTACAAACTGCACAGGCCTTTCATATTCAACCACTAACTTCTAATTCTAATGTAAATTAACCCTTTTTACAGGGGCATTGCTTGCCCCAATTTCATTTTCGGTCGCTATTCACTTAGGAATACTCTTGATTCAATTATTATCCAAAGCAATAAGCCTAACTTTTTGTAAAAAAAAAATCTATTAAAAGAACAGAAAGGTGTTCTGCTTCCACACTGATAGTCACAGGCTTTTACCCCTCCAGAAACAGAGCGAGAAAGGGGAAACCACTGAACTATGGGAAAAGCAATGACAGAAAGAGAATGAATTAAACCTTAAAATAAACACAAGTAGCAGAGAAAAAATAAAATTAAATTTAGGAAGAGCAAGATCATTTTCGGAAGACGGAGACTGTCAGATTGGAACCCTGCATCCAACAGTAAGGAAAATATTTTTGGCACAATTTAAATTGAACTACACGACTGTTGTAGCTCTGTTTGGCTACGTGAGGAAGAACCTTATTTTACAGGCATCACTCTCGAGGAGCATTATCCCAGACACACAAGCGGAGCTAGCTAATGAAGAATAAGCTCAGACTTGCTGTCTGCCACACTTGCAAATTACTCAGGTTCACAGCTCCCTGCAAATAAAGACAGGCAATTCCTCCCGGTTAGGGCACCGCATAGCAGTTCCGAGGCGAGCTGCGGGCTGAGGGGCACCGAGCATCGCCGCACGCCGCCGGGGCTGTCCCGTGTGCCGGCCGCGCCGAGCGGCCCCCGGAGCACCCCGCACGGGAACGTGCAGCAGGCTATTCTTAGCCCCCCGATTGCATCAGATTTAATCCCCTCAAACCCACGTTAAAAGCCGGGGAGGAGGGGAAAACACACACATATACACACACAAAATAAAGACATTTAAACCGCGCTGTCCGCGGGGCAGCAACAGACTCGGGGGCGGCTCTGGCAGCACAGCCGGGCCCTGCAGCCCGCGGCACAACTCGGCTCTGCCGGCCGCTGCTCCTGCGGGACGGGCGGCGCTCCCCTCCGCCGGGCCCGGCCGGAGGGCCACCCCGAGCCGTGCCGAGCCGTGCCGAGCCGTGCCGAGCCGTGCCGAGCCGTGCCGAGCCGCGGAGCCCACGCTGGCCCAGCCCGCCCGGGCGGGCGGCGCTGCCCGGCCCACCCCGCGCCCCCGGCCCGCCGAGCCGCCTCACTCACGCCGGGCGCGGGCTCCTCGCTGCCGCCGAGCCGAGGTCCCGCAGCGCCGCCCGAGCGCGTCCTCAGCCGCAGGAAGCGGCCCGGCCCGGCCCCGCCAACCGCCGCCGAGCCGCGCCCGCCCCTTCCGCCCCCGGAGCCGCCCGCCCGCCCGCCGCCGCAGCACGGCCCGGCCCCGCCGCGGCCCGCCCGGCTCCGGCCGCCAGCCCGTGCGGCGGAGCCCGTGCGGAGCCCCCGGCGAGCGGGCCGAGCCGCAGGCACAGGGCCCCGCGGGTGCTGGCATAGAGGCAGAATTGCCGGGGTTGGAAGAGGCTTTAAGGTGATACCCAGCCCAGGCGTGCACCCGGCGCTGCCGATGGAAGCGCTAAAGCAGCGCCAGGTCCAGACGCCTCTTAAACACCGACTGCAGCAGCTCCCTGGGCAGCCGGTTCCAATGCCTTACCGCCCTGATGGTGATTTTGTTTCTGTTCTGATATCTAATCTGAACGGCCCTGTCTCAGCTGAGCCGTTTCCTCTTCTCCTACCTACAGCAGAAGAGACCGAGCCCACCTGGCTGCACGCCCCTGTCAGGTGGGTGACAGCGATGAGTCCTCCCTGAGCCTCCTCTTCTCCAGGCTAAACACCTCCAGCTCCTCACGGGTTTTCCAGACCTTCGCAAGCCTTGTTGCCCTTCGCTGGACACACTCCAGCACCTCAATGTCCTTTTTAAAGATAGGGGCCCAGAACTGAGCACAGCACTCGAGGTGCAGCCTCACCAATGCTGAGTACAAAGGGACAATCGCTTCCCAAGTGCCTCTATCCCTCCACAGTTCCAGATTAACACTCATTCTCAGTGGGTAATGTGTTTCTCAGTGTGCCTGAACTTGACACGTGGTGTGATTCTGGGTCTGCCCTGTGCATAAGGAGACCTCCTTAATGTGTATAAATATCTAAAGGGGAGATGCCAAGATGCCCTTAGTGGTGCCAGCCACTGGGAGGAGATACATGGGAGGTTCCACCTGAATGGAGGGAAGAACTTTACTGTGCAGTGATCAAGCACTGGAACGGATTGCCCAGAGAGGTTGTGGAATCTCCCTGGGCAGATATCCCAGACCTGCTGGATACAAAGCAAGGCCGTGTTCTGAAATGGCCCAGCTTGAGCAGGGAGGCGGGAGCAGATGACCCTCCGTGTTCCCTTCCAACCCCACCCATTTTATTATTCTGTGCAGGGTCGCCAGTTGGATTTGGATGATCCTTGTGGATCCATTCCAACTCAGGATATTCCATAATTCTGTGAACTTCTGGCTCTCCTCTTAACGTGGGTGACCATTTTGTCCATGTGTCCCTGTAAAGTGACAGTGCTCAGTGCCTGCCCATGGCCTGCTGGGTTCCTTAGTCCTTAGAACCTCCAAGGCTGGTGGGATCACACCTGGAAGAGGAGCAGATGTTTGGAAGTGGCTGGATAACAATGCCAACTGGAATGTTTTCATCCAGACAGCAGTGAATTCCTTCCAGGATGACAACAATGTGCCTCAGCCCACCAAAGACTCCTGTGGTAGGGGCTCCTCACTGCCTGTGCCCTCCTCCTCTTGCCTGTTCCCTCTGCCACCCTCCCAAAGGTGTACCCAGGCATCCCAAAGACCAGGAATCTGTTTCCCTAAACATGACAGTCAGAGCATGCCCGTGCATCAGACATGTCTGTGAAACTCAGCAAAATTCCTGCTAGGAGCGGCCGATTTTCGGAATCTTCTTGCAAGGTTCGTATCAATGGATTTTATTGTTCCTGGGGCACGTGTCCTTTTGGTAGGAAGGGCATCCAGGGAAGGGGCAGCATGGAAGGTGGGGGTGTCAGCCAGGCTGCTGTCTGTGAGCTTCCAGAACATGTGTGTGCTCTGGGAGACATGGGAGAATCGGGGTGGGAGGGAGCAGGCACCCCACAGGTGCCATATTCCAGGAGGAGGCCATCATTCCTGGGGCACAAAAAACCCCATCCCTTGTCCTTGCCCAGGTTGACATGTCCTGGCTGCTCTGCAGGGCCTGGAAAACTCTGGGCAAGCTGGGTCTGGCTCATAGTGCCCCCAGCATCTGGAGAAATGTGCTGAAAAACCAGAGATGGGCAAGCAGTCTAAACCAGTCACACAGGAAGGGACGGGTTTGTGGCTGCAGGTAAGGCCTGGCCCTGTCATTTCCAGGGATGGGGACAGCCAGCTTCACATTCCATGAGGGCAGACTGCCAGACAAAGTGCACCTTCCCGTGTTCCCAGCTGCACAAGATGAGGACCAAAACCATGGTGGTGCTCAGGACCAAAACCATGATGCTGATGCTTGGGGCCACCAGGCTTTTGCATCACCTTTACCTGCAGGAGCTCCAGCACCAGCACTAGCAGAGGAAAGCAGCAGGAGGAATTTGGAAGTCCCCTTGAAGAGGGACATGGCTTAGAGCCAAACTCAGGAGAAAGGCTAAAGCTCCTCTCCCAGCTGAGGACTATTTCAAATTCACAGACTGGCTGAAGTCAGAAGGTTCCTGGCAGCTCAGTTTGTCCAAGCCCATGCCCCGGTGGGGTTGTCTCAAAGCAGTTGCCCATGAACTTTTGCAGTTTTGATATCTCCAAGAACGAGACTCCACCACCCCTCTGAACAAGCTGTGCCAGCACCCCATTACTCTCCCAGCAGATGTTTCCTGATGTTCAGAGGGAACCCCTTCTTTTTCAGATTGTGTCCATGTCCAACCACTGGCTCTGTCTTTTCACCCTCCCTCCTGCTATTTATATGCATTAATAGGATTCCCCCTCAGCCTCCTCCAGTCTGAACAATCCCACATCTCTTAATCTTTCCCCACAGGAGAGATCTTCCAATCCCTTCATCATCTTCATGACCCTTCAATGGACTCTCACCAGTAGCTCCTGTACTGGAGAGCCAGAACCGGACACAGCACTCAGGTGTGGCCTCATCTGAGCAGAGGGAAAGGATCCCCCTAACCCAACACTTCCCCTAAAGCAGCCCAGGATGCCATTAGCCCCCTGCTAATGGACAACCAGGACCCTCACAGCCTTCCCTGTGCATTCCAGATGTCCCAGCATGTACTGGCATGTGGGATCATTCTTCACCAAGTGCAGGACTTTGCAATTCCCTTTGCTGAACATCAAAACGTTTCTGTCAGCCCGTTTCTCCATCATGCAGATCTTCAGTGAAGGTGTCACATGGGCTGGACCTAGTCACGCCAGTTACTGGTCTTCCACCAGACCTCACACCACTGATCACCACAGTCTGGGACCAGTCTTTCAGCCAGTTTTCAATCTACCTCCGGGTTTATCCAGCCCGTGCATCACCACTACGAGGAGGCTACAGGAGATCCTATCAAATACCTGACTCAAGCCAAGGCAGACAACATGCCCTGCTCTTCCCTCACCCACCCAGACAGTCGTTCCTTCAGAGGGTTATCAGGTTAAGCCTGACTTCTCCTTTTTGCATCCATGCTGACATCAAGTGTTTTGCCACAAACTGATTTATCCCTTTGCCAAAAGCAGTCCCCCCTTGCCTGACACCCCGCTGGTGCTAATTCCACCCTGCCTGTGAGGTCTTTTGATGACTGTCAGTTATTCAAAACACGGGGAAGGGCTGAACTTGTCCACCTCTGCTGTTCTGAGAGCAGAGGGGTTTCACAACAGCACCCCAAGCCACATGTGCACCAGGACTTGCTGAGTAAGTGTGACAGATTGATGTCTTGAGGCATTTTGGGGTGCGTGTGTGTGGGGCAGGTCAGGAAGGGGCAGGTCAGGCCTTGTCCTGGTGAGGTAATGCCCTGCTCTGCACATCCCTCATCCCCAGAGCCTGTATCCCAGCCCTGCAGTGGCTGCCAACCCCTGGCACAGCAGAGGCAATAATCCACACCTGCCCCTGGAGCCCCAGCCAAGCTCCCCAGTGGGAAAACGACTGGAAAACCCACCTGGGGCAAGGACCCAGGAAGGCTAAGGAGCTGCTAAAGCTGAACTTGAGGTGAGCAGAGGTCTTGACCCTATCTCCTCTTGGAGTTTTCATCAGATGAAACACCTCTGGAACCCAGGAGGGGGTAGTTATACGTGTCCTTTTCTCTATATTTTCTTGCTTTCTTCTTTAATTCCCTCCTCTTGGAAGTCATGAACAATTTAAAATGGAATGGGCTTAAAGTTTGCCAAGTTGAATGGGCCAATTTAATGCTCTGAGATTTTAGTGTCTGCAACTTTAAACCTTTAGCCAAAGTTCCCCGATTTTCTAAATTTGCCAGCAAGGTCTTTTTGGTTGTTTTGACCTCTCGAGAGTACCTTGTCAGTATTTCTCCTGTGCATCTAACACAGAGCACATCAACAACCACCAGCCCTTTTAAAAGCCTTGTCAAGTGAGTTTTTTGGGGCCTTATAGTGGGGGGGACCAGCCAAAAGCCAGAGCTGCTGCCTCCTTCTTCACCAAGGGACTGATCTGTGCCAGCAGCTTCGCTCCAGGTCTGGCTTAGACTTGCAGAACTAAGACAAGGTTGTCCAAATCTGCCAACTGGGACTGCAATCAGCACCATGCAGCACCAAATAGGAGACAACACCAGCATCCATTTATTCTGTCTTTATTCACCGGGGAGAGGAGGCCAGCATTTTATCTTGTCTTCTGCATGAGCCCTGAGAAGCCTCAGCAGTTCTGTAGGGCTTTGGTCCCTCTTACCTACACAGAATCAGCCCTTGGTCATGGCAAAGCTGACGTGCCTGGAGGAGCGCTGGCACACAGGAAAAGGGATAAAAGGCTGCCTCGTCACAGAGCAAGAAGGAATGAGTCTGCCCCAGCAGCAGTCACTGGGGGAAGGTGTTTCCCTTCTTGTTCTCTCAAAGACCAAAGCTTGTCCCAGCTCACATCAGGCTGGAGAGCAATGGAGCATGGTCCAATAAACTCTGAACCACAGAGCAAAACCAATGCTCTGGAAAGAAAGAACCACGAGGGAGCAAGGCTAAGGGTGTCTGCTCCAAGCTTTGTGGAATGCCTGTGAAATTTTGGGTTTGGTAGGGCAAGTCAAGTCTTAGCAGCACTGGCCAAAGGATCTTGCTGGCTACCATCCCACCCACCCCCCTCCACTGACTCCCACCAAGCCCCTGCCCCAGCCACACTGCCCCATCTTGCAGGGGGCCTCTCCAGGCATCCCTAAATCTGCAGTACAACCCCACCAGGCCCCTCTGGACATGGCTGTTGTAGCACCACCAGCTTAGGCGAGACCAACTCTCACCATGGGCAAGGGAGGGCACTGCCTGGGCAGCCCTTGGGACAACAGACAGCAGGGACAGTGTCCTCCCCCAGGACAGTGAAAGGGACACAGGACAGGCAAGAGCATGCTCTGCAAACAGGGAGCAGAGGACTGCTGGGCACCCAGTTTCACACTACCCAGATGGGACCTGTGGATGCCCCACGTGGGGATGCAAGGCAGCCCAGGGACCACTGCACACTGCTGAGCCCTTGAGAAAGGCAGCTCAGCAGCTGCTTTGATTAGCCATTGCCCCTTTCTTTTAGAAGAGGCTGGTTGTCCCTTAAGCATACCTCATAAACCCCAGAATCCCCCACACAAGAGCAAAACCCATCCAAGTGAGGAATGAGATGCACCTCTGACCTGCAAGCCAACCTCCAGGCAGGTCAGCCCGGGGTTAACTAACAGTGCCACCAGACACAGCCACCAAGCTCCAGAGGGGCTGACGGTATCCACGTGCTGTCCCCACACCAGCCAGGCACTGAGACTGCTAAAAAGGCCGTGTTTATATGGCCACATACCCAGCACCACCTTCCAGGTCCTCGCTGGAGGGTGTGGCAGCAGCCCCACACCTGTGGTGGGGTGTCAGGCACAGAATGGGATGCTTTTGAAAGGCTGAGACTTTGAGCTGCAGAGAGACAGGGGGAGAGACTCCACATCATTCTCCCAGCTGCCAGAAGCACTGTGCAGCACCTGCCAGCCAAAACCAGGCTGCTTGGACCTGAACAGCAGTGGTAGGAAGAGACAAACCCAACCCAGGGGTAACACTCGGGCCCAGGATGGACACCACCACAATTCTTCCTTCCTTACCGAGTCTGAGGTGAAGATCCTGACACCATCACCTGCTAGGACCCCCTTTTTTCCCAGTCCCTCCCAGCAACACTGAGCCTGGCAAATGCCTTACGGCAAGTAATTTTACGTTATTCTGCATTTACGCAAAAATAGAGCAATTCTATATTTATAGAGATTTATAGCCGGTTCCGTGCTGGAGGAGTTATTGAGCAGGGCCGGGAGCTGAGGGTGGTCCAGGCTCCCGAGCAACCGGCTGCTTCTCATTCGGCAACTCCAACATACAAAATTAAAGGCATTCATCTCCGTCTGGTTTCTTAAATAGATAAGGGGGGAACGAGTGGACAGTATGTACAGAGGGGCCGTGGTGGCCTCACGCCTCTGCCCGGGTCAGTGGGGCCGGCTGCTGGACTCTGAGGGCTGCCGCTGGCGCGGGGGAGTGTAGCCGTTCAGGTACCCGTTGCTCTGGCGTTTGCTGAGTCCTCCGTTAAGAATGTCCTGGATGTGCTGCACTATCAGGTTTATGGCCACTGCGAGCAAAAGGGGGAGAGACTGTGTTAGGATGGCTGCAAATCAAGCAGAGACAAGGCAGGGCTGTGCTCCTGCTGTCCCCTCCTATATCCCCCTAGGACTGATCCCTCTGCCTCTCAAGCAAGGACGCTCAGGCTGCATCCAGCCAGGACCCTCAGGCTGCATCCAGCCAGGACCCTCAGGCTGCATCCAGCCAGGACGCTCAGGCTGACCCCGGCCAGGACGCTCAGGCTGACCCCGGCCAGGACCCTCAGGCTGACCCCGGCCAGGACCCTCAGGCTGACCCCGGCCAGGACCCTCAGGCTGACCCCGGCCAGGACCCTCAGGCTGACCCCGGCCAGGACCCTCAGGCTGCATCCAGCCAGGACCCTCAGGCTGACCCCGGCCAGGACCCTCAGGCTGACCCCGGCCAGGACCCTCAGGCTGCATCCAGCCAGGACCCTCAGGCTGACCCCAGCCTGGCTGACCCAGCTGCACATTGCCTTGTGTGTGGGATGAACCAAGAGTTGGCCTGGAGGTACTACAGGAACACAAACTCCCAGTCAATAATGCTCCAAGCAGGAGCAGAGGGAACAGGCTCATCTTGGCACGCCTGTGGTAGAAGCACTCTCTTGGGTGGCAGTGGTCTGAGTCCCCTCTGGGGCAGGTCCTGCTAACTCCAACCTAACTCCACTGCAACAGCAACAGCCCAAAGCTGGCTGCCAGGGCAGAGCAAGCAGGCCTGGGTGCTTACCTTCATTATCTGCTCCTCTGGGAATGATCACATCAGCATATTTCTTGGTCTGGGAGGAGAGAGAGCACTTTGTTACAGGGAAAAAGTGGAGAGACACTGGGCTGGGGCATTGTCCCTGCTCCCTGGGGCAGCTTCTTGTCCTCCCCAAACCCTCTGGGGATATGTCATTGCTGATAATACATTTTGGATGCTCTTATTTGTGTTCTGCTCTGCGTTTCAAGGACCATGCTTTGTGCCCTGACTCCATCTTCATGAGCTCATGCAGAAGCCTGTAAGAGGCACCCTGAACAAAACCTGCAATTAAGAAGCCTCATAATCACAGGACTCCAGCAGCTGATGCTCTTGGGAACATCATTCCCCCTGAATCCAATCCAGACTTGCTCCAGGAGCATGAGCTGGCATGCCTGGGCACAGCCATGAGATCTGCCTGGGAAAGGGGGAGAATTCTCTACCACATCACTTGCAAAGGTGTGATTCAGGACACCAGTCCTGACCTAGTTTCCCCTGCAGGTGCCAGTCTCAGTTTCCTCTCCATTTGTGGCATTTTACAGCTGACAGCCAAGCCCCACCAAGCCAGCTGGGGTGACTGGTGTCACCTGACACCTCCAAGTGCTTCCAGACGTCTCAAAAAACACCAGGATATGCTGGACCATTTCAGTACTGGACCACTTGGCTCAGGGCTGCTTTAGGAGTCAAATAACAGCAACAGTGGGTGCTGAGCCTGCAGTTGCTCTGCAGCTGAGCCAACACCAGGTTGGAAGTGGGAGCAGACCACTGCAAAGCTGTGGGTAGAAACAAGGCAGTTCTGTGCCCTCCTTGTTTCACACTTCATTCTCCTACAGACTCTTCATCAGAAGAGCCTGATGCAGCATCTGCTGCTTTGAAAAAACTGTGGATTTATCTTGCTGGGGACTTGCAAGAAGAGGAGCCTTGCAAGCTGGACCTGCCTCTCGGGAAAAGCCTTTTTGGGCTTTGGAATTGGTCCCCAGAGCCACAGCAGAGTGAGACTGAAAAAAGGAAGCTCTGCAAGAGCCAGGAAAAGATCTTTTAGCACAGAATCAAGCTCCTCTTGATGTAAGGGGCAGAGCTGACCACATAGACAGGCATAGGGAGGCTCCTAAGGTGGGAGGCACAGTTTTATTCCTGCCTGTGGTGCCGGCCAGCAGTTCCCAGGTTTCAGGACTCTGCTAGCTCACTTCCTCCAGAATAAAAAAAAAAAAAAAATCCTCACATAACTACTACATCTGCTTGAAAAGCCTTGAGAAGCAAGGCACAGGCCGCTCTCCATGAGAGCCAGGAGAGGTGTATAATAGCTGACCCTGCAAACATGCTATTTCCATGCAAGTCTGCAGGACTGCAGTAAATTCCCCCACACAGTCCCTGTCTGCCAGGGAGCCTTGCCTCTGTTAGCTCCCAAAGGAGCTTCCTTTCTCCAGGGAGGCCTTGTCCCCCTGGCCACTCAGCAGCCAGGAAATGCAACCTGCAAGGTCACATCCCACTGCACAGACAGGAGGAGGAGGAAGCTCCCCTGCTCTCCCAGCACAAAGCCAGCAGCACTGCAGGGTGAAGAGGGCAGGCAAGACAGCCCAAAAGAGGAGGCAGACACAGCAAACTGCCTGGGGGCAGCAACCTCCCATTCCCCAGCTAAATACAGCCAAGGATCTTCCCTGCCAGGCTGAGCTGCCCAGTGGTTTGTCAGCCCTTGCACAGGGAGGGATTCCTCTGGCCATGCTGCCTTCCCAAAGGGAATGGTGATCTCACCAGGAAGGCAGTGGCTGTATAAATAGTCCCCATCACACCCTGCCCTGGCACCCCCGCCTTGGTCAGAGCCTGCAGAGAGGGAGGAAGGCCCAGGGAGCTGATGTGAGCTCCGGGCACAAAGTGCTCCTGTTCCAACACTCTCATGGGTGCCACTCCCCTGACTCACCGGCAGGCAGAACTCCTCGAAGGCAGGCTTGACAAAGGTGATGTACTGAGACAGGATCTGCTCCAGGTCCCTGCCTCGCTCACTGATGTCTCGTAGCACTGAGGGGAAGGTGTAAGGCACAGTCAGGAGCTGAGGCACAACTCTCTCCACACCCTTCCCCTTCAGTAAGTACAGCCTTTGGCCTTTGGATATTTTGCCTGAGATCTCTGTTCCTGAAAGCTGCTGTTCATGTGTCTGAGCACATCCCAGCCCAGCTCCATGATTTTAAGCTGCTTCCAAGTTTTCCTGGGAGCCAAGGGCTGGCTGACCTGGCCAAGGGCTTTTCTTGGCCTCCCCCCCCTTTCTCAGCTCTACATGCACTTTCCAGCTGCAACCAGTGCCAGCCCAGTCCTGAGTGTTCCCAGGCTCAGGCTTTGCCTCCCTCCTGTCACTCCATCCTTCCTGACTGGGCATTCTCTATCATCCCAGTGCAGAGGTGCCCAAAGAACAGAAAATCAGTGGAGTTCAGCCACACACATACACATTAAGGCACAGTTTAACTCAAATCTGCAGAGGTGAGGACAGTAAAACTCACCCACCGGCACAGCTCTGCCAGGCTCTTTGTGCTGTCCCCAGCTGTGCAGGAGAACCAGAGGTGAGGGGGTCAGCTCAGGGGGAAAGCCCAAAGGCAGGAGAGCAAACTGGCCTCCTGCTTGTTCTGCCACTCAGGCCTTCCACCCTGCTTGCATGAGTTGCTTGGGCCAGTGCCCTCCCCAATCTGAAGCCACTTCAGCGTGGACAAGTGGCCCAGTTCAGCAGGAATTCAATCCTCAGGGAAGAGCCAAAGCAGCCTTGTGGCTGAGCAGCCTTGGCTGTCCCCAGGGGGCTGCTGGCTTTTCCCCAGCATGTGAGTGCCTGGCACTGGCTTTGGAATGAGCCTTCCCTCGTGTCCCAGGCAGAGCCAAGGCACAGCACTGCCCTGCCAGCCTGCCTGACCTGCTGGGCAGCCACTGCCTGTGTGCTCTCGGGGCCAGGACACTGCTGCTCTGGCACTGGCCCCATGGCTCTGTTTGCCCTCGGCCAGCAGCTTCACAGCGTGGCCTTTCACAGCCCTGCATGGGGGAAGTGATGGGGGGAAAGGGCTGGCAGCAGGATGGGTGCTGGCTCCCTGCCTGCTCCAGGAACCAGGAGCAGCTTCTCCAGAGAGCAGGAGCGAGCCCCAGCTCGAATACAGAAAAAGAGGCAGAAAAAACACAACACTTTTGTTTCCCAGGTCTCACATCTTATTTGTTGGGGTGCAGGAGGCCTGTAAGCTGTGCAGGGGCTGGTCCTGACAGGGCAAAGCTCTCCTGCCTCTTCCCAGGGCACACCACAGCAGGATAATCACCTCACACAAACACAAGGCAAACACCTGCTGCTTGTGCCTGGCCCCAAAGCAGCAGGTCCCAACAGCCCAGGTAAAACCACACATCCTGTCCCAAGGGATTGCTGGCAGGGCAGGCAAGTATCTCAAGGACCCCTCTGAAGCCAGCATGTCCAAACTCCAACTAGACCCAAAACACGCATGTGACACTGGACCTGGTTTCTTTTTTAGGGAAACTGGCCAAGGACAGGGCAGTGAGGGAGCTTAGCCAGAATGAGGCCCCTGAGCCCCATGGATTTGAGGTACCTGGCAGACCTTGCCCCTTGCACTCTGCTGGCAGAACTTCTGGGGGCAGGTGCTGAGATGGGCACAGTGTGAGTTGCACATAGTGAACCCCAGCAGTGCTGATTAACTGAGCTGCCAGCTGCAGCAACTTCCAGCAACCTCATTTCCTGCTGCTGCCCAGCTGAAAACCCAATTGCTGCAACCCTTTAGGGCTCCTGGGACAGAAAGATGACTCAGGGCCACATCACAACACAAGATCCCAACTTTTACTAAGAGTTGCCTCCAACTATGTTCCAGGAACATGATTATACCTTTGGCACCTCTCACACAGGCTCTCCTTTCCCAGAAATGACAGGCAGACATACAGTTAAACAGATTTGATGCTGCAATGGTCCTACCAACTGCTGATGGCAGGGAAATGGCCAGATTCCTACCAGGAGAACAATGAGCTGCAGTAACTAGGAGACAGCAGCACCTCCATCAGCAAAGCTGCCCTTTTGCAAGTGATTGATGGTGGGTGGGAGAAGTACAAGCCTTACAAGCAGTGTGAGCACAGCAGTGACCCATAACCCCACACTACACACCACCTTCTCCTGTCCTGAAGGACCACTAGGACAGGTAGAGCCCAAAGTCAGGGACTAAATTAACTCAGTGGGCACTTAGATCTGTTACAGGGGTATTTCATAAAATAGGGGATTGATATATGTGTGATACACAAAGGTGGGGAATGAATGGACTGGAGAGTGTGGGACCTGAGCATGATTTAAGTGGTTCGGAATAAGGGGTGGAAAACGTGCTGGTTTTGGTTGGGATAGAGTTAATTTTCTTCACAGTGGCTGGTGTGGGGCTGTGTTTTGGATTTGTGCTGAAAACAGAGTAGATAACACAGGGATGTTTTTGTTATTGCTGAGCTCTGCTTACACAGATCCAAGGCCTTTGCTGCTCCTCACCCCACCCGTGCGGGGAGGGGACACAGCTGGGACAGCTGACCCTGACTGACCCAAAAGATGGCCCACACCATACACGTGATGATATAAAGCTGGGAGAAGAAGGAGGAAGGCAAGAGGAGACATTCAAAGTGATGGCATTTGTCTTCCCACATAACCATCACACACGATGGTGCCCTGCTTTCCTGGGCATGGCTGAACACCTGCCTGCCCACGGGAAAGTGGTGACAAATTC
The DNA here is from genome assembly GCF_031753505.1 of Anomalospiza imberbis. Taxonomy (NCBI): domain Eukaryota; kingdom Metazoa; phylum Chordata; class Aves; order Passeriformes; family Viduidae; genus Anomalospiza; species Anomalospiza imberbis. The sequence continues at coordinate 2,851,249 of NC_089689.1, read as the reverse complement.
CTCCTTTTGCTTGCCTTGTGGCTTTTGCTTTACTTGTTAAACTGTCTTTGTCTCGGCCCACAGGTTTCTCACTCTTACCCTTCTGATTCTCTCCCACCAGGGGAGGTTGAGCAGGGAGCTGTGTGGGGCTGAGTTGCTGGCTGGGGTCACTGTCACCACCAGTGTCCTACCCTGAGCTCCTGCACAGCATTTTAAGGGATTAAGGCTCACATTTTGGGACCCTGCATATCTGTGACCTGCTAATACATCTCCCTGCAACTGACTGTGCTGTCACCTCCCTGGATGAGTCATGCAAGAACAGTGGGCAGGGTCAAGAGGGATTGGTAAAAAGGAGATGCTAATCAGTGCTGATGACATCCCAGCAGCTGAGGAGGCTGTGCATGTGTCTGACAGCAGGAGGGCAGGCAAGACCAGCTCCACTGCGGAGTGGAACAGTCCCATGCACACAACAGTCCCAGACTGACGCACTGAGACGCGCTCCCCTCGTCACAGCGCAGAGCTCTGGAAGGGACTGCTCCTCTTAAGTCATCTTCTGCATCCCCAGGCACCCTGTGGAGCCTGTCAGAGCCAGGCAGGGGTAGGAATAGTTCAGACAGAAGTGAATTCTGCCCCAAGAGTCCCCAAACGGTTTCTTAGTCACCCAGGAGGTGCTGCATGAGTGACCCCACCCCTCAAGGCTGCTAAGAAACAAAGGACATCTCAAGACATGCAGGCTCTGCAGCGTGGGTGTCCCTCCCCATGTCAGCTGGCAACCCACAGCCAAGCCAGCAGGACACGGGGAGTCCTGGAGAGGGACACTGGTTTCTAGGGCTCTTTGCCCCCAAACCATCACCCCAGTGCCAAGTCCCACACAGAGGCTCCACACTGGGTTGCACAAACGTACAAACAGACTCCCCATCTGCACCACCCACGGTGGACACCATGGCCCAAATGCCATCCTCAGAGCACACCCACAGCCCAGGTCCTGAGTGGATCTGTCAGGCTCTTCTTTCTGACTGAACTGTCCAGATGCTCTGCCTTGCCCACTGCACCCTTCCCTGCTGGCATCTGCTGGCTGGCAGCAGCTGCTGCTCAGCTGCTGGCACTGGGCTGGTGCCACGGGGCCATGCGAGGACACGGCACACTCAGCAGTCATCAAAGGAAGAATCCCAGCCAAGGCAGCAAAAATCCCACTGAATCCCAAGAGACACAGAGCAAGCCACCAGCTGCCCTAGTGACACTCTGCACTGCGCAGGAAAAGCTCCCCAGCTCTTGGCAGCTTTGTGCCAGCTCCAGCTCTGCTCACTGTCACCTGCCTGTGTGACCAGCTGCCCAGAGCAGTTAGGGGGAGTTCTGTCCCTGCTCACCTCTGCGGGACAGCCGGGTGTCGGCGTCCGTGTCCACGAAGAGCTTCATGCGGAAGAGGTCCCGCACCTCCTGGCTGTAGAAGGCCAGAATGCCCTCGAAGAGCACCACGTCGGCAGGGTACACCGTCACCGTCTCCTCTTTCCTGGCAGGGGCAAGCACAGTCAAACCCTGCTGGGGGAGGCTGGGCAACACAGAGAGAGGTGGGGGGAAACAGCGGTGCTCCTAAGCACTGCTCCAACCCTGGGACACCACTGCTGCACCAGGGGGGCGACCGAGGAGAGGGCAGACCTACCCCACCGCCGTGGAGGGAATCCAAGGCATACGTACGCTTCCTGGAAGGATAAACAGCAAAGCAGGAAGCACACCAGCCCTTCTCCCCCTACCTCAGCCAGCTGCTGCTCACAAGGGTTATGTGCCAAGCCAGAAAGCCCAGGAAAGCACGGGAACCTGCACGGCCAGCTCTGCTTCCCTGGGGAGCAGGCAGCACTTCCCTGACTGCACAGTGCTTTTGTAGGCAACGCAGCAGAGCCACGCCGTCCATGACCAACACAGGCATGCAAAAACAAGCTGAACACAGGCAAGGGGAGCGTTACAGGAGCAAGAATTGTTGTCCTCCTCCTTTCCTGGCACTGCCAGGCTGTTTGAGGCTGGAGTGCTTGTTAAAGCTGCAAACACTGAATTTATGGGGAGAGAAGGTGTGGACAGGGGAAGAGAAGGGAGGTCATATTCCCCCGGCACTGATGCCTGGATGTTGCTGGATGGCTACACAGCTTTCCAGACCCTCAGCCTGTGCCTCTATCTGCCTGGGATGCTCTAACCCGGGGCTGGAGGAGTTAGGACGGAAACTTTGTGCTGGCAGGTTAGGCACCCAAGCAGAGGGCAGGAGTTTGGGGAGGGCAGGGCTGCTGCAGGACGTTAGCAGAGGCATGGCAAGGCAGGAGCAGCTGTTAGACCTGGAGTGGGAGACAAAGTCATAGACAGGAATCTGGACCGTCTTCCCTTCTGTGATCTCTTTGAGCGTTTTCACAATCAGCTCGTTGTCAAAGGCATCTGAGGAGAGAGGAAACGTTACCCGAGGCAGCTTTGCAACCTCTCCCACCCACCAGATGCTGAGCTTCGCCCAAGCCAGAGTCGTTGGCACCTCGTGCTGGGGACAGACAGACAAACAGACTTGGGAGGAAAGCCCTGCACCTCCCCAGGGACGAGGCCCAGCTCTGCTGGAGCCAGGGGCTCTGTGGCTCTGCAGGGGCTGGGATGTGGCCTGCAGAGATCAATACCGTCCTTGTAGAGCAGTGCTGACAGCCCAGGCGCAGGCAGGCAGCTCCTCCAGGGCTCCAGCCCTCGGAGAGAGACTGCAGCAGTGTTCCAGCACTGAGCTGCCACACAGACAGGGCTCTGTTTGCTCAGGGCTCGCTGCCTCTGGCCATTGTCCTCCTCGTGGGGACGAAGGGACAGCAGCTCTGGAATTTCCCCGCCGAGCCGGAGATGGTTCCAAGAGCCCCTGTTGTAGTAACAGGGCAGGGCCCCTCGGTGGAAGGGTTTGCAGAGCAGCTGCCCAGCTGGTTCCCTCCTTGAAGGAGGGACATGGAGCTGCTGGCTCCAGCGACTCTGCCAGGCCAGACCTCTCTGGGCCTGACAGCTGCAACAAAAACCAATCTGTTTCTTTGCTGCCTGCTCTAGGTGAAGGGTATTGGAACAAGATGACCTTTAAGGTCCCCTCTAACCCAAACTATTCAATGATTCTATGATTCTATGAAAAGCTTGTTCAAATTGGGGGATGTTTTTATAGGAAGAGGAGGGTCTTAAGGATTTTGAGGGTTTATAACCTACTCTTTCTCATCCCAAACACCCCACCCCCCTTTTCTTTCCCAAGAGAGACGGAAGGGGATGATACACAGGTGGTCCCAGCCACCCTGCTCCACAAGAGCTTAACTAAGCCACCCACCCCCAGTGTCCATGCAGGCTCTTTGCTGCTGCAGCTGGGGGTCCCACTCCAGCCCCATCCCCACAGTGCACGGCAGAGCCCCAGTGCTGCTCTTCACTCACCTGGGTGGTCAAAATTGAACTGGCCTTTGAGTGCTTTGGATTTCTGCTCCGAGGTGAGGACCCGGTAGAAGCTGTCTTGGCTCACGATCACCACCTGCTTCTGGCGATAGTCCACCTCGTTCTGGCCCAGCAGCTGGACAATCTTGGAGCACACTGAGGACTGGGAAAGGAATAGCAAAGGAAGCACATCAGCAGCAAGTTACATCTTAGCAGTACGGGGAGGATGCCCCCAGGTAACATCCCTGCCTGCTTGCTGCACCTCCAGCCAAGAGTCTGTGGTTTTCCCAAAGCCACTGAGGGAAAAGTGCTCCAGAGGCATCGCCGTGGTACTCTTTAGTGTGACAGCAGCACCAAGTTTGCTGCCTGCCACCCTCTCCTCTGCCCCTATAGCCTGCCCACAGCTCCTATTCTGGGCACAAGTGGCAGCAGAAAAACAGTTGGCTCCTGCCTGGGTTCAGCCACATGCCATGGGGCCCCAGGCACTCCAGCCTGCCAGGCAGCTCCCCGTGAGGCACTTTCTCCTTGAGAAAGCAGTCTTGGCTCCCCCAGCTCTGCTCCAGCCCAGAAACCCCACCACAGCATGAGAGAGTCCTCAGAGGTAGGGCAAACAAAGCCCAGGATGGGAAGGCACGAGCAAGAGAGCCCGTGGGACTTTATCAGGGATCTGTGCCACAGCTGCCAGGGCTGGGAGGAGCCAGCACATCCTGGTGCCTGTTGGCACGGGAGGCTCAGGGCACTGCGCAGTCAGCGGCTGAGCAGCCACGTGGCCCTGGCTGCTGGCACAGGGAGCGGGCACCTCGCTCTCCACATGGAGCGGGCTGGGACAGAGTGGCTGGCAGCGGCTCTGCTGGCACCAAGGCAGTGGCCACCACTGCGACACGACCCAGAGCACAGCTCGGGGGACAAATCCCAAGGCCTGCTGCAGTCCCTTCTCCTTAGTCATGGGAGCCCTTGGCCCCTGTGCAAGGCACTGGTGGCAGCCAGCACTGCCCCAACCAGCCAAGGCCAGGCTGGCTGGGGAGCGCTCTGCTCCTGCCCCATGGCATCCACTGCCCGGGCAAAGCAGCTGCTCCTGGTGCCAGAGGGAGCTGCTCCCTCTCAAGGAATCACACTGGCTGCAGGCAGCCAGCCGAGCTGCTCCTGGCCCTGGTCACCACAAGTGTTCTGCTGAGCCCTGTGCCTTGCAAAGAGCAGCGTGCTTGCCCCAACCTGCCTACCCCAGCCTGCCAGTGGCTCTTTCCACACTCCCACCTCCCGGATGGCTCAACCATCTGCTCCATACCTGGCTGGCAACCTCCAGCTGCAGAGCTGAAGACAGCCCTGGTGAGAGGGAGCAGGAAGGGAACACATGCCTGGCAGAGGAGGTCACCCTGGCAGGCAGAGGGTACGGCTGTTTGCCTGAGAAGCTGGAAGATTTGACAGCATTCCCATCTCCAGAGACCGTCTCTTCCCTCCAGGCCAGGCTGACCTGCCTTGGCTGTGACCACTGGGCTGTGAGTCATCCCCAGCCTGGCTGGAGAGGCTCACTCACAGCTCTGCTGCGGAGGGAACCGGCTCCAGCTGACCCACAGCAGTCCGGGCAGCCCTGGGCACCAGTTTGGGTTTGGGGTCAGGGACGGGGTCTCCTGAGCATCCCACCTCCTTCTCCTGCTTCTCCCAGCAGGCAGGTCATGCTTCCCAAGCCATGCTGGCAGCCCTGCCTTGCAGCAAGCTGCTCCCACCCAGAACAAAGCCCTGCAAGTCCATGCCAGTCACGTGCCCTTGCACACCCAGACAAAGCTGGAGCCTGCTCTCCTTTTCCTCTGTTTTCCCACTCCGCAAATCCTTCTCTGGCCTGCCTCAGCCCTACTGCTTATCCAGATGTATCCCACAGGTTTTGCAAAACTGGGGTGTGTTCAGTGTCTTTCTTCCACCTTTCCTGGCTGCTCACTCCCCCAGACACCACTGCCTGCCCATACAGCAAGAGGACACAGCACATCAGGGCTCAGCCTTGGCTACAGCTGCCCAGGACACCAAACTTCCCAGGCCCTCTGCCGTCAGAAATAAATTATCTTTCAGCACAGCCACCCAGACAGATCCCCAGAGCCACAGGTTGCATGTGGATCTGCACCAGAAACAGGGGAAGGAGCAGGAGTCCTTTCCTTTCAATCAGTGAAAGCAGCACATGGATTTGTATTCACTCTCTCCCGTTGGACCTCAGTATGTGTATTGGCAATTAAATCATTTGAGAGCATCAGACAAATGGTGCCAGTCTTCCTTCTGCCTTATGCACACTAATCTCTGGTCTATGGATTCTGGAAGGTGGAGAAGAGCCCCCACCAGCTCTGAAAATGACCCTCTAGCTCCATAGCTCTAAATTTGACACACCTGATAGTGAGAAAAGCCCAAGGAGAAAGTACCCCAAAGCCGCTGGAGACAGGAACACATCCTCCCTCCAGCTTTCCAGACCAGGAACAGATTGTATCCCAGCTGCATTTGCCATCCAGGGCTTGGGGGCAGATGGTGCCTCTTGGAAAAAGCAACCTGGCAGACACAGTGGACCCTTCCCTTTTCCCTGGTGGGCTCTGGAGAAAGACAAGCATGAGGACATCCTGCTCTCAGGACGGAGCTCAGTTTCAGCATGCCAGACTGCCTGGGTGAGCAGGGATGTCACCTCCTGGCTCTGGGAAGAGGCACATTTGTCACCTTGGTCCTGCAGCTGTGGGCCAGGCACTGCTCACATATTACACCTGCATTAAGAGCAGCAGGACATAGGCACAGTGGGGCACAGGGCATGTTCAGCTTGCCTTAGTCCACCCCAGGGCTGTGTTCAGCTTTCCTTAGCAGAGCCATGAACCTCCGCAAGGTCCAAGAGAGGGTTTTTCCTTTTTTCACTATCGTTTATGGTAGGAACAACAATGTCTCATGAGGGGCAGTCCCTGATGCCAACTCCTACAGCTGGACATGCAGTTTTCCCCCTTGGTTGATAAACACCCACTGTTAAGGAAGAAGAAAAACCAGAAACACACAGCTTGGAAACTCCCCTACCCAACAGGAACAGAAACTCCCAGCCTCGGGAAATGTCCCCCCAAAAAAATGCCATATTGCCTGCTTAAACCTTATTTTCCCAAAGCAGCACAGCACACACATGTGACTGTGAAAACATCCACCAATAACTGGAAATGAGCACAGCCAGGTTTTGGGGAGACCCACAGATGTCCAGTAAGAGCAAGAACAGAGCATGACTCCAAAGTCCTGTGCCAGTGCGCACCAGTCTGGATGCGGGGGACTCGTGCTGACAACAGGCACTTAGCACCCACTCGAAGGGGCAGCCTGGGCTCAGATTCCTTCTTTTGCTGATTCCTAGCTGCTTCTCCCAGGGAAGAAGGCAATTGTTTCTTCTCCAAGAAGCCCAGGAGTGCAGAGGATGCCCTGAGAAAGGTGACTTAATCCCAGTACACAAGCTGGAGGATGTGGAGCCCATCACTAGCTATGCCTTACGTGACACAACTCACCTGCAGGAATACAAGAGCTATGCCAGAGCTTCTTGTCTCTGCTCAGCCCCTTTCCATACCCACCTCATCCATGCACACCTTGCCACGAGCCAAAGCCAACGCTGCCGGTGATTCAGCCACAGCCAACTCCCAGCAACAGGATGCTTTCTCAAGCAAAAGGAGAGCGCTTCCCCTCCTCCAGAACTTGGTTAAAACTAAATATAGCCAGGCCCCAGCAGCCTCTGAGCCTCTGTGGTTGCCAAGCAGACCTTTCCCATGGTAGCCACATGGAACTGAAGCAGGACTTTCCAAGCAGGCAGGCAGGGAGGGAGGGACCCTGGCTCCTGCCATGGGTCATGACTTCCCACACATTGCAGCGAGGGGAACTCAGCTCCAGGTTGGAGCAAACCCCCGGAGCTGCACTCCCCCAGGCTTTGTGCTCGAGCTGCTCCTTGGGAAAGCTGTGCAAACCAGCCCACAGCTCACAGCTCGTGGAGAGGAAGGTATCAGCACAGCACCACGCCAGCGAGAGCTCCAAGAGGTTATTCCTGAGCAGAAGCAGCTGCAGCTCCCCTTGCAGAACTCCTCCCCTGAACCAAGCACACAAACAGCCAGTGTTCAAGGAAGAAGTACAGCTTTATTCTGCTGGGAAGGGAAGATGCAGAGGGCACCTGGAGAAGAAATCCAACATATCTTCCCAAAAGGAAAGAGGTGGTATGCAGGGGAAGAAACTCATCAGATGGGTGTTTGGAGGCCCTGCCTCTAACATTTATTTGGAATATATTAATTGCATATTTAATTCACATTCACTCATGGCCTATAGCCAGCTGCTCAGATATTCTTGAGGAGTTGACTAATTCCCTGACATTATTATGCAGATTATCCCACAATCCCTCCTGGGTAGCTCTGATCAGTGAATTAATACAACTTCCGACAGGTATTAAGGAGAAAGCTGATGGACAGTGCCACTGTCACTCACCAGGAACCATGAGAAGGGGCCAGGACACAGCTGATGCCTCCAGCCCCAGGAGGGCAAGGCCTGTCCTGGGCTAGCAGGAGCTCCTAAGCCTTGTGCAGGTGGATATGCTAAAAGCCACATGCTGAGAGCAGTCTGTCCATCCCCAAGGAACCTGGCACTGCAGAGGAATGTTCAAGGTCCCATTCCAGCTGCAGGGAGAACCTTCCATTTTCCCAGAGACTCTAGATGAGACACCCAGCAAAAGTGACTTAGCCAGATCAAGTGATTCCAGCCCTAAAGAAACACTGAAGCTGCCAGATCCCTCAGGAGGAGGAAAAGGGTTGTGCCAAAAGTATGGCAAGAGAGGCACAGCCTCCTGCCACTACTGCAGGCTGCTCGACCTGAGCCAAGCTGCTGCTCATGAGGACAGTCGTCCCCAGCAGAGCAATGCCCTTGGCCCACAGCACAACCAGGAGCAAGGACAGACTGCAGCAGTCCCATCCCACCAGGAGAGGTTATCTCCAGGGACATCACTGCCATAACGCCCTTCCTGCAGGATCTGATTGTGAGCTGGCTTGGCAGGAGCTAGCCATGGCCCTGCATCTGCAGCAGCCTGGCTGGGGTGTCCTCATCACACCTCTGTGGATAACACAGTCTCCAGTTTTGTGCTCTGCCAGGATTTTCCCTCAGATCAAACATAAGGAACCACTGTAATTATTTAATTTCTCTGCTGTCCTCTATAGCATGCTGCCCTTATCTCCTGCAGCACACGAGTTACAGATGTTGGTCTCTTCCTGAAGGTTATGGTAATTATAAAGTACCAGGAAGTGCTTGGACTGGGATGACACACAGAACAGACAGCAAATTGGGAAGGGTCCCAGAGCATCCATCAAACGCCCGTGACTGCAGCCAGCCAGTTCATGACCCACATCATCCTTTCCAGTCCTCATGGGAGCACATACATGTGGCAACACCAGGACTGGAAACTTAGTATTCTCGAACCAAAAGCCTGGGCCTCCACCCAGAGCATTCCCAGGCAGGTCCAGCACCCTGCCTTTCCCTTTGTGAGCCACAGGCCAACCAGAGCAGGAGTGGGATAGCCAGGTTTCTATTCACTCACCCTGGGACACTGTGCATGTGACCAGCAATCCCGGGCTGGAGCATAAACAGGCACACACAGAGGCTCTAAACACAGATTACATGCAGGGAGGAAAACAAACCCTCTAACACAATCCCTCCCAATCCTCTGGTTTTAGGCACAGGATATTTTTCTCGAGCCCCTGCTGCAAACCCCACAGCCCAGAGCTGGCTGAGCCCACGGGACTCTGGTGAGCTGGCTCCATAATGAGCACATATTCCATCAGTAACAGGAAAGGGCTGACCCATCAAAACGTCCTGTGGATCAGTCTGATCAGGGCTGGCACAGAACAACGTTCTACTAGAAAGTTTGATGAGTCTCTAGCACACGTTGACACCAGTGTTTAACTAGTCAGACCTTGTGATGCAGGGCTCCTGCCAGCCACAAACGAACGTCACCAGGAAATGGTGCTGAACCGGCACAAGGCTGCTGCAATTCCTGTTAGTCCCCCTCCCATGGAGGAGTCATTCCCACATCTCCCCTGGGCTTCTTTGCCAGCCATCCGGGTGGTGACACTGTGGCAGTGACCCCCGGGCTGCTCTGGGGGACCTCAGCCCTTGCTAGGGTAGAGGACTGAGCTCTGTCATGAAAGAGGTTCCATGAGAGATGGAACTGCCTCATGCAGCTCCGAGCACTCCTTCCCTGGGGGCCAACACTGCTGTCCCACCCTGGCTGGGCAATTCCAACCTCCTGGCTGGCTCACTCTTCCAGCCTCAGCCAGCCTTGCCAGTGTTCAAAGTGCCTGCTGGAGTCAGTAAGGGCACACCTGGCTGAACACAGGCTGTAATCTTGGTGCTCTGCAGGCTGAAAACTCTGAGGCTGCATGTTCAAACAGACATTGGGAACTTGACGTGCTAACTCAAGACCCAAATGATGTAACTACAGGGCTGCAGTGGCACCCATGCTCAGCCTTCACTACAATTTGAGTGATGAGCAGCCAACCAAAGCAATCTGCCTTTTCCCACAAGCTCCTGTTGGAAGGCAGCAATCAGCACCTCACTTCACGTGGGGACGATTAATGCTTCAGCCTGAGCTCCAAGAGCTCTCCCCACCCCTGCAGCCACCCCAGCACCAGATGCTGCTGCTGGGAGCAAGCTGCTCCAGGCACTGCTGGCAGAGCTGCGAGGTCCCAGCAGCTAAGCTGAAGTGAGGACACAAAGAGCTTAAGGAGGTATCCCAACAGATCCCAGCTCATCTCAGCAGTCAGTTTGCTGAACTTTCCTCCAGCCCGCAGCCTGGCTGCCTGCCTTGTGCGCTGCAGAGTCCTTGGTAGTCAGGAATGCCCTGCAGGAGCGAGGGAAGGAGCTGTTAGCACAAAGGCCACGGGTGTAAGAGGGAAATGAGAACTCCAGCAGAACACTTGAGAACAGATAGGGTGAAAGAAAATGTGACAACAAGCCTTGGGAACTGCTCTGAGGGAATGAGGCAGTGGCAGTCCTCTTCATGTTGGACATAGGATGGGGGTCTTAACGCCAAGTCATCTCCACCCCTGGAAAGCACAGCATGCTTTGTCTAGACTGCACAGCACTTGGATTTCAGGGGACAGCTCTGTTTTTGTGAAGAGCCTGTCCCAGCTGAGCTGACTCAAAACAGCCACTGTGCAGCTTGCACTGCCCTCACAGGGGCTGCAGCATCCCAGACTGCTCAGGACCTCTGTAGCTCGACAGTTTTGCTCCCAACACAGTCCAGCTTTCTTTCCAGAGCCAAAAACCAGGAAAGCACTCAGGGTTCTACCCCCACTCAAGTGGCCAAAGTTGCCCAAGCCTCTTTAGCTTGCTAGGGAAAGAGCACTCAGCCTTTGAACTTGAGTTCTCACAGCTCTAAGGAACACCAGCCAAACAATCCCAGCTCTTTGGGAAGGCCGGCCGCTTCCAACACCAGCCTCCCCAGGGCACCACAGCACACAAGTCACGGCCAGCTACAAAACACAATCCCATCCTTCCACAGCCTGACCCTGCTGCTGCACCAAGAGGGATGGAGGGGACTGTGGAGCCTATTGTCCCCATGTCAGACCCAAAAGCAGCAGTGGGAGGAGCTGCAGGGGGCCTTGGAAGGCGAATTCCCTCCGTTATCTTTGGGCTGGTGTGCTGCCAAAGGGGTGTGTTGCGACAACAACCCCCAGTTGGTGTCCAGGCGAGTCAGATGGATTTGTCACTTTCCCACTGGGAAAGGTGCCTGCTTCACTCCCCTGCTAGCACTCACTTTTCACCCAGAGCCAGCACATCAGCACGGTAGCCCCTGGGCTGGATTGTGGCTGCAGGCAAGCCCTTAGCTAAGCAAACCACATCAGCCCCACCGCTGCTGTCCCGGAGCGTGCTGCAGCACCTGGCACAGGCCACTGTCACCAGGCAGGTGAGGGGCAGCCCCCACATCCCTGCCTTGCAGCTGCAACAGATGTGCATCTGAGGGGCTGTGGGCATAAGTCCCAGGTCCTTTTTTCCTGTTGCTTGGGGTTTTTTGCCAGCATATTTCTTGCAGCCTTTTCCCACCAACTTTGTAGTGATCTGCTGGACTCCCTTCAACAGGCAACACTGCACAGAGGTTTTCAGCAGTCACTGGAGGGGGGGAAATCAAAGCTGAGAGACAGGAAAAGCCAGTTAGTACATCTCCCTTGCTAGAAAGGACCATTTCCCTATTTTTTTTTCCTAAGGCAGCCTGCTGCTCTTGAGTATTTTCACTTTGAAGTTGAGCACCACTGCGGTGCATTGTACTGTAATCACTGCTTTTACCTTGTGGGCCTGAGACACAGTGTTCAGAGACATAACAGTTCAGCAGCGCCAGACACGATGTTATTGGGACAACTACAGAGAGGCAGACCCACGCATCAGAGAACAGACAAACCCAACGTGTTTGAGTCACCAGGAGCTGTACTGCAAGAACAATCCAGCTTTGGTTCCCCCCGGAGGAGATTGCATCCTCTCTCACCATCCCTCCCCTGTTACAGCTGGATTTTTCCCCCTTGCAGCAGCAGCAGTACAAAAATCAATAGGGTACTCAGAGACACATGCTTAAAACACTGGGCTGAGGTACAGCCGTTGGGTTATGCCTTCAAGAGAAGGAGGGATCCCTCTCCAAACAGGGACCAACCCGGAGATACCAGGCTCATCCTTCTCCTGTGCCGATCCACATTCAGTTTCCACCACAAGAAATATTTCACAGGTATAGCTACTTCCAAATCTATTCATCCTTTCCAAAATACAGGTAGAATGTGCTGCCCTGCATACGAGTACTGATGAGCTGTGGAGCTGCTTTTACTGTTCTTAAATAAGAAAAAAAAATAAGCTATTTTCTTTTCCTATTAAGAAAGAAAGTGACCTAGCGAGGTTAAACAAATTGAGACAGACACACTGCATGAAAGAACGAAAATAAAACGCTGACAAGCTGTAAGGCTGCCCTGCGCTGCCGTTTGGGTGTAGCAGCCTGCCGGGAACACCCGCATTGCCCCGGCGGGCGATGCCCCGTCCCCGCAGCCCTCGCCCCGCTCCCACCTGCCGCTGCCAAGGGCCAGCCCCTCCCGGCACAGCAGCCAGGAGGTCGTTCTGCCGCTGTGAGTCAGCATTTGCTGCAGAACCCCCGCTCCTGCTACCCTAAAGTTGGGCAGAGAAGGGCACCCCCATGCACGACCGACACCATTGCGGACGGCGGGGGTGGAAATTAAAAAAATTGCATCGCCCCCGAGGTGCCTTGCGGGGCGAGCAGCCCCTGGGGTCGGTGCAGGTGAAGGGGAACGGGGGAAGCGCTGACTACAGCCACAGGAAAGATTCTGGAGGGGAGGGAGATGCCGCCTCTGCCCGGCCGAGCGGGGGCCACCCTTGCTCCGCGCAGCCCCCAGCTCTGCCCAGTGACACAGAGGGACACAAGATCCCGGCCGGAAAGAAAGAGCGAGTAAATCCCGCACCCCCCTCCACGTGTCCGCGGGGCTCCGTCCGCCGCCCGGCCAGAGGCCTCGGCGGCCGCGCTCCCTCCCTCCGCCGGATCATCCTTCCCCGGGCGACCGGCGAGCCCGCCCGGCCCCATCCGCAGCCGCGGCCCCGGCCCCGTGCGCAGCCCCAGCGCCCGCGGCCCGGCCGCGGGGCAGCGCACGTGGCGGGGCGGCCGCTCGGACCCGCCGCGCTGCCGTGCGGCCGCCGCGCCCGGCGCGGGGGGCCGCCCCTCGGAGCGCCCCCGCCGACCCCCGCACCTTGCCGCTGGCCGTGCCGCCGCTGACCCCGATGAGGAAGGGCTCCCCGCCGCTGGGCTGCCCCTGCTCCTCCAGCCGCTGCTCGCTGTCCCCCGCCATCCTCCCCGGCTCACCGCCGCGCCTCCTCCGCCTTCGCTCAGCCGTGCGGGGCTGGATTTATCTGATGAGTCAAGGGCCTTCCTCCCCGCCTGGTTCACATCCCCGGCGCTGCGGCTCCTTGCCAGGTGCTGCCGCAGCTGCACATGCTCCGGCCCAGCCCGCCGGCGGGCGGCACTGCGGCCACATGGGCCCGCACCGCGCCGCCGCCCTCCCTCCCGCCCGCCCGCGGACAAAGGCGCTGCGGCCGCGCCGGACCCCGCGCTGCCCCCGCACCCCGCGCTGCCCCCGCACCCCGCGCTGCCCCCGCACCGGCTCCCTTCGTCTCTCCGGCCACTCCGCTTCATCCCAGACAGCGCTGGGACCACACCACGGTGGCCCCGGCAGAACCTCTATTATTTGTCTCCCACGCTGGCCAAGAAGGCCAAGGGCATCCCGGCTTGGATCAGCAGTACTGTGACCAGCAGGACCAGGGCACTGACCCTTCCCTGGATTCAGTTTTGGGCTCAGCCCAAGAAAGGCATTGAGGGACTGGGAGCGTGTGCAGAGGAGGGAACAGAGCTGGAGCATAAGGCTGGGGGGGCTCAGCGTGGAGAAGAGGAGGCTCAGCGGGAGCTTTATTACTGTACACCTGAAAGGAGGTTGTGGCCAGGTGAGGGCCGGCCTTTTTCCCCCATGTAACAAGTGATAGGACAAGAGGAAATACCCTCAATTTATTTCAAGGTTTGGGTGGATATTGGATTGGTTAGATTGGACATTAGGAAAAATTTCTTCACCCAAAGGGTGGTCAGGCATTGGAACAGACTACCCAGAGAAAGGGTGGAATCACCATTCCTGGAAATGTTCAAGAACCATGCAGATGTGGCATTTGGGGACACTGTTTCATGGTGAACAGTGCCGGGTCAATGGTTGGACTTGGTGATCTTGGAGGTCTTTCCCAACCGTAATGACTCTGTGATTCTCCCACCCCACCTGGGCCCTAGTCCTGCAAGCACTCATAAATTATTATTATTAACACCCCAAATCCAGGAATAAAAGTTATGCTTATGTCTTTGGCAAATGGGACCTGTCTGGGAAGAGCCGTGAGCACTCTGGAGGCCAAGATTCAAAGTCAAAATGACCTCAACAAAATGGAAAAAGGATTGGCAATATGTAGGGTGCAAATCCACACAGAGAAATGTGATCGTGATCCATGACAATGTGAGATAGGAACCTGCTGGCTAGGCAGGCCTTTTACAGATAAAGATCTGATGTAGAGTGGATCAAAGAATCAATTGGTGATGCCGCTGTGACAAAGGCAAACATCTCATTGGGGCATATAAACATCCACAGGTGTCCAGCTTTGAGAAAGGTGAGGCCTGGTGGAGAGACTCCAGTGGGGGCTCAGGAGCATCCCAGGGTTGGCTTTGTAGGACTGCAGGACCCATCCGTGTTTCATCTGGGGAAAGTCTCTGCTGGGCTGTAAGGCTGTGTGGACACGATAACCATTTCCAAATACCTAAAAGGCTGCCACAAACAGAAAGGGAATACATTTCTTTTACTGTTAGGGACTAAAACAAAATATTGCCGGCTCAACACTGTAACAAGGACAATCCAGGGACATTTTCTAGGGTTGAAAATAGTTAAATCCTAGAAAAGGTTGTTTAAGGAGAGTAAGGATTCTCCACCTGTTTGGAAAGTGTTTAATAGTGCTGATCCTGTTCTGGGGCAGGAGCCAGCCCAAGGAATGCCCCAAGGTTCCTCCCAGCCCTGTTCAGAGAGGATCAGAACTCTCACTTAGGTTTCTAACTTCCTGCTTCAACACAGCAAAGCAGCTGTGGAGGTGTTTGCCCGAGAGGTCCCATGTCCCAGCCCTCGTCACACAGGATGTGAGAGCATCTCCTCGGCAGCCCTGATCCCTCTGCCCACTGCTCCCAATTCCTCTCCAGCAGTGCCATGGGAGAATGGCACTGCATGCAGCCCCTGCCAGGGAAGGAAGTGCTATATATGGATGAGAACTTCCTGCGGGGATGAGTTCCCGTGGATTCCCATGGCCCCGTGCCAGTTTCCAAGCACTGACCATGGGCACAGCTCCTGCACACCCCACTGGGACCCAGGAGATATTCACAGCTCTTTTTTTCTTACTCCGACACTGACACGGCTGTATAGGATGGCAAAACCCCCTCAGGACAGCAAGAACTCCCGGTTCCTGGGGTCTCCTCCTGCCTGCCATCACTGCTGCCCTGCTTGGGGACACTCCAAACCCTCTGCTGTGCTGCACCTGTTTCAGGCTGTGCTGGCTGTCTTGAGCTTCTCTGGAGGATGCCCATCATGGCATTTCACCTCCAGGTCCCCTTGTCGGTGGACATGTGGCAGGAGCTGACACACCTGCAGGGGAAGGAGAAGTAAATGCCTCTTGGTGGGCCCTGGAGGGGGTTGAGCTAAGGATACCCAAGGTTTATTTACACAGAATTCAAGGAGAACTTGCAAAGGTCAGGTTAACAGCTCTTCCAAAACCAGGCCAGGGCTGTGAACTAGAAGTGAACCAAACGCAAGTCCCAGTTAGTTTCAGATGGCACCTTTCCTCAAAACTGAGAACTTTACACACCCTTTTACTGGCAGCTGGTCACTAACACCCTGTGCAAAGCAACCGAACCTTTTGTTCAGTTTAAGCTTGGAGACTTCAGTATGTGAAACCTACTGGGACTATGTGTCTCTCTAATCTGGTTTCAAGGTTGCCTCCATAAATATTACCACTTCTATATCTAGAAAGTTTGTGGACTACACCAGCCCCTGACTCATGAAACCAGAGCGATGTATTATGCAAATGCCTTCCTTTTCCTAATATCCAGGCTGGTAGATCAAATCAGACTGCACCCAACTCTCATCTGTCCTTTACACGTTGATCAAAGCACAAGAATGCTGTTTTGAAAAGGAAATGCCATTGAGGGTAATATGCCGTGTGTTGTCTCTAAAAAGGCTCTGTTGATAAGGCTCCCCGTGTGATTCAAAGTGACAGGATGAAATTACAAAGAGCCTGTTGTCACCTCTGCCTCCAGTTCAAAGCAGGGACCCTGCAGAGGAAAGAGGTTCATGGTTCACTGACCATCTCCTCCTGGCCTGCATCTGCCAAAAAAACCCCATTCAGTATCAATAAGTGAATAACTTCCCACAGAGCATATGAGAAACTATTTCTAAATACTGCTTTGATAGATGCTGATACGTGTCACAGCCAGGAAAGTCAGGGAGCTCTAAAGAGAGGGAGAGAGGGTGGAGGATGGCGTACAGCACAGGGAACTGCATGAGGTGGCACAAAATAATACAGAAGCACAGAATGCACTGGGTTGGAAGGGGCCTTACAGCTCATCTCGTTCCAAGCCCCCTGCCATGGGCAGGGACACCTTCCACTAGCCCAGGTTGCTCCAAGCCCTGTCCAATCTGGCCTTGGCACTTCCAGGGATGGGGCAGCCACAGTGACCCTGTGCCAGGGCCACTCCACCCTCACAGGGGAGAATTTTTTCTGTGTATCACAAATCCTTCTGCATCACCAGCTGTCAACATCTTCCTGCTGCTCACCCCAAACAGAAATATCCACCCTCAGTTTCATCCCTGTCTCCCAGATGGCTCTGAGTCCCGTTTTGCTGACATCCAGCTCTCAGTTTTGTCCTGATGTCGCAGGAAGTTCCCTGGATACAGTGCTGGGACTTTTCCCACCTCCCAGTGACGTCTGACTCAGCCACCTGCACACACGTGGCTCTCTGCTTTCCTTGCGTGCCTGTCCCCAGGCTCGGAGAGGTTGTTTGCTGTCTGACCTCACGCCTCACTCGCTGTCTCCGAGCTGCAGCTCCTCACCCTCTTTCTGAATGGTGTGTTTAATTAACGGGCGGTAGGTTTTTCCCTTTCCCTGGTTTTCACTCAGCCCTGCTCGTGTAATCCCACAGTGCACCGCTGTCACCAGCAGCAAACTCCTCTGTTACGTAAGGACAGGCACAAACCTGCCCTTCCCTGCCTGCCCTGTTTTCTTTTCTGTATTTCTGCTTTCTAGGTCTCCTCACCCCATTACAACCTACGGGATTGGTCTAGTTCTGCTGCTCCAGGTGTAATCGCTGGAGCCTCAGTAAAAGTCAATTTGCCTGCCAAATCCTTGCCATTATTGCACTGTCCTCATTAGTGCACTTCATAGTCCCATCCCATCCGTGAATATTTTACACAAGGAGCAATGGGAGATGTGATTCCCTGTGAATCACAGAATCCCCTGCTGGCTGGACAAGGGGCGGGGGGGACAGCAACAGCTCCTGGTAAAGGGCAGACAGCAATATTCCTAAATATTTGATCCCAGAAAGTGCCTCCTGGTGAGATGCACTAACAGGGTATTCACAGAATTGTCGGGCCTCACCCCCCGGTTGGGGTGAGCCCGGGAAGGTGGAAAAGTCTCTCCTCCAACCCGTGTCTCCAAAGAAAGACTCAGTAGTCTTCAGTCGTCCGGTCTCAAGGTAGTTTATTGTGTGTTATCTGAAAGATTTCTCCCTGAGCTGCTGCGGTCCGTTCAGCAGTCAGGCAAGGGCACACTGCCCTCCCAGGGGGCTGGTGCCCTCTTTTATATCATACATTACGTGTTAAATGTTTACAGTTTTTCCCCAATGCCCATCACCTGTATTGAACAGTGACTTTCTACTCTAAACCAATCTGTGAGTGCCAACATCACCAAGAACATGGAGGTTAGGAAGGAGAAGGAAAGAGGACAGGGCATGCCCAAGTCCCTCCATCTTAGAACTTCTGACCCCCATGTACAAAACTCAGACTCCTCTGTACAAGGCCTAGAACCCCCCTGTACAGCACTCAAAAACTCTTCCTCTCACTTTGTGACTACTTCTACTATAATATCTGAACTTGTGTGATTTCTTGTTCTTCCTGCGAGGTTGGTAAATTGTTCCATGGATCAGGTTCAAAGCCACAGGGGTCTGTGGCTGCATTCCAGGGTCTCAGATACTTCTGACCCGGGCCTGGAACATCCAGGAGTGTCCAAGGGACATTCTGGGTTCCGACACAGGATCACGGAATGCTAGAATGGTTTGGGTTGAAAGGGGAATTACAGACCATCTCATTCCACCTCCCTGCCACGGACAGACACCTTCCACTAAACCAGTTGCTCCAAAATCTGTCCAAGTTGGTCTTGAACACTTCCATTCACCACTGGCAAATTAACCCAGGGCAGAGTTGTAGAAACCAGGAAGGTTTCTCCAAACCAATCTTTTTACGAGCGAACACCTTGGTGCACCTTCCCTGGCACCACACCCCGCAAGGTGCCGGGAGGGCAGACACCCAGCCAGCGTCAAACTACACCAGGGGAGGCTTAGCTCGGACATTAGGGTCAATTTCTTCACAGAAAGGCTGATTAGACATTGGAACGGGCTACCCAGGGAGGTACCCATGGAGTCCCCATCCCTGAAGGTGTTTAAGGAAAGACCGGGCACGGCACTTGGTGCCACGGTAGGTTGGACTCGGGATGATCGCGGAGGTCTTTTCCGACCTCACGGATTCTGTGAAGCCCTCCGCGAGCCCTGGATCACGGCCCGGTGTGCGGGGCCGGGGCCGCAGCGAGAGCCGAGCGCGGACCGCGCCATGACAACGAGCCTCCCTCAGCCCGCTGGGGGCGGGGCCCGCGCGCCTCGCAGATTGACAGCCGCGCCGCCCAATCAGAGCAGCGTCCGCCGCGCTTTCCCCGCCCCTCGCCCGTCCCGCGGCTTCTCGCGCGGCCGGCGGCGCCGGCCGGAAGTGCAGATGGTCGCTTCCGGGGGTTGCTAGGCAACGGGGACGGGCAGCTTCCGGGTGGCGGGGGCACTTCCGGGTGCGCGGCGCGGTTGCCGGCTCGGGGGCGGCGGCGGCACCATGAGCACCATGTTCGCCGACACGCTCCTCATCGTGTTCATCTCCGTCTGCACCGCGCTGCTGGCCGAGGGTGAGCCGGGCGGGGCGCGGCCGGCAGCTCCCGGGAGCGGGGGAAGGGGAGGCAGGCTGTGAAACGGGGCTCGGGCTCAGCCGAGGCTCCTCACGGAGAGGACAGCGGTGAATCGCCCCCCGCACAGCGCCGAGCCGTGCTGCAGGGCGCTGGCAGTTGGGGTTATTCCCTGCAGGAGGGAGGGAGGCTGTTGCAGGTGAAAGGGGACGGAGTGATTTCCTCCACAGCTGTTGTGGGAAGGATGTGAAGGAATCGCCTGGCCTTGCAGTGCTGGTGGTTTCAGCTGCTGGAAAAGGGTTTTTATATTCCACGGGTTGAAATAGGGGCAGCTTTTTAAGGAAGTGCTGGACTTTTGGGGTGCCTTTTGGGGTAGTCACGAGCCACAGGTCCCGTTTCTGGTGTTGTGCTGTATCCCTAAATCCCCTTTATACCCCCTGTCCCCAAATCTTCATCCCACACCTGCAAAGCAGGCTTATCAGTACAAGTAAGAAAATAAAAACTTGTTTCAGTTTTCCACCTGTAGCTGCTTTCCTGCTTTATTTTCCAGTTCCATTTTACATGGAACTTGGCATGGAGGTTTGAGGGGAAGGGACGGTGCAGTTTGCTGCTGCTTTGTGCTCCCTTGCCTGGGTTATAAGGGTGTTTTGTGGACACAAAGTTTAATTCCCGCACGTGGCTTTGCTCCCTGGTAGCAGCACTCCAGCAGGAGGTTTTTCTTTCCCTCCTTGCTGGCTGACAAGGGGAGCTATGAGTGACAAGAGGAAACAATGAGTGTTTGTTTCAGGTATAACTTGGGTGCTGGTCTATCGGACAGACAAATACAAGAGGTTAAAGGCTGAAGTGGAAAAGCAGAGCAAGAAATGTAAGTACTCGCCAGGGGCTTATTTCTGTCCTTAATTCTCAGCCAGAGACCTTTTGCCTTGTGTAAATTGCCCTTCCTGTCAGTGGAGGACAGGAGGGAGTAGGAGATTGGTCCTGGCATCTTTTTTCTCTGCACATCAGCAGCCAGTGTCTGAAATAAATGTCTGAAATGCGTTCAAAGATGCAATTTCTGCCTTGCAGGGGCGAAGAGGAGAATTTGTGGTCTGTAGAAAGAACGAGTTAGGGTTGAATGATGAGTACCACGAGGAAAAAGCATTTCGTGTAAAGATTAAAAGTGGTGATTGATGGGGGGTGAGTAAAGACAAAGCCGTCATAGAAAGGTCTGAGCAGTCAGCTGATGTAAAGCCAAATTATCCTAGTGTGAACTGGAAGCAAGTAGGTTATGAAATACTAGGAAATAAGTTCATTCCACAGAGAGGAGGTCTGGGAGGGGGTAAACAAAGTATGAGGGGAGAAGGGAAAAGGGAGCTGAGGGTGAGCAGTCAGATCTGCATCAAATATTGAGAGAAATGGTAAACAGGAGGGAGCCTGGAGTCTTTAAATGGACCTGTCTGTATCAGAAGCCAAGTTGCAGATGAGAAATTCTGACCTTTTGACCTCAGCTGTGGACTCCCTACCCAAGTTACAGCAGTGAGAGACAGCACTCGACAGCTGGGGCCAAAACAGACCTGGTTTTACCTTACAAATATCTCATCGTGGTGTCGGTGCTCTCTGATGCACGAGAGAGCAGCATTATCGCATGTTGCTCTTACCAGCCCAGCTTATTGCAGCCTTCCCCTGGGCAGTTTACACCGAGGAGTTGAAGTGTAGTCGTGTTTGTGTCACGGCTCCCACGTTCTTCTGGGGCTTTTGTCACCACAGCAGGAGCAGACGGGGATTGCATCCCTGCCTGCCTCACTTGAATCCCACTGGTCCTGTGTGTGGGATGGAATTAGCCCCAGAAGAGCAACTTTGAGAAGGAGTTGAAACCCAGCTGCAAACTTAGTGTCCTCTTGTGCTTGTGCTGTTCAATTGCAAAAGCAGTTAGCAGGGCTTAATCTCTCGGGCTTAATGATTGCTGAAAGAGTTTAATGCTGCTTGCTTTTATAGCTCTCCTGGTGTCTAGGCTATCATCTGTGAAGGGAGTGGTGAAGGGTTCATGTGTCTCAATTAGTTTCTGATTTCCTTGTTTGATTCCCCACCCCCAACAACAATGAAAAAAAAAAAAAAAAGGTAAGTTGAATAAGGAGTCAGTAAAAATTCAGCTTTGCTTTTTTCCCTTCCCCTCTTGTGCTGAGGACAGCTGGCTGACCTGAGGGCTTACAATTTGCCAAGTGGACCACTTGAGCCACACCTTTCAGCTGTTATCTAACACATCTGAAACAGGAAAAAACACATTTGAGACCTTTAAGCTCTCCCGTGAGAGCCCTAGCAGATCCTTAGGATTTGCAAAAACAAATGGGCTGGGTAGTGTGCTTGAGCAGACATTGTTGCTCCTTAATTTCATTTCTTCCTGTCCTCTCCTTCCTCGGGAGAGGCTCAGCGTTGGTTGAGGCTGCTGCAGGGATTGTTCTGGGTGAATGTAGGGCTAAATGTACAAGGCTGAAGGCTGTCCCTGGAATTTCTGGTTTGTTCACGTGGATGTTCCTGAGGGAATTGGGGCTGGGAGTTCCTGGGGCTTGGCATAAGTCTCAACAGCACTGTGTAGAGTTTAGAGCTGGGGCTGTGGGGTTATGTGCACCAGGGCAGGGATGGGCTGATGGGGTTTTCCAGCTGGATTTGGCATAGGGAAGGCTATGGAGACAGCATTCTGTGAGCCCTGGGTGCACTGTGTCTATCTGACACCTCTCTCCAGTATTCCCTAGGGACACAAGCTCCCTGTTTTCCTCCCTGCCCACCTGAGATCCTCTTGTTCCTTGGGAAAAGCAATTGTTTCTCATTCTGTTGCCATGGAGGGATGATGCTGAGGTGATTTGTCTGGGCTGATGTGATTTTTCTGAGCAGTTGTGAGTGACTCGCAGGCATTTCGCAAGGCAGTTCTACAAATCCTGGTGTGGCTTGGAAGGTTGGCTGGCTTCATTTCCTCTGGGCTGTGAAATCAGGGCTGTGCTGAGCTGGTACTCCACGAGGGAGGGCAGCCCCAGCGGTCAGGTATCTGTGAGCTGACAGTGAGCCCAGGCTCTTTGTTGGTAGAGTGATATGGTACATGCAGTTTGCATAAATACAGAGAGTTTCGAGTAAAAAAGGTTGTTAGACTATAGTCCTGCTTCATCATCCTTGCTTCCTGGAGTACTCTTGTTATAGGTCTTGAATGAAAATGTCTCTTGCTTCCTGGAAAAGCCCTTTTTGCTGTCCCAGAGCCTCCTTTGCAGCTGAGCAGCGCATTTGCTGTGTTCCCATTTGCCTGTGCTGGCTCTGCTGGCCTGCTTTGCTGCAGTGGTGGTTGGTGCTCCGTGCGTGTCTGATGTGGGGTTTTAGGACCTTTAACCTTAGGCTTTTGCTTTAAAATATTGGAAATGCTTCAGTGCTAATGAATTGAAGAATGGAGAGGCTGTGGCTGTCTGCTTGGACAGCATTTCCCCTGAGAATGCCTGCCTGTGAAGAAGGGATGTAGGAAAACACAGACTTTCCAGTATTCTGCTTCCCACTGCAGATAATCAGGAGCAGAGCGTGCCACAAAGCTCTTTTCATTCCACTTGCTGAATCAAAAGTACTGTCTGATACTAATGACAAATCAGCAAGGGTAGCTTAAGCCAAAATTGTCTCCAGACTGCTCAGTCCACAGTGCCATGGGCTCTTGACAGAGGTCAAAATTAACCCTTTAAATATGTGTGTATCTTATCCAGGGTTTTGATTTTTTTTTTAATTATAGCTTTTAAGTGATTGGTGTAGGTAGTTGGTAACTTACTGATTCTGAACATGTTCTTAGTCCTACTTTGCTGCTTTTTGTGCCCCTGTTCTGCAGAGGAATAAAATGTTTTGTTTGGTGTGTGGAAAAGGTGTGGTGGTATCACTGTGCAGAAATGATGGCGTATCTTTTCATTTTGCAGTGGAAAAGAAGAAGGAGACCATAACTGAATCAGCAGGCCGACAGCAGAAAAAGAAGATAGGTAAGACTGGCACCTCAAGAATAGTGGAAAGTTGAGAAACTGATGGAAATGATTATCCTTTGCTTCCTTTCAAGGCTATTTATTCATCTGCCTTACTCTTCCAAGGCAGGGGACACCCATGCTCCTGATAGTTTGGATCCATTGGGTGGATCACTGAGAGGAGCAGCACCTCTTGCTGAGCTCCCTGACTTTTTCTCCTGTTTTAGCCTTGATACTTATGGCTGTTACTAACTTCAGCTGTCATAGCTCTTTGCTGCAGTGCTGCACCTTGCTGTAGCTGTAGGATTCAAATTGTGATTTTTTTTTCCCCCTTCATTTGTACACTTTAGAGCTGAAGATATTCATGTTAACTCTAACCATGCTTAGATGAATTTCAATCTTTATAAATCAGTTCTGCTCAATTTTAGGCAGTGATTTATTTTTCCATTCTTTTTCACTGTCCTTAAGCTGTATTTTTCCAGGGTTATGGTAACTTTTTAGTACTGAACTAAGCAAGACCAAGGTAAGGAGATGTTTGAAGGTTTTAGGAGGATCTGCTATCTGCAGGACTTGCAACGTGCAGCAAAGCTCAGTTAAGTTATTCCAGAGATCGTGGCAGGAACACTTTTGAGAGCTCCTGGGAGTTGGTTTCCTCATTCCTCTGTAACACCAGGTAGCTGGATTAGTCATTTGATCTGTACAAAGCTTGGGAATTATAAACACATCTTCAAACAGCTCTTCCTAGGTAGAAAACCTGTTGTCGTTAGATTCCTGAAAGGACAGGAGCCAAAATGCTTCCTCTTGTGCATTTCAATTCTTAATCTTGACTAACCCCTGCGTGGGGTGAACATTCCTTGGTGGATAAGGCAACTTTGAAAGTGACCATATGCAACAACTGCAGATTACATTAAATAAAGAAAGTGTGACAATGACTTTTTTGCAGGGCACCATCCAAGCTGTGTTCCTAGCAGACAATATTTGACTTATGCTTGGACTAAACCAATAAACAGTAGAATCTGAGGACTTCAGATGCTCCACCAATTTTTATACACTGAAATAATCTTGTTTTGCAGATGGAAAACAAAGCACAAAGGGACAAAGATCAGAACTTAGGAAACGACCACTGATTTTGTTTGCTGTGATGCTTGCTGGCCAAGCCTAAGATTCTGACACTGTTTTTTTTTATCTTTTTTTAACAAGTGCTGCATAAATTGAGGTTTTCATTTGTGTTCAGGCAAAGATGAATTCTTGGTGTTCCTGAAAAATCAAACCCCAAATGTCACACTGGACTTCCAGAAAATGACTCACAGTTGTTAAGTTGAAATCTCTGATCTCAGTAACTTACTGGATGTCAAATCATTCTGCAAGATGGGGCATTGTTGTCACAGCAAATCTACTTGTGCTGGAGTTCTTCCAAGTTCTACCATTTTAGTTAACAAAAAGTAAATATTGAGCTGAGGCTTTATGGATAAGTAACAGCTGTGGTACAGACCTGCCTCAGTTGCCATCTGTTCTGCACACAGAATGTGACAGGAGGAGTGTGGAACATAGTACTTTGTTTCATAAGGGATGATTCATGCCTGTGCACAAGGAGGTAGGGGCAAAGTAGCTTGGGAAGGCTTAATTTGGTGTTTTCTACTTAAAAGTCTTTATTTTTAACTGTAAAATGAGCCAGTTGTCACATTGTGTCTAAATCACCTTGGGCACTGCTGGAACAGGACACCTTTAGCATTGGTGTAGCCTACTGTCATTTCAGTTTAAAGAGATAATTTGTTAGCTTAAACCTTGCTACTGCTTTCTGTGTCCATATGCTTCTGGAAGAAAAGACAGTGACATTCCCAGGAGTCCACACAAGTGCTGGATGGACATCAAAACTAAAACAAAGTGAAAACTTCCAGTCCTGGCAAATCTCTGTCCCTGTATCCTCATGGTTTGTTTTCCAATGAGCAGAGTAAGGTGATTGTGGAATCCAGGGAGCTGCTTGTTAACCCAGTCCTCTTTCTTTGTGCCTTTACCCAACTGTTAACTACCCAGCAAAGTGCTTAACAGGCTGTTTATGTGTGATTTGGGGAGGAATAGACCATTTATATAAGTTGGTAGATCACCCAGAATGTGTTCTTTTTGAATCTGTAGAGATAGGTGACAGACAGGTCAGGTATATTGGGCAATCAGCTGTGTTCTTTCCTCTATGTAACCTTTAGCCCACCTAAATAGATGGTTAGTTATGCAGCAGAGGGGAAAAAACAAGTATTTGTGCCAAATGTGATTCCTGAAGAGCTGGCTTGTGGTTGCTGAAATGTCCCAGGACACAACTTTCCACCTTGCTCAGGAAACAGGTGTCTGAAAGGTTCCTGCCAGAGGGGATGGTTTGTAGTTAGGAGCAAGTGGAAATAGCAAAGAGGGTTCTAAGGAGTTGGGTAGGGGTGTTGCTGTTACTTTTCACAACACTAACTGTGAGTCCCTGTGCTTAGCAGGGGCTTGGGAGAGAATTTGGGAGTTCCTGAGCTGTGGGCCTAGAGTACTGAAACTTCAGTGGGGATCCCTCACAATTCCCCTGCTGGATAGCCCTTGGCAGGCCTTCTGCATCCTCTCCTCTTCCCTCGTGCTGTTCTTTGGATATTCCTTCATTATCCACATCCTTACTTCAGCTGGCTGTTGCTTCCCATCCTGGATGCCCCTCTGGATCCTCGGTGTGAGAGGAGCACAAGGCATGATGGGGACATGGGACAGGAAAGGTGACAGATAATGCTGAAGGCCAGAGCAGCCCTCCAGTGAGGGACGTAGAAAATGTCCTCTTGAAAATCTGAGTATCTTTGAAATCTGTGGTGATTTAAGGACAGGCTAAATTTCCATAATATTTCCTGCAAAGCACAGTAGTACGCTCATTACTGAATTTCAGGTAGGAAATCTTTCCTCTTTGGAAAATCTCCTAGGTGTGAGAAGAGTGCAAAATTCATTACTAAGACCAGCAGGATTTTGGCATTGCTGAGGTGCAGCTCCCAGCTCTGTGCATGGTTTTCCCTTTGGAGACCTCCAGAAGGAAATCCTTTACTTACTCAATGTATTCATGATGGTGTGCAGCAAATTGATCACTGCTCCCTCTGGGAACTGTGGTAGAGGGGCACTGTTTTTATTTTCTGGCAGCAGTGCTCATGATCCTGTGTGAGTTGGTTGAGTTAGCAAATCTGACATTGGGTGCATTTCTTTCAAAAGTGCTGAATGTGTGATTCCAGCCGCCTCCTCTCTTTGTGCCTGACTTGCTGTATGTTGCTGTGGTGGAGAAGCAGTTGGCTAGGTACAGTTTTTAATTTTCTACTGTCTGGCAAAAAGAGTTGGAGTTGATTTTGGAAGTGTTATTTGTTTGGAGAGCCAAAGAGGTTAAGTTTTCCTGGAAATGAAAACACTCTGGTTTCTAGGTTGACATAACTGATTATAATTGTTGTTTTTGTCTTTCCAGAGAGACAAGAAGAGAAACTGAAGAATAACAACAGGGACTTGTCAATGGTATGAAAATTTAAAGCCAGTTCCCAACTGCTGGAGATTTCAGTCAGTTTTCCAACAAAAAGACTTTGTTCAATTGGCACACAAAGCTGCTTTTCCTCTGGAAAGGTCCTTCTGGATTTTCTCTAAATCACAAGAGATTTTAGTTTGAGCCACAGAGTTACTGCCTCATCTCATGCCAAACCTTAGCTATTTTCATCTTTATCAGTCTCCATGATGTTTTTTCAATGTAGAATTAATTTTTGTGGCTTCCTATAACTTTTGTCATTGTAATGATCCTTTGCTGAGAATCCCCTGGGAATCCCCCTGGTGGGTTTTATAGGCTTAAGGAAAAAATAAAACCAGCCTGTGCAAGGTGACAGGAAAATTCTTGAGCACTTTCTGGTTTTGTCCCCCTGAAGCAGCACTTCCCATCAGTGGCTGCCTTTGTACCCAGTCTCTTGGGGACTTCTGCAGTCACTTTAACAACCCCTCTGTCTCCTTTCCCCCTGCTGATTTCAGTCATCTGTACAAAGCCTGTTTTTAAGGGTGTGGGCCTGTTGTCTTAAATCTCTCTGACCTTTCTGCTTGCAGGTTCGAATGAAATCCATGTTTGCCATTGGCTTCTGCTTCACTGCCTTGATGGGAATGTTCAACTCCATGTAAGTATCAGCTTCCTGCAGTTTTTCTGAAATTTTTATGGTGAACATATTTTCCACCTTCCCTTCATCGCTTGAAGTGTTAAGAGTGACATTGTCCAGCCAAGAACCACAGCTAAATAAATGGATCCATCTTTCATCTGAAGATGTGGTGGTTTGGTCATCTCATACACTTTCTGCTCAAGAGGGAACATTGAGTACTGAGCACAGCCAAACTGAACAAATTGCATTTAGTCTAGACACAGCCTTAATATCTTTTCTACATGGGAACATCCTGATTAGGGCAAGTTTGGTGCATGTCAGGCAAACATCTTCAGTCTTCAGCTGCTTTGGCTTTGCTGTAATGGTGTGACCAAAGAATGCTCTTGCAAACAAAACTGGGTCAGCTCCCTTGCCCTTAGAAATGAGCTGTAATTGCAGAGTTTGTTGTTGCCCTACTTGAGGTAATCAGAGTCCAGATATAAACAGGTCCAGGCATGGGCTCCAAGCCTCACTTGTTTTAAAAGTGACCTGAGATGGGTGTAGTTTAAAAAAACAAGCAGACAAGAAACCCCAAACTGGTTTGCACAGTTATAGACAGCTTTGTTTCAGAGATGCAAATCTGAAAGGCTGTGCTTGGCTTTTAAAACTCGATTCACTTGAAATATGAACTGTTGGCTGTTAAATCTGAAGATGACATGAATATTTTAGGAGGCTGCTTGATATCTGGGCAATATCCTTGCCCTGCAAACAGGAATTTACACTCTTGGGCACCAAAGCCTTTGGCTTCTGTGCTGGCAGTCCCCAGGATACACTCTATTGTTATTTTACTGGAGATCTGTGGGTGGATAAATTGCAAACATGGGGTAACATAATAACAGAAGTGCCACTGTGTGGATCCTTTATTTATTCAGCTTAGTCAGACTTCAGCATTCTGAGCAGAGCAAAGCAGCCCTGCACTGGAGGATTTTAAAATTTGGGTGCAGTCTTGAGTCAGTGATGTCTCATTTCACTGCAGCCCTGAGCAGGGCTGGAGGTGCATCATGAGCAGTGAGGAGTCTGGGGGGGCATTTGTAGGGTTGCACTTGAGACCTCCAAGTGCTTGCCTTGCTCTTTGGTACAATATAAACACCAGCACCTGCCCCTAAAGCAGACTGAACAACGAAATAAAAATGCTTTATCCCACTGTGCCCCTTTCCTAGAGGGAGAAGAGGCAGTTGCTCTGAGTATTTTGTGACTAACAAGTACTACAGAACTTTAAGTTTGTTAAAAACTTTAGGAAGGGGTTGATTTGGGTTAAATTCTATATGGTTCCTCCTTCCATAGATAATTAAAAAAAAAGGTAGAAGAAACCAATAAGCTTCTACCAAGTTGTCTTGTTCCTCTTTTGAGGATTCCTGCCCACAGAGACCACGCTACTGAGCAGAGAATTGATGTCAGCTTTGGATATATCTTTTATTTAACTGCCTCTTTCTTTAGAGGCAGTCTGAGCAGCAGGAGTATCCAGGAGTATCCATGGAGGCACTTGTGGGTGTGGGAGGAAAAGGAGGAAAAGGGTGTCTGACACCTGCAATGGCTGTGGCCACGTTTGCTGCTTTTCCTGTTCTTGAATGAGTTAATGGCTGCTGGGAAAAAAGGAGCAGGAACTGTGTGGAAGCAGCACCCTTTGGACAGGTACTTTGCAGATGCTGCTACTCTGTCTGAGCACGTCACCATTGCCAAGTGCCCCTTTAGCCAAACTGGAAATCACCGGGATGATTTCCTGCTGTCATTCCTGGAGTGTCATCAGTACTGGGGCAGCAGGTTGGACCGTACTGGAAGGATGTGGAAGTGTCAGCAAGGCTGGTTTAAACCCAAAGAGCAGAATGCTGTGCCCAAGACAAACAGCTGAGTGACTGTTGTGGCTTAAGAGGTTCATTATGGCAGTGAGATCTGCAGCAGCAGTGGCCTCCAAGCCAGCAGGGATTTCACCTGGGGCAGGAATTACCTTCTGTGTGTCTCAATTTTCTCTTGCCAGGAACTTTTTCATGCAATCACTCCCCTGCCTTACTCTAAGAGTTGTGCATTTTGGTACCTCTCAATGACTGTGAAAACCTGCTGGAATTGAAAGCAGGTACCTCAGGGTGCTACTGCTGAAGTACTTGTCATTCTCACAGCAGGAATAACGCAGAATTTTAAGCCACTGGGGGATGTTCCAGGGAGATAAACATCCGTTCTGAGCTCTTTTGCCAAGCTGCCTGTGAGATGTAAACAAAGTTGGCGTGTGTTTGAGCCGTGGCTGTGTGAATGCATCTCCACAGGAAAGAAAGCTCGTTTAGGATCTCTTGAAACAAGAAACACCTGTTCGAAAATCAGCACATGCAGAGAAAATAACATCCAAATATGCACATGCTGATGAGGCATCATACACATCTACATCAAAAGATTGGGTAGACTGGTCTGCCTTGGGAGAAATCTTTGCTAAGTGGCCAAAATTCACACTCTGCCTGATGCCCTGGAATGTGGGCCTGGAGGGATTCCAGGAGCAGGACATGCCGCTCGGAATATGCGGTATCATCCTGCCTCTGCACTGCCTTCATCTCCACAGCTAATGCAGACCAACTGGGGCTGTGAAGTGTTCCCTGATGGCTCTCATGTGCATCCTGAGGAGCACAGCTGCTCCAGGGGAGGAAAAGGTGTCTTTGATTTATGCTCTGGTTTAAAAAATGCTGTTTTGCTTGAAGCAAAGGGTCTGTCTTGTTGCAGTAACTGCAGTACAGCAGGGTGACAGTCATTCATCTTTTATTGGAGTGCTGACTGTGTTCTGGGAAGTGATCTGCCAAATCTGACTTGGAAATAAAATGCACCAGAAAACTGCAAAATACCAAGATTTCATGAACCAGCAGCTTGTCCAGTTCATCACTTAAATCACTAGGAAACACTTTGATTATGGTAAAACTGTTCCTGAGGGAATCCTACCCTGTGGAGGGCTTGGAGAGAGAGATGTCTTTGTGCACCTTGGTGTAGTGTGTGGAGAGGGGCTGGAGAAGGCAGCAAGGCCTTTCAGCCTTCCCTGTGGTCTTCCCTGCTCTGGTGGCCTGTTGAAGGTGCTCACTTGTTCTTTCCATATCCAAAAGCTCTTCTGCTGTCTCCAGTGGTGATCCAGTGCTCTCTTTTCCAGATTTGATGGCCGAGTGGTAGCAAAGCTTCCATTTATCCCCCTCTCATACATCCAAGGTCTCTCCCACCGCAACCTCCTGGGTGAGGATTACACTGACTGCTCCTTCATCTTCCTCTACATTCTGTGCACCATGTCAATCAGACAGGTGAGTACACTTTCCCTGGAGCAGGGAAAGCATATCCCCATCCAGGACGAGGAGTAGTGCACGTGTAATCTTGGATCCGTTTGTGGTTTCTGTGTTTGGCTTCATTCCTGTGCCTCATATACAAAGCAATTCTAGGTTGGGATCATTAAAACAGTCGCTGTCCTGGATGGGCCTGGAAGACTTGGCTGGAGACTTGCACCAGGGCTCTGGGACAGAGTTGGCAGAAATGGATTCCTGACTTGTGTGATAACTTTGTGGATTGCCATACCAAGAGATTGTCTCCACCAGTAGCTGATCTAAATCCTGCTCCTTAGTAATTATGACTTTTACAGCAATATGTGCATATTTACAAACAGCAGCTTCTTTAGGGGAAACTTTCTAGGTGGCTTGCAGCTCTATAAAACTTTCATCAGTCCATCAAGTTGTCAGAAAAGTGATGAAAGAGTTAAAGCTGCTCTTTTGGGTTTGTCCTTCCTATTTTTGCTGGCTGTCTGATTTTTTTCAGAGTCTTAAGAATTGTACCTTTGGTGTCAAGTCTCTCCCAGCGTTAGGGACGTGGCACAGAGAGGGGGTCTGGTATGGTAAGCCAAGAGTAGGCTCCACAGAGCTCTCCAGCAAAGCTCCATAGTCCTGTCTTTTGGAAGAGGATGAGGATAAGGGACCTGTTCAGGAAGGTTCACTGGCAGCTCAAGTGGCAGAATGGCTCGTGAGGACAAGAGGGCCTTCCCCGTGCAACAAGAAGTCTATTTTGTTTTCCACTTTCCCCACAGGGTGCTGGGGATAGGTTAATATACTCTGGATGAATGCTGGTGCAACTAGCTGCAAATTACCTTCTCTTCTGTATTCATATTTCCCTTTTCTTTGATTCACTTCCTGAATTCTTGCTGCTTTTCTCCTTAATCCCCTTGTTGCTTTTCCTCAGAGGTGCCAAGGAAACTTAGACTAAGGGGCTTAGGCTTAAAGCAGATCAGCAAAGGGAGGTGGTGTGTAATGCCAGGAGCTGGGCTGAGCTTGATGGAGCAGCTCCATAAGTGTTCCTTTAGTCACAAAGTGCATGCTGGTGGATGGAATTCCCCATAGCCCTTTGTACTGGGTGTTTGTGCTGAGATGGATCCCAGTCTGGTCCTGTGCAAAAGCAGATAACGAATTGTAGAATCATTTATGCTGAAAGGAACATCTGGGGGTTCATCTGGGCACACTCACTCCAAGCAGGCCCAGCTTCACCAAAGGCCAGGCAGGGACTTCCTCACTCTCTTTGCTGCAAGACAAACTTTCACTTCCCAGTGGCTAGAGAAGGGTTTGCTGCTTGGAAAGCACTGAGACGTACTGAGCTCTTAAGATCACCTTCCAGAATTCTGGGATGCTGTGGTCTGATGCTGTTCCTTCAGGCTCCTGGCTGGTGCTGCTCTGTGTTACCTGTTACATGGAAAGTCCTTTCTTTTCAGTGTTGCAGATTATGACAGGAAACTAAATAGCACCACCAGCAAGATTCTTCCGCACCCGTTGGGTTGACTGGGGAACTCTTGCTGAAAAATCCCTCATTTGTTTTGTCCAAAAATATAATTCCTGTGGTTAATTCTAATGCTGGGTATTTCCTGATGTTTTATGTGGTGAAATTGGTGGGCACCATGAACTGAGGGGCAGAAATGCCAAGCTCTTTGCAGCGGGTTGAGCTTTCCATAAAACTTCTGGGAAAAAAAAATGCCCTTGTGCTTAAGAGTTCCTTATGATGTCCCTCTGGAGGAGGAGAGTGAGTTTATTGCTTTGGAGAAGGGTGTGAGACTGCAGTCTTCATAGTGCTGCCTTATCTACGTGATCATGGTTAACAATTCCTGCACTTCTCCAGCTTCAGGCAGCTCAGCTTCTTCCTCCTTGCTGCTCTAGGGAAGGGTAGGGACACCTTAGTTTGCACAAGAGGTCAAGACTGAAGCTGTGATTGCTGCTGGCATCCTGCTCTTGGCTTTATTGCTATTTGAAAGAACCTAGGTGATAACAGCATTTCGAAGAGGACTTCAGAGCTGTGACAGGCTGGGGGAGAGGGCAAGAAAGTAATTAAGGGCTTAAAATGGTGCCAAGAGACTTGCACTTCGTGCTTTCAGTGACCTTGGAGGTGAAGGCTTTGTGAGCCTTTGTATTTCACTGTGTGCAGAAGGGGAAATCTTGCCACGTTGGCTTCAAACAGGTGCTGGCCCAGGGGAGGACAAGTGCTGTGGGAGTTGGTGTCTGGCTTGATGCTGCTGACACAAGAGGAGGAGTGGAGATGTACCAAAAATCAGGGAAAAGGTTGTGAACAAACCAAGGAGACCATAGTCCCTCAGTCTTTCCTTAAATCCTGGAGCTGCCTGTGAAGACGGGGAAGAGAGATGTTCCTGTGGAGCTCAGGGGTAGAGCAGGAACTTGGGTATGTGGGAAAAACAGCGACCTGGTGGGAAATGCAGGGGAGTCTGCGGGGGTGGGAGGCTGCCTGGGTGGTGATTAAAGTGACATTAGTGGGACAGGCAGGAGCAGCATCAGGGACTCTCTTCATGTGGGGGTGATAAACTCTTCAAACACCGACTGGGAAGCTTTGCTGCCTGTGACCTGGCCAGCATCTCCCAAAATAGTCACCTCGCAGTGAGTAACTTCCTTTGCGCTGTTCCCAGCTCTCCCTGGCACGTAAATCCTGTCCCCTAGTTCCTCCTGCCTTCCTGTTTGGAGAGAGGAGGGTTGCTGGGAGAGGCCTTCCAAGGGTCCTTGAGCTGTTGGGTTTTCAGCTGGGAAAGTCTGCTGCTGGGCTGGGTGGGAGGTGCAGTGTCAGGGTTACATCCTCTGTCGCTGCTCGTGGTTCTGAGCTCCCAGCCTTCACCTGTGCTGTTTGGGAAGAGGGATATGCTGCTGTTCCTGGGGTGTTTGCTGCTCCTCACTTCCTTTTCACACGCATCTGAACTGTACATTAGGCTGCTTCTCACCGAAATGTATTCCCAGTGGGAAGGGGAGCCAGTAATTATCTCTGCTGCCAGCACTGAACTTTCCCACAGAGCTTGGTCTTAGGGCAGGGAGCCACTTGCTGCCTTGTCTGAGGTCCCTTCTGGGTTTGAAGACCACAGCAGGAGCAACTCCTGTGCTTCCTGCAGTCATTTGAGGAAAGATCAGAAGAGCTCTAATAAGGGATTTGGGTCCCTAAATATTACTCTTCCCTCCCTGCTCCTGAGGGTGATGGTCGTGCTTGTGTTGGAAGTAGACTCTACAGATTTCCTTGTCCATTGTTGTCCACAGCAGATGGGACAAGGTTTCTGCTGGACCTTGCCCCATCTTTGGTGTGTCTAGGTATGGATTTCAGGATTGCTGTCCAGCAAAACCTGCCTTGGAGCTAGTGTGTGATGCTTTCTGCCTTCCAGAGCAGGGGGAGTCTGCATGGAAGGGTAATGCTGGACAGTGTCTATAGTCTGGAATTCAGACAGACTGACTGTCATCTCCCTTCCTCTTGAAGCAGTTGGAATAAACTTTAGCACCTCTTTCTCCCTGCTAGAAGGAACGGGGAGGAGGCAGTGCATGGTTCCATGGATCCCTGCTAGATCTGTGCTCCGCGGGTGAGCCGCTAGGAAGCTGACAGGACACCGGTCCTGCGGGCTGCTGGCTCTGCAGCACCCTCTGCTGTGCTTGCTCTGTCCCTTGACTGCTCCCTTCTGTCCGTGCCTTGATCCAAGAAACACTGGAGGAACCACAGCAAGGAGTTAATGCTCTCATACATATTCAGGTGCTGAACATCAACCAGTGGCTGCTTTATGTATGCCACGGACTAAACGTGATGTAATTCCTCTTCATGTATTCCTTGTGTGTGGGTTGAAGCCTTCCTTTTCATAATCTAGCTGAAACGAATCTCGATTTTATTTTATTTTAGCTCCTGTGGAATTGCAAAACTATCCCTCCCTTTCCCCCCTCCCTTTCTCCCCTTTTTTTTCCCCTAGTTTATTCTCCTTCCATGATAAAAAAATTTCAAGACCTCTGTGACCTTGCTGTCTGACCTATCCTGACAGTTATTTTGGAGAGGACATTCAGGTTTGAAGAGAATCCTTCCTTCTTTTGTTGTTTTGATAGCCAGCACTCAGATGGTGACACGAGGAGGACACAGTTGTTTTCTTCTTTCCCCTGCATCTCAGATGTCCCTGTTTTGCCAGCACTGCAGGAGCACCATCTTGAGCTGGAGTTCCTTACAGTGAAGGATGAAACTGAAACAACTGAAGGCTCTTTGTAGTTGCAGTGTTGTGAAATTTAAAAGAAATTTCCCAAAAATCAAGAAAAAC
The DNA here is from genome assembly GCF_031753505.1 of Anomalospiza imberbis. Lineage (NCBI taxonomy): Eukaryota > Metazoa > Chordata > Aves > Passeriformes > Viduidae > Anomalospiza > Anomalospiza imberbis. Next base: position 2,816,417 of record NC_089689.1, on the reverse strand, counting down.
ATTAAAATTTAAATATTTTGCTGTGATTTTTTTTTTTTTTTTTGCTTATGCCTAGCTCTGCTAATTAGCTCTTCCCCTGTTTGTTGTTTTCCACTGAAACACCCCGCTCGGATGCAGATGAGGTCATCTCAATAGTCAGGTTTTGGGGTTTGCTCCATATGTCCTGTTATCCTGCATGTCTCCAGCGCCCCATTGTTTTGTGTGCAGCACTGGCATTCATGTTAATTCTGGGACTAAGCTCCTGACTTGCACTTGGCACACGCTCTGGTTGCCATGCTGCTGTCCCAAATTCCAGCTGCATTAGGAGACTCCAGCTCCCATGGCCACCACCAGCAGTGCTTTCTGGAATTTGGGAAAACGGAGGGCTGCAGGGTCTGCCTGTGAGCAGGCACTGGGAACCTGCACTGCAGTTAAATTGCAGTGGTATTTTATGTAAACAGTGTGTGTAAAGACAGCTGGCTGTAGCTGGATATGGGAAAGAATCCTCGTCCAAAATATGGATTTGGTGTTCAGGGGCTTTTGTTGAGCTGGGGAAGAATGGCCCAGCCATTCTTGTCTGGCTCCATGCTGAGCTGTTTGAACATATAAGGAGAGAGGTTCAATGTACAGTAGCCAGATGGGTTAAGACTATGTGTGTGAGAACCTGAATCTGTTGAAACAAGTGGGAAGGTTTTACTTGTGCTGCTGAAGAGAGTCCAGCAGAGGCCACAAGGATGATTTGGGGTCTGGAACATCTCTGAAGAGGAGAGACTACAAGAGCTGGGCCTGTTTAGTCCAAAGAGAAGACTGAGAGGGAATCTTATCATATGAGTATCTCAAAGGTGGGTTTCAAGAGGATGGTGCCAAAACTCTTCAGTGGTACCCAGCAACAGGATGAGGAGCAGTGGCCATGAACTAAACCACAAGAAGTTCCACCTCAATATGAGGAAGAAATCCTTTACAATGAGGGTGGCAGAGCACTGGGGAAGGCTGCCCAGGGAGGGCGTGGGGTCTCCCTCTCCGGTGACACTCCAAACCCACCTGGATGTGTTCCTCTGTCACCTGCTCCAGGTCACCCTGCCTTGGCTGGGGGGGTTGGACTGAATGATGTCAAGAGGTTTTTTTCCAACCCCAGCTATTCTGCGAGCAGAGTCGGGATTTCTTCCTCTTTGTTTCCCTTGCCACACTGACGTACCGTGCTCTGTGCTGTTCTTGCAGAACATCCAGAAGATGCTCGGCCTTGCTCCTTCCCGGGCTGCCACCAAGCAGGCAGGAGGCTTCCTTGGCCCCCCACCTCAGGCAGGGAAGTTCTCCTGAAGCACAGCCCTCACGGGAAGCCTGACCAGTGCACCAAGACTGCCTTGGGGAGGTAACAGCACGGGATTCTGCACCAGGCATCGCCTGTCTGGAACCCGGCTATGCAGTATTGCCATCATCATCCATTTGGACTGTTCCACCAGCAGTTGTTCGTTCATCCAGCCAAGAAACTTCTCTCGGAAGATAACGCGACCTTTGTTTCTGAGTAATAAACGGCATGGGCATGTTAATTTATGTTACCAGCGTCTCTTAATTGGGTGGCGGGGAGCGGGACCTGGCAGCCGGCACGCCCCGGGCGGGGCGGGCCCTGGCGGTGAAGAGGCGTCGGAGGGAGAGGCGGCGCCCCGCGGCCGCGGCGCCTCACGGGATCCCGCCGATGCTGGCACAGGCCCGGCTGCCGAGCCTCCTCCTCCTCGTCCCCCGGCTGCGCTCGGTCTCTCCCGGCCTCGCCACCATGAGCTCCGCCACCGGCACCGTCACCGTGCAGCAGCCCCTCAACTACCGCGCGGGCGCCCGCGTCCAGCCCGCCGACGGCGGGCAGCTGGAGGAGGTGTTCGAGCCGGCCACAGGTAGCGGGGATCGCCGGGGGCAGGGAGAGCTCTGTGCCTGCCGGGCCCGGTGTCCTCGGCTTTCCCCCAGCTCACCTGGGTGCCGCCTGTGCGGGTGTCCTGCTGCTCCTGAGCCGCCCCTGAGCTGCGGTGGCTGAGCTCTGCCTCGGCGTTTGGCCGTCATCGTTCTTTATGCAGAAATCGGCTCTCGCTCTGTCACCGGTGCAAAACGCGGTGACTTTGGCAAAACCCCGCGATTGAAATAGCTCTGTGATTGTGTACTTGTAGTTATCGGTATGCAGCGTTCAGCAGAATCGCTTCTAAGTGTTGTACCCTCCTGGGGAATGTGTAACGAGAGGCCTGAAGAGGGTGGTAGAAGTGTAACAAACCCAACTGAAAACCCAGGAATTTTGTAGCAACTGGAGGTAATTAGTAACCAGAACACGACTGTGGGGAATGTCAGCTCTTTTAGTTCGGCCCAGCTGAATTGCAGCGCCTCTTCTGTGGCTGATTACAAACCAGTGGGTTTCAGTGGGAAATTCTGTGCCTGGTATAGGTGGCTTGACTGAAGTATGTGAGGTCTGGTGCAAGATCAGTCACGTTCTGGGCCCCTTTTCTGAGATTTCCATCTCATTTATTCCCTGTTTAAAACGTGCCCAGGTCGTGTGCTGTGCAAGCTGCCCTGCTCTGGGGAGAAGGAAGTTGATCTGGCTGTGCAGAGTGCAAAAGCTGCCTTTAAAATATGGAGCCAGATGTCGGGCATGGAGCGGTGCCGAGTGATGCTGGAGGCTGCCAGAATTATTCGGGTATGTTGTGGGGGGAGAGGGTGGTTCTGTCTCTGAGCTTCCTTCTTATTGTGGCTCTTGGAGGCTTCAGCAGGACTTGCAGAGCTCCAGGAGTTGCTCGGGAGTTAAAACCCACCTTTGGCCAGAAGAGACAGGAGGCTGCCTCAGGCAGGGCTTTGCTCTTATCGCTGGAGTCAGCATCTGTGCCTGCAGCTTTGGTCTTATCACTGGATTCAAGGCCAGTGTGTGCTTTCTCAGCTTAATTCTGTTGGAAGACATTAAACTGAAGTGACCCATTTGGCATCTTGCAGGGTTTGTGATTCTTTTAACTGCTTCAGAGATTAAATTTCACTGCACACAGTTTCAAAGCTGAAATTGCATAACTGGCATTGCTGAACTTTTGGCTTGTCAGAGGCTGTTGTTACATGACTGGAATGTGTCCTGGCAATAAGAGAAAGTAGGAGTACTGGTTTTTATCTATCAGATAATACACATGGGGAGGATGCACATGAGTGAGGTTTAACACAGACGCCTTTCTAAGATAACAGGTTCTTGGGCATCATAGTTAATCTCCATCAAGGTACACATCTGTAAGAGCCCAGACTTTCCCCAGTGTGTGCAAGTCATGAGAAAACTTTCCTTTATGCCAAACTTTTGCTTTTGCCAGACTTCCAGAGCAGAGTAATATTTCTGCCTGGGAGATGCACAGTTAAAGGATGCTTCCCAGCTGCATTGCTTTGTCCCTCTTCACTGGCCTCTGGTTCCATCCTGATCTTGCTGTTTGCTCTTTCCAGTTCAGTTCTGCGAATTCTAATCATTGTTTGCCAGCTGGCTTTTAAGTTCATGTTTGTTCATCTTTTAGATAAACAGGGATGTTAAACAAGACTGGACCAGCAGTGGACCCCAGCAGCTTTCCCTTTGACAGTGCCCTGCGCTCAGTCGCCATGGGGACGCTGATAAACAGCAGTTGGGAATGTCCCTTTTGGAGATAACCGTTTCTCACAGCAGGATCTTGTTTGGGATTTGTGTGCTTGTGAAGCAGCTGTCTCCTTGTGGGGTTCTGCTCCAGGCTTCTCTTAACATGTTGTCTCTGTCCTGTGCCGCTCACAGGAGCAGAGGGAGGAAATTGCCACCATGGAGACCATCAACAATGGGAAATCCATCTTTGAGGCCAGAGTGGACATCGACATATCCTGGCAGTGCCTGGAATATTACGCAGGGCTGGCAGGATCTCTGGCGGGTGAGGATGTTACTGGAGTTTGCTCTTTGCTCTCTGTCCCACCTTCCCTGGTAGCTCCAATGGCACAAAGCCATCTTTGCTGCTGATTTCTCTGAGATGCACCATTCCTGAAGATCTTGGAAGGGTTCTGAGAGGTCTCTGCCCAATGCTGCCATGCTCTTTGGGCACTCACACACCATCTGTGAGCTTGCTGGGTTAAAACTGTGTCTCCCAGGCAAAGCCAGACCTGACCCCTGGGGGCTCTGATCAAACAAGAAGGGACTTTGCTCTTTTCTACATTCTGGCTGTTTCTTTGCAGGTGAACACATCCAGCTGCCTGGGGGATCCTTTGGGTACACTCGGAGAGAGCCACTTGGGGTGTGTGTTGGGATTGGAGCCTGGAATTACCCTTTCCAGATTGCCTGCTGGAAGTCTGGCCCGGCCTTGGCTTGTGGTAATGGAGCCTTTCTGCCCACACCAGTGTCTCTTCAAAGCCAACTGATCCTGTGGGGCAGAGTGATTTCTGGGATGAACTCTACGATTACCTTAAAGCGTTGAAGGATTAGCAGAATGTTCAGGCTGTTACTCTGGCAGAAAGGGAAGGAAAAGGGAAGGAGGAACATGTCAGGTGTCAAGAGGTTGGGAGTGCATCCAGAAAAACACTGATAGCTTGGCTTTGTACCAGATGGGGAAGGTCTCTGGAAATGTCTGCAGGGCTGCATGCAGCAGCCCCATCTCCCCCAGCAGGAAGGACACCCTTAGTTGCTGGGATCATCTGGAAGTGTTTCCTCCTCTTTTGGGGGAAACTTTTGGGGTCTGTTGAGACAAACTCACAGTGTGGGGTGAGGATTGTTTTTGTTTCTTCCCTGAAGCAGTTTGGGTGTTAACCCCTACCTTGCCTGTGTCTGGGTTCCCTTAGGCAATGCCATGGTCTTCAAGCCTTCACCCTTCACCCCTCTTTCTGTGGTGAGGTTGGCAGAGATCTTCACAGAGGCCGGAGTGCCCAAGGGGCTCTTCAACGTGGTGCAGGGTGGGGCTGCCACGGGCCAGCTCCTCTGCCAGCACCCAGATGTGGCCAAAATCTCTTTCACTGGCAGTGTGCCAACTGGCATGAAGGTAAAGGCACCCTGAGAGGTCTGTAGTTGATACCTCCTTGAGCTTTTCTGCACGGGGCTTGTAGAGGTGGGGTGTGGGTCAGCTTTTTTGGGGCTGGGCAAGGAGCTCACAGCATGGGCAGGGTCATGCTGGGGATCCAGTTAACCTGCTGGGCATGAGCTTGGGAGAGAAACCCCTTCACTTCAGCTTCACTTGCTTAGCCCCTGGTTGCAGTGAAGTCTCTGAGCTGCTCAGGTGGGTGTTGATGTTGAGAGGAGAGATTACATGAAACAGCAGCACTAGAAAAATGTGGTTCTGGCTGCTCTAAAGCACTAAAGCTGCATGCAACCTACTGTTTTTAAGCAAGGGGGTAGTTTTTTTTGAGTTTATCACCCTCAATTTATTATTCCAAAATTCAAGAAGGACTTTTGGGAATAAATTCTGAGTTGAAGGCGGGGAAATGTTGTCCTGTGAATGCTCCCTACATGTGTGTACCTGTGAGTTGCAGTGACAGATGGCAGCTACAGCTGCCTGCAGCTTACACTGGGCATGAGACTTCCTGCAAATGCCTCTCCAAGTTTTGTTGGTTTTATCTATCAAAAACCAACCCCCGAACCCTCTGAGGCCGTCCTCAGTCTGAACTCGCCACATCTAGGGAGCCCAGCTTGCCCTTTGAGCTGCTTCTCTTGTTGGTGAATGGTCCTTTGGGTTTCTCTTGCCTCTCCCACCAGCCTCCCCTTGGCTAGTGGATCACTTATCTCTTGTGTCCTTGTTCCCCTCAGATCATGGAGATGGCAGCTAAAGGGATAAAGCCAGTCACCCTGGAGCTGGGGGGCAAATCCCCCCTTATCATCTTCTCAGATGCTGATCTGGAGAATGCTGTGAAGGGAGCCCTCATGGCCAACTTCCTGACTCAGGGCGAGGTGTGTGTCTGTGGGGCAGGAGTGCTCCTTCCCAGAGAGGCAGGGTGGGGGCAGGGTCGGGCAGTGGGGCCAGCCTGTGACCTCCTGTAAGTGAGGGATGCCCTGAAGCTCCCATCCTGCCACACCTTTCCCTGTGCAGTGTCAGAAGGGATGCCCTTGCAGGAACCAGGGCAGAGTGTCCCAGCAGAGTGTGCCTTAGCCACAGGACACACGTAGCCAGTGTCCTGTCCTTCCCAGACATGGAGCCTCCCTGGCACCAAGCACCCAGCTCAGCACTGCTGCTTCCGTGCCCTGGGCACCAGTGTGGCACTCACAGGTCAGGAGAAGCTGTGCTGGTGTCCCTTGGAGGGGCAGCAGGGTCCAGCCCGGTGTGCTGAGCCTGAGGACAGGCTTCTGTCCTTCCCAAATTCGGGATATCCACCCATGCTGCAAGTTTTGTGTAATCCTGTTGGCAAATTTGCTCAGCAAGGTCATTTCTGGGAATTCAGGAGTCAGCTCAAGGTCTCTGCTGCTGGTGACCTGATGCGTTTTTGCCACCTGGTGGGATCAGAACCACGGTGTCCAGCAAGGACTGTTCAGTGTAGTCACGGCCCCAGGGCAATCTCATTGTGTTCCTTGTCCCCAGGGACAAGTTAGCTGCTGTGGAGGGGCTTTTCCAAGAGCCTCTGGAGCAGGACCCAAGCAGGGAAGGACAGTGCAGTGCTGTGTTTCCTATTCTGAGCTGCCTGTCCTGTGTCCCAGGTGTGCTGCAACGGCACCCGGGTGTTTGTGGAGAGGAAGATCCTGGATACCTTCACAAAGGAGGTGGTGAAACGCACCCAGAAAATCAAAATTGGAGACCCTCTTCTGGAAGACACACGGATGGGAGCCCTCATCAACCGGCCCCACCTGAATCGTGTGCAGGGCTTTATCAAGCAGGCAAAGGAGCAGGTGAGGGGGTGGTGCTGCCTTGTGACTGCCCTGAAATGTCTGTCCTGTTAGATAAACACACTGCCAGCTGCCCTCCTGCCCTGTGCCTTCCCAGTTAAGCTGGTTTTTTTCTTTTTTTGTGGTTTTTTTTTTTTTTGGGGTTGTTTTTGGTTTACTCAGTGGGTGTGTTGGACCACTAGATACAGAAGTCTGTGGGATCTGATGGGATGCATCCTGGGGTTCTCAGAGAATTAGCTGATGTAGTTGCTGAGCCATTTTCCATGATACTTGAAAAGTCATGGCAGTCAGGTGAAGTCCCAAGTGACTGGAAAAGGAAAAGCACTCATTTTCTAAAAGTGTGGTGGACAAGAGCCTGGGAATTGCAGACCTGTCAGCCTCACCACTCTGACTGTGGAAAGATCATGGAACAGATCCCCCTGGAAGTTTTGTTAAGGCACGTGGAGGACAGGGAGGTGATTTGAGCCAAGTACAGGGTGCTGCACCTGGGTCAGAGCAACCTCTGCTATCAATCCAGGCTGAGGGATGAGCAGATGGAGCAGCCCTGCAAGGAAGGACTTGGGAGTGCTGGTGGATGAGAGGCTGGACATGCCCCAGCCATATGTGCTGGCACCCAGAAATCCCCAGTGCCCCGGGCTGCATCCAAAGCAGTGTGGGCAGCAGGTGAGGGGGAATTCTGCTCTGGTGAGACCCCACTTCAACCTCTGGAATCCTCAGCACAGGAAAACACGTGAGGAAAGGCTGAGAGTTGGGGTGGTGTAGCCTGGAGAGGAGAAGGCTGTGGGGACACCTGATTGCAGGATTTCAGTTTATAACAGGGGCTTATAAGAAAGATGGGGACAAATGTTTTAGCAGAGCCTGCTGGGATAGGCCAAGGGCCAGCCAGAGCTGGGCAGGATGCTCCTGGATGTGCCTGCATCCCTTCCTCTCCTGGCTCTTTTCCAGGGGGCAGAGGTGCTGTGTGGTGGGGACCTGTATGTGCCAGATGACCCGAAGCTGAAGAATGGCTACTACATGCGGCCCTGTGTGTTAGGTATGATCCATCTCAGTTGTGGTACCATGGATGTTGTGGGATTTCTCCTGAGAAATGAGTTCAGCTTTGTAACCTGGCTCTGTGATGTCCCCAGCGTGGAGGGACACTTGGATGGGGGTCCTAGAGAAAGCTGAGGCTTCCAAGAACTGCATCCAGGGAAGTCTGTGCTGTTGGATGGCCTGACAGGAATGGTGCTGTTGGTGCTTTTGAGGTGCAGGGTGTGCCTGGCTGCTCTGCCATGCTGAGTGCTGTCTCCAAGGCTGTGTGGGTTGCTGAGTGCACAGGCTGTGCTGCTGCTCTTCCTCCTGAAGCATTTGTCACCCTTCCCTTGCAGGGAACTGCAAGGATGACATGACGTGTGTGAAGGAAGAGATCTTTGGGCCTGTCATGGCCATCCTGCCCTTTGACACGGAGGAGGAGGTTGTGGAGAGAGCCAACGCCACTAAATTTGGCCTGGCAGGTGGTGTCTTCACCAGGTATGACTGGGCAGTATTGTGGAATCATTCTGGGGAGGAGAAATACCGCAGTGATTGACTGTTCCTCTTGCAGTGCCTGGGCATGGGTATCCTTTCCCTGACAAGCTGAAGCAAGGGATTGCCAAAAGGGCAATCTGTAAATGACTGCACGGCTCCCTTTTTTTCCTGAAGTGTTGGGTGGGCCCAGCTGTCCCTTGGGTTCCTCCCATCCTGGCTTGGCCTGCTGCCTGCCTTCCTGCCCCTCCAGGATGCATCAGGAGCCTGCTGTGCTGCTGTTGGCTGCTTGCCCCACTCTGTGTTGCTGGTGTCCTTGTCCTGCTCTCTTGAATCAAATGCACTTGGAGCATCCTTGGGAATTGGTGCTGCCTCCTTTGAGCAGGCAAAGACAGAGTAGGGCAGGCTGGACTCCAAAAAGCAGCGTGGCCTGCTGGCCTTTCTCCAGTGGATGTTGCCTGGCAGGGAAGGAGGGGATCCAGCTGAACTGCTCTTTTCCTGCAGGGATATCCAGAAGGCTCACAGGGTAGTGGCTGCTCTCAAGGCTGGGATGTGTTTCATCAACAACTACAACGTCAGCCCAGTGGAGCTGCCTTTTGGGGGATACAAGTCCTCAGGTGAGCTCTGTGTGACCTCCCCTGGTACATGCCAGCTCCAGGGGGGTCACTGGCACTGCCTGGAGCTGTGTCCTCACTGCAGCTCTTCCCTGCAGGATTTGGCAGGGAGAACGGCCGGGCAGCCATCGAGTACTACTCACAGCTGAAGACTGTCTGCGTGGAGATGGGGGATGTGGAGTCTGTGTTTTAGTGCCTCTGGGGCCTGCTCAGGGCAGCATCGGGCAGCTCTTTCCTGCCAGCCAGAGATGTGGATCATGAACACAGCAATAAAGTACCCTACAGCTGTCAGTGCCTGGGGGGAAGCTGAGCTGGAGAAGCATTTAGCCACCCTGCTCCCGCAAGGAGGGGTGGACACAGGGCCCAGCTCTGACCTGGCTGGTGGTGGACAATGGGAAGCTCAGAGCAGGAGGCACCAATCTGGCTTTTGACAGCAGCTCCTGCAGCCACAGAGGCTTGTCAGTGGCCAGGCCCAGGCTTCCCAGGCTGTGTGCCTTGATTCCCATTGCCTTCCACCCTCCATCAGCTTCATTTCTGGCTTCTTAAAAGGTAGGACCCTGCTCAATGCAGGTATCAGCTCTTGGACACAATGATATCCTGTAACTATCCTGACCCTGTCTATTCTGTAACCACATAAAAGCCTTAAGTGTAGCATTGTTTATTCCCTCTAGACCCTTGGTAACCTCAAGTTTTGGTTTTTTTCTATCTGTACCTTACAAGTGAGACAAAACATTGTGGGGAGGGTTGGCTGATGCTGCCTGGCCCTGAGAATCACCTCTACATCAGAGTGGTGGTGAGCTCCAGCACAGAATAGTGAAAGTTATCTCACTTCCTTCCTGTAAACTTACTGTTCTTTATACACATGATGAAGCAAAAACTTCAATTGTTTTCTTATGTCTTTTTTTAGCAATCAAATAAATAATTATTCTGGAACATCTTCTCAGCGTGACATGAACTGAGGGGTCCAGAAATGGGGTTGTTGCTGTATGGGCTAAATGAGCTGCAAGGTGGCTTTTTGATCAGTAAAACCATAAAAGCTAGAAGGAGTATCTCTGCCTGACAGACAGATTTCTGTAGTCCTACAAAACCAGAGTAGTTCTAGCATTCTGCAGAGCTTCTTAAGAAAACCCTCTGTAACTTTAGCATGAAAATACAGAATGGACAACTACCTTTTATTGAGAAAGAAAAGTGAAAAAACACAGGAAGCCAAGTGTTCTAAAGGAAAACATAAGAAAAGTCCCTTTAGCTTCTGCAGCCATGCTGGCAGACCCAGCCCAAGTGCTGGCAGGCTGAATAGATGCCTGTGCCCACCAGCCCAAGGAGTGCCACGGAACCAAGGGCTCCTCTCCTTCGGTTTTTGGGATCTGGGGAAAAAAAAAAAAAATTGTCAGTTCACTGATAGACTAGCCCAGCCTGGAGATTGAAGAAGGAGCAAGAACTAAAGGGAAATCCCCAGGGCAAAACAGCTCAGGCCTCTTAGGGTAGGCATCCCTGCTGGATGAGAGCTCTTCCCAAGAGCAGGAAGAGTGTGCTGCAGTGTTGGCAGACCTGTACCCTTTCCTCCACCCCTGGCTGGGAGCAAAGAGGCCTGAGGTCACTGTAGGAGACCTGAGTCTCAGCAGTGTGTGCTGCAGGGTACAGTCCTACCTCCTGTGTAGTAGCCATAGGCATAGAGGAGCCTCCCAACGATCCAGGCAATGCCAAGCCCTGTGGCCACTCGCTGCAGAGAAAAGAGAAGCATTAAAGGCTTTGGAGGCTTGAGCAAAGTCATGGAAGCAACCAGGTGCTCAATCTTATTTCACCTCTAGCCAGGTAGTGAGCCAGAGCAAGGACCAGGATTGTGGAGACAGCTGCTGCTCCAAGCCCTGCTCCAGTGCCTCCAGCAGGTGTTCCAAACTTCCACCTTGACTCTTCATTTAGAGCTCGCTCTAGCATGGCTCCCATTTGCCAGATGTGCCTATGCTGCTTCCTTCCCTCTTGGAAAAGAAGTCTGTCTTCAGGAAAGACATCATTTGTCTTTTGATGGCAAAGACACAGCTACTGGATTTGGCCTCTCCCATGTGCCTGCCTCCTCCCAAGTTGTCTGCACCTTTCAGTTAAAAGTAATCCAGGCTTTTGTTGACTTCCTTTGGCAGGGCTTGGAAAAACTGGGGTGAAGGGATTCTTCCTGCTCAGTGACTGGAGGCTGCAAATGCTTTGCTTTGTCTAACAAGGCACCTCTAGGGGAAGGACTATAATAGCTGTAACAGCAGTAATGAGTTTATTACTTGTGATTCTCCTGCAGAAGACCTTCTACAACTCAATTTTAAGAAGGGGAACTGCTCTTAATGTCTGATGTGGCTACTGAAGGGGCTGTCTTGGGCTCCTGCCCCCCACCTTGCCCAGGTCAGGGAGCCAGAGCAGAGTTCTGCATCACTTACCGGGTGGTAGAGTCCACCAGTGCCTAAAAAGAACAGGAAGGCAGGGTAGACTTCCAATCTGAAAATAAAAGTGAGGAGGCTGTGTTTGTGCTCAGGTTGCTTACAAAGATGAAACTCTAGAAAGGCAGAAACTGCAACATTCCCTGCCAAGGGCATTTTGGGCTCATTACGAGTCTCTGTGCTCAGTGCTGTGGCTGAGGAAAGAAGCACACACAGTTTTAGGGGCCTCCTCCCAGCCTGTGCCTCTCTCCCAGGACACCCACCCACTCTTTCCATTTTGTTCCCTAAGCCACTCTAAACATTCCCCAGGAGTTATGCTTCCCAGCACCCCTCTGATGTGCTGTTGCAACCTGTCCACAGGAGCTGGGTGGACTTTGGCCTCTCCCCAGGGAGACCTGGGCAGCACAACAGATCAGCACCTTCTGGAAACAAGATTCCTCACGTCTTGAGATCTACCCATGGGAGCAAATTGGTGGGCACTGGGGAAGAGGAGATGACTTCACAGCACCATTCCGCAGTTTAAGGCGTGGGAAGGAGCCAGCACAGCCTTTCTGCTAAGCTCTGCAGGGCTGAGCCTGGATCAAAGCAGAGGCAGCAGCACCTCTGGGGCTCGGGCCCTGCCCCTCAGCCCAGTGTGTTCCAAGGCCCCCATTCAAAGGCGTCACTCACGTGTTCTGGTGCGCGCGCTGGATGCAGTTGAATATCTGCCCGTGTTCAGGGTCGGTGCTGTACATGGCTGGGTACTGCCAAAAAATAAACCAGCAGCAAAGCATCAGCAAGTGAGGCCTGCAGCTCCTCTCCCCAGGAGCCCAGGGCTGCCTGGGTGCTGCAAGACCAACCTGCAGTGGCAGGTAAGAGGCTGTGCCTGCCCTGGGGCCCACAAAAGCTCTGTTCAAGGTCACCGCCTTCCTGGAGCTGCTGCCTGGCTGCAGAGGCTTCCCCAGGCCTCAAATCTAGCCCTCTGTGCACCACACACACTGGGGACATTTGTTCCAATCCTGACTCGATGCAGCAGGAATGGGATCACCCCAACAGGCAGCTGGAGCTGCCCTGGTGCCCCCCCTCCCCGTTTGTCACTTCCATGAGTGAAGAGGTGAAAGAGCAAAGGAGAAGTGCTTTGTGCTGAAGCCAAGTGGCACAGCAGCCACTGCATGCCATGGCCCTGACTCACAGCTGTCCCCACCCAGCCCACAGCTCTGCCTGCCATAAAGGCTCCCCAACAGATGCTAAGGGAAGGTCACTTGAAAGACTTGTGACAGGGCACACATGCTCCCCCTGAGTTTGAGAAACCCTCCTGTCACTTTTGTGCCACTATGACCCCTTTCCCCCCAGTGCTGCATCAAGTCTTATTTGCAGGGAAAAAGGGCCAAGCAGTTTCTTGCCCATCAGTGCTGCCAAGCTCAAAGCCACATGCTTTCAGCTTAGTGCCGAGCACCTGATGTCCCAAAGCCCAGGCTGTGTTATCCAAATCCCTGGAGCTGCTTTCTGGAGAGCCATGGCAGCTCCATCCCTTCTACATCTGTGTGGTGGGGCAGGAAATGTCAGCAAGCCACCCCAAACCGATCAAGCAGTCAGCAGACTGGCTCCAACCTTGCTGTGCCCTCAGTGAGCACTCACCTCCACATGGTACTTCTTGCGGGCCTTGCCCACGTTTATGGCGAGGTGCATGACCAGGACAAAGCTGGCAGCCCCGGTCAGCATGACGTAGCCATATTCCTTGGAGAGAACAGCCATCGTGGTGCTGCCAGAGAAAGGGAGCCCGTGAGTGTTCTGGAGAAGTGGCAACACGTCATATAGGTGCATGGAAGAGCGGCTGAACTTGGACCCCAAGAGCTCCCAGCACAGGAACTAGCTGAAGGAATCTGTACCTTTTGGAGCCTGCACAAACCAGGAGTTCTCTTGCATAGTTCCTGTCAAGCAAGACTCAAAATCACCTAAGCATTGGTGGGAAGTGGTGTCTGGAGAACCTTATTGCAGCCTGGGCAGAAACTCATGGGCCTTTCCAGCCCCAGAGCTAGGGGCCACCAAATGAAGTCAGTTTATTTCCAGCCTGTTCCCCAAGAGAGATGTTTCTTCATGCACTGGGAACCACACCTGTGGAACTTGCCAAGGGACATTGTGAATGCAGGCACTTCTCATAAATTCAACAGGAAACTGGGAATAAGAGGTAAATTGGGAATTATAACAGAACCTGGCTCAGAAATCCCCTGAGCTGGAAGGAGCTGGGCTACATCAATGATTAATTTGTACTGCTAAGGTCACCCTTATATAAAATACTAATAAAACCCACCACAGCAATAAGTGAACTTTTGGGTAAAGAGCCACTGGCCAGATGACCGATGCTCTGCCCTGCAGCTCCCAGGAAGCCTCTCAGAGTCACAAACTGGTGAACAGCTCCAACAACACACAGCTACTGCCATTTACAAACGTCTGCACCAGTGGCCAAGGGACACCAGGGCCCGTGTGACTTTTGTTTAATGGTTTTGTGCTCCCTCATGCAGGCCTGAGACAGAAGCATGGGGCAGAAGGTGCATCCTGCAGCCTCTGCCATGCTGCCCTACATTCCACATTCTCACTCTTTCCTGCTCAGCAGCCCCCATAAGCCTGCCCCGCTCCACACAGAGCACTCTGGCTCCCTCCCTGCTGCCAGAGAGCACAAGGGCCCTTCCCCACAACCATCTTGCACAACCCCAAACCTCAGACGCCTGTCTGGGTGACCTTGGAGGGTGCTGCATGACAGAGCCCAGCAGAGACCCCTCTCCAGCACCGGGAGAATTCTCTCAGTCAAACCCCAGTTGGTGTCTGTCTCCAGATGGTGCCTCCATGATGTAGTGAGGTTTTGGTGTCCCCCTGCACTGACCCACCAGCACAATCTGTCAGTGTGGGGAAAAACAGGCCAACTCAGGGACCTGCTGCAAAGTCTTCCTCTTGCACCCCCCACAAGGGATCTTTGGGGACCAGAGGGTTTTATTTCTCATTTGCAGAGGATTATCATTGATGGAGCAAGGTGAAGACAACAGCTGGCTTTGTCCACAGGAAGTGAGGGAAATAATTATCAGTAAGAATATTAAAACCCTGAAGTAATGAAGAAAACCCAGCTGCATGCACCTGTAATTGAGGTTAGAACCTGACAGGTGACACACTGAAAATAGAACATGTAGAGCAGGTTGGTGGTCACATTTCCCCCTTCAAATTACAAGGTTCTTGGAGAACCAGGCATTTTATCTTCCAGCACTAAGTTAAAATCTGGGGGTTTACCTTGGGAGCAAAGAGCACGGCAAAGCATTAAACCGGGTGTGTCATAAAACTGCTGCTCTTACACTACTGCTATCAAAGCATATCTCAAGCCTTTGCTCGTGTCATTTCGTACCATATAAAGCACTCCAAAGTCACCAGGACTCCCACGGTCGTTTCCGGATTGTGGTGCCCGGAGCGTTTCAGCAATCTTTGCCCGCAGCTGCAAGGGCTTTGCTGTCACGGTGCACAAGACTCAATTTCTACCCCTTTACCCTGCGATGTTTCCGGCTGGAGCCACAGACACGAGATTTTGGAGCATAACACGGCACAGAGCAGCAGCAGAAAAAGAGACCTTCCCAACTCTGCCCCAACACTGCAGCTGCTGTGAGTCAGCAAAGCGCATTAAGGCTCCTTGAACAGAACCACGCGTGGATATGGACCGGATTACCCGATGTAAGCTCAGCCCTTCGAGCCAGCAGAGCGACAAAAGGGGGCCGAGCCCTGCCCAGCCTGCTCGTCCCGCAGGCCCCCTTGCCCCGGAGCCTCCCCCGACTGGGAGATGTCCACAGCGCTTCCTCCGTTTTCCATCGGGACAACCTGACCCCGGGAGCATCCCCCTGCCCCCGGCCCCGCACTCACCCTCAGCGCGGCGCGGAGCAGCCCAGGCGCTGCGGGACGGAGCCGGGGATGGGGACGGAGCCGGGGGCGGCAGCGGCGGCGGCGGCGGGGCCGTCCCGGCCGCAGCACCGCCCGCAGGCGGGGCCGGGGCTCGGCCAGGCGCGATCAGTCTCACTGCTGCGAGAGAAGGGTGGCGCAGGGATTGCTGAGGATCTGCGGAGCGATTTGCCGTGACGCCGTGCCCCAGCAGCTCTGCCCGCGTCCCCAGCACACAGACATCGTTATCCTCAGCCTTTCCCCCATACCCTTTCTGCCATTTTACCCATTATAGCTAAGAGCTCTCAGTCTCATTCGCAATCTACAGTTTAATGGCTCTGAGTTTGGTAACTCACACCGTGATTGCTGAAATCTCCTGTTTTCCCCTGTTATCTCACCAGACCCTGCAGTGTGTTTCACACGTGGAGTTGCTGTGCTGGGTCGTGTAAGCAGATACTTCCCTTGGCAATTCCCAGCGCTGGTGGTAACAAGGATATTACATCTCCCTGTAGATGTAACTCTGACACTTTGGGATGGACACACAACCCATTTCCAAGAATATTTGGAGAGCGTGTAAGCAATATTTTTACTTTATAAAACATTCCAGTTTTAGGAATATCAGAGTGTGACACAAAAGCAGAGCTGGACTTTGCAGTTCTGTAAATGTTCACACAACAGTGGAGGCACAGGCGGTCTGGCTGCACTGCGGGAGCACAGAGGGTTCCTTTGCTGTAATCAATGTAATGGGAAAGAAAGGAAGAACCAGTGGGATCCTGGGCTCCTAAAATCCTGGTTTTAATCTCTTTGCCTTTCCAAAGCAGGGAGTTCTTATATTCCCTAGGGCTCCAGCTGTGTAGGCTGATCTCTGTAAGCCCTATGGGTTTTTTTTTGCCAGGAAGGGCCTTGTGACTTCCTTGGCTACAGCACAGTGTCAGGACCTTTCCCGTATTTCAGTAGCTTTTCAAGCCAGTCCTTATGTCCCTACTGTTCTGTGGTCTCAAGGTAGGGTGGAAGTGGAAATGTCTGGCACTGTGCACAACTCTCACACCTGCCCAAAATTAATATTTTGTCAAAATCCTGAATCAGAGTGGTAGAAAACTGGGTAAAAAAAACAGCAAGTGAAACTGAGAGCACAGCAAGTGAAACTAGAGCACAGATACTTCCTTCTTTTGCAGTTTTATTTCACTTGCCAAAAAAAAAAAAAAATAGGGTGGGACAACATGGGAATTCAGGCAGGAAGGACGTGCCTTTGGTTCCCACAATGGGAGTTCAGAAGGGCTGATTCTAAGTGGCTGTGTCTTCCTCCTCCTCCTCCTCCTCTTCCTCTCCCTTTGAGGCATGGGCCTCATAGATGACAGCACAGACGCCGGCCAGCCAGGCTGCCATGGTGCCAGCAAGGAATATGCAGAAGCCCACGAGGCACAGAAAGACATAATCCTGCTTGTACAGCTGGGTCAGGCAGCTGAAGTGGAGCTGTGCCTCTGCTGCTGGCATCCTCAGGGCACGCAGGCCTGCTGGGGTGTAGCAGGTGATGTTGTCAGCATCTGCAGAGAGATGAGCAGAAGCAGGACTCTCTAGCCCGTATCATAATTTAATGAATAGAAGTCCTGGTAGAAAAAATATGGGAGTGCTTGCTAAAAGCCTGAAAAATAGCTGCAGAAATCATGCCCTCCCCACCATGGCTTGGGTAAAATCTGACAGCCAAACTCATGCCAAACCTGTGCTAAACCCTTGCCAAACCACAATTCCCAGGCTGCCAGAATATTTTTTGCAGTGTTGGCTCCATAGGATAATATTGCCCACTGGATTATGCCACTGTGGCAAACTGCTGTCCCTGCCCTCCTCGTCTCTGCTGATTGAGCACTTTCATCTTCATATAAGAGCACCTGTGTTTGTTGGTTTTTCTTAATCTCAAACACCTTCTGAAGTGATAGAGCTTAAATTATGCTGGAATAATGAGGCTGCTGTGGGTTTGACAACGAGGGTGGTTTGCAGTCAGGCACAGCCTTACCTGCTCTGTGAGGCAAGCAGAGGCAACTCATCAATGATTCAGTTCTGCTGAAATAACAACCATACCCTGTCATATTGCAATATCTGCAGTGATAAAACAGATGCTGCCTGCTCCCTTTCAAGTTAGTGAAGGATCAGTGTGGTGCAGGGTGTGCCCTCAGCCATGCTCTGCAGGTTTTGAACCCCACAGACATGGTCACTGTGGCAGGCATAGGCTGGGCACCCACCGCTGGACGGACAGGATGGAAGAGCCTGAGGGAAAGGGAGCACTGCTCCATGCATGGGATGGAATGGGAGTGGTGGAGGGGAACAAGGCATGGGGGATTTTTATGGCATTACACTGTATTGTGTATGGCTGAGTGGTGTTGTTCATGCTGATCTCTCTACTGGTCCTGAGCAAAACTGATGAGCTTTCATCTCTCTGTTACCCAAATCCATCCAAACTTGGGCAGCGTTGTGTCAGCCCCCAGGCTGAGCTCAAAACTCAATATCTTCTATATTCAAACTTTGTTTCTCTACCATCAAGAGTTGCATTTGTTGCTGCTCAAAGCCCCATCCAACACGACCTTGAATACTTTCAGGGATTGGACATCCACAATTTCTCTGGGCAACCTGTTCCAGTGTTCCACCACCCCCATAGGAAAAAAATTCTTCCCTTTATCTAATATATGTCAGAAACAATACACCTAGGCATTTACAATTTGAGGAAATGTTTGAAATGTTTGTGATTTGAAACACATTTTATATTAATAATAACTTACAGATTACTAAAATATGTTGGTGGGCATTTGAGCTTGACACTTTTTGAAAAAGTGCATGGAATTTAAAATTAAAACCAGTAAAATTAAAAACTTCTGGCAATTTCCTTTCTCCTCTGATATTCAAAATTGCATATGTCAAATATCTGTGCTTCATACAAATCACTCAGACACTCTCAGAAAAAGCTTTTCTTTCAGACTAAAATACAGTTTATGTAGAACACTAGTACTAGTGAAGGTTTTTCGGGCCACAGGGGGAACACCTTCTCCTTGGATTTGTGTGCATAATATATTTTATCCAAACTGGAAAATTCAACCCAGGTGTGTTCTATTCATCATTCCTACTGCACAGGTATTTCTGAAGGTCAGGAGCCTTTCTAAAGGCCAGGCTGGGGTCTGCTTGCAGCAGATTCCAGGGCTCTGTCCCAGTATCCCTTTGGCCTGGAACAACCCTCAGTTTAAGGCTGCCTTTCCTACTCCTCCCCTCCCCAACAGCCTGCAATGAGCTTTATTCTCCTGTTGCAGGGTTCAGTGGGTTATCTCCAATCTCACTGCTGAGAGCTGTACTTTATTCCACTGTTCCATAACTGCATGTGGAAAAAAAAACCACCTTTATTGTCTATAAGGAGCTTATTACTACAGCCAATAAAGACACTGAGCTGTCTTCAATTCAGTTCTGTCCTAACACCAGCTTCCAATTGCCCTTTTCTTTTTTCCCCTTGGGCTCTTTTGTGGCCCTTTCTTATTCAGTGGACAGACTTTCTCAAACAATTTCTCTCTTGCAGCTCTCTCTCACCACTGTGCCCTGCATTACTGCAACCAAAGCTTTTCTTGTTCATGTGTGCTGTGCTGTGTCTCTTTCCAGTCTGGAAAAACTAAGTCCATGTGCTGCAGCTGCAAAGCAAAACCTCACCCTTGGGACCAGTGTTTTTAGGGGAAAGGGAACTGGTGATTGCCCTGCCTCAGCCTCTCCAAGGCTCAGTTATAGAATTTCTCAGTATGATGGGCAACAGCTGACTTTGGGGTGGAGACAAGGCAGGAAATTCAGAGCAATGAGTTTCCCAGTGCACATCTCCCTGGAGCTGCGTTGGGCTCCTCGTTCTTGGCGCTGCAGCCACGGGGTGCTGTGCAGGCACAGAAACACCTGAGGCTGGATCCAGGTGTTTTAGGGAAGCAGCAGTGTCCCAGCTGCACACTACACCTCCCTGGCTGCCCTGGGGATGTGAACACATGGGACTCTTCATGTGTGTAACCCAGCTGCTCCCATCCCAGAAAATGGCATGCAGTGGCACAGCCCCGTGAACTGAACTTTTGGGAAAGAGAACAGAGGGCTCTCTCTGTTCCACACAGATCTGTGCTCACACAGCCCTCACCTGGAAAATGCACTTCGCTCTCCATCATCCAGGTGATGAAGTCCAAAAAGGAACAGTTGCAGTGCCACAGGTTGTCACTGAGCCCCAGAAGCCTCAGGTTGGGCAAGTCCCGGACGGTGCTGGTGTCCAGGAAGGTTAAGCCCGTCCGGCTCACATCCAGGTGCCTTAGCCAGGTGTTGTTGGCAAAAGCATCCTTCTCGATGGCCACAAGGTTGGGATTGTCCGAGATCTTCAGTACCACCAGGCTGAGGAGGTGGGAGAAGGTGCTGAAGGTGACCTGTGTGAGGTTGTTGAAGCTGAGGTCCAGATAGACAAGCTTGGCCACGCCAATGAAAGTGAAATCCAGGTCATCCCCCAAGAGGTTCTTTCTGCAGTCCAGATAGACCAAATCAGCCAGGAAGCTCAGTTCCACTGCCGGCAGGAACGAGATGTTGTTTGCTGCCAGAATCAGCTGCCTGGTGTCCAGAGGGATGTCCACAGGGAACTCCTGCAACTGCTGCCCGGTGCAGTTCACCTCCAGGTACTGACAGCTACACCTGCTGGGGCAGCTGATCCCCTGTGATGCCATCCCCAGAAGAAACACGAGGCTCAGGGACCACGGTCTACCTGAAGGAGACATGGTTTGAGACCTTCCAGGCCGCTCAGCCCTTCGTGTTCTGCAAGCAGCCCTATGGCAGCTGCACTGCCCTCCCAGCCATGCCGAGGAGGTGTCCGGCTGCAAGGCTGTCGGGAAGCACTTTGCGGCTCACCTGAGCCCTTGGCAGAGTGCCCAGCTGGAAACCGAGCCTGGCTTTTACATGGGCAAGTGCGGAACAGTGGCTGGAGCGTCTCTGTCTCACACTCGGTGCCAGGTGACACCAACGTGGTGTCAGTGGCTTGCAGAAGCTGCCTGTTTTTGGGGACACGGCTGTGACCTTGCTGACCTGCTTCCAGCTGAGTGGATGTGCGGGAAGCTGTGCGCAGTGTGGGAGCATCAGAGCTTTGTGGGGAGAGTGTGAACAGCCCAAATTTTGTCAGAAATGGTGTCACACTGCAAGGGGTGGTACTGGCTAGGCAAGAGTCCTGTGCAATGCTGGGCTGGCTTTGTCTTCTTTCAGGAGCCAGGAGGTTTTATGCCATGTGGAGTAGTGTGTGTCAGGGTCTGGGCATCTCGGCACAAGATGTGGAGATGTTGGAGCGGGTCCAGAGAGGCCATGAAGATGCTCAGAGGGCTGGAGCAACTCTGGTGTGGGGACAGGCTGAGGTGGGGCTGTGCAGCCTGGAGAGGATTCTGGGGACACCTCACCTAAAGGGTTTTTGGAAAGGAGGAAGAGTTTAATTACACGGACAGGCAATGAAAGAACAAGAGGGAATGGCTTTAAACTGATAGAGGGCAGGTTTAGAGTGGATGTTAGGGAGAAATTCTCCCCTGGGAAGGGGACGAGGCACAGGGTGCCCAGAGACGCTGTGGCCACCCCATCCCTGGAAGCGTTCAAGGCCAGGTCGGACAGGGCTTGGAGCAACCCGGGATAGTGGAAGGTGTCCCTGCTCATGTCAGGCGGAAAACAAGGCGAGCTTTAATGCTCCTCCGGGGATTTTATGACTCTTCCAGCGGCCGCGACAGCCCCGCCTGACGGAACCGAGGGACGCGGCCGCCTCACCCCGCCCTTCCCCTCACGGCCAACGGCCGCGGCAGGGCGGGGCCTGCCCGACCACGCCCACTCGCGACAGCGCGGCCGCGGATAGGCCAGGAGAGGGCGGGAACGCGCCGATGCCCGCCCCCCGATGACGATGCGATCTCTGATAGGCCAGCGGGGGTGCGGGGGCGGGGCAAGGCGGATTCAAGCGGCGGGCGCGCACCGGAGCCGCCGCCGCGTCCCCGCCGCCGCCGCCGCCATGGAGACCATGACCTTCCCCCGCTACAGCCCCGACGACATCATCAGCTACCTCCGCTCGCACATCCTGGAGGGCGCCGAGGCCCGCAACCTGGTCAAGGGCGACGTGTTCGGCAGCCCCAGGGTGCGTGAGGGGGGCGCGGGGCGGCTCCGTGCCCCGCTGGCTTCCGTGTGGGACGGACGCGCTGGCCCGGCCCGAATGACCGCGGGGTTGGGTGGAACGGGGGTGGCGTGGGCTCGGAGTAGTCCCGGGGCTCTCGTCGGGCCTCGCCGGGAAGCGCGGTGGTGTGACCGGCAGCACGGCCCGTCTTCCCCAGTTCTGTGGCAACTCGGTGAAATAGCCACGGCGTCTCGTTCCAGCGTCTCGCCGGATCCATTTGGTGCTTTTAAACCCCTCCCTGCTTCACCCCTTTCCTCACTCTGAGCTTTTAGTGTTAATGAGTGAAGAAAAGTGGCTTTAAAGCGGAGTTGACGCCTCCGAGTGATTCCTGCTGCTGCTGTTGCTTGTGTTTGAGCCTGCGGCGAGAGGGGTCTGGCCCTGCTTTAGATGGTTTTTAGGAGGCATAGATCAGTGCTATAAATGAAAAATTGTTTGGCTTGTAAGTGATTTTTTTCACTTTCGTTTTAATAATCTAATGAAGGGCACTCGTCGCTACAGGATTAGAATTTCTGTGGCCTTTTTATGGATTTTGGCATTGCTTGGCTCGGAAACTGCTCAGCAAGCAGCAGTGTAATGAAAACCAATGCCTGGCATACACAGTCAGGGCTGGAACTGCCCGAGCTGACTGCTGCCCCTTGAAACTGAATTATCAGCAAATCATGCTTGAACTGAGAAATGTCGGAAAGTGAAACTTCGTTGTCATGGTGGCTCAGTAAAATCAGCCTTCATATGTTAAAAACTGAATGCTTTCATGGCCTGGTCTGAGAGCCCCGAGTAATCAAACATATGGAATACTGATTCATGTCCTTTCTTCCTGCAGCTTGATATTTTGCACCTGATTTACCTGAGAATCCTGCAGAAAGTGTGTGGGATCCGACTGGAGCATGCCTACATGGTAAGGCTGCCTGTGGCAGGGGTGATGGGATGTGAAAAGAGAAGAATATTGGACTCACCTGTTCTTTGGGATGTTAAGAGTGCCAGAAATGTCTAAGGTCCAGGAGGGACTGGACAAGCTTTTGGAGGGACACCATGCCTTGAAAATCCATACTCCTGCCTTTGGCCATGGCTGGAGGAGGTTGGACTGATCTGGAAGGAATGTAAATGTTGCTTTTGATATTTGATCATCTCCACTCCTCCATTAGCTGAGAGGACAGTGAGGAGGGACTGATACATAAATTGACTAACAATTAATTTGTCTACTGCCTCTGTTAGGCAAGAACGGATCCTTAAAAGTGAGAGTAAATGGTTTTGTCTCATGGCTTTTCTGGATAAACTGAAAAGGAAGAGCATTTTGTGCACAAGGTAACTCTGTTCTTCCCAGGCAGTGCCATCAGCTGCCATGCTGTGGTGTGAGGTTCAAAATGTCAAAGAAAGGGGACAGTGTACCAATACATTCTCCTCCTGACTTCTTCATGAAGCAGTCGAGTGTGTCAATTTTGGGGTGTTTAAAGAAGGAGCTTCTTGCTGGTAGCTGCACAAGATATGAACAAAATAAAACAGAGTTTAGATTCAGTGCCAGAGTTTGTAACGTTGCTGCTTTAGTTATTATTGTATTTTTGTCTTTTCCAGCCGAGGTTGACCCTTAAAATAGTGTGCTAATGAACTTGATGACATTTTCACCCTTTAATATGCATTCCATGCGGATGGGAAGATCATCATCTGTGTTTTTAATCTATCGGAATTATTTTATGCTGTGGAAAATGCTGCATCATTTTTGTTGTAAATATTCACTCCTGACACTCTTTTTACTCTTTAGATGCCGCTCAACGTTGACATAATGTACCCACAGATCCATGAAGGCTTTCTACCTGTCTGTAATTTGTGTATCCACATGTAAGTAGAAGATGCTTGTCTTGTGCTTGCTGGGCAAATGCTCTGGGATGAGAGGACAGGATCTATTTTGTAGCAAATGGTACAGGACAAGAACTGAGCCATGGTTAACAAACCCAAGTCACAGTCACTGCAGCTGAGGTTGTGCTTTGTTCTCCTTGCAGGGAGCGCTTGCTGCCCATGTGCCGGATTAGTGACTTCCAAATCGCTGATGTTTTAAACCCAAGTAAGCAAGTGCCTTGTAATCCTTGTGTTTCCTGGATGCTGCTTGGTATTCCAGGTGGTTTTTCTCCTTGGGCATAGCCAGATGGGCATCTAGTGTGGAGAAGTGGCCTTGACTTTCTGCTGCTCTTCTGACCCTTAAACAAGCTGCTTCTAGGGGACAGTTCTTATTCCTTCTGTGGGCTGGTGCAGGTCAGTAACTGAGGGCAGCTTTGAGTGCTATGATTCTGTTGAACTGTTGGTCTGGAGGTGGGCTGTGACATACTTATAACAGTGTAATAATAGAAGGGGGTGAAAATTACCCTGACAGCTCTGGGATGCTTCGGGATTTCTTAAACTGATGCCTGTGCTCCACTCCTTTCAATACCCAATTGTGATTCTGCCACAACACAGACAACTTGGAAAACGCTGCTCTGAAGAAATCTTTCACTTCTGGATCTGTCTTGTCTAAGACATTCAAAGCTTTTGTAATCATCTATCAGAAAGTTTGTTTGGAATAAAGATGGAAAGTCCCTGCAGTTCAAATTGCTGCCTTCAGTTGGGCTGATAGCTACAGAGAGGTTCTCTCTTTGGAGCTGTAGTTCAAGATTGACACTCTTTCTCCCAGGCTTCTGTTTAAATGGGAGGCTGTGTGTTAACAGCCTTTTCTCCCAGGTGCCATTATTCATTTGTTAAATTACACAGAATTGCAAAGTGTTGGTAACCAGCTTGGTGCTGGTTTTTGTGTAGTCTGAAATCTTTGCAAGCTGAGTGGGGGAAGAACGAATTTGGATTGTGTTTTGTAATTGCTGTCTCCTTGAATTATACTTGGCCCAACTTTTTTGGAGCAATTGCAGTGCTTTTGGAAACCAGCTCGGTGAGCTCTTGCAATTCCTGTTTCAGAGACAAAGAGGACTGTTCGCTTCTTGAGTGGCATCCTCAACTTTGTGAACTTCAGGGAATTCCGGCGTGAGGTCTACTTGGAGCTACAACAGAGCTATGTAAGATTAGGTGCTGTTTTATTCCAGATGCCTGTAAAAGTATGATTGATATTCACCTAGATATAGGAGCATGAAGATTGAGGTTTAACTTCAGGTTTATGTAACATGTTGGGATGTTAAATGTAGCCAAGTAATCCAGGAAGGTACTGAGTATTACTTAGGATATTACTGAAAGGGTTTTTTTTCCAATAACTTTTTGGATACTTTAGCCTGGTAAGTGAAGGATTGGCACCTTGTATAATTTTGAGAAAAGTTGGGTGCAACAGTTGTAGGTAGCTTCTGTTCTGAATGTCTCAGTAGTTCAGAGATGGTGCATTTCATGTGAAATAACGTTGAGCAAGGCTCTAATAAAAGCCCAGAGAGAAACCACACTTCTCTAAAATTAAATATTTAACTTGCAGAAATCAGCTATGGAGAAAAACCGACAGCTGGAGGCTGTGAATCGGGAGGCAGCACTGAAGCTGGAGAAACTGAAGTGAGTGTGAGGAGGAAGAACTGTGAGATGCACTGCTTGCTTTTCCTGCTCAGGCTGATCAGTGGGCCAGTTGTGTGAGGCTCAACAAGTCTGAGTGCAGAGCCCCATTCCTGGGTCATAATAACTTGGTTCAATGCTATAGGCTTGGGGAAGATGGGCTGGAATGTGACCCAGCAGAAAAGGACCTGGGGGTGCTGGTTGACAGCAGCTGAACAACATCCAGCAGTGGGCCAAGGAGGCCAAGGGCACCTGGCCTGTAGCAGCAAGTGTGGCCAGCAGGACCAGGGCAGTGACCATCCCCATGTGTTGTCCCCCTGACTGCAAGAGGGACACCGAGTGTGTCCAGAAAAGGACAATGAAGCTGGGAAGGGTCTGGAGCACAAGTCTGATGAGGGGCAGCTGAAGGAGCTGGGGGTTTATTCTCTGCTGGCAGAGGAAAAAAAAAAAAAAAAAAAAAAAAAAAACAAAACAAAACTTCTGCAGTATATGGCTGCATTGAGAGAATCCTGTATTTGTATGTGGGGAACCAGGTTGAAACTTTTTGTTCTTATTTAGCTTCTAGTGATGTGTCTTTATCCCTTCAACAGCTGGAGGAAGCCCATCTTTAACTTAATAGATGAGTAAAGTTGTCTTCCTTAGTTATTTGACATATTTGCCACAATCTCTGTTTTTCAGGCCATTTAGCCCTACTGCCTGTGTCTTTGCACCATTAAGTTTTGTTTTTGCTTGTGGATAATAGGATGAAGAAATGGCTGGTTTCCAAGAGAGCTTTCAAAACAAAGTGGTTGTGTTTTTTTTTTTTCTGACAGCTGCTCTTGGTGTGTGCTACACAGGGGGTTCTCTAGCTGGGATAGGTCTACACTAATATAAGCTATTTGTATGACAGGTAATATGCAAATTTCATAAATGAAAGTCACCACCAGAATTGGTAGGAGTGTTGTACTTTCATGCTTTGCTTAACATGATCTTTAAACTTAGTCCTCTGTTTGTGCCACTTCTTGCCAAAATAGCTCTTTAGATTATGCTTCAACTGCAAAATCTTACAAGCAAAGCAAAATAAGATATATTCATTTGAGACTGTCTTACTCGGATTACTGAAGTTACTGGCTGTAAACTCTGTGGAGACAGTGATTGTTTTATCTACTGTACTCTGACTGGACTATAATGATGCTGAAACTGCCCAATATCTTTATTTTTCCCTTAGCACAGTCCCAGTTGAACATGAGGCAGAGATCAAGCAGCTCACAGAGAACATTCGGGAGCTGGAGCAGCTGCTAAGGCAGGACTATCGTCGGAAACAAGTAGGATCTTGTTCTGTATTTCTCTGAAAACCTGCTGTGGGTTCCTCACTTCTCTTGATTTTATTCCCTTCCCTCTAATTCAGTGCATAAAAGGGGCCTTTCTGATTTAAAACAACGGCCATTTTAGCAAAATGCTTTTGGACCCCTCTTTGTTTCACTGTAAGGAATGTGAAATGTGCTTTAAATCAGACTTGGGGAATACAAAAGTATAGTTGAGTCTTTTTTTTGAAATGCATTTCTGCAGTGACTTGGGAGATGCACATCACACTTCCAAACAGGAACACAGGGATGTTCCTCTATGTTTTCCATTTGAATTCAAAGAATTGGAACTGGAGGTTGAGCCATGGCAAGAAATGAGGCTTAAGAAGGGTCACCCAAGGGAATGCCTGGCAAAAAGAATGGGGTTAATTGCAGGGGTAATTTTTCAGCAGTGGAAACTTGCCTCTCAGGTCTCATAGATAACTTTTTTAGCTCCTTTGGGAGAAAGAAAATAATAATCTGTGGTCAGGATATTTTTGTTTTGTCAAGTCATGTCTCTATTATTAGCATTATTAACCTTGTGTTTGTCTATTATTTGGGACTTTATATTAAATTATATTTTCCCCTGAAGAACAGGGCTCCTGGCAAAGAAAGTTGTGGGGGTATAATAACTGCCAGGGTCAATGAGAATAAGGATGGCAAATCTCTTATCCCTATTCCTAGTTACCCACTGCTGGCTGCATCCCTAGTGCTTCCAGTGGCTTTGGTGACAATATCCTCCTTTCCTGTCTTTGAAATCTTACAGACTATAGTTTTGTCTGCTGGTTATGGCATTCCAAAGGACCCATAAATGGGATTTCTCCTGTGGACAGATCTATGATGAAGGATTAGGCAGGTAGCAGCTGCAGAGATGCTTGTAGATGCTTGTTGAATGCTTGGTGCTTTTCTTTTTTTTCCAGACAGCTTTGCAAGAAGTGACTTCTCAAAAGAAGGCAGATATTGCTGAAAGAACCCAAAAACTGGTGAGTACACCTCTGTGTGGGTGCTGGCTGCCGATAACTGAGAGATCATCATCATCTCTTTCAAGGATGACATTATTCTTGGAATTAAGTCACTAGAAATCTGGACCTCTGAGGTGCTGTGGGTTTACCTTGCATGCATAGAGTGGGCTAATGAGGCAAAACAGGAATTTTTGAACTTGTTGCTCTTCTCCCAGGGTGATAGAGCTGGCTCTGGAATGCTGCAGTCACTGCCTCAGGATCCCTAGGACAGGAGTTCTGCTGGCAATATGCCAGGCTGAATGGAGCTTGGGGCAACCTGGTCTGGTGGGAGGTGTCCCTGCCCATGGCAGGGGTTGGAACGAGATGATCTCTGAGGTCTTTTCCAACCCAAACCAGTCCAGGATTAGCTAGCAGGCTCTTGGTGAAAAATACCAGTTAACTGCTGTTCTTCTGCACCCTTGTAAGCAAATCTGGGAAGCAAAATAGGGTGTTAATTGCTTTGATTTGGAATGTTAATGCTGTTCAGAGGAATTTATTTTCAGAGCTTCCAAATGAGAATGACTACACACCAAAGAACCTGTCTAGCCATAAGATCATGGCAAACTTTGCTGCACAATTTTTCTTTGTTCACCTCATCGCTAATATTGAAAGTGTTTGTGTCATTAACTAGAATGAGTGTAAAGTGTCTATGGCTATTTTGAAAGAAGAACAAGAGCAGCTGAAATCCAAAATTGTGGAGAGTCCAGAAGAACGAAAAAACTGCAATGAGCTGATGAAAGAGACTATTAAGAAATTGAAGAGATCTAAGGTGAGGTTTTCCTCTGTCCACACTAAGAGGTATTCTGTTAGAAAAAACATGTTTTACTGGACTGTCATCATCTAGAACTGCTTCTTGAGTGGTGGTGAAACACCAGCAGGACAGTGGTTATTCTGAAATGAAATCACAGCCTCAGAGGAAATTGAAGGTTTGTGGTAGAGGTGGTGGTTTATTTTTGATGGGCTCTTTTTTCCTTTTCAAAAGCAAGATTGCAGTCACTTGTAAAATCAGGTGTTGAACTCTTGAATCTGTTCGGCTGTTTGCTCTCCAGAGGAGACAATATTTTGTCAGATCCCAATTATTTTTGAATTTAAAACATGTGTTCCATAGTGCTTCTGTTGTCATTGACTGTTTCTGGAATCAGTGGATGTCTTTGCTAATAGGCTGAACACTAAGTTCCCTCCTAGCTTTCTGTTTTGTTTTTTTTTTTTTAAGTTATTATAATATCCACTCATTTTTGTGGTTTGAGATTGCTCACACTTCAGTGAAGTTTGCACTTTGCCTCTGAAGGTTATTTTTGTTCCAAAGGTGTAAACTTGATTGCTGTAATTTCGGGTACAAAGCTTTACATAACTCTTGCTTTACCAGTATATAATTTCTTCACTGTACAGCTTATTTTTTCTGAAAGCTCTTGGAAAAAGCTGATTACTGATTAATTCAGTGTAAAGCACTTCTATGGCATCTT
The DNA here is from genome assembly GCF_031753505.1 of Anomalospiza imberbis. Classification (NCBI taxonomy): domain Eukaryota; kingdom Metazoa; phylum Chordata; class Aves; order Passeriformes; family Viduidae; genus Anomalospiza; species Anomalospiza imberbis. The sequence continues at coordinate 2,787,731 of NC_089689.1, read as the reverse complement.
TATTTCTGTGCTTTCAAACAAATGCCTTTCTTTTATTATTTTTTAACAAAGTGAAGAGCTCATTTCACTAACTCTTAAATATTACTTCTAGTGTCTTGAAACAATGAGGGGAGGGTTCAAAGTTCAACATGCTTTAATTCTATATAAAAGAACTCTAAAACTGTTTATTGATAGTCTTTTTCTCTCTTTAAAGCAAGAAGTTACTGAGAAATATGAAGGTTATAGAGATGTGGTTGAGGTTCTGCCATCGTGCCAAGTGGAATTGCAGTTATACCAAAAGAAGATGGAAATACAGGGAGAAAATGTGGAGAGACTGGCCAGTGTGTCATCAGAGGTTTGTATTATCCAAATTATATCCTGTTAGGGAGAATTTGATGTCTAAGCAAGGTTCCCCTCTTTCCTTTTCACTGTAAAGAATGACATTTTGAAGTTTCCAAATTCTTTCTTAAAAATGTCAGTAAAACATTGCTGCTGCTTTGCTGGGTGGCACTAGCTAATGTACTATGCACTAGCTATTGACCACTTTGAATAGTCAAAGCCTTTGTTGCCATAGAAACCTGACCTAAAATAGTTGGAGCTGTCTTGGGGTTGTTGGTAGGAAATGATGGGGAAAGAAAAGTGAAAACGAGTTTCTTCTGCCTTGAGAGTGGAAACTAAGAATAAAAAAATGTTACTTCAGGAAGAGTCATGTCTTAAATGCCTTTAAATTTATTAATATTAGTTAGTCAGACATTCTCTGATGAAATGTTTGTCACAATACAGTCCCTTGCTATTTGCCACTAGGGTTTGGGAGAATGCAGTTGTTAGGAGCCATTGAAAAATGGTATGGAGTCTTTTTGGGTATTTGTATAGCATTGTGTTCAAATTACCCTAGGCAAAAAGCTATAGCAGAAGTCACAGTCACTTCTGAAAGTCATCCTAAGGGAGGGAGTCTTGTCCATTTGGATGTATTTATAATCAAAGACCAGGGAACTGGGATAAGGAGCTGGCAATCAGATCTTCAAAAAGCAGCCAGCTAGTTGTAATCTTAGCACATTTACAGGGCATGCTGTCTTGATAATTTCCCACCCCCATTTAATTTATTTCTATTTAATTTATTTCTATACTTCTATACTCTAGGCCAGAAATCTGGAGGACCAACTTGAGAGTGCTCAGGTAGAGCTGAAAAAGGCCAAGACAGATGAAATGTCCCTAAAGAGAGTGGTCACTGCAAAACATGAGAAGCTTGCTACGGCTGAGATCCAGCTTAAAAAGATGCGGGAAGATATTGAGCAGAACAAGTGCACTGTGCTCGAGTATGGAGGGCTTGATGTTTCTGCCTGATGCTGCTTTATGTCTTTGTTATGTGCTGCCAAAGTTCATGTCTGCTACAAACACACAGCTTAGCAGTGAGGGGAAAATGAGCAGTGTGGGACAGCTCTGTATGAAGACCAGTAATGCTGCAGGCAGGGATTTGGGGTCTCAAATCAATAATTGCAATGTGACTTGACAGCAATTCTTTTATTGGAGCACTAATTTAATTTATAATGCTTATTCTTGATTCTTTTATCTTCTTAAAGAGAATGTCACATTGGGATAATTTTCCAACTTATCAGACTTCAACAAAGCCCCATTTGCCTTTCATGAATTTTTCATAATTTCCCTTGCCACTTTTGCTCATTATCAAAGATGTTCAAGACCCATGGGGAAATGGGGCTCGCATCTCAGAGGAGCATTATCCTGACATGATGCTTCTGAAACAAAAGGAAAAGTGTCATTTGATCAAAGCCTCCCAGCCCCTCTTCCTTCCTCCCATATGCTGAAGGCAGCACCAAACTGCAGCCCTGGAAGGTCCTGGCTTCACTGTGAGCTTTGTGCTGAACTGTTAGGGAGAAAATTGATTTTTAAACAATTTTCATCTACACAGATAGAGAGGAAAGGGAATATGGAATTGGCTGTGATGGAAGGGAGCTTCTTGCACATGGCTGGGAGAGTCAAGTGAGATTTAGTCACGCTTGAGGTTTGTGTGGTTTGCAGAATGGCACTTAGTGTATTGTACCAGCTAAAGGGAATTATTTTGGAGGAAAATAGGTTGGGCATTGGGAGGAATTTCTGGACAGAAAGGTGATTAGACCTTGGAATGGGCTGCTCAGGGTGATGTGGAGTCACTGCCTCTGGAGGTGCTCAAGGAAAGACCAAGTGCCATGGTCAAAGTGACAAGGGGGTGTTCATAGGATGACCTCAGAGGTCTTTTCCAACTTAAATGATTCTGTGAGAAGTAGCTTTTAATTTAGGAATGAAAACAACACAGTCTTATACTCCTCTTTGTCAAAAGTTGCTGCCCATTTCTGTTTTTATTGTGTCAGGTATTTCCCTTGAGTGATAAAACTAGATGCTTTGATAAGCAAGAGGGGAAGGGAGGTAACCTTGGTTGAAGAAAAGAGCTTTTGCTGGTGAATAAAAGAATATGTCCTGACTGTTCCCCAAAGGTGGGAAGGTGCATATGGGCTCCTGCTAAGTGTGAGTTTCACTTCTTGTACCTAAGTTGTTCTAGTTTAAAAGTCACATTAATTTCTGAGAAAGTAAATTCTTTGTATCATTGCTTCTGGAAGCTTCTGGTTTGATGCTCATGAAATGCAAGGTTTGCTCATGGTGGGCTTCAGTTTAACCTGGAATGAGTCAAAAGGCTCAGTACTAACTTTTTGTTCTGTCACCCTTAGACATTTTAATAAAGTCCAGGAGAAGAGGGGTGCTGTGTATGACAAAGTTATGGCCATTCGCAAGGAAATCAAACAGAAGAAGGGCAAAATTGAGCAGCTGAAGGATGATGCTGAAGAAAAAGCAACCAAAGCCAAGGTGAGTGTTTTTTTTGGTTTTTTTTTACCCACCCCTTCCCTTCAAAAGGAATCTTTTTACACTCCTGTTGTAGTGTGGACAGTGCAATGATCCTCTAAACAGCCTCCCCTGTGTTCTGTGAATGCTGCCTCTTAAGCCATGGATGAGACACCCTTGAAATCATTTGAGTCCACCAGACCACTCACTTGACATTGGTGCTTGATAAAGATTTCACTTTGCTGATGGATTTTTTTTTCCTTCTTTATTTTCTCTTTCCAGGAAATACACCTAATTTTGAAGGCTGTATTGGACAAGTGTCATGAATCTCTCCTTAAGGCAGTAAAGACAGCCTCAAGAGCAGAAAAAATTGATGAAATAAGGGAAGGGCTGTTGAGCATTCAGTCTTCTGGAGATGCTTCTTAAGCCTGTCTGAACTTGTGTTCTACTTTCATTGTGTTTATGCTCTTACCTGAACTCAAGAGCTTCTGCTTTGCATGGGAGGGATAATAATTCCAGGCCAATCCAGCTTTCCCAGAAATCATGTCAGAAGACATTCAGCTTTCCAGGCTGATCCTGATGTCATGAACTTGCTGATATGGATAAGAAAACACTCAATTAAAAGGTGTTTCAGTGGTAATATTGCAAGCCTTGCTATCACCAAACTGTTCAATATTTAAGACAGAACCCTGCCTCTGTAGAAACTGTTCTGCAAACTTTGATCTGGGAACACCTGGTGCCTTGGTCTGGCTTGAATATTTAGGATAAGTCAGTAACAGGTGATGCTCCACCACCATTATTCAATTAAGATGAAATTCTGACAGAGCAGTTGCATCCATCTACATGCCAAGTTACTCTCATCTTAAATATTTGGAACTGTAAACACTCAGAAGTATCATTTTAATATCATTTTAGTTAGAAGTACACTTCCTCTCAATGCTTGAACTCATTGTGTCTGCTTTGTGGGGTATTGAACCCTCATCTGTGTTCATCAGTCTGTGTTAGGATGCTCTTAAATATAGATTGATGTTTTGTACCATAACTTGTGATGGCCACAGTGGTTTTCGTTATTTCGAAAAAATAAAATGTTAATTTTTACTCTAGTTGATAAAAAGATACTTAACCTTTTTTCTCTTGGGTCTTTCCACTCCTCTAACTGACTTGGCCTAAGTTTTCAGTTGAAAAATGTTGCTTTGTACATTTATAGGAATGTGTGCTATGAGCAGTCTTTTATGATGAAAGGAGGAGGATGATTCAAGCCATCTTTAAAATTTTAATTCTTCATCTCTTACCAGCCAGAGATGCTAGCAAGTCAGTTAGGAAGGGCAGATGCTTCTTCCTTCTACAGCTCTTATGGAAGCATCAGACCCTTCTAAAGTTTTGCTTTAAGCTTTTTATTTTTTACACTGTGACAGAATTGTTTAGGCTGGAAAAGCCCTCGAAAATGCCGTGCACCCCTGCCCCTTCCATCACTAAACCCTGTCCCTGATGCCACCAGTGCACTTTGAAATATTGCAGTAGCATCTCCTTCCTTATAAAGACTGGTTGGAAGCTGCACTCCACAGCCTGGATACTGCAGCAGCCCTGGGGAAAGAGATTCCCAAAATATCTATTTCCAATAGATACTGCGGGAGATTATTCCAATCAGCAGATCTAGATTCTTAGGCTAGAGAGATGATGCTTGAGTATCCCAGTGATGAGGAATTTGCAGGGCAAAGAAAAAGCTGGAGTCTGCTCTCAGAGATTTTGCCACACCAGCTGTTGGGTAAAATAAAAGGCTGCAATTCATGAAGAAAGAAAAACTCTTGATTTTCAGATGTTTGTATTTCCAATAAGTTCTTGTACTTTCACTGTGGCTTATTTGTACCTGGAATACTTACAAATGAAACATAACTAAGGAATGATTTATCTAGGGATAATCGATTCCTAGGTGGGAATCGATTCCTACTGCTGCTTGTCAAAAACTCCTACCCACCTTGAACCATATGGCAAGGCACTGGGGGGAGTTTAGTGTGGCCTGGAGAGCAGAGAAGGGAGAATGATTTTGCTGAGGCAATACAGCTCCCTTTCCCTCAAGAGGGCAGTGTTAGTCAAAATTTTCTTTTTTTTTTTGTTTTTTTTTTCCCTAATCTTTCTGCTTTAGCTACTCTTTAGAAGTGTAGTTTAAGATTTTTTTTTTTTTGCATGTACTTTAGTATTTCATATTCAACATAAAGCTTGTAGCAAGTTTGCATCACACTGCTTGGGCTGGCCACACTTGTTTGAAATGTATGAAGTTATTAACATTAATCTGTACACAAGGTTTTAAATTCTGCAAGCAGAAAAAATAATAGTGGCCGAGGTGGGAAATGGGTTAATAGGACACCTTTTAAGGGATGGAAGGAAATCTCTTCATTACTCCTCTCTTGACTTTACTCCAGAGCGTGGCTGGAAAGATCTTCAGAGCTGTCTCCAAAGTCAGATTTCATAGGTTTTGGGTGAGAGTGGGTGAGCCAGGTTTGTATTTTCATATTTTCAGCTGCTGGGGCAGTGGGACGAGCTGGAAGAAGCCCTTCCCTTGGTGGTGTGCTGGCCACTTGGTGGGGATGTTGGCACGGAGAGTGGCCCTGGATTCATGTTCCATTCCTGCCACAGCTGTGCTGAGGAAGCCAAAGGAAAACCTGCTGAATCTTCAGCTTCAGGATAACAGCTTTTCAGCACTCATATATTCTAGGACTAGCCAGGAGCAGGTAAGCTACAAGTCCAAACTTACTGACATATATTTCCATCTAAGGATATGACCCTCGATGCTGCCAAAGTAGGAGCTACTCTGGAGAAGGAGCCTGCACTTGGGAGTCTATTCCCTGTTATTTGTGCAGGGGAATTAGGAGGGAGGGTGAAAGGCTCAAGTGTGTGTAAATCACGAGGTTTTGAGGTGCAGAGCAAAGAAATGTGGCTGATAAATGCAGCTGTGTGTTGAGGGGTCTTGTATCTAGGGTACATTTTGGAAAGATTCTCTTGATGTTTCCATCAGGCTCATTAGAGGCAATCCTTACTACCATACAGTAAAATAAATGGCTGGAGGTACCTGAGGATAAGACCAAAGAAAACTTGGAGCTGAACATCCAAATTCTTGTAGCCTGCAAAATTCCTTTTTTCTGAAGGAAATGCTGTTTCTTGAGATGCTGTAAATGGAGAAACTACGTGACAAGATAAAGTTGCAGTTGCAGGAGTTCCTGTGTGATTTTTCACCGAAAAGTTTTATTACCATGAGGCTTTTGTCACCTTTTCCCCAGGAAGAAAAGACAGCAAGGTGTTCAGGAGTCGAGTTTCTAATGGGTAGCACATCAAACAATCCTTACTGCAAAGGGAGAGTCTGCAGGCTGGGACAGTGCTGTTGAGAAAGGCAATCACTGAAAAATGCACTTGCAAAGAGGTGGGGGTGGAAAATCACTGTTTTTGCAAGCTGCAAGTCCACCTGGGGAGGACTGGGAGAGGCCAGTGTTTGCAGAAAATGAACAAACAAAAGGAGGGAAAACCCAGGTTATGTTGGGGTTTCCATAGCAACACAATGCTTTTCCTGGAAAACTCAGCTGATGAGATCTGATCTATCTGCTGTTTAACTCTTGCATGCAGAGCCTCTTTCTTGCCTTACCTGTCTCTGCACAGCACAGTCCCTGCTGATGGGTGTGCTGTCACTCCACCACCGTGGTCTCCATGGGGAATGATATTCCTGAGCCAAGGCTGCTCCTGTTCTGCTCCAAAGCACACAGAAAAGGAAGAGCTTTATGAGGCAGAGGCACCTTTTGTGTGCAGGGAGGACTCACCAGGAGTGCTGATCCTGGGCAGCCTCTGCCTGAGATCTGTGGAAGACTTTCCGTGACTGTTTGAGAGTTCATCAAAGCAGCCTGACCCTAATTTGTACCTGACTCTAATTTGTACCTGGTGTTCTGCTTGCTGAAGAGCCCCAGCTGTGGGGAGTGGGAATCCTTGGTGGCAGGGGAGATTCTTGTGGAGGAAGGTGGAAGGGTGGCAGCTTTTGCCTGACAAAAAGGACAACTGAGAGAGTGGGCAGCACCACAAATGTTCGTGAGATGGCTACTGCTCTCAAAAATGTGGAAAGAAATGTCTGTTTTGGGGAGAGAAGTGGAGAGAGTGGATGTGAGACCCCATCCTGGTACAGCAGAGAGGAAATGGATTCTGTTCCCTGCCTCCTGAGCAGGCTTTGCAAGAGGGGCTGCCCTTGGAGGGGGGGGATGGGATGGAAGAGGCAGAGCTTTCTCAGTTTCTGGGGTCTCCTGCATGGTAAGTAGTTACAAAGAGAGGGTGGTAAGAGAAAGACAGGGATCCCAAAGGATGCTGAGTATATTGTCATAGAATCAGGGAATGGTTTGGGTTGGAAGGCACCTAAAAGCTCATCTTGTTCCAACGCCCCTGCCATGGCAGGGACACCTCCCACTGTCCCAGGCTGCTCCAAGCCCTGTCCAGCCTGGCCTTGGGCACTGCCAGGGATCCAGGGGCAGCCACAGCTGCTCTGGGCACCCTGTGCCAGGGCCTGCCCACCCTCCCAGGGTAGAAATTCTTCTGTCTGTTTTGTTTGTTACAGCCCTGTTAGGGGCCTGGCAGTGGCCAACCCCTGCAATATTCAGCAAAAGCAATAGTCTGTTTAATTGGTGGACTTTATGGTTTTGTTTTTTTTTTTTTTCCTCTCTGACTGTTGTTCTGTTATTAACCTGTTACTGCTTATTGAGCCCTGAAGATTTGTGAATAGAAAACAGCCATCATTACCATATTTAAAAGAAAACCAATTCAGAGGGGTTCAAAGACCAGTAATCCAGGTATGTGCCAATAAATAGGAAGCAGTGCTTTATCATCTCTTCACAAACCATCCCCTATCTTTAAACATTTATTATATTTCCTCTTATTTCTCCTGACAGCCACCTGTTCAACCTGTGACCTGTTTGTAAAAATCTGCACACCATCTATCAGAGGGATGCACGCACTTACAAACTTCTGTTCCGTGGGCATTGAGTAAATTATTTCTTTAAGATCATATGGCAGATCTATAATTAATTAAACCCTCCATGATATTATTGCAAAATAATTTCGCCTTTCTAAAAAGGTAAATGTAATTTGCCGATCTGGTATTTGGAAGAATGCTTTCCCCAAAATCAATTCCTTTAGTTTCCAGAGAATAGAAATGAGAAGCAATCTCATTTTAATTATATCTCTTTATTGCTAACAAAGGAATGATTTATGCAATTAAATTAACTGGCTAGAAAATTATTCTCAGCTGGGCTGTCCTAATTCTTCGCTTTCTGAATTGCAGGCTCTTACACTTCTCTATGTAGATTAATTTTTCTGATATGCAAACAATGCTCCTTGTGTTCATTTTTAACATTTTTTATTCACAGCTCCCCTTTTCTTAGTGTCAATGACATGAGTAATATTTGTGCACTGCTGGGCTCTGATTCAGGCCTTTTTTATGTAGAAAGATTGGGAAAAAAATCTTTTCTTTTGAATCTCATTATTGCAGAGCAAGGTTTTGAAGTTTTCTTATCTATTGCTGAGAAACAGCAGCAGGAACATGGAGGGACTGCAAAGATGTCAAAGCATGCAAACTTTTGAAGGAAAATGTATCAGCACTGAGGAGACAGGTGAATTTGCAGTTGGTGTTAGGAAAGCATTTTTTAATTTATACCACTGTCTCCTTGCAGCCAGGCAAAAAGCTGAAATACAAGTGGGAAAAAATGAGACAGATTTATGTTAGACACAGACTCAGTAGGGAACAAATTTGGGATTTTTTTTTTTTCTTTCTGCCTGGGATTACCTTGCAGTGGCTGGCCAGAATGCAAGCTAGAGATATTTGGGCTGAGGGGAAAATTACCATGTAACAACACATTGTGACCATGTGCCAGCACAGCCTGACATCTTCTGAATGGGGCATTGGTGTAATCTGCTGCTCTAAACCAGCAGTGAACATATTGCGGAGCACGTGTTGGCTCTGTCTGAGCTGTCCTGCCCTGTATCAGTGGAGATGTGTCAGCTGGTCAGGGTTTGCTGTGCTGGCACTCTGTGCTGCTGTCAGATGGCTTTAAACTGAGAGAAAGGAGGGTTTAGATTGGATGTTAGGAAGAAATTCTTCCCTGTGAGGGTAGGGAGGCTCTGGCACAGGTTGCCCAGGGAAGCTGTGGCTGCTCCATCCCTGGCCAGGCTGGGCACGGCTTGGAGCAGCCTGGGATAGTGGAAGGTGTCCTTGCCATGGATGATCCTTCCAGGTCCCTTCCAACCCAAACCAGGCTGTGCTCTATGAAATCAAGTTAAAACCCAGAGTTTTTGTCTGGGTTGGAATGTGGTGGTTGGGGTGTGGAAAGGTCTGCACCATCGGGATTCTGAAGGCTTGTGAAATTCCAGATTGGAAGGATCAAGTTATTATCAGTTGGGTGGGACAAGGAAGGATTTTGGGCCTCTCTCCTTGGACTGGGGATCATCCAAAGGGGATCTTTCCTCTGGGCTGCATGGCTGCTGGGTGGGTGAGGGAAGGGGCAGTTGGTGCAATGCCTCTATTGACTGCAGTTGTTCTCCTTGAGGACACCACTGTAAAATCAGCATAAACTGAATTTGCTTAGCAAGTGGGATCACACTTATTTATTGGAAGAACATTTCTCAAAGAGCAGTTGCCCTTGGCTTACTGTCAAGAAGTGATTTTTAATTTTTTTTTAATTATAAAAACAAATTTCCCCTAGTCCTGCAAATTCCCTGCACTGAGTTCAGTTCTCCTGCATGAATACCTTGGCTCATACAGGAAATAATCCTTTGCAATGCCTCAGGAAGATGCTGTGAGGTGTGAGTTTACCAGCAGAGAAGGCTTTGAGTTCAATATTATCTATACAGCAGGAATGGTTAGAAATCAATAAGATGAAATTCATGACAAATGCTACCTTTAGGGAGGAAACATCTGATTAAAAAAATGAGAAACAGCTGCCTAGGCAAGCAGTACTGCAGGGAAGGGTTTGGCTGCAGAGTGAATCACAGACAAGTGAGTCAGTGATGAGCCTTTAAACAGAAATCTTGTTCCTGGAAGCATTAATAGGAGTGTCAGGAGCAAGTTGTGGGGTCGGGGGAGAGATATGACTGCTCTGTGCTGCCTGGTGAAGGCTGGCAGAGTGTATCCAGCCTTGCAGCCTGCATTTCAGAAGCCAAGAACAGGGAAAGAACTGGGAAATCATGATCTGGGGGATAAGTAATGACAAGCCTTACAGAGGGAGAAAATTAAACTTCACTTGCAGCAGGAGAGAATTAAACTGAAAACCTCAATCACAACCTTCAATTCTCACCTATCAGCCCACCTGGAACCCTCTGGATGTGCTCTTTGGCCCCCCAACTCCACCTGCTTTTACTCTTAACTCCTGCTTCCTCTTTCATTCTGGTTTAGCAGCAAATTCCAGTGGGGGCTGGCACTGAGAGCTGTTCCTGGAGATGGCCAGGGGAAAGCTTTGATTTCTCAGTGCCAGAAATCCTCCAATTCTTTTGGAACAAGCAGTGTGCGTGAGGAGCAGGGTAAGCAAAAAGATGTACTCGTAGTGGAAGGGAATGAAAGATGAGGAAGGAAAAGAAACTAAAATAAGAAAAAACTCCAACAACAAACAACCACAACAGGAAAAAAAAAAAAAAAAGGCAAAAAAACCAAGCACCAATGAAACCAGAAAATGTCTCCCTTCATAGAGTTGATGATAAGGTGAGGCTTCCTTGCCCTCTGGGATCAATTCCCTTCCAAAGGGCATACTGGCACCTCTAGAACAGTTTAAATGGTGGGCAGTGTAGGTTGGCAGTGACAATTTCAAGGATCTGCCCTGTTACAGTCTGAATTCTGGACTCCTGTTCTGTTCCTTAACAAAGGAAATAAGAATGAGTTCCCTCCACATCCTCTAATAGAATTAATCACCTCTCCATGGACCATTTCCCAAATGTGCCAGGATTTAATTTCACAGCAAGTGCTATCCAGATGAAAAGCTGCCTTTGGTAAGGTGGGGAATCTCTCCTCTGCAAAGTCCATCACTATTACAGGTGGCTGCTCTCCCTGTGAGAAGATCCCTGTGCCTTGCTTGCTGATTTATCCTGCCAAGGCAGCTGCCTGGGAATGCCCTTCCTCTATGGGATAAGGTTTGGTGCCTTGTGAAGCTCCTGTGCATGTGTTCTCTGCAGGTGCTTTTCTTCCAGATGAGATGCTGCTGAAACAGCAGGAGAACAAAGCTGGGTGGATTGTGAGAGCCTTGTGCATTTGCCCAGTTTCATTAAAATAGGAGAAAATCACCAGAAAGCCCCATTTTGCTGTTGATTCATTCTCTTCTCTTTGCTGTTGTGTTTTGTCCACAGTGTTGTTCTTAAAATCTGATATTCCTGCTGAGGTTCTCCCAAAGCAGGACCCAGCTAAATGGAGTTTGGACTTGCAATATTTCAACAAAGCCAATTTTAATTTTTTTCTTTTGTTTCATTGTGTAACATAAAAAATGTAATGAACATTTTACTACAAGCTCAGCAAATATTTCATTTTGGATAACATCCTTTTGTTTATATTGGATTCTGGATATCAGAGTGCTGAAATCAGAGGTTAATCTGGTTCACTGCACTGAAAGAGATGCAAGTGCTCGAGAGCTTTCTGTTGACCTTGTATCTTCATTTCTCCTGACTTTTCATTTCTAGTCTTTCCCATTTCCAGTAAATTACTGAAAGATAGCTCCTAGCTGTGTCTTACAAGCAGCAGAAGAAATGAAGCAGTGTAAAGTATAGATAATATAGACTGCAATTAGGCAGTATAGCTGTGCTTTCTGTCTCGTTGCATTTCAGAGGGAAATTCTGGGGAACAACCCTGTTTCTCTGGCCTTTTAGAACCTATTTTGTTATTCTTGTCGAGATCTAGTTTGGAGCTGGGTGATCTCCTGAACTGTCCCAGCTGAACTGTGCTGCTTCTGTGAAGATGGGTGTGGCCACTGCCCCCAGATTGGCAATAACTGCTCTGCGTGAAGATTTGCACTCAGAGACAAAAGCCAAACATCCCAGTGAAGGTATTTGAATGTCCCCAGATTTTCATCAGCATCCTCCAGCACACAGCTTGTGCCTCTGTGCCCTCCCTGCTGGGATGCTCGGTGCCACACACGGGTGCCAGTGTCCATCCCCTCAGGATGGACCATCACCACTTGGACTCTGTTCTGCTCATCACCAGGCCCAAACTGTTTTCTGCTCACCTGATTTCTCATTTCTGCCCAGCCTGAATCTTCTTCTTCCCCCTTTTCACCCAAATGAACTCTTCCTACAGAAATCTCGGTGTCTAGAGCTGTCTTGGCAAAAGACTTGGCCACTCTAAAGGGCTTCAGCAAAATGTTAAATATGCAAACAATAATAATAATTATTGCTGGTAATAACAGGAGCAGCCTGGGATTTCTTTATTTTTTTAGATTCCTCTGTCCTTTGCAGATGCCACTTTAATGCAAATCAAACTTTGCGGATTGTGTTACCTATTGAAAAATAGTTTCAATTAGAAATTCAATTACACTGTCTTGGGGGGGATGGAACTGACAGTTTCTTTGAATTTTGCACGTTATAGAGGGCTCCAAAGTGCCATAAATCTGCTAATTGATTTCTGTACCTGTAATGTTTGATTAGGTGTATTTTATTGTCTTCTTGGTTTTAATTAACCCCAGGCTTGTCAAAATGCTTCCACTGACAAAGGATATATGATGAACTGAGATAAACTCTATTAACAGAGGCTGACTTTTGTCAGTAATTGCTATCGTGCCTGAGAGTTATTAGAAATGATCACACACAAAGAAGCTGTACTTTTGGTAACAACTTTTATGGGCTGTTATAAATCTGTTGATTGCCCCCTACACGCAGGAGATAAGCAACTGTGAATGACAAGGGGTCCGAAGGAAAATCAGTCATTTCCTGGACGTCTTATAAATATTAAGAGTGACAAAATGGGAAGAGTTATGAAGTTGAGAGTTATGAAGCACTTTTTCTAAGTGCTGAAAATGGAATTGATGCTAATGCACCCATACCTGTCCCCATCAGAGAGCAGGAGGGCTCTGGGGACAAGGGCACGGCCACCTCTGCTTGTGGTGAAGCAGAACATTCTTACCTTGGCTGGGAAGGGCTGAAGTGAGGCTGAGGCTTTTGCTTTTTGGCCTTTGGTTGGAGTTCAAGGCTGCCCTGGAGGGCAGGCACCCAGCAGGGCCATGTCCCTTGTGTTTGGGGACAGGAGTGACAGGGTGGTGATGGGCAGGTTTTGCCCAAGAAGAAATTTGTGTATTTACTGATGCTGTGTGCTCTTTGTGTTAAAAATGTTTGACCTAGGAACAGCTGGCAGACCATCTCTTGCACAAAACCAGAGAGAAGGGTTAATATCCCTATTTTTACTGATCTATCCCCCTGGAAGGACTTTGGTTATGTAGGATCTTTGGATAGAAAGGTATCTAAAAGCAAACAGAAGTCTGTGCATAAATATTTTTTTGGGTGAACTGCAGCTTCATCTGTTGGAACTCCCTGCCTTTGAGTTCTGAAGCTCTGTGTGAATGGGGTGTGGATGCAGGTGCAGTCCTGAGAGCACAAATGGGATTGTACTGAGCAGGAGTAAAGATACACAAAGCTGTGAAAAACGGACAGACTTTGTGCGAATTATTTGTTAAAACTGTGAATTATTGTAAAAGTAATGTGAATACTTCCTACAAACACCAATACATTCATTTATAGTTAAGGTGATGTTGATAAATATTTTGGGGTTTTATATATATATTTGTGGAGTAACATTAATTTATAGTTAAGGTGATGTTTATAAAAGTTTTGGGGTTTTAAAAATACATATATATATATATATATGTGGAGTAACATTAATTTATAGTTAAGGTGATGTTTATAAATATTTTGGGGTTTTTATAATATATATGTGTGTGTGGGGGTGACATTAATTTACAGTTAAGGTGATGTTTATAAACGTTTTGGGTTTTTTTTAAATATATATCTATCTATATGTAGGGTGAGCACACAAAGTCCTCAGGAGCTACAGAGATCTATTCTGTTTTCTGCCAGCTTCTGTCCAAGCTTTGGACACTCTTGGCTGGGCAATTTAAAGTTGCTTAATAGCTCTTCTGTCTTTTCTGTCTTGCTCAAAACAGTTATTTTTAGCTTGATTTTTTTTTTTTTTTAATCTACAGCTGAGAGGGTATTTTAAACTGACCTTCATTTTCTTTGCTGCTTTTTCTAAGAATTATCCCAATGACTTGCAGTAGTGTGAGTGGGCATGGAGAAAGAGGGAGCAGAGTGGAGCTTTCCCCCACAGAGGACACTGCAGTCCTAAAAGCTGCTTTACCCAAGAGCATTAGGATATTCAGCTTGTTATTAATATTTTGGGGAGCTCATAAAATACCTCTGCAGCTTGCAAGGTGTGAGATTCTCACTTTGCTGCCTTAGTTTAGCCCAAAATATATTTTTTCAACGCTTGGGGCTTTTTGGAGGAGGGGAGAAGGGGCTGCTGTGTGTGGGTTTATTGGGGTGGGGAGGCACAGCTGGAAGTGCTGCCATGTTCGTAAGCATCCTTCAGTTCCCAGGGATCCCTATCCATTTATTCTGCTGACCCTCAGAGGGTCTGGAAACCACATTCTGCTGGAATCCCAGCTCCTGCGGGTCACTACACACCGGGCAGGTGGAATTTGGTTGAATTGCTGGAGTGAGGACTGCCACTGATTGCTGCTGACAGAGGGTCTGCAGTGCTGGACCCCTGGCACGGCACAGGTGGGATTTTCTGTGGGATCCTCTGCTGCTGTGCGTGGGGAGCTCTCACAGCTGTGACCTGGGATCTGGCTTGATGTTCTGTGAAGAATTAGAAGAGTCCTGGACACCCCACATCTTGAGATGTGGGAGTTGAGACCAGCAGGGGGGGGGGAGAGCTGAGAGCCAAGGATGGATGCTCTGTTTTGAGGAGCTGAGGCAGATCTTTTACCCTTGCTATATTTGGAACGGCTCTGCAGGCTGGAGAGCTCAAACTGACCTGTTGTATGTGGCATCCCAGTGACTATAATGGAATTTCTGCTGTCCCACCACCCCCTCAATGCCCCCAGCCCCCAAGGGGTTGAGGGGTAGGTCTAGAAGCTGAACTTTCCTTTTGGTTTGCCTTGGTTACACGGCTCGGTTCCAGAGATTCCATGCAAGTCTCGTGTGTGTGAGGGAGTGCACATATATCAATATTCCCTCTTGGGGCACGCTGAAAACAATCCATTCAGAAACCAGGTGTCCTTGTCTCTCTTGGCATCTGGTTTAAATATCAGCCAAGTAGGAAAAGGTAAATCCTGGGATGCTTTAACAACTGCCGGGGCCGTGGAGCCCTGGGCTCCATCTGATGGGATTTGAAGGTCACGGTGGCTGCCCACGTGTGAAAGATGTGTCCTTATTCCCCACAGATAAAACAGAGCGAGGTGATCTGGCTGAAGGTGTCCCCAGCCCCAGCGGATCGGTGACACCTGTGCTTCAGGCTGCCGAGAGCAGAGGTCGCTGTTGAACTGGGAATGGAGCCCCTGCGCCTCTCCAGGGCCACCTTCCCTCTCCATTGTGTCCAGCCCTGTGCCACCTCAGGCTGCTGGATGAAAATCCTCAGCCCCTTTTAGGAATCCCCAGAAAATCCCGCAGCTCTGAACTTGCTGCAAGTTGCTCAGGTGAATTCACATCTTATTGCCAGCATTCCTTACTGCTTGGAAACGCCTTGGATTTGAGCGAAACGCCTTGGATTTGAGCGAAACGCCTTGGGTTTGAAGGAAACGCTTTGGATTTTTAGCTTCTCTCTGGAGAAAAAGCAAATTAGACCTTCCAGCAGAGACTGTGGATACTCGTGCCTTTCTTCACGAGGACAATCAGAAGCCTTTGGCAAGGTGGGACATCTGTGGCAGCAACAAGCTGGGAAGTAAACAGGCTGTGCCTCACATCACTCCACTAATTCAGTATTCACAGCAGCCTGAGCTCCAGCAGTTTGTTCTCAATTGGTTTATTATAGACAATACTTATTGTTTACAGATATGAAAGAGACAAGATCTGAGCCTTTTGACGTCGTAAATCGATACAGATTTGTTCATTCCCCGAACCTGCAGGGCCACAAATCCTTAGTTAAAACTTCAGCCTTTTGCCTACACCTGTAATCTTCACGTGGAAACCTTTGTCTTGGCAGAAACAGGACTGCCATTCATCCCAAAATCCTGCAATTCCAGCAGAAGGCACTATTTGGCTGGCAAGCTTGACGTGGTGTGGTTACTTTGGCAAATGTGGACAGCCAGGACAGCATCGTGGACAATCATCTGGATTTGTGTGGACACGTTTAGCCTCTCTTTCCTTGGAAGCACAACTCTGTGTTCAAAGCAGTGGGAGTGCAGGAAACACCGTGGTGTCTAAATAACTTGTAATGTTACTGCACAAAAGGTCTGAGTTAATGATCCAGTTGATTTACAAGTCAACTGCATGACAATAGAAATTAATATTCGCTGATGAGTCAAACTGAGAGACTCTGAATTATTTTTTTTTCCTCTCTAACGGTTCCGTGTCAGATCTGTGTGGGAGTTCACACACCTGTGCATGGATCAGAGGGTGTCTGGGGATAAAGGAGCATTTGATGAACTTTTGGACTCTCCTGAAAAATACAGTGTAAGAAATCTCGTGTGAAACTGTCCAAGCGCTGCGCTGTTCTGAAAATGTCTTCTAGTGCCTGTGATGAGTAGGTGGGAAAGGAGATCCCTGATCAAATGTGGCTTTGTTTAGGGGGCAAAATACAAATAGCTGAGGCCAGATTCTGCTCTCTTTTGCTTCTGATTTATATTCAGCTAAACTTGCACCGCTGTAAAATCACAGTGAGAGAAAAGCTGTGGTTATTAGGGGAAGACAGTGGCACTTTCCTTTAAATTAGCTGATCTGTAGTTAAAACATGGGCTGTTCAGTGAAAGCTGCTAGCTGTGGCATGTCCTCGGCACCTGGATGACTTTAATCAGCCCAGCCCAGCTCGAGGAAGGAGAAAAATCCATAAAAGCAGACATGTCCAATATTCTGTGGGGTGCCTGAGGGGAGAAGTTGCATGGACAGTTTCCCATCCGCCTTGGGCCATGTGGAGAACAAGGACTTCCAGGAACTGCAGGATCAGAGCATCATTATGATTGGAAAAGGCTTTTAAGACCTCATCCAGCACTAAACAATGTCCACAAGTGTTGCACCCACATGTTTTTTTAATATATTCAGGGTTGGCGATTCCATCACTTCCCTGTTTCAGTACCTAACCGCCCTTTGGTTGAAAAGGTTTTTCCTAATATCCAACCTAAACCTCCTCAGGTGTGACTTAGGATCTCCTCTCCTCCTATGGCTTGTTCTTGGGAGAAGAGACCAATCCCCACCTGGCTACATCCTCCATCAGGGAGTTGTAGAGAGTGATAAGGTTCCCCCTGAGCCTCCTTCTCTCCAGGCTGAGCCCTCCCAGCTCCCTCAGCCTCTCCTGGTGCTCCGGACCCTTCCTCAGCTCCGTTCCCTTCTCTGGACACGCTCCAGCCCCTCAGTGTCCTTCTTGCAGTGAGGGGCCCAGAGCTGGACACAGGGTTTGAGGTGTGGCCTCACCCGTGCTCAGCACAGGGGACAATCACTGCCCTGGGCCTGCTGGTCTCACTGTGGCTGCTCCAGCCCAGGTGCCACTGGTCCACTTGGCCACCTGGGCTTTGCCAAAAGCAGCACCCCCACGTCCTTTCCTGCCACTCTGGCTGCAGCACTGCCGGGGTGAAGCTGAAGCAGAGGGCTGCACCATCCCTTGTCCCTCCTTGCACTGGACACCTTTTTCTCAGAGATCACAGGGAGAGGAGCTTGTTGGAGCTCTTTTTTTCTGCTGCTCAGCACTGGCAGGGACTGGATGCAAAGAACTCATCAAAGAGGTGTGAGATACAGAGTTCCTGGCCCTGCTTTCTGCTCTCCAGGGCCCAGCAGGGTCTGTGACATCCCCAGGCTGTCCCCTGCCCGTGGCTTCCCTTGCAGAGCCTAAGTACTCTTAGCAAAACTCCTGTAACAGCCCTTATGCTCTTAACCCAATTTCCTTCCAAACTGCCATATGCTGTGAGCTTTGGGAGGGATTGAGAACATGAGAAGGCTGCTCTTTTAAATCCCACAGAAAGGAGGAAAAGTGGCATTCTGAGTGCCTGCAGGCAAGGAATGGAGAAGTCTCATATGGGTTTTGGGGCAGGAAAACCCATGTGCCCTCACCAAACTGAATCCTGCCTTCCCCAGCAAGCAGTTTTGCTAATCACAGAAAATGTGAGGGAAGCCTCACTTGCTGTTTTGCTGTCATGTTGGGTGATGCTCTGAGATGCTGCTGGAACCTGTGAAGAAATGAGACCACGCAGAGGGTGATGAGCTCCAGAGAAGAACCAGATGCTGCAGAGATGGAGCTGAGCCTCCTGCTGAGTAACCACTTCCCTCCCTGCCAGTGGGAGAGCTCTCCCAGCTGTTAGGGAGGCTTTTGGAGGGTGCTGAGCCAGCCAGGTGCTGTCTTCTGAATCGCTGCTGTGGCATGTGATTGGAGTTAGTGTTTGACTGGGGAGTTAAAGCCCAAACTTCAGATGCTGGGTCAGAGACACCCTTCTGGCAAGCTGCTGATCCTAGAATTAGGCTTGGAGGGTCTAGGTGTGACAGGAGCAACCTCTTCAGGACTTGCAGAGTGGTGCTGAAACCCTCCTTTTCCAGGTGGTTTGGTGGCAGTGTGTGTGCTGTCCCTCAGTCTGGAGCAGGCTCAGGTGGCTGCCACGTGGAGCTCAGCCCTGCCTGGGCCAGGAAAGGGAGCAGTGCCCCGTGGCCAGAACGCCTCCATATGCATCAGAAAGAAGAGTCTGTCTCCATAGCTCTGGGTGGACTTTGTGCAGTGAAGCTGAAACACCAGAAGGTAGGATTTTGTGTGTTTGTACTGAAGGTCTGTGCCCAGTGCATAAACAGATTAAAACTGGACATATTTTTTCACCTGGGACACCTGATCTTTGATGGTTTTGCAGCCTTGTACAGGGGGTGTTGCAGCACAGCACCAGGGCAATGAGGGAAATGTACTCTGTCTCCTGCTTTGGATGTCTGTGAGTTATTCTGCATTTAGAGAGTGCCTGAGATCCTTTGCTGCATCTGTGGTTGAAGGACAAAGTGCAGTGATGGAAACAGTTCTGAGATGCAGGATCCAGAGGTCAATTAGTGAATGAGCAGGGATAGAAAATGGAGCTTGAAAAAGAGTCAAAGATATTTACAGCCTGCATGGCCTTCCCTCTCCTGGTGCTTTATTTTTAATGGCTTGCTGCTTTTACCTCTCTTTGTTTAATGAATATATTGCTGAGTTATTGGAAGCACGAACTGCATCCAAAAGCAGGACACTCAGGGTTTATTATATTCATATAACTCAAAACCAGCCAAATTGATTTTTTTCTTTTTTTCTTTCCCCCTCCTCCACCTCATTTTTAAACCTTGCAGCAGGCTCAGTGGTAGTGACAGGTGTGAGACTGACAGCACTGGAGATGAGAAGCTGTGTTTAGGTGCTGGGGAGAGCACCCTCTTTTCCTCCCCTGGTGCTTTATTCCCCTCCAGCCACCTCTCCCTGTGCTTGGGGCAGAGGCAATCCTTGGCTTGCAGCTCCCCAGTGCTGCTGGAAGGGCTCTGGGAAGCTGGGGCTGTCCCTCCCACTGTTCCCAGCTTGGCTTTGTGCCTGTGTGGTCACCTGGCCCTGTGTGACCAGAGAGTGGACGCAGTAGGACATCCTTGGTCACCACAGCACAGGGTGCACTTGCAGTGCGGGTCTCTGTTGGACCTGGAGCTGCTGTGGTGGCTGCAGGGAGTCAGGAGCTTGTGGGGAAAAAGCCATTTGAAGTGGTTTCTCTGGGTGGTGTTTTTTAAAGAAGCATCTCTGTGAGTCTCCAGGTCATCAGTCTGTCCAGGTAGCAGAATTGGGTATATTTGGTGGCTTCTGGCCTCTCTGGGGGGTGTTCTCCTGGCTGGAACAGCGATGGACGTGGCAACAAAGTGTGGGACAGTTTTTTGGAGCCACAACAGCTGCTGGACTCTGAGACTTTGTCCCGCAGCCACCCCATCCCTCTGACGGGAGTGCAGCACCCATGGGCTTCAGGGACAGCCCTGCCCTGTCCCCCGGGATGGAAAAGGGACAGCGGAGGTAACCGGGGGCTAGGAACGCCTCTGCTCCTGGAGAGAAATAAAGGAACCCACCCTCAGGACCAAGCAGCGAGAGGCTTGCAGCTCAGCCCTGGTTAATGAGGGCATTTTGATCTACAATTGTTGACTGCAGAAAGAGCCTCCCAGATAAAGGGGGAAGGGATGTCCTGGGGGAGAGGGTCGCTGAATATGCATGGCCCCAGGTCTCTTTGTTTAGCTGATATCTGACTATATTTATTCTTCTAGATTACACATTCTGACTGCGGAACAAAGGGCTGGCAGGAGCTGCTCTCTTGTGCTTAATAATTTGAGTGAATTTACATTTCAATGCAGCCCTGTGCCACTTCCCACCCCCCGTGGAAAGAGCAGAATTTCCCTGTTGCGGGGAGGGGGGGGAAAGAAACTCCCACCGCAGTGGCCAGGCTGGGAGATTTATTGCGGCTCCTCTCTGAATTTATTCCTCCCGAATCCTGCACACGTGTGCCCGCCCGCCTGATGCGGAGATGTTTTCCTCCCCACTCCAGACCTGCTCAGCCAACTCTGCCTGCCCCACCTCCCTGCTGAGCGCTGTGATTCATCCTCCAGTAATTAACCAGCAGCAGCACAGAGAGTGCCTGCCTCGGCAGAAGTGTGAAATCACATCTACACCTAACGGGAACCGGGCTGAAGGGTTCCACTCTGAGAGACACCCAGGGAGCTGCAGAGCGATACAAAGACAGAGTTGCCAAAACTCCCCGAACGCGCTCTGGTTCCTACGCAGCGTCCTTTTGGCTGTACTTTGGGACCCGCGAGTACAAAAGCCCATTTGCTGACTCAGAGTTAGTTATGGGGGGCGTGGAGGTGGCAGGCTTTTCACTTGCTGGTCTGACCCTTGGATCCCTGCCTGCAGGGTGCTTTGACCTGCTTGGCTCATCTCTTGCTCCTCAGCTGAATTTTGCCTGCTGTGCATCCCTGAGCTTACCTCAGGGAATGATTTGGTGCCCCTGCACAGGACACTCGTGCACACAGGCCCAGGATCCTGTGTTAGCTGCCCCCCTCCCCTCACTGAGTCCCAGTCCTGCAGTTTAATCTTAGGAGAGCTGCATAATTTTCTCTTGCCTGCCTGATAATAACTTTGCAGGGACTTTATATGCTGATAACCTCAGCATGCTACACTCCATTTGGGTCTTTCACCACCAGCTGCTCTGCATTAGCCCATTTTAATGAACTTTGATTATAGACACGTCTCCTCACTGCTATTTTAGAGGACATCTCTGCTTTTCTTGAGCTTCCTAGGAGCTGGGCTTTGGGGCCATGAGCACAGGACCTCACTGTTTGGGATTTGCATGTTGAGATGTGGCTCAACTAATACTTTTCTTTCACTTGCTCTTCTGCCTAAGTCCCAGTGTCTCACATGGTGCAACATGAGATGGACCCTTGCTGCTCCTGAAACATGAGGAAGGTGCAGCCTCAGATGTACCTGAGCACAGCAGCAGCCTCTTCCAGAAGCTCATTACACCTGAACCCGTGCCTTTGGGCAGCCAGGTGACAGGTTCTTTTGTCCTGAATTCTTTTCTTGCCATCTTTTTCCTCCTCTTTGAGTTTGTGTGAGTTTCTCTGTGTGGGAGATGGGAGCTGTTGGGCTGTGAGCTGCTCAGGGCTCCCATGGGGGAGGGAAGTCAGCTTCCAGCGGGCTCCATATGTGTGACCAGTGGCTTTTAACATGTTCGGTTCAAACCTTCATTGCAACCTGAGCTGCAAAACAACTTGGAAACAGGTTTTATAGCTGTGTTTCACCACTCCTATGTACTTGGGAATGTGTCAAGCTCTCTGTGGATGTGTCCCTATACTGCCCAGAGCTGAATTCCTGATTCTGCAGAGAGCAAGGCAATGACCCCAACTTAGCCACTGAGAGCTTGTGCATGTGATGCTGCTCTTCTTTCTGCTGACATTTCTAGATGTTGGTGTTCTGCAATGCAGAACGCAGGAAAAAACGTTTGAGGAATAGGGGCAGAACCAGGACCTTGCCCTGTGTCCTGCTCCAGCACGACAGAGGGAATTTCCTGCCCTGTGAAAATGGTGAAAGAGTGTGTGGCTGTCAGCAGTTCTGTCTGAAACGCCTGCTGGGGCAGGTAGCTCTGTTTATTTTAATGGCTGGATGTATACATTCATTATTTCTCACTGGTTTTGCATTGTGGACATGCACAAATGTGGAACCATACATATGTATGTATGTATACATACACAGCCTACAACACACAGCACAATGCAGCATTAAACCAGGGGGCTTTTGCTTCTCTTAATTACCTAATTATATTGATTCTTACATTCTGTACATCTTGGTTTTATCTGAACTTTCCAGAAGGTGTAAGCAATACACATCTTGTCACATCCCATTTTCACACTAGCGCTGTTGCTGTACGAACCATTGCTCGAAATAAAACACGCCGAGAATAGGCAGCCATCTGTCTGGGAAGCACATGCAGTCCCAGATGGCAGCTCCTCTCCTGCTTGCTGCTAGCAGAGTCCTCTGCCTGAGGAACGCAGCAGAAATGTGTAACAGTTCAGCAGGGACATGTAGAACGTGTGGTCCTCCCCCGGGCTGGGGCTCGGGGCCCTCCAGCGATGGGAGGGAAACTTGAAACTTGGAGCACGGAGCCCATCCCTAAGGGGGGCAGGTGTTCATCTCTCTCTCACAGCAACCTCTCTGTGCTCAGCTCTCTGGGAATGAGGTTCCTCATCCCGTCTGTCTCTGTGTGAATATTCCTTTGGAATGGTGAAGTGGGGGCCTGGTGGAAAAGAGTCCGCGGGACCTCGTCGGGTAAAGCTGGAGGGAGGTAAAAGCCCCCGAGCAGCTCTCTGGACTGTTCACACCAGTGACTCTGCTTGGTTTGCAGGCAGCTTGGCCACCAAGAACTCACACGTGCCAACCTCCAAGGGTCACAAGCCACCTCACAGCCAGTGTCCCTCGACCAAGGAGTTGCCCTGTGTCGTTCAGGACAAGTGATGCTGCTGCCTGCCCTCAGTCAGTGCCACTTGGGAAACCACAGCATGGGAATGTCTCTCCTGCCAACAGAGGTGAATGGTGATGAAATATCTCTGCTTAGCAAAGCTTGGTCATTTCTACTGGACTCAGCACCCAGGGATTGCTTTCACTGATCAGATTTAGCAGAAAAAGCCCAAGAATGTGTAAAACACCCAGTCTGGGAGTGGCTGGGTGAGAATGCAGCTTCCTTATTCTTTGAACTTTCTGCCCCTGCACGCAGTTTTTAATCTGGCCCGAGGGAGGGATAAAGGATATTGGGACAGGTTTCTACAGAGCTGAGGAATACAGAAAAAATTATCTCAAGAGAAATGACAGCCCTCGGGAGAGGCACTCAAAACCATCCTCCTGTTGGCTGTGACTTTCACTACAGCCTTTAGAAGACCTGAGCAGTGGTTCTGTGAAACAATTAAAATTTTTCTTGTAATTTTGCTTCGCAGAATAATTTCCTTCCTGGATTCCAGTTTTCTGGAAGACAAAAAAGAGCTGAGCAGTGGTTTTGTGGAAGAATTAAGAATTTCCTTATCTTCTTATCATTTTGCTTTGCAAAATCACCTCTCTGGGAATTTCAGTTTTCTGGAATGTCTTTCAAGGCTGTCGCCATTCCCAGAAAAGCCTTTGCACCATCTAATGACTTTTAATCCTGTGATACCTGTTCCCATCTGCAGTTTTTCTACTGGGAGGCTCATGGATGTGGTATTTTTACTGCAGAGCTTGGCACAAGTCTTTTGTTCAGGGTGGAACTGCCTTAGGCTGGGCACCTTCCACTCTCCCAGGTTTCTCCAAAGTCCATCCAACCTGGCCTTGAACCCTTCCAGGGATGGGGCAGTCACAGCTTCTCTGGGCACCCTGTGCCAGGGCCTCCCCACCCTCACAGGGAAGAAATTCTTCCCAATATCTAATCTAAACCTAATATCTTTCTAATATCTAATCTAAACCACTCACATGGCCAGGAGGAGAGACAATGCAGCAGGAAAGGTCCTGCTGAGATTGTGCAGAGGGTCAGATTGTTTTGGATGCAGGAGAAAAACAACTGCTTATTCCTTCCTCTCGGAAACGATTTCGCCTTGGCCCAGCTTGTGCAAAATGGAATTAGAGAGCCTTGCTGAGCACCGGGAGCTGGCGGGAGCCATCACTCAGCCAATTCATCATAATGGGAGCCTGGTATCTAATAAGCAGGTAATAAATGTGCTAAGTGTCCACCTTCAGGTTGCCTGCATGCCTCCCCCCTGCCCAGACCCTGGGTTGCAGCTGCTGGCAAGGAGACGTCACCCTGGCTGAGGAGCAGATGATGCTGGAGCAATGCCTGTATGGCTTTTCTCTCCTGCCACGGGCATGGCAGGGGAGCCACGAGCTCTGCAGGGCAAGGTGTGGGGCTGGGGAAACAGGTTAAGGCAGGAAAGCCTCACCCCAGGTAAATCGGGCCTGGAGTGGGGCTTGGCTGATCTCTGGAAGTCAGGCAGCAGGCTGGGGTAGGGAATGGGGAGGGTTTTGCTTTGTCATGGAATGTGTTGTATCTTCGGTTGAGGTGCTAAAATTGTGATTTCTCTGGTTTTCAGTGCATGAGGTGATGGACAAAGGGCAGCTGGAAGGAAGTGATGGACAAAGGGATGGTGAGTAGAGAAAGCACAGGGCAATGCTTCCCCTGCCTGGATAGAGCAGCCATGGGGCAGGCTGTGGTACCAGGGAATGCTGGAATGGTTTGGGTTGGAAAGCACCTTAAGGATCACCTAGTTCCAATTCCCTGCCATGAGCAGGGACGTGTTCCACTAGACCAGGTTGTTCAAACTCCCATCCAGTCTGTCCTGGAACAATTCCAGGGATGGAACATCCACAGCTTTTCTGGACAGCCTCCTCCAGTGCCTTACCACCCTGTGGAACAGGTGGTACCAGGAGAACCTGGGCCTGGAGTCACAGAAGCTCAAGGGAAGCCCATGTCCCAGGGAATTGCCAGCGGGTGGCTGTCCTTGCTGGGGGACGTGGGTTAGGAGAGGTGATCCTGGAGGAGGTGACAAGTCTGGAGGAGCAGAGCCTCCTCTGGCCTCAGGGAAATGTAGATCCCAAGCAGCAGCAAATGGGAACACATGGAATTGCACGGGCATTCCTGGCATCAGGCAGGAGAGACTGGGCCAGTGGAATGATCTCTCTGGTGGGACTGGGGACAGCTCTGACAGGAGAAGATCACAGCAAGGGCAGGAGACAAGGACCTCTTTGCACCCTCCAACTGAGAGAGCCTGCTGGGGCGCAATCTCTGGGACCACCACCTGTGACTGACAGCTGTCAATCTCCTGTCCTTGCTGGGCTCTCCCCAGGGTCCCTGTGTGCCGGAGTCCAGAACATCCCTCTGGCTGCCCTGGCTGTCTCGAGACCCTGGCAGGGGGCTCAGGGACCTTGGCAACAAGCCAAAAACACCTGTGGCTTCAAATTTAGCCCATGGGAGAGGCTGCCAACCTTATATGAGGAATTACAAGCCAAAAGGGCTGGAGTAGTGTAATAGGTGAATTGACACAGGGTGGAAAAGTAGAATTTTGGTGTTTTTAGAATGTAATTCAGGGGTACAAGATGGCGGAATCTGGGCGTGCCCTAGCCTTTTCTTCCTTCTTCTCCATGTCTCAGTGTGACAGTGACACTTTTCTGTTGGTCTAGGATAGGGACACACTGTCCAACATAGATTTTAGGTATTGGTAGGGGAATGTGAACATGGTACACGCAATTTTGGGTATATAATGTGGGAGACGCCCGGGGCTCGGGGCAGACTGCCATGGCTTCTGTACTAGCTGGACCTCGGCAGGTCAGAAAGAAAATATCTTAGATAAGAAGAAATAAACAACCTTGAAAACTCAGCTTCACGCCTTCCAGACGTCTTCTTTGGCTGCCAGGCTAGGGAAAAAGGACTTTCACACTGTTGGGGTCTTGCCAACCCGACCCCGGCACCTGTGGGTTGCTGCTGCCCCGGTCCCTGCCGCTGCGGGCTCCGAGCGGGCGGTCAGCGCCGCAGGCCGCGCTCGGCGAGGCGGGGAAGCCTGTCCCTATTTGTCACTGAGCGCCGGGGCCTTGGAGGTGAATCAGATGCGCTGCATTAATAGACGCAATCATGGCGAGCCTTGGTGGTGCTGGCTGCAGCAATCTGTCTGCTGGCTGACAGCGAGCTCGCCGCCGGCTGCCCCGCGGGACGGGGCCTGGAGGGTGCCTGGGCTGGGCTTCTTCCCCTGAGTTTGATGCCTCAGGATTTTGGCTTTTCTGTTTTTCATCTCTTTGTGGTCCTGCAGTTCTTTAGTGTTTAGCTCTAGACTCCATACACAGCGTGAGCTGCTGCTTTCCCCTTTTGGGCAGACACAGCAATTCCCCTCCAGGCCTGGCAATCAAGGACACCTCACTGCCTCAGGCCAGAGAGATGGGAACAAAAGTGAGTTGGGAGGAGCAAACTTGGGGTAAATGATTTCATTACCCGAAGCTGTAATTGGAAAAATTACCCCCAATATGCAAATGGACCAAACTTATGAAAGTGTGAAAACCTGTGACCCATCATCCATTCTGGGTGTAGCCCCTGGGGGGCTTTGTCTGCCCTAAATGTACCTGAAGGCCCTTCAATAAATATAATGCCTTTTTATTCCCTTAATTTTATCTGGCCTCAGTTTTTAGGTAGCCCCAAAAGGCATCAAGTTGGGTGGGTGAAATCCTGGTCTCAAGCCCGTGGGTGGTAAATCCAACAGAGTGGATAGCAGGCAGGCAGATTTTGAGTTTTGGAGAGTGTCCTGTGCTTTCAGGGGTTTCTCTTTTCCTTGGTTATCCTTAAAGAGGTCTGCTGCCCCTTTTAGTTTGCTGGCATCCCTCAATTTTGCATTTGTCTTCCTTGCTAATGCTGCAGTTGGTGCCAGTGCTGCCTGGGGTTTCAGACCAGCCTGGGATCAATAGGGGAGCACTTGCAAGCATCATATTAATTGAGTCTTATGTTGAGAGCCCTTGTGCTATTGATTGTAACAGTAACTTCAGCTGGAATTTGGGAAGCACTTACTTGAAGTCGAAAAAATGAGAAGAAAGCAGAATGCCGGGTGATTGCATTGACTTCATTTCCAGAGGATTACACTGTAATAATTGTGTGTGTCCAGTCTGCTTTCATTACTTGTCCCTCTAATGAAAGTACCAGGAATGCTTTCAGATTTCAATATGCTGGATTACAGGGCTTGCTTGGAGCAAGCACCAGAGTACAGTGGCCAGGAGCAATATGAGAGACTTTATCTTAATAACCAGCAGAAGATACCCACTCACATTGCTGTCTGCCCCACTCACATCCTTTTCTTTGCTTTCCTTCCTCAAAAAAAAAGAAAAAAAAAAAAAAAAAAAGGAAACAAAAATGCCAATTACTGACTGAGAGCATGAATTTTTCATTGACCTCCTGTAATATCCCACAAAGCTCAGGAGCCTGGAAAGTAATGAAATGAGATTTCTTCAAAGAACAAATGAATGAGAGATGATGACTGTCTGGACCAAAAGTGAGATGAGGGCATTGTCAAGGGCCTGAGTTTGAGGTGAGGGAAGGACAGGGCTGCTCTGGGGTCAGGAGGGATAACAGGGTGCTGAAGGCTCATCACATATCTCTACTTCTCATTCCAGCCCAGGAATTCCCCTCTCTGCAAGCAAGTGCTCAGATTATGAGATTGTGGCATGCCCTGAGGGGTTGGGGCAACCTTAGCATGGGTTGTGCAGCTCTGTTGTGTTTTGGTTTTGTTGATTTTCTTCTTTTCTGACACACAGCCTTCCAGCGAATCTCTTGGTGTGTGGGGCAAAGTACCCCAAATACACCCAGGCTGGGGATGCTTTGGCTGCCAAAAGTCCTTCCCTGCTTTGCAGAGCTCTTCGTGGAGGTGCCCTGACTGCTCAGAACCCCAGGTTTGGGACCAAACTTGCTGGGATCTTGTTGCCATGCTGGGGCTTTCTGAGACTTCTGTTTTTATTAATACGCTGCTTTGCAATAACCCAACAAAATCTGCTCTCAAACTCATTTATTATTTTTTTATAAAGGCTCCCCCCACTTTTTTTTTTTGTTGTTGTTGTTTTAAGATGCTGTCAAATTGCACTTCTTAAGATTCATGGTGGATCTCCTCTGCCTGACTCTATTACCCAATTTAAATACACAACAGCAAGAGGGGTTGAATGGCACTGTGTTAACATGGTGCCAGAGACCTCTGCGAGGTTGTTTGTTAAAAGCAAATTGTACCTGTTAAGGGGCTGGGAAGGGGAGCACAGCTGCTGTTAACTGCTTTACCAAATTGACTCTGACTCATTCGTTTCAAATGAACATTGAAATGCTTTTGACTTCTCCTTTTTCTTCTTCTTCTTCTTTTTTTTTTTTTTTTTTTTTAATCCTTCCAGTGGCAAATTTGCTTTACTTAACGCTAAGTGGGGATCATTTCTTGTGATTACTGAAAAATGCATCATAACTTTTGATTACGCTGCTATTAAGGATGCAGAATGGCAATTGCTGCTGCTCGCAGAGAGGGAGGGAGAGAGAGGGAACGCTGCTGGAAGAGCGGGTGTAACCCTTTGCTGTGCCGAGTGCTGTGCAGAGGGTGGAAATGCTGCTGCTCTGCGGCCCCGGGCTGGAAGGGCGGGACCTGGGGTCGAATTTGGGCTGGGTGCGAGTGGACAGGAACACAGCTGACCCCCGAGGGATGCAGGGATGAGGGCTGGAGCATCGCTGAACCGCCAGAAGTTTTCCTTTTGTAGGGGTTAATGATCCTCTCTTGAGATGAAAACACCTTGGGAAGGCTGGTTGTTGTTTGGAAGAAGGAAGAATTAGGGGGATGGAGAGGGAATGCTCCTGGCAGCAGGATCAAGGACACACATCCCAGGGTTGTGGAGCTCTTCGGTGGGATGGGCGTTTCTGCCAGGGGCTTTCCAGCGGGGAAATGGGAAGAGAGGGATTGTGGAGTGCCCAGGGATGCTGTCCTCAGCGCTGGGGAAACCGAGGCAGGGAAGGTGGGAGGAGGAATTGAACGACTGAGGGAGCTGGGGGTGCTCAGCCTGGAGAAAAGGAGACTCAGGGGTGACCTCGTCACTCTCTACAGCTCCTGAAAGGTGCCTGTGCTCAGGTGGGGTTGGGCTCTTTCCCCAGGCAGCACTGACAGAACCAGAGCACACAGCCTCGAGCTGCACCGAGGGAAATACAGGCTGGAAATTAGGAAGAAGTTTTTGACAGAAAGAGTGATAAAGTTCTGGGGTGGCTGCCCGGGGAGGTGGTGCAGTCACCATCCCTGGATGTGTTTACCAAAGCCTGGATGTGGCACTGGGTGCCAGGGTTCAGTTCAGGTGTTGGGGCTGGGTTGGACTCGGTGATCTTGAAGATCCCTTCCAACCTGGTCATGCTGTGATTCTGTTATTGCTTTACCTTGCACTGTGGCTTCCAGCAGTGAAGGCTTGACCTCAGGACAAGTGCCAGCGATGCTGATGAGTTTTCTGGAGGATCCCTGATGGGGAAAACCCATCCAGGCGAGCGCAGAGAGCCCCTTCCTGGCTTGGGGAAGGTGTAATCGACCTTCCCCTCCTGCTGCTCAGCACAGGGAGCTGTAACCAGAGAGAGAACACCCGTGGGCTGGTGCAAAGGTGTGTGCCCAACATTGCAGAGGATTTGGGAGCTGCGGAAAGGAAGGGGGGTTTGTTCTGCATCAGAGGGTCACAGGAGCGAGGACTGGGGGTTTTGCTGGTGGTCACTTCCACACTTGCCTGCTTTTAGCCCCTTCCCAAGGAGCTCCGCTGTTTATTCTGCCCGTTTTGTAGCTCTGCCAGGGCGCGCCAGCATCCTGCGGCTGCTTTAGCCCCGTGGTCCCTGTGTGAACTACGTTTCCCAGAGTTCCTACTGGTGAAGGGCTGCACCGGGCAGCGCTGAGCCGCCTCTGAGGAGGCGCAAGAACAGAAATGTCGTAGGCTGCACTTAATTAAATCATAAGCGCAGGGAGCAGCCACATCAGCTGTTTGGGATAGGTTTGGAAGATGGAGCTCTCTTATGAACAATGGAAGACACTTTTTCTTTTTTCTTTTTCTTTTTTTTCCCCCCTGCATTCCCTGTTGCTCTGAGGAATGCTGTGGCCAGCTGCAAACAGCTGGCTCTGCCCCATGCCTTGAAAGAGCAGGGTTGTTAGTGGGAGTGAAAGGACAGGTGAGCTCTGTGGGGCTCTGGGATGCTCGGGGGGAGTTCTCTGCCCTGGCAAGGCTCTCCTGCAAACACTTGGGTGGTGCTGCAAGGCTGGAAAAGTTAAAGATGGACAGAAGAGCATGGAATGATCAGATGCAGAGACCAACCTGCAGAGCCACGGAGAAATGTAACAGCTCCTAATATTGATGAGGCGGCCAGTGCCCTCCAAGGAGAATTACAATGTCTGCTTTGTTTTCTTCTCCATGCCCCAAACTGAGCTGGGTAGCAGAACAGATGTGGCTGGTCCACCCAGCAAAACATGGTTACAGGAAGGAGTGTTTTCACCAGCACTGGCAGCTGTGTGGGTTGGATTTCTTGGCTAGAAAGCACACAGGGGATCACACTTTGGAAAATGTCAGATTTTTACCAGCTCGTCTCTGCCTCACCCCCAGTTGGAGGGGATGTGACCCAGTCCTTGCAGCTCACCAAGTTGGGGTTTGCTTTGTCTTGGGAGTATCCTCCTGGCTGGAGACTGTGTCTTGGCAATGTGGAAGGTGAACCAGTCTCAGCATTCCCAAAAGTACATCCACACATGCACACTTACAGATGCGCACACACACACACACATATATATATATGTAGATGCATGTGTATATATATAAAATACATATATATTTTTTTTGCTGGCAGCTGAGATAAAAGGGATATAATGAAAATGTAAACGAAAAACTTTACAGCAGGCATGGCCTGACAGAGGGAAGATTGATATCCCGTGATGCTTTGTCTTGATGAGACAATGAAAAATAACCACCACGGCAGCTGTGTCAATATCAGACTTGGTAATGCACCACTAGCTGTGGGTTTTTATTTAATCCGCTTTGCTTTAAGATGATAACGGTTGTTACTTTTCAATGCCTGTCTGTCAGCACCCTGGCATTGCAATATTCCTCCGCAGCTTTGCGAGCGGGTTTCATTTATTTTAAAATACCATTTCACACACTGCTGACTTTTAACAGTGTTCCATGTGAGTTTGGGAGATTGAATAGTGACAGAAACAACACTTTTTATGAGAATACAGAATATTAAAAATGGGGCACAATATACAGATGGCAGTTTTCACTACAGCTTGTTTTTTTCCCCCCAACCTGCTTCTGCTACTCAGCTTCCCACTGAATGCATTTGTAGTAACACCATAAATGTCACTTTCGCTGACTGCCTTTTGGCATTTTATTTAAATGGGAATTCGGTGCTTCCTGCTGCTGCTGCTGCCACTGCTGCATCCAGCTCCTGTTCTGCAGCAGTGCCACTGTGCTCTCCTCTTGCATCCAGTGCATTTTCCATCAGCTTGGATCCAGGGGCTGCCAAAAGGGCGACAGCCCCAGCCGTGGCAGAGCGATGGGGGGGTGTGTGTGTGCACTCCTGAGTGTCTCTGGGAGGACTGGGAAGGTCACTGAAAGTCATCCAAGAGTGGTTTCTGCTCGGTGAAATACTTTTATCTCTGCTTGGCTTCTCTGAGGCTCTCATCTTGCCAGCAAAAAGGCAAAACTGTGTGCTGCTGTGATGGCACTGAGAGGCAGATGATAGCTGGAGTAACTCTTGGTTTTAACTCCTGGGGCTCTTTTGGCTGCTTCCTGCCTAAAAATCTGGCTGCTTGCTTGAGCTCAGTTGCTGTGGTGTTGAAGAAGCCCTGTCCCCTCCAGGTTTCCTGGGGCAGAGAACAGTAAATTCTTCCCAAAAGGTGATACAGTCACATGGCACATCCCTCTGTGGGTCTGGCTGCTGCTCCAACAATCATGTGGACCTCCAAAAAATCTCCAGAACTTGGTGCATGAAGAATTGTGATGGCTGTTAGCCCTTGGCAGTCCTGATCTGTCTCCTAGAGAGAGCTGCTGGTCTGCCAGTGCTTTCCTGGGGGACCACAAGAGCTGGAAAGCACCAGGGGAAGGGGTGAATTGAGGGCTCGCTTTGATTTGCCCCCCATTTGTGTCTCAGAGTGGCTGCAGAAACCTCCTAAAGTGTCCTTCCTCCTTGGGAACTGGCAATTTTGCTGGCTTTTTGGCCCCTGAGGGAAGAGAGTCAGCTGCTCCCCGTGCCCTGGGTGCTGTGGCTCCCCTTGCTGCACTCCATCTTTTTGGGATATGATTCTGTAAGCACAGGAGGATCCACACCCATATTCCCCATGCAATTCCTTCAGTATGGGGAGGAAAAGCCTGTGCAAGACTCATCCTTGTTTTTTTCATCACCCTTCCCACTGCCAAGAGCCCCGTTGATAGTTTGTGACAGCTCCCCATCCCCTCTGACCTCTGGGAGGGATGGGCTGCACTCCTGCCATCCTCTTCTAACCCTACAAGACACCAGAGTGGTCTTGGAGATGGCCGATTGCCTGGTTGTCCCAGTTCTTTGCATAAATTTGGAAGTGTCTAAGCCTTTGCTGCACATCCAGGCTGGAATGGTCTGAATGAGTTTTAAGTGATGATTGTGGCAGAGCCAGGAATCCTGCACCTTTGTGGATAGGAAAAACTGGTTTTGTTTGAAAATGGAAATATGGATTTTGATTATCATGGGAAAGGAGGTGATGTAAACATTTTTGAGGTCTTTTTCTTTGTAATTTTAAGGTGATGGCTGGTTGCAGGTAAATATTAACCATCCCTGGAAGTGTTTAAAGCCAGTTTGGATGACTCTCTGTGCAACGAGGTCCTAGGGGAATGTGTCCCTGGGTTGGAATGAGATGGGTTTTAAGGTGTCTTCCAACCCAAATAATTCTATGATTTCTTTGTTTCCTACCCAGGCACCCCGTAGAGGTCCCTGACACCACCAAATGCTTCATCACTAAGTTCTTTCAGTGTTTTGGAAAATGATCGAAGTGGGATTATCACTTTGATCTCTGTAAAATGTTTTATTTTAATCTTTGAGCTGCAGATCCACTGTACAGGTGTACAAGGTCATTATATAAAATATAATGACCTCAGCCAATGTTTTTCCATCCTTCTGGTAAGATTTTTGCCATTGCAGATTGCACCTGCATTCCTTGAGCCCTTCTGGGAGGCTGGAAATTTGTCCTTCTCTTTTCCCCTGGGAAAAAGCTGCTATTTCTGGCTTTGCAGGTTGCAGTGGCATCAGACTTGCAAGTGGTGATATTTTAATGTACATAAAGCTGTTTTCCAGTGCAGGCTGAATCTTCTCCCCTCTTGGTCCCAGGAGAGTATTGTAGCAGGGGGTGGGAGGAGCAGAATGAGCCATTACTGAACAGGTTGACTTTCTAAAGAAAATGTGAGCTGTTTGAAAATGCTCCTACATGAGCAATGTTCCAGGCAATCCTGGGAGATGGATGAGCAGTGAGAGTGCAGGTGAGGCAGGCAGAGGCACTGGAGAAAATGCTGCTTTCTTGTCTCTGTCCCAACACAAATAATTTCCACATAAATAGCACCTATCTGTTATTTAACACTTAAATCATCAAAGTGTCCATCTGCAAGGAGCTCTTTTGTGCTGGATGCTCCACAAACACAAAAGTGTGCACAGGGGGAGGCACAGAGATGGTTTATGGCTCCTGTTTTAGGGCGAGGAGATGGTGCAGGTGACCTTTTCAGAGCCCTTAAACCCCATTACCTATTCATCACCGACTGCAACAAAGAAGAGTTGCACAAAGTTTATCCCACACTTCATCAGATCTGTGGTCTGCTTGCCTAAAGTGAACTTAGGGAAGCTAAACTTTCCTCCTGCTGTCTGTGTAAAAACCCCTCAACTACACTTGTGTACGTGTTGGTGTGGTGTAAGCCCATAGTAATGCTGTATTTGCATGATCCATCAGGAAAAAAATAAGAGCCTACCTTTAGCCTGATCCTTTTTGTCCTCTTGGACATGAGGCAAGATGGATAACAGGGAAAACAGTCCTCATTTTAAGCTCTGCGTGTTTTGGCTGTGCTGCAGCATTTCCTATAAACATTGCCATTTTATTGCTGTTGCTTCCCAAAGCCATGGTGTTTGCCTCCTGCCAGTGGTTGCCAGGGCTAATTTAGTGGTTCCCAGCTCTACCTGCATGGCTGTGCCAGGGAATACTGCTGAACTCCACAATTCCATGTGCAATGTGTGACTCCTTACCGAGCAGAACGGATTAATTAGCCTGAGGTAAAAAAATAACATCCCCCTCCCTCTGGATATTTGTTTTCCGTGGGGCCGCGCAGTGACACTTCAGTGGGGACGTGGGCTGGGCAGGGGGTGATGGTGACATGGGACTCACGGGTCCCATCTGTGCCCCCACTGTGCCCTGAAGGAATGTGTCTCCCCAGTGATGGATGGGATGCCCTGGAAGCCCAGCTCTTTGCTCCCAGCTTGGCATCTTTTCAGGGATGCGGGATTTTCTAGGATGAAGTGGAAGGGATGCTGAGGCGTCTCCCAGGTTGAGCTGTCTCTGTGCACCTGTGCGAGGTGGTTACACTGGATTCTCTTTCATGGCATTTTACAGGTACACAGCCCCTGTTTCATCCCTGAGAATGCTCATTCTCCAGGAGCTCTGCCCAGCAGCAGAGAAGTTGCTCCCTTTGCAGTATTTCTTTAGGAGGAAGGTGTTTTTTTTAACACAGAACTATTGGTGTCACGGTGGTAGTTTGGGATTTTTGGAAGGGGGGCTCAGCTTGGCTTGCTGCACCAGCTGCTGGGTTTGTAGGTCCTGACAAGCCTCATTCAGGACTCCTGGCACCCATCTGACAAACTCCATGTCCAGCAAATACCAAACATACAACTCTACCAAAAAAACCCCAATTAATTTTCTTTTATTCATACATAAACATTAGTATAAAGACTTTAATAAAATATATTACATAAACCTTTCCAACCATTCAATAGCTATACAGAATAACATACAATTACCAAAAAATATAACCAAACTAAAACAAAAATCATAATTAAATTATCTATTTAATTAGCTAAGCCTCACACCAATATTAAAAAAACAAAACTTTTTAAAATAAACATCTATATCAGCATAATTATAATAATATTTATACCTTATCTACTTCAATATAGCCAATAAAGGTTTAACAAAGCAATCAAAGCAATATTCATAATTCAAACAGGAGGGGGAAACATGAAAACCCTAATCACTAAAAATGTAAAAGTTTCTATACTAACAAACACTAGTGGTGGGTGCACTGACCAGGTGCACCATGGTCAATTCACCAGTGCTTCAAAAGGTTTCGGTTTGTGTCAGCACTGAGTGGGAGCCAGAACTGGCTTTCAAACCTGTGATCATCATGTCCAGGCCACGTGGGCGTTGTGGCTTCTCTGTTGCACCCCCTGGCCAAGCTGCCTCATTTTGGCTGAGGTGGAGGCAGAGTTGGGGTCTCAGGGCAGTGCTTGGGGTGTAACTGGCCTCCCCAAACCTGGGATGCAGAGGGTTTCCAGGATGTGCTGTGTGACGACTCTGAGCTGCAGGGGCCACGAGGCCAATTCAGTGTGCACAGTGGGATTCTTCCCAGCCCTCAAACTGGGATTTCTTCTGGGCTTTCTGGGCAGGAGGTGACAATTCCATCCCAGCCCTGGTGCTACAATTGCTCATTTTCCATCTCTCCTTCACTTAATTTTGCTTTGGCCACGTAGGTGCTGAGCCTTGTGCGAGGTCAGAGTTGTGAGGAGTGCAGTGGCTTGGATGGGTGGGATTAACCCTGCTCCTGCATTTTCCATGCCTTTTGTCCCAGGTCCCCAGCCCTGAGGGGCTGCAGGTCACCTGCACGGGGGTCCCTACACAGCCTCCCACCCCTCTGGCACCCCAGAGGCAACTCCACTCTGACTGTCACTGCGTGGACAAAGGCACCCTGCAAGGACTCTGAGCTCTGGCTGGGCTTAGCAGCTTTCTGTGCAGAGCCCTGAGTCCCACGGGGAGTTTCCAGCCTTTCCATCATCTGTTGCAATCCCGTGGTTATTATGGATAGCAATATCAGTACCTGGAAGCTCTTTGGTGGCAGTTGCTGTTTCAGAGGCTATTAAGCTTGCAGCTGAACACCTCTTTGTCTAAGCTAGCGCCTAATCTTTCACATGACAATATCTTTACAGCTAGACCCATCTGGAGCCTGAGTCAAAATCAGATTCGCTTTCACTTGAAACTGCAGATTTGGAGAATTACACTCTGTCAGCAGGGGAGGGGGGAGAGATTTTTGCTAAGAAGATGAAGGAGATATTTCCTTATCTGTGAAAGGCTACAAAACGGTATGCTGGTTTTGGCTGGGATGGAGTTAATTTTCTTCCCAGTGGCTGGTGTGGGGCTGTGGTTCGGATGTTGATGATGTTGTGGTTGATGATGCTGGGATGTTTTTTGTTGTTGCTGAGCAGAGCTCACACAGGTCCAAGGCCTTTGCTGCTCCTTGCACTGCCCCACCAGGGAGGAGTGCACAAGGAGCTGGGAGGGGACACAGCTGACCCCAAGTGACCCAAGGGATGTTCCATACTGTATATTTGATGATATGAAGCTGTGGGAAGAAGAAGGAGGGGGGCATTCAAAGTGAAGTTGTTTGATACCTTAGGTTTTAAGTTTTTCTGTTCTGCTTTGGTGTGCAGCTTTTAGCTTTATATTAAATGTTACTGGGATCTTTTCACAGGGAGGTGAAGACAAAACATTCCTATTCCAGCTGGAGTCTCAAGGACAATCTCTTCAAACTTCAGGCCCAAAGCATAAACAACGTGAGAAGAGGAGGGTGGGCAAGCAAGCAAGGAGGATGAAACTTCATAATTTGAAGGTATTAACTGGACAGTTAACTCCTGGATGCAAATGGACTAAGATTTATAAAAATGTGAGATCTCGTGACCAAGGTCTCTTTTGCTTCCAAATTGGAGGCACCCAGGCAGAGCCACAGCTGTGGCTCCAGTACTGCCAGGGTGTGGCCTTTGAAGGCTCTCTCTCTCTCTAATATAAACAAACAAACAAATGTAATATATCCTATATTTTAAATATATATTTATATAGAAATATACAAATATTTTAATAAATATTTCTATATAAAGATATAAATAAAGCGAAGGCACTTTAATAAATATCCACTTTATTCCTCTTAACTTCGCCTAGCCTCTCTTCCAGCTCCTTAAGGCATCAGTTTTGGTGACCACATGTGATGAAGCTCTGCTTTCCTGGGGATGGCTGAACACCTGCCCTCCCATGGGGAGTGGAGGATGGACTCCTTGTTTTGCATGTGTGGTTTTGCTTTCCTTATTAAATTGTCTTTATCTCAGTGCACACGTTTTCTCACTTTTATCCTTTCAGTTCTCTCGCCCACCCCACGGTGGGGGGAGTGAGAGAGAGGCTGTGTGGGGCTGAGTTAAACCACGACAAATGGCAGCATTAAATCTTTGTCAGGAGATCTTAGCAGGGATAATGTCTTTCTACGTCAAAAATCAACCCAAACAAACTGGAGATAATGGACATTTAGGTGAAAGCAAATGATCTATGATTTCTGAGCATGCAGGAATCTGGGTAATGAACTACTTGTTCAGATGTCTTCTTTTGAGTTCATTAGCTTTGTTCCACCCTCCACTTGGTGTTTTAATATATATTCTAAAACACTCCTTGCGTTACATTCCTATCCCTGTCTTTCAAAAACCAGAACAGCTTAGTTCATAGAATGGTTTGAGCTGGGAGGGAGCTTAAATATCACCTTGTTCCACACCCCTGCCATGGGCAGGACCGCCTTCCACTACCCCAGGCTGCTCCAAGCCCCGTCCAGCCTGGCCTTGGACACTTCCAGGGGCAGCCACAGCTTCTCTGGGCACCCTGTGCCAGGGCCTGCCCACCCTCACAGGGAAGAAACCCTTGAATTCTCTCTTGCTGGACATCCAAGTTTGGCTATGATGTGGAGGATGAAATAGAGGTTCACGTATTTTCCATGCTGCTCACTGCAGAGCTGGGAAATTACTAAGCTGACACCTTCTGTTTGTCTCCGTGTTTGCAGTGCTGTGATGCCCCTGCCAAACAGGGAGAGTTATGGATGGGAACTGCTGGGGTTTTAATCTTTGCTGCTGCGAGCTGGAGGCAGCTTTCAAAGGGCTCCAATCCTGTGTTTCTGAGAGTTTTGCTGTTTAAGGAGGGTTGTGCTGGAGAAATACATCCCCTTAGCTGTCCTTAGACCTCCTTTTCTTCAAATACTCCTTCCTTCCTTTCCCTTCCTTTCCCTTCCTTTCCCTTCCTTTCCCTTCCTTTCCCTTCCTTTCCCTTCCTTTCCCTTCCTTTCCCTTCCTTTTCCTTCCTTTTCCTTCCCTCCCCTCCCATTTTTTTTTTTTCTTCTGTGCCCCTATTTGTATTGGAAGACAACTCGTACAACATGATGTGAAAATACCCCCACATTTTCTAGTTATGCTTTATCTGTCTGGCTCTGTGGTGACCCTCTGACCAATAATATCCTCAGTCACTTAGATATCCTCATTATAACCATTAGGTTAAGTGCTGAGCAGAAAATGTATATACTGTACCTTGAGTTTCTAATCACTGGGGCAGAGTTTGGATTGGTGCTATCTTTTTTTAATGGCCAGCAATTCAGTTTCTTGGATGAGGTAGTTAATTGGTTCTTTATTGTCTATAGCCTCAGCAAAGCTTTTTTCCCTTTAATGTTTGTGAAAACCTCTTACCCTCTATTTTTGGTGTTATTTTTTTGGAGAGGAAATAGCAGAAAAGACTACAAAGTGCGTGTGATTTTGCAGGGATTTAGAATTAAAAATCACTTTTCCAGTGCGATGAAAAATCCCAATGAAGCAAGAATGTGTAAATGAATCTGAAAGTGCAGCTGAGCTCTAAGTTGAGGAGAAGGGCCACTGGGGGCTATGTGGGGGAGTGAAATGTAAGGAAAATTCAGCTGGAGACTTTTCATTTGTTGCTGGTTTCCAGGACTTTGCAGCCACAGAGGTTAATTATACTATAATATAATAATTATCCTTTAGCACAGCTATGATGATTCTCATGTGTTCACCTGCCACCAGCAGCTGAAGCCGGGTAAAAAAAATCTCCTGAAATAATTTAAGACAACAAGAAATAATGAGAAGTTGGGAATATTGCATTGTGCACCTGAAATTTTATCTGTTTGAAGGGGCTATTTCATGGATCTGGCCTGAGGTGCCCGGCCAGTAGGAGATGTTTGTGTACATGGAGTAGCTGCAAAATCAGCTGGTTTTTTATTAGAAATATGAGCTAGAGAGTCACAAGGTGTATCAGAGGTGGGAATAGTGTGCTGGCTGTCCAAGAACTGAGCAAGACTTGGTGTTCTGCAGGCAGGCAGGGACACTCCAGGTTGTGAGAGTGACCCCCCACCAATGCCTGAATGCTGACCTGGGAGCTGCATGTTGCAAATAACCCCTCTGGGCTTTTTTAGGGGGGAGGCAGAGGAGGGTTTCAAGTGTTGAAGTGCCCTTTTGACTGAGAAGGTGACACTGGGGACACTGGTTTGTTCTGGGCTGCTGAGGGCAGGAAATGCCAGCGCTGCACTTTCACCTTTTCCAGTGGAGGTTGTTTTCCTTCTTAATCAACTTGAAGCCGTCCTGGTCTGCTCTGAGCCGTGGGCTCCAGCCCTGAGAAACTCATTCCTTGTGGGTCACTAATCCTGGGGAGGAGGGAGGCCTGACATCTCTCTGCTGGGAGGTGTGGTGGAAAGGTCATGTGCAAAACAGGGAGAAATATATTTGTTTCCTCTGGCAGGTACTCACTCCTGTGCTCATCTGGCACGGTGATGAATCCAACCCTGGAAAATCTGCTTCTATATTAAGTTTTTTGGAAAGAGATGCAACCAGTTTGGGGTTTCTGCAAACACAGGTGCCGTGGTGAAAAATATACTGAGTTCTGAACAAAAATTAATCCAAGCCCTGAAAGGACTTACTTTTCTCACAATATTAGTACTGGTGCTGCAGATACGGCAAGTCCTTGTAGCTCAATGAGTTTGTCTCAGAACTTGTTCATGAAGTTGTTTCAGAAGAATTTTTTTCACAATGAGGGTGATAAAACCCTGGCACAGGCTGTCCAGAGAGGTGGTGGATGCCCCATCCCTGAAAGAGTTCAAGGCTGTCCCTGTTCATTGCAGGGAGGTTGGACTGGGTGGCCTTTACAGGTCCCTTCCAACCCAAACCATTCCAGGCTAATAAAGTGATGAGTGAATTTGTGTAAAAGAGGAAAAATCGCTGCATGGTGCTGTTTTACACAGAAACAGTGTGGGATGAAGCACATTGTGAAGCATCAGCGTGCTGGGGCAGGCTTTGGGGAGCAAAAACCTCGGAGGGACCAAAGGCGTTCCCTGCCTGGCTGTAGGAACCTCTCTGGGCATCTGCAAGCCCGGGGTGGATAAGCTGGTCTGCAGCCATCCTCAGCCCCACAGGGAGCCATGAACACTTATGTTAGCTGTGCTTACAGCACGTTATTCCTTAGCTCTGCACTTACACAGCACCACTAAGCACCTGCTAATGCTCTGGAGGATTTTTAACCATGCATAGCTTGATTGAATACAAACAGAGCCAGATATGCAGGGGAAATGTGGCTGTAGTCACACAAAACCCCCATGCCTGCTGTGGGTTTTCTGTATCCAAACAAGCTCCTGGTGATGACACCAGGATGTCATCCTGGTGATCCAAACAAGCTCCTGGTGATGACACCAGGATGGCATCCTGGTGATCCAAACAAGCTCCTGGTGATGACACCAGGATGGCATCCTGGTGATCCAAACAAGCTCCTGGTGATGACACCAGGATGGCATCCTGGTGATCCAAACAAGCTCCTGGTGATGACACCAGACACCAGGATGTCATCCTGGTGATCCAAACAAGCTCCTGGTGATGACACCAGGATGTCATCCTGGTGATCCAAACAAGCTCCTGGTGATGACACCAGGATGGCATCCTGGTGATCCAAACAAGCTCCTGGTGATGACATCACACTTTCTGCCTGTGACTGGAACAGGATAGGACAAATGCCTGCTCGAGACACTAAAATTTTCCTTTCTGCTTTACAGAGGTTAAATAAAAGCAAGGGATGTGTTTCCTGAGCAAGTCCCTCTGATTTACAGCCATGTGGGCAAGAGCAGAGCCAATTACATTAGGAGAGCAGTTTGGAGAAGGAGCACAACAGCAGTGAAACAGCTTTGAACTCTGCAAGGTGCTGATGAAATGCCTCCCTTGCACTCTGTCCCACTGGGATCTGCTCCTGGAACTACTGTGGAAGTTGTTTGAAAACTCTTATGCCTTTGTGGTTTAGGACCAGGTGTGTGCCCAAGGCTCACGGGGAAAGGAGTTGTTTTATTCACCCAGATGCTGGGTCCAGCCTGCTCCTGGGCTCTGCTGGGATGGCAGGTACTGGTGACACTGGCCTGGGAATGTTCCCCCTGGGAAGAGGCCATGGGAATTGCACGTGGAGGCCGAGGCAAGAGGGGAGCAGCATTCTGAGTAAATTGTCAGCAGCCCTTCTGTGTGTCCTCCCCTCGCCTCCGCTTTCTCCTCACCGACATATCAGCGATGTTTATTAAGAGATGACAAGTCTATCAGGCCTCATAAGCAGCCTTTCACAAGGAGGAGATCTTATATCCAGAGAGCATCATCAATCTTGTCTCTGCTCTGCTCTTCTGAGCAGCTGATAGCGAGCAAGGCTCCATCCTCTTCCCCTCTCCTCCCCTTCCCCAGCCCTCTGCAGCGCAGCGGGAGCCAAGACTGGATTTGCATAAAGTGTTTGTGGAGAAGAGAGGGAAGGAGAAGGGGAAATGCAACCCCCACTGCGTAGACTGGAGGGGGTCCAGGGATGCAGGATGAAGTGCACCCCAATCTGCTGCCCAGGCAGCTAAAGACTGCCTCATTTTGGGGGGTGATGACACTGAGCAGGGCCAGTGTCAGCAGCCCAGAGACCAGAAAATCCCCCTCCCTAGCTGCTGTGCTGGTGGGGACAAGGTGAGGAGTGATGCTGCAGTCCAGCTGTGCCCCTGTGATGCTCCTGCCCGGGGAACAGCCATGCAGACCTGTTGTGCCCAGAAAAATGTGATTGCCTCATCCCTGGAAGTGTTTAGGGCCATGCTGGATGGACTGCTGAGCAGCCTGGTCTAGTGGAAGGTGTCCTGTCCACCGAGATAATTAGATTATCTCTGGGGTCCCTTCCAAGCCAGGCCATGCTGTGACTCTGTGACTCTGATCTCTCCAGCTCAGTGGTCTCCGCTGGGAGCTGTGGCTGTTCCCTGGGGGCAGAGGCTGCTGGAAGAGGGATCCTGTGCAGGCTGAGCAGGTAGAGCAGATGTATTGTCCTTTAGCATGTGAGAGGTAGGGTCAAATCCAGAGAATAATGTGCAAGGGCTCAGGAATCCCCTCTCAGAGCAGGAATCATCACTTCTGTTTCTGTTTTACAAAATTAATCTATATTGTAAATAACTTTTTTTTTTTTTTGCATGATCTGTACACTTGACACTCATGGTGAGCTGTTGGTTGGAAAACCACTGTTACCTTTCCTCTCTGACCAAATTAAGTTTCTTGTTATTCCCTCTGCCTCCATTTCCCACTTCCTTCTTTTTTTCTTTTTCCAATTCTTAAAATTCCTTTCCTCTGCTTTTATCTGAAAACCCTGATGGTTTAGGACAAAATTTTCTGTATAGATCCAGCCCTGAACAGCTGCCCATTGCCTCTTAGAAATCCTCCTCCCATGGCTCTGCTCATGCTGGCAATGCCTTGCTCTCAGGGGAGAGGAGATGGGTTTACTTCTGGGAGCTTGTTAGGGAGTATAGCAGTGAGCTTTTTCCACCAAGTTTTTTGTTCCCTGGTGTTTCCAAGAGTTGTATGGCAGAGAGAGGGAGCTGAGTGACCTGTGGGGGAGTAGGTTTTAACTTGCGGCAGCTCAGAGCTGAGCCTGGATGTGCTCAGCTCCCTGTCTCCCATTGCTGGAGACAACTATAAAATCACCTTTATCAAATATATATAATCCTCCACCAAGGATTTAGGCTATCAGGCTTGCAAGTGTGGGACGAATGTTGACACATCCTCGTTAAAAATGTTGCTAAGCCTTGCATATCTGATGTGCTTTCTTTTTTAAACTAAAAACTGTAGACAGATAAATATAACCAGGATGCACCTCACCAAGTTTTGCAGAGACAGACAGTTTCCTGTCTGAAGATGCATCAGAAGAGCTGGTAATTTCCAGGAGTTCCCATTAAAACTTTATGATGAGAAATTGAACACAAACCTCACAGAATATTTAAAGCATTAAAACTAACCCTGTGTGAAATTTCCCACCGATCCCTTTAGGAGGAGGCAGGAGTTTAATGCTCCGTTT
Source organism: Anomalospiza imberbis (assembly GCF_031753505.1). Taxonomy (NCBI): domain Eukaryota; kingdom Metazoa; phylum Chordata; class Aves; order Passeriformes; family Viduidae; genus Anomalospiza; species Anomalospiza imberbis. The sequence goes on along the minus strand of NC_089689.1, from coordinate 2,744,327 downwards.
TAAGACTCCTCAAGCACAGCCTCGACCAGGATGGCACGGGAGCAGCCTGTGCTAACAAATCCTCGTGGGACATGTGGTGGAGAGAAATATGGGGCTTTCTTGGAGGCATTTGGAGTCTGATCCCATTCCCTTGGGCTCGGTGGGAAATCTGTTACCGTGCATGGCGCCGTACCTGAAGCTCAGGCCCCAAGCCGCCCAAAGAATTTGGCTTGGATTGAAAACAAAAGCTGAGGTAAAAAAATTGGGAAGAGGAGAAGTGGCAGAAAATGGCTCTCAGCTGAGTAAAGGCCTGTCAGGAAGGAAATGATTTGCTGCATTTATTGTTTAGGTGTGAAGGGATGGTGGGAGCTGCACCAAGATCCATTTGATTCAGGCTGGTGTTTGTGATGGCTCCAGCCCTGCCTGGTTTAGTGGAAGGTGGAGGAAACTGAAGAGCAGACAGCTGCAGGGGGGATTTATTCCCAATCTTCTTTGTCTTTCAAAGGTCATTGGAAGCCCAAGGGTTTATATCCCTTCCAAAATTCTGTAGCATTATGATTAGGTGTCATTAAAGTTGCTGCCTGTAATGTGCCAACATTACCCTTTTGATTCATACACATTCTCCTCCTGTCCTTCTCCTTGGGAGCGGGGAGGGAGCAGCCTGACACATCTCTCCTCTGCCCTGGACTCCCAGATCCAAGGCAGTGCCAGCACTCTGAGCCCAGGTTTGCTTGCTTTGCTAGGGAGACAACAGCTGGTGCTGCAGGTTTTGGTTTTGTCAGGTCTCTATTTTCCAAAATGAAGCTGCTGGTTAATAATGGACCTTTTAGAGGCAAAGATGATAATTCCTGGCTTCATGGGATGCACTAGAGTTGTCACAGCTGTGCAGCATCACTTCACTGAGAGAGGTGTGCTGTGTCCCCCACTGGTCACTCTGTTGTGGCTCAGCCTGGGCCACCAGCCAGGAGGGCAGGTAGCACAGAGGGAAATCAGGTGTTGCAGGTTCTCCATCACTCCTGTACCTTTGTTTTGCTGTTCAAGGGGCTTCACATGCTTCATGTCCACTCTCCTGGAGTGGATGAGCACAGGGTTTTTCTCACACCCATGCAGCACGTGGTCATCGGTGTGTTTCCCCCTCCCTTTGCTATTCTGGACGTTTGCTTCCCTGGGCCAGGCCTTTGCTAGGAAGGGGCTGAGGAGGCTGGAAGAGGTCACCTTTTGCAGTCTGGGTCTGTAGTTCATGTCCAGCCAGCAGTTTCTCCATCAGACAGGCTCGGTGGCTCAGCCTCCTTTGGACAGCCATCCCTCATGGGGGCTCCCCAAGCTCCCTGTGCACACATGGCTGGGAAGATGGGCAGCAGCAGCTCGGGAGAATGGAGCTGGAATTACTCTCTAGTGCCCTGAGACTGTCAGGCCAGCAAGGGTCACTGCCAGGAGAGGCCATCAGAGAAGCACATGGTGGAGACCCCATAAGGTGTCTTATGCTGCATCTGTGCTGTTGCAAATCGCTTTCCTTGTCAGGAAGGCTGTCCTGGGCCATGGGATGGGGATCTGTGCTCCACAGGGAGACCCTGCTCTGTGTAGGCAGTGTTTGAGGAGCATGGAGAAGCTGCCAGGAGACCCTGGGTTTTCTGGCGTGGCAGCTCTCTCGGAGCAAGGTGTCATTTCCACTGCTGCAGAAATTGGTGCTGTGGAATCCCAGTTTTTGTCTTGCTGCCATCAATGAGAAAGGGAAGGAGTGAGAGTTTGCTCCATCACTTTGATGCCGTTTGGGTTTTGCTTTTTTTCTTTTTATGTTCTCTGTATTCTTCTGCATTGCATACATTTGTAGCTCTGTAGCTTGTTGTATTAGTGACCCATTTTCCCAGTACTTTTCCAAGGCCTTTCCTTAAGCAGAAAGGCAAAACAAATTCCAGAGCTCCAAGCCCTGGGGGTGCAAGGCCCCTGTGCTGTCTTGGTTCTTGCTGGGCACCAAGGTTGAGAACAACTCTTTGAGATACATTTTCTCAAAGATTTTACATGGGTTAGTGCTGAAGGGGGGGTTCCAGAGAAGGGGCTTGGCCTGGGGGCGGGGGGGTGGAATTGCATCCCCACTTGTCCTCCTAATTATTGCTTTTTATGAATTCTGCTAATTTCATAAAACCTGTAAAACTGTATTCACCCCTGGAGGGAGTGGGTTTTTGTGGACATCTTTCCATAACTGCCTTCAAATAAAGATCCCCTTTTATATTACCTCCTCACTAAAATTATCCTGAGTTTCATTTCCAGCTTGGGAAAAAGACAACAGCTTCTGTTTGCTCTAAAGCACACGTTGACTCAGGAAAAAGCCCCTTCCCAAATTCATGTCTGGCTTCAAACACCAGCATGGCAGTGGTTGTGCTATGGCTGATGGACCCCGTGGCCACTGTGGGAGCGTTCCTCTCTCCTCCCGAGCGCCGTGACTCCCGTCTGACCGTGGAGAGGAGCAGCTGCAGCCTCCAGGAGAGCCCCTAATGAGGCCAGGATCTCCAGCACGGGGCCTGCTTTCTGTCAGCTCTTGGAGGAGGCCCTGGGTAATTACCTCTCCTGTCTGCTCCTCGCTGCTTTTGAGGCTCAAACGCTCGCTGACGGCGAGGAGAGCGCTCGGATGCATCATTTAAAATTCTGATGGCATGTTGTCAGGTCAACATGCTGCAACACGGGAAGGGATTTTACATCCTAAGGATTCCACTGTCATTCCTGGCTGTGCTGCTTGCCTGGTGCTTTTTTACCTCTTTTCTCTGCTGTGTGTGGGGTTGTAGCTGGGCTGATCTCCTCTCACCAGATCTCTTGGGTCTGTGGTTGCCACCTCAGTTTGGTCTCACCTTTGGGATATTCTGAATTGTGCTGGATGAGCTGGAAATGGCAGCAGGAAAGAAGGTTGAGATGGAAGAAACCCAGGTTAGAGATCACTATAAATTGCTGTAACCCTTCCTTTACCTGATGTGAGCACCTTTACAGTGGGAAAACCTTTTTACAAGGTTCAATCTGATGTTTCATCAGCTGTTTGTGAGTGTGCAACCTTGGCTTAGAGTTTGAATCTGTGCTTTAATTGGCCTCTGTCTACAGAGCTGGGTAATGCACCCTTCGTTGAGCAAAGCTGCATCACCTGTGAAGGGCATTTTCTGTCAGCAGAGAGAAGGGTCCTGGGGGGAGCACTCTTACCTGCCTTTGGCAGCACTGGGGAAGGACACCTGGCCACGTGAACTGAATTTTGCTCTCCCCAAGGCGGCTCAGCTGCCTGGATGTTTTGTACAGCCTCACTGGAAAACAAAGCCGACCGAACAGCAGGCTCTGGCCTCGCTGTGCACTGGGAGAAAAGTTCCTTTTTCTGTCCTGCTGGGCCAAGGACCAGGTGTGTGGTCCTGTCTGTCCTTCTAGCAGTTCCTGGCTGTCCCAATGTGACTTGAGCTTGGAAAAGCCACCTGTTGACCAAGTCTTGCTTGTGGCAGCTGGAGACCATGCAGAGGGCTCCAGAGTAAATGTGCTGCTGCAAGTGCTGGGAGCTGTTGAGATAAATCCATTTCTGGAGGCTTGCTCCTAGCTTCAATATATATTGTTTTAGCCTCAGCCCAGCAAGTGAATGCTACAGAAACAGAGGGAAAAGCTCAGCTGGGGGAAGGAGGGCACCATGATTTTGTGATGGGCACAAATATCTATTTCATGAGCAGCTTGAGCGCTCTTTAGGGTAGGTCTTAGTGGACAATGTGAAGCTCCAGGTAAATGTAGTGCTATTTAGGCATTAAGGGCAGCATCCAGAGAATATTTTTGAATTTTGAATATTTTGGAGGGTGGATCAGCTGCTCATAGGAATGGCGACTGTGTGGTTGGTGCTGTTGTTCTGCTCTCATTTCTAAGTTGTATCTGGGGCACTTTAAGAGCTGTCCTGTAAACATGCTGAGGTCTTCACTGCTGCCTGCATCACCGGGGTGTTCAGGTGTGGGGACAGCTGTGGAGCAGCTCTGCTCCCTCCCTGTGGCCCTGGAGCATTGGGGTTTTTTGTGGGTAAGCAAGCAGGGCTATCATATCTTCATAGCTAGATATGTCCCTTCTGGTCAGACAAACACATTATAGTACAGGGAGTATTTTCTGACTCAGAAAATGGTTTTGTCAGGTCTCTATTTTCCAAAATGAAGCTTCTGCAGAGAAGGAAGAGCCCTGGTGTGAACAGATGCAGAAGTGGCTGAAACAGAATAATGTTTTCAGCTGGGGAGAGCAGGGGGGGCTTCTGCTGCCCATGAGCCAAGTGCAAGTGGAACACAAAGGGGGGAAGCCATGGGGTAAGGAGAGTGCCAGCATTTCTGTGCCTGAGTGCAGGTGTTCAGCTTCTGTCTCAGTGTTTTACCATGCCTGCTGCCTTCCCTGTGCCCATCAGCCTGTTGGTGACTGGGGGACATCTGGGGTGAGCATAGGAACACCAGGCATCCTAGCACTGGAGCCAGGGTGGCAAGGGAGGCAGGTAAAAGTGTCCCCAAGAGTACAGTCCCAGCCCTATCCTGGATTTGAGGCCACGGTTAGGAAGGGGAGCAGGGTAGTGCCTCTCTTTGGAGAGATGCTGGAACTGGATACGGAGGGCATGGCGGCTGGGATGGGAGGGTGGCGTTGGGATTCATTGGGGGATTTGAAAATTTATTTTCCATTCTTGCCGCTCTCCAGGACTGTTATCCGTTCGTCCAGGAGGTGGCTCTGGAGCACGCTGTGGAGCCGGGCACAGCGTGCAGTAGCCACGGCGACAGGGAGGGAGAATCTCCGAGCGACACGGGCTGGCGATGGAAGGCAGATGGCCTTCCTTGGAGCTTCCAGACGGGATGCGTGCGCGTCCTCTGGCACAACCAGCCTCGGCGCATTCCCTAACGCCCCTGACACCGTGTGCTCTGGTGCCGTGTTTAGGAAGTGGGGAACACGCTCCTGGTGCTGGTAACATAAGCTTGGCTCAGGCTGTCCTTCGCGAGTGGCGATGACTCCGAACGCGGCGCCGCACCAGATGTAGGCTGCTCTCCAGAACTCCAGACCTGTGAAAAGTTGTTGTGCCAGGCAGCCACTCCAAGAGGAGCTGCCTTTGTGCTTGCCAAGGTCCCCAGGGATGTAGGGCGTGAGGGGCAAAGCAGGGAAAGCCTTGACAGAAGTACAGAGAAGCATCGCTGCTGTCTAGGAAGATATTGGCATCCCAGGCTTTGGAGGATGTGCCAAAACTTGTGCCTGGCACGCACAGGGCTGCCAAGGCTGAATGACTTGCTTTCTGTCATCCTTGGGCAGTGCTGTGCCCCTGACAAATGGAAAACTTAGTGCTCCTGTGGGAGTAGAACAAGATCACGGTAGATCATGACTCTCAAGATCAAGAGCCCAGGGCTCTCGTCATGGCCGAAGCTTTGGGATGCCCCGGAGGCAGGGAATTCCTGCTCTTCTGTTAGTGCTGTGGTATGGTTCCTAGTGATCTCCTCTGTGCTGAGGATACAGAGAGTTAGCCCTGGAAATCTAAGCAAGTCTGCACTTTTATCCCCTTTAGGAGCTCAGACAGGAGCCGGAGGGACCTTTTACAGCAAAACTTGGAATTCACATTTTGAAGAGCAGCAGGGATGGTGAAAGTCAGGTGGGACAGGGCTCCTCAAAGGACAAAGAGAAAAAACAGACCTAGAGCTCACCTGGGCCGGAGCCGAGATGTGTCCAGTTTGTTTCATGGAAGCACCAAGGTGCTTCCAGCTTTGTCTCTTTATCTCCAGTGGTCCAGCAGTGCTGTTGGCAGTGCTGCCCAGATGTTGTGTTCCCTTTCCATCTGCTCTGAGGTTAACAGAGAGCCTTGCCCTAACTTTGTAGTTTGGAGTTCAGTTCAAAATGCTTTGCCTGTTGACCTGCAGAAGTCTGTGGCAGGACCGGGGGCTGCAGCTGAACCTCAGCCTCCTCTGCTGAAGGCTCCTCTGCAGCCAGTCCTGGGAGCCAGGACCAGCAAGTGGGCCCTGCTGTGAGGTACTGGTTGTTTGCTCTTCATATCCTGTTTGCTGGTGAAAGCTGAGGGAAGAGTAAGGGCTTTAATTCAGCTCTGGAGCCTCTGCTGGCTATTTCCCTGTGCTTTGCCAGTGCTGTGTGAAGTGGAGAAAGGGGATTATTCAGCACCACTGGTCCCAGTCTTCAGTCTGGGAGCAGAATTTGAGGACAGACCTCAACCCCAGGTCCTTGTTTGCTAAACAAGCTGGATCTAGAATTACAGCTGATTTGTTTCTCTTTGAGAGCTGTAGGGCAAGACCTTCCTTTGTGGTCTGAGATAAGCTGCAGGTACTGAAGTGAGAAATCCAAACCTGTTGCCATATTTCAGGGTGTGCAGCGAAGCCTGTCTGCTCTCTGCCTCTCTATGGTTTCCTGGGGAGCTGGAGAGGAAGAGAAGAGATTCCCCAGGCTCCTTGTGAGGTGCAACTGTAATTCAGTCTGGCTTGCTGGACCCGGAGTCCGCTGTGGGCCGTTGAAGGAATACGTGCTCTGCTAGGGTTAAATGCTTACATGAAATCAATAGGAGTTTTATTGCCACCACGTGATGTCAGCTGGAACTCTGCCACCCGTAATAGAAGCTGTGTTGGGTCTCCCCCCTCCAACTACAGGACAGATATATTGGTCTAGACAACTGAAAAATAGTGGTATATTGGGAGGCTGCGTTTTCATTATGTAAATGGAGCTCTACAGGAGGATTAATTGATTATTCAGTTACTATGGATCTGTCTTGGATGCCCTGGCAAGATGAGAGAACCTGATGGAAGCTCTCCAGTGGTGCTGTGTGGCAGCACAAAGGAGTCCTTGAGCACCCCCTGCTCCCCTCCAGGCAGTGCCCAGCACGGGAGTGGTGCACAATGCTCTCCCTGCAACCAGGAATTGCTTCCCAGAATGGTGTAGGTGCCTTCGTGCTCATGACTGGTGACCATATCCTGCTACAGGCAACAAAATCGTGCAAGAAATAGTCAGAAATGAGCTATTTTGTGCTGTCTGGAAGACTCACCTGTTGACCAAGTCTTGCTGGTGGCAGCTGGAGACCATGCAGAGGGCTCCAGAGTAAATGTGCTGCTGCAAGTGCTGGGAGCTGTTGAGATAAATCCATTTCTGGAGGCTTGCTCCTAGCTTCAATATATATTGTTTTAGCCTCAGCCCAGCAAGTGAATGCTACAGAAACAGAGGGAAAAGCTCAGCTGGGGGAAGGAGGGCACCATGATTTTGTGATGGGCACAAATATCTATTTCATGAGCAGCTTGAGCACTCTTTAGGGTAGGTCTTAGTGGACAATGTGAAGCTCCAGGTAAATGTAGTGCTATTTAGGCATTAAGGGCAGCATCCAGAGAATATTTTTGAATTTTGAATATTTTGGAGGGTGGATCAGCTGCTCATAGGAATGGCGACTGTGTGGTTGGTGCTGTTGTTCTGCTCTCATTTCTAAGTTGTATCTGGGGCACTTTAAGAGCTGTCCTGTAAACATGCTGAGGTCTTCACTGCTGCCTGCATCACTGGGGTGATCAGGTGTGGGGACAGCTGTGGAGCAGCTCTGCTCCCTCCCTGTGGCCCTGGAGCACTGGGGTTTTTTGTGGGTAAGCAAGCAGGGCTATCATATCTTCATAGCTAGATATGTCCCTTCTGGTCAGACAAACACATTATAGTACAGGGAGTATTTTCTGACTCAGAAATACCTGTACTGCCCTCCCCAGCAGTGGGAAATAGACCTGCACACTCTGTTGGGTTCAGATTGCTGCAGGAAGAAAGGACAGCTGTGGTGAGATGGATGCACTCACTTTCTGCTGTCCTGCTATGTGGGATATAATTGCTTTATCCTTCTCTGTTCTTCCAAAACCATTTCGATATTGCTGCCCAGATCAAATTTTGTGAAGAACATTTTAAAACAAATCTTAGCCTTTGGCCTGAAATATATCACCTGTGGAAAGTTTTACAAACAATCCCGATATTTGGAGTCTGGGTGGGGAAAAGCTGTGATATTGGACAAGTGGAAATTTAGATCACGGTGAGTAAGTGCAGATACTGGAATGGAGGGTGATGTACCCCCAGATTTGGGTGGGGAACAAGCCTTTGGGAATTGGAAAGGGTCTAGTTGAAAGGAAGACCTGCTTATGCTGATGAAATAAAGAAACTTGCTTCTATTTCCATGACTGTAAAATGGGGGGAAATTAAAATTCAGCTATGTCAGTAAGTGTAACAAACTCTTCCAGAAGTTTGCAGAGTGTCTGGCAATCCTGCTGAGAACAGGGCAAGAAACCTTCTGGAGCCCAAAGTGAGGTCCAAAAGAGATGAGATTCTCCTTTTTCTGTGAGGAAAGAACAAACTGTGGCCAAGTATCCCCTTTCTGGGGTGACAGAATTGCACAAGACTGCTGCAGTGGTAGCTGTGAGATGGCTTTTTGCACTCACATCCTGATGCTGTGGAGCCAGCAGAGGAGACTAATTGTTAGACTGGCAGCTCTTTAGGTCGAGGCTTCCACTGAAATTGGAATTTATGTAATTTATTTCATTTAAACTTGCTGCTCCTTTGTTCAGCACTGGCTGTGGAGAGGCAGCTCAGCTCCTGCTTTGTGCTGCTGGCACATCTCGTGCAGCACGAGGCGTCTTTGCTCTTTTCCTGAAGTCACCAAGCTCTGACGATTTAAGTGCAGAAACTTTGCAGACACGAGGCTGGTTTGCAAGGCAGACATGCATTTTCACATCCTGTCTCGTGGATTCCCGAACAAAGATGTTTACAGGAAAAAAAAAGCAAAAAAAACAAAGCACTAATGCTCTTCTAGGAGGGGGAAAGCATAATGTATTCTTCAAATGTTTGTATGTCAGCAAAACGCCTGCAAACCATTCAATAGATTAATTCTGTAGCTGGCCTAAAAGGAATAGATTTCTAGCCATAACTGAGATTGGGAAAAATTGATTTCCATGTTCTTGTTGACTGAATAAGATGAAAACAACTGCCTTGGCACTCATTACTAGGCCAAGAATTCAGATCTCTGCTGCCGAACTGCAGAGCTGGGCTGAATACTAGAACTAGCCCAGCTCAAGAAGTGATGAAAAAGGGGCTTTTCAGAAACCAAATCTTAAATATTTCCCATTGTGGAAATGGGATTTGCAGCAGATCATGGCTGCTAACGTGCCTGGTGGCTTTGTGTGGATGTGTGGCTGGATGCTTTGGTCTCTCAGCCAGAACTATGAAGGCACTCCTGGTAATCAAAAATGTGAGAATGGCTGTCCATCTTGCTTTAGAGAAAAATTTCATTTCAAGAAGCAGTTCTAAAGATGGGTTCCATTGAAGATACTTCTAAATTTACTGTTAAGAAACTCTTAGTAAGGGTGAGCTTATGCCATGGCTGAGTTGGAAGTGCTCATTGTTTTCCCAACCTCTGACAAAAGACAGTAGAAAATATGGGAGAAAATACTGGCTAGGACAGGAGGTGACATCTGCAGGTGGGACATCCATGACACACTCTCCAGACTCATCTGTGTTCCTGTGTGTGGGGAGTCCCCAGCTGGTCTCTCCCAAGTTTTTCCAGGCTGGATGAGCTGCATCCACCCAACCATCTCTTCAAAGGCTTGGGGCTGAGGGAGATCTACACTTTATTGTTACATCATTTCAGGAGCCTTTTTTTTTCCCCCAGGGACTGGTTCCCACTGGAGAACCCTTGTGCAGGAAGCAGAGAAGGCAAGGAACACAAACTCAGTTTGAGGTCCCACAAGTCCCAACATCTCCCAGATCCTCAGCCTCTTGTGTTGTGGATTAGGCCTGTGCAAAAATGCAAATCCCTGTCCTGAAATTCCCTGGGAATCACAGCAGCTTTTGACTGACTGCAAACAGATCACTTGATAACCCTCAGTCTTATTGACACAACTCCAAAAATACGCCGCAAAGTGTAAATAATAAATGTGTAGTATCCGCACTGGAGCAAGTAAACACCGCCTGATGTTGTCTGATATTTCACTGGCAAGGTGTCCTCGGTGATGCTCCAGCAGAATAATTTTCCAAGCGAGTGGCTCGCGTGACAGGTGGATGTGCTGAGCTCACGGAGCTGGATCTGGAAGCTCCGTGCTGGAGGTGGCAGCAGGAACACCGCCAGGGGTGCCTCCTGCTGCCTCCAAGCAGCTCGGCACGGAGCCGTGAGGAAGGGCCTGGTGAGCTGGCCTTGCTGACAAGGGAGTGTTGCTAGAAGCTTTCTTCCTGCTGGTGGTGTGGATGTGTCAGCTTCCCAGGCTGGATGACACACGGATTAATAATTCATGCTGGAGGTATTGACTGGTGGGAGCTGTTAGGAGCCTCGCCCTGGGTGAAGGAGCTGCCTTCCTGCTCAGGTGCTGGGGTTCTCTAGATCACAGTCTTACAAGCTGTGAGTTCTGCAGTATTTCACTAACGAGCTGTAAAATGGTTCTGTGTCTAGCTCTACAAGGTCTTTTAAGGAAAAACTATCTAATTAAGAAGTGACACTTAAATTATTTTTACTTTTAACCCAATAACCAACCACCTGTGCCCCACAATTTGGACTTTTTTATCCAATTACACAAAACCACCGAAACCCATGGAGAAGAAGGTGAAAAAGAAGGACCAACCACAGCCCTAAAACCTCCATCTTGCTTTATAGATATTACTATTTTCTAAACCCTTAAACTCTAGGTTTTCCACCATGTAATATTACACACTTCTATTCAAATTACACACCTATTATCCCAGTTCTGTCATTCAATTTTGGAAGCCTTCTCCACGACCTCAGGGCAAGTGTGGTGTTCTTTTAACACAGAAAGTGTAAATTTCTCAGCATCCAGGGTTCCAACAAAGAGTCTCCCCATGGCAAGCTGGCTGCCAGATCCTCTCCAGGGTGGCAGCTCTGGCAGCCAAGACTGCTTCTTGCTACCCAGAGCATACTCCTATCTGCTTTTTGGAGTGTTGCAAGATGTCTGGAGAAGCCAGACTATTGAAGACCAGCTTGCCATAACTGTCGGGTGGACTCTTGTGCCTGCTGGTGGCTGAAATGCTGAGTCTGAAATAGTTTTTGTGATAGGGTGATCCTCAGGATGGACTCTGCAGTTGCTCCTGTTGTGTGCAGGCACAGCCTGCAGTATTCCCAAGGGGATTGCAAGGCAGGAAAGTGTACATTGGCTGACTGACCCTGAGGGAGCAGCATCCCCCTGGAAATGGATGTGATTTCCAGGAAGTGGGAAACCGTGGTTTGCATAAATGTGAGTTTTAAAGGACCAAGTGTCTGTGTGTGCTGCTGTGATCCTGGATGGAGGGTGCCACCCTCATGCTGTGTGTTGTATCTGTTTGGCAAAGATTTTCCTTCCTGGCCATGTGGAGACACCGGGAAGTCTCCAAGGTGACCTCAGAGCTGCACAATGACAGCCTGCAAAGTCTGTAGTCATGAGTGGCAGGCAGAGGAGACCAGGGATGTGTGTCCAGGAGTCCTGGGAAGCTGCTCTCAGCTCCAGCAGTCACAGAGCTCCCAAAGATCTGCCTTTCCTCTCCTCTCATGATGCCTTGTGCAGGCTGACCTAGAACAGACTAGATGGAGCTAAAGAATAAAGTAGGGATTTATTAAAGGCCCCAATGGATCCACCTTGGGCACACAAGAGCCCAGCCAGGGCTGCACCCAAGATGCACCCAAAATGGTCACAAAATGCACGACCGCTCACGGGGTCTCTCACTTTTATAAGTTCTGCTCCATTTGCACATTGGAGTTAATTGTCCAATTCCAGCTCCAGCCCATGAGGTCCCATCCTTCTTGTTTTCTTCTTCAGTCCACGTTGTTTATGCCCTTGGGCCTGAGATTTGGATCACTTGTCCTTGGTCCCCAGCTGGAGAAGGAATTGTTTTGTCTCCCTACTCTGTGAAGAGAGCTCACCATCCCCTCATATGAAGCCCAGAGCCACACACTAAAGCAGCACAGAATCAGAAAAATATAAAAGTTAAAACCTGAGGCATCACTCAGCACCCAGTGTAACATTGCTCTGACTTTCCCAAGTAAGATGTAAAACTGAGCTGATGGGCTTTTTGAGAGCAAAGCTCTGTTAACAAGAGCACGGAAGTTAACCTTGGATCTCTGCCCAAATTGAAGTGGATATAATCTCTAAATGGCTCATACCAAAATGAAATCCACTTATTGAGGGAACGTGTCCCTCTCTCTCCTGTAGTGCTGCTGTGCTGAGCACAGAGGGGACAGAAATTGCAGGTGAGTGAATTTTCTGCTGAATATGTTAGGAAGCAAACCAGGCCTGTCTTCTAAGAGATCCAACAAAATCAACCTAGAATCAAGGAACAAAATCAACCTAGAATAGATCAAATCCTGGCTCCAGTCTCTATTTTGATGGACTGAGCAGTGCTATCTTTCCTGGGAAGACCTTACTCATGGCACTTTCCATGGGCCAGGGTTGTGCTGCCTTCCAGCTCTGTGTGATGGACAACGCTCCAGGCTGGAACAAGACTCCAGAGTGGGCTCAAAGATGATGCTCACCCTGGCCAGGGGCTGTGGTTCAAAGGAGCCGTGGGGAGGACTCACCCTGAGTGAAAGCTGTGCACCAGGAGCCTGGGGAGCAAACGTGTAGTAAGGCGGAATAAGCTGTCTGCCTGCAATAGCTGTGCAAGCACTGGCTGCTGGGCTCAGAGGACTAAGAGTTCTTCATGCTGCAAAACGTGCTGTAGCAATGCAGGATCTCAATGTGCCTTGGTCACCCAGCAGTACTGGACCAGGTTCTGGGAAGCTTCCAGCCTCAGCTTCACCAAACACGTGCTCTGCCTAATTTAAATGCTGCTTTGGAGATGCTGAAAGGTTTCTCTCCCCCCTCTCTTAAAAAGAGCATATGTTCTCACTACTAACAAGCAGGTTTGCAAAGAGTCTATTTTTAAGATGATTACAGGGTATCAGTAGCTGTTCCAGTGTCAACTGTCGGTTTTGTTTCCTCGTCGGCAGTAAACTGTTGGCAGGTTTGTGCACCAGAGGTTTACTCCTTCCCAGCTGTAATTGCACAGCACGGAAATTATCACTTGCTCTGTGCATGCCTCTGCTGGTTCATCCCTCTGAGCCTGCTGTTTGCCAGCAGCTCCTCCAAGCACTTCCCACCCGCTGAAGAGCCGTGTCGTGGCATCTCCTGCTGGCAAAAGACAAGGCCTGCCTAGATCTGAGCTGCACAGATGAGACTGAACGTGGCATTGTGCTACAAGTGTACTCAGTATCGGTGCTTCCTGCTTTGTTGCACAGGGAAAGAGCCCAGGATCAGGTTCCTTTCCCACTAAGACAAACGCAGAGATGATTTTTTTGCAGGCAGTTTCCCTCATCTGCTGTATAAAATTATACCTGCAGCTCTAGCTGAGATCTTCAGGGTGGGGAACGCCCCGTGATGGTTTGGTGATTTGGATGATTTGGTGGCTGGGTGTCTGGAGAGCTGGTGCTCTTCAGCTGGTGAATAGCTGAGCCTTTCTGCATCTCGGATCCCTGTTTGCCTGGCAGGCAGAGCAGCTGGGCCAGACTGCACCAGGCCTTGCTCCACATGGCCACGGAGGATCTGAAGTCCTCTGTTGGAATAAAGGATGTGAAGACCTTTGCTACAGCCAAAGCTGTGTTAGCTAGAGGGCACTGGAGTGTTAACTCACACCATCCCTTCCATCCTGCTCTCACACTGCTCAGCCAGAGGTGACTTATGGAGGAGGAAGCAAATAGGATCCTTTATTGAGAATTAAGGAAATAGCATTGTAAACACATGCATCCTTTTGTTATTTTTTTTCCAAGAGTCTAAGTAACCCCATGATTTGTGACTGCAGCTCTGCACACAGAGGTGACGAGGGAGTGCAGTGGGAAGTGTCAGCTAGTGGGAGGAGGGCTCAGAAGTTCCATTCCTTACCCCACAGGGCACATCCTGTAGGAAACAGCCACTTGAAGTACACTTATTCCTTTTCCCTTGACAGGCATGAGATGATGACGATGCCTGGGTGTGAAGTCTGCTCCAAGGCCTTCAGTGCAAGTCCTTGGCACACCTCTTCAGACTCAGCCTTCCCTGCTATCCTGAAAGTTTCCAAACTGATGGGAGAGAAACCATTGTTGTGTTTCCCGGGCTGACACCTCCTGCTGAGCATCCTTCCCTGCAGGAATGGCAGTCCTCTCGCGTTACTCTGGGGACACGCCGCCGTGCTGCTGATGGGACCAGACAGGATCCGTCACTGTGCTGATGTGTCTCCTCCACAGAAGATCCTAAATGACACCAGCTTCTGAGAGATGAGGAACAAAGGGAAAACAAATAAAATTATCTGCTCGGTTTGGTCCCCTCTGGTCATCTGTCATCCCAGTCTGGTGTGGGGACTGTGGAGAGGGCTGGGGCTTGAGGGTTCTGCTGGGGGTATGAGATGGGTTTACTTTGTTCACGGGAGACCAACAAGCCTGGCAGGCTAGAACGCTGCTTCTGCTGGACTCTGTGGGGTCTCTGTCTCTGTTTCAGCTTGTTGCTGGTGTCCAGACTCCTCTGGCTGCTGCCATAACCAGACCCTTGCAGTGGGGCAGAGCTCGGTGTCGCTGGTGCTTCACAAGCGTCGAAAGGACCTCGCCAAGGTCGTGTGAGCCTCTCTCCCTGCCTCGAGGTAAGATCATCTCTATCATTGCTGTACTAATCTGTTTGTAAAGACCCTTGGGGATACAGGTTGCTCAACCTATTCAGGACTTCTAACAAGAATAATTGTAACAAGCCTATAAAGTGTGTTGGGGTATTTTTGTTTACTTTTCTTTCTTGCCTCAATTTTTGGTTTTGTTCTGTGGTGGTTATGGCTGAGGAAACATTTTCCTTCACGTTTCTAGGAGGCCGTTTGAAAGCTGCTCTCAGATCAGTGAGGACCAACTGGGATGGCTGTGCTTCTCTGCAATGCATGTGACAGATGTGTCAGCTCTGGGCTTACTCTCTCCAAATGGTCCATTTCTGTCTCAAAACACAGTGGCCAAAAGCAGAGCACCAGACTTATGATGAAAATCAGCCTTTAAGGTAAGAAGCTGAGATACTCTTGCTTGAACAAGATGTATAGGGAGCCTCTCTCATGTGAGGATGCTGACATTAAGCCTTCAAGGCATCATGGCCTTAGCTCTTCAGAACTGCCTGTCTTGTTGGGCAGGGAGATTTCTCCCAGATGTGTTTTCTTGTTTTAAATTGTCTGGTGGAGTTTTTCCCCTCTCTTTACACAGCTGTTACTTCCAGCCTTGGCAGTTGAAGGTACTTTAAAATTGGGTGGATTAGTGCTTGTGAAATAGTCTGGGCTGTTCATTTTCATGGGATTTAAGAGTGACTTACTGTTCATGTCCTGAAAATTGTTTGTTTTGCCTGGAGGCCATTTTGCACAGGAACTTAAATTGTTGGCTTGACTCTCCTTTTGTGTAAGTTGTCCAAGTTGAGAGCTGTGTGTTCTGTAACAACCTCTTCTTGTCTGTGACAGCAGCATTTTGAGACCTGCCCTAATCAGAGTTTTGGGTGGCACCACTCCAAAGTGTGCTGGAACTGCCTGATTTGGAGGGAAGAGAGCAGAGATGGGAAAGCACAGGTGCATCCAATTGAGGTAAGGAGACTACCAAACACAGGGCAGCCAGACCAGAAACATGCAGATTATGTAAGCACAGCTGGGCTAAAACTTGGCAAAACAGTCTTTCTGGTCTTGTAGACTATCCTCAAGGAAATGATTTTCTGTGGACCCCACTGAGCTGTGAAGAATTGTCTGAGCAGAAGAAAACACAACTTTAATTACACCGAGAAAACAAAACATCCATTTCTTTAAAAATGCCCCAGCCTGAGTAGCTGCAGACCTGGAAAATAGCCTTAAAAATAAACATCCAGTAGCTCTAATTACCCTGGAAGGCCACCACCTTCTCTTGCACAGGCAGGGGAAGCAGCCTGGGAACTAAAGGTACTGGTGTGGTGACAGCAGAGCTTGTGAGGAAACCACTGGATCTTATCCCTGGGCAGCCCCAGTTGAGAAAGAAATACATCTGCAGGCTGCAAGTCCCCTGCCTGCTGCTGGGACTGCTCGCTGGTGATGACATCTCAAATATGTTTTAATAACCAGAGGCTGTTAATAAGCGCTTGCTACTTCACCAGCTTAGATGCATCTCTTTAAATTTAAACAGGATTAGATAAGGTAGGGAGATTATTAAATACCCAAATGAACATTAAGCAGATATATTGGAGGTTTAACAACTCTGCAGCAGATTGTTAAATTGCTTAAATATTTCCCTACTAGTCTGGGGGTATTTAATTAAAACAACCCCTCTAGTCCTGTGTAACGTGCCTAGCAGGCCTATAAGCCCTGCACAGGGCAGGACCTTAATTGGCAGCGTTACCATAAAGCTGAGCCATGCTCGAGGACAATTAAAAAACAACAGCCTCCCCCCACTCCCCACCCCACCCCTCAAACCACCCCAAGCCCCTCTAATTAGTGTGAGAAATGACGACAAAACAACTCCGAGTGTCTCCAGTGACAGGTGCACAAATAACAAGGCTGATGAAAGATTTTGCAATTAAGATTGCGCTATGAAGATTAATGGGATATTTTCATAAACTGATGTAAGATTGCCTATAACCCAGTTGCCTCCACGTAACTCCATCTCCTCACCAGCGCTTCTGTACCTCTTATTTCTCAGATTTCCTTCACCCCCTCTTTCCAGCTTGCTGGGGGTTTTCATCCCCAGCGTTTTTTTTCCCCAGGTGTCCCATATTTCCTGGCATTTTCCTTCTCTTGCTTTGGCTGTTCTTGTCTAAATCTTGGGTTTCTGCTTCATTTAAACTTCCTGGCCGGGGTAGAAGTGGGGCTGTCCCCGTGGGCTGTCCATGTGGTGTTGCTCCATCACGGGCTGTGTTCACTTCCAGTGGCTCACTGGAAGGTATTTTCCAGGTTTGTTAATGATCCAGCTGCAAAGCACACATCTGGCTCTAGAGCCACGTGTGTCCATGGCTTTCCAAGGCCCATGGGTCACATTGCCTGTGCTGCTTCCCAGCAATGTCTCCCTTGAGCGTGCCAGCAATTCTATTAACCCAAATTAAATTGGTACAGCCACTGCTTGATAGGAAGCATTAAACTGGCAGGGAAGGAAACTGGGAGCTGGACCAGACACCCCTTCCCATGCATCTTTCGAAGAGGGGGGTTTGTGCCTCTCACCCAAACCTGCTCTTTTCCCAAAGACATTTGCCTGTTGCTGCCATTGCTGTGACTCTGTTACTCCTAATTGCCTCCTGTTATTCTTGATATCTCCAAGGCAGACCAGTACACGGGGAATTTACATCTTTTAATCTAGTGAAAGCAATGATTGGACACGCAGCCTCTAGTCCTGCTTTTCTTCCTCTCAGCTGCTGCCATACACCGGGTTTGATGTCCAGCTCTTCAGTCTGTCCGTGCTGACTGGCTGCCTCTGCTCCCTGCCCTTGAGTTTCCTTCCTGACCTTGTCCTCAGCCCTCCCAGTGGCTTTTAGCTGTGATTTTTCTGTGAGCCCTCAGAGGTATTCGTTAGGACAGGGGTTCAGAGGCTCTGGGCTGGGTGTAAGGGGCATTAGTTGTGCATGGCTGGAGGGAGCTCTTCCTTGCTCCTTGCTTTTTCCTATTGTTCTTTCCCATTGCTTTTTCCCACATAAATGATGTGTTAGAAGAGACACCTGCCCAAACCTGCAGCCCTTCTCCCCCACAGGGCCCTCTCACCAGCCAGGCTGCCCAGGACTTTCAGAGCTAGGTGTGAATAATCCCATGCACAGGGATTTTGAAGTAGTTATAGCTGGGGCTCCCAAACCAGTACAGCCACTTCCACACTGTCCTCCTTGTTAACTCTGCTGGGGAAGGGTGTAAATAAGACCTCAGGGAAATGCTGTTTTCCTCCTGATTCTGAGGCTCTCCCCATGCCTCTACGCCTAGCAAAGGGGCTGTAAATTATTGTTTCCCACCGTTTGTGAACAGTCTTTAATTGAGAGTTAGCACAGGACCAGTGGCTTGTCTCAGACACTTCTCTGTACGGAGGGATGCTATGCACTCCAAATTCTGACACCCTTTCTATAAGGTCCATGAAAAAACCTGGTACAGTAAAAAGGCAGGAGGATTCCAGTCTCCTAAGAAAGAGGCATTAATTGGTGGTGACAGAAATGTAGTTTTTCCTGAGAATGGTATGTGCCTGACAGTATTCCACTCACCAAAGCAAACAAGCAGAAATTAGGGCTTTCTGTCTCTTGTCCATGAGCCTTTTTGACTTGATATCTCCTTGTCTCTCCTCCTTTTAATTGCTCAGCTACTGTCCTATTAGTGTCAACGCTTGGCGGGCGCAGGGGTTAGAGCTGAGATGCTCTGGCTGGTGCTCTGTGAAGTGTCAGCCTGGATAAATAAAGTGCTTCTTTCTGTTCTCTCAAATCCCCTTTCCCACTCCCTCCTTACCTTTCAGACGCTGGAAAAAGCCAGGGAATGTTAGTGCAGGCTCTAGGTGTAGCCTTCCCTCCCAGGCCCTTGGCTTGCTGCTGCTTGCAGCCCTGCACTGTGACTTTGCTGTGTCGACTCCAGAGATGAGATTATGCTGGAAACCAGCAAAAGGTTTCTGCAGTGAGATGATACTTCTTGGTTTGGGATTCTCAGGATCTTGCAGACATTGAAAAATGCCTGGAAAACTCTCCTGGTAGAGGTGCTGCTGTAATCCTGCCTCGATGGATGGCAGATCTGCAGCCTGACCTCTCGGTCTCGTGCTTTCACCTCGTGTGTGTGTGGTGGTCCAGAGTGGCTGGCAGTGAGCTGGCTGGCTGGCTGTGTGCTTTTCATTCCCTCTCGCTGTCCTGGTGACTGCACTGATGCTCAGTTCCAGCAAATTAACCTTTTGGGGGAAGTCTTCACCTTACTAGCTTCTTGTCCTGGCTGCTAACACCTCCCAGGAGGCTGATGCTTCCCAGTGATCCAGATCTGCCTTTTGGTGGAGGTGGGCATGTAGGGCAAGGATTGGGAGGCACAGAGGGCAGCTGTGCTTTCCAGGTTGAGCAGTTTCCCCTGCTGCTGCAGTCTGCTGGGGTGTGCTGCAGACGAGATTGTCCTTGGAAAACTCTTCTTGCCAAAAGCAGCATAAAAACGCTTTCTTGCTTCCTGGAAGAAGCACAGAGAGTGCCAAACCGAGCCTGCCAGGGAGTGAGGTCCACTGCCCTGGTGGCCTGTGGTTCTGCTGTGACCTCTGTGGCTGCCTCCCTCCCTCTTTGCCCTGGGGAGCTCAGAGCAGTGCCTGGTTCACCCTCCCTGCTCTGCTGGGAGCTGAGGACAATCCAAATGGATGTGCCCTGACCCAAACGGCCCCTGCAATTAGTGCTGAGCAGGTCTGGAGCTCAGAGCAGTGAGATGATGTCCAGATGCAGCAGCAGAGCTTCAGGAACCCCTTTGCCCATCCCACAGCCTGGATGAGCCAGAGATGCCAAGGAATAAGCAGGATGCAGCTCTGCCTTGAGAGATGCTTTGAAACAAGCAAACACGGGGGCGGGGAGGGAATTTGTGTTGCAGGGTGGATTTAATGCCTGGTATTTTATAACCTGAGTGCCTTTTACCAATACGGTTTTACTGTCCCCTCCCATCTTAATAGCTATTTTATAAATATTATTATGAAGAAGTCTTGGTGGTAATGCTAAAGGGAAGCTGGGCTTTGTTTTATCTGAATAGCTTTTGCTTCCAGCTTGGGATAAGGGCTGTAACACTGCAGAATGAAGCTGGGCTGGAACAAAAGGAAATCTATTCATTAACTTAAATCGTAGTAATTTTAGCATGACCCAAGAGGAGCCTGATGAATCTAACCCTCTATTTTCCCACATCCTTCCTAGCAAGTGCCTTTCTTTCTCACTGAGGTTTGAGAGCTGAATCACTTCCAGACTGGAGTGAAATCTGGGGTGGATTTTTTTTTTTTCTCTAAGATTAGAGTCAATGCTGTTACAACAATTACAGTGGAAAGAGAAATTATTGCCATTGTTGATTTTAATGCGTGAAAGCTGAACTTAAGTTGTCCACTTATCAACTTCATAGTTGCTGGATTTATTTTTCTTTTTGTTATGTGCCATAACAGATTTCTGCAAATGCTGCTGCTCACCCAGGGGGTAGGAATCACAGCTGAGACCTTGACTGCTTGATTCCTTATCATGTTAGTGACTCTCTAGGGTTGCACCTCTGCTTTTTTTAGGACTTTATAATTTGTGGTGGGGGTGAGAGGTCAAACCAAGACCTAAGGGAAGAGAGGTGTAAGTGTCTGTTTGGGGCAGACTGAAAGGGTCCCAGGGTGGGTGAGGAGTCCTGGTCCCTGGTCTCCTGCAATGTGATCAGGGTTGCAAAGAGACCTGGACCTTTCCATGGGCCAAAGCCAGAGCTCAACTTCCCTTGGCAAGTTTTTATTCTCGGATGCTGGTTTTATTTTTTTAATTTTTCATTTCAGATTCAGCTACAGTTGTGAAAATGAGTGGACAGAGGACCAATCCAGAGCAAAAAGGAGGGAGTTCCTGGGGGGCAGAGGGCTAGGGGGTTGGGGATGCAGGAAGTCACAGGTATCTCTGCTTTCTCTCAGTTCCCCAGTCTGTAAAACGGGGGCAAGGAGGTCGATAACTTACATAAGAGCTACTAGCACACAGCATTTTGTAAAGGCTCCCAAAAAACCTTCTGGATGGCAAAGCACAATGGGAGCACAGACAGCCTCATCACTCAGACAGCAAACTCCTACATGTGAGAACGCGAGCCGGGCGTTTGACGTAGCTGCTACCCAAATGCCAGCAGGTGATGAGCAGATGGGGCTGCCGGGCGCTTGTCTGAGGTCTGCCTGAGCAGAAGGTGGAGGGGGAGTGGAGATCTGAGTGCTGGGGCTTTTTTTTTTTTTTCTTTTTCCCCTTGTGTGTGTTGTCGAAAGCTGCCACGTGGTTCTCACCAGAGATGTAAAAATAGAAGCCGTTGGCTTGCGCGGGGCTGCGGCGCGGCTCTGCTTTATCTGGGAGCGGGGATGTCATGCTCTCCTGGTTATTTATAGGTGGCAGGCAAGCCTTGGGAGAAGGCTGAGAGGAGCAAAATGAGGAAAATGTTTCACATGGTGGTTTTGGGCCATGCTGGTGCCCACTGGGAGCCCTGGGTTTTTTCCAAATGGGTGCCTCCACCAATCCTGCAAGGACCGTCCCATCTTCAGAGGGGCTTTTCTCTCTGATCCATGTGTGTGACCTGCCTTGGGGGCAGTGTGCATTTAAACACATTTTAGATGGTTGGCTTTAAGGCATTTACAGCATGGTGTGGCTAAAACTGATGGGGCAAGAAATGCTTATAGTGCATTGTAATTAGGAAATAGTTGTTGAATAATAAAATAAGTTTTTCTTCCTTACACATCTCCAAAACCAATTTTTACAATCATAAAAATAACAACTCAAATTATAATTAAAACCAAAACAAAATTACTAACTATACTTTGTAATGTTTCAACAACTATTATACACACAAGGGAAGAAAAGATGGATGGATGGATGGATGGATGGATGGATGGATGGATGGATGGATTGAAGGAGTTGATGAAGAGCAGTGCCAAGGACAGAGGCAGCAAGCAGCCGGCTCAATGTGTGCTGTTTTGGAAGAGGGGATCTCTGGTTCTGGTGGGGGAACCAGCAGAGCAGTGCTGTACCAGCTGCAGTCTGTAGTCCTTTCTCTGACAGCCTTTTGCTGTATCCTGAGTGGTCCCAGTCATCTTGCACTGTGCAATTTCCCATATTTCTACTATTCCTGAAATCCCTACTACGTGCCCTAATGCAGCCCTCAGCTTGGAAGGGAATTGGAAAAATTAATTGGGTATTAAAAGCCTTGGTGGACTGACCCTGGGTGGGTGCCAGACACCCACCAAAGCCTCTCTCTCACTCCCCTCTGCAACTGGATGGGGGAGAGAAAAAATAACAAAGGGTTCATGAGTTAAGGTCTGGGAAAGGTCACTCACCAAATATCATCACAGGCAAAACAGACTCAAATTAGAGATATTCATTGGATTTGTTGCTAACAAAATCAGAGCAGGATAATGAGAAGTAAAAACAGAGACTAAAAACACTTTCCCCCCACCTTATACGCTGAGCATGATGTCACGTGGCCTGGAACATCCCTTTGGTCACTTGGGGTCACTTGTCCTGCCTGCGCCTCCTCCCCGCCTGCCATGCACCCCCAGCCCCCTCACCATATAAGTGGTGGCCATATAAAAAGCAGAAAATGCCTCAGGTCTGTGTGAGCCCTGCCCAGCCACAATGGAAGCTTGCAAAAATCCTGTTTTGGATTCAGGACAGATCCAAAACACAGCCCTGCACCAGCCCCTGTGAAACAAAAGCTCTACCCCAGGTGAAAGCAGCACAGATGCACAGCCCTGAAATCTGGTTCCCACCACAGATCCCTCTTGTTGCTTCACCCTGCTCAGCTCTGACACGGGAGAGACCAAGGCAAGAGGGTGAGCCTGAGAATCCAAACTCCCTCCTGCCTGCAAACGTGGAAAAACACCCTGTGCTTTCCTGGGAAGGCATCCCTGCCCATCTAGGGCTGGGAACAAAAACCAGGATCCCTTTGGGCTTCTTGAAGGCTTTGTCCCCCTCCATCCCTTTCCCTGTGACAATTTGTGAGCCTTTAAGGATGAGATGCTCACAGGTCCCCAGCGCTGGCATTGATGTGATGGGGACAGGGGCCACCACACCTGGTGGGGCCTGGGAATAGGAGGCAAACAATTACAGCTGAAGAGGTCGTATGGCATTGTAATCCCGAAAAGAAACATTATGATTCATCATTCCTGATGTAATGTCATCTGTTTAATAAAGCTGTAACTCACTCTGGGCTCATTTTTAATGGGGCTGTTTAGGTAATGGCGTTGGGTTTTCTCTTTCCCAACCTCCCCCCACTCCCATACTAAGTAGGATTTGGACCGAGCACTCGGAAAGAGCTATTGTAGCCAAAGACCTTTTTTTTATATTTACAATATCTTTCAGGCCATAGCTGAATGGGGTATTATTTATGTCAAATCACTACTTACCCTGAAATATGGGGGGAAGGAAAGCCAACAGCTGGATATGGTAATGAGTAAATAAACCATGTGTCTCTTTAATGATAGGGACATGAATTTGTGCCGCATGGGGAAACGGCCGGCGATAAGATGCCTTTGACTGGGGCTGACCACAGAGCAAGGGCACCCCAAAATTTATGTGGCTGGAGGGCTCCCTTGGCAGCTTGCTGGGAAGAGAGATGGTCTGATGGTCTGGGGTTGGCTTTGCTGCCTGTTGCCTGCGGGGGTGTTGTCCACATGCAGGCACAGCAGCATTTGCTGTCTCCAGCCTGGTGGCACAGAGTGATTCTTCCCACGAAAAGCTGGATTTGGTTTCTGTGGATGTCTTGGAAACCCAGAAAGGTCATTTTAGGAAGAAGTGGTGGGAGGGGGAGTAGCTGTGATACCAGTCCAGAGGGAGAGGCTGTAACCGTTCTTGTGCTCTGGGTTTTCTTCAGGATGATTTTCTCTGTGTGTGTGGAGAGAAGCAGGTCTGGGGATGGACATTTTGAATGCCTGTTGTTTGAACACCCAGAAGTGACATCAGTTGTCTGTGTCCTCACTAGTGCAGAGTGGCAGGAGTCTTTCTGTCTCTGGGGATGTGCTACAAGGGCACAGCCAGAGAGTGGGTGACTGATGCAAACTGTTAAAGGAAAGGGGAGATGCCGAGGGGAATTGCCTGAGGACAGTGTTGAAGTAGGTGTGACAGCACCAACCTTCTTTATGCATTCAGCTTCCTGCACCAGGAGCAAAGAGTTGTTTTTGTTTTGTGGCAAGCAGGGGTTTGTGTGAAGTTTTGGTGTGGGGTAAAGCTTCTACCACTAATTATTCCAAAGCTGAGTTCCACACTCCTGGACACGTGCAAACCTGGTGGGAGCTCTCAAGGCCGAGCATCCCCCTGTGCTGTGTGAGTGGAGACATGGGGCACAAATTCCCTGTCTCACACAGCTGATGTTCACAGGGTGAGCACTGAGCTGCAGCCAAGTGGGCCCATTTCTCTTCAAGTCAGTTGTGTGCCTGGCTCTCTGTGCCTGTAAGAAAAAAACAGAGCTGCCAAACTGGATGGATCATTTCTGATAGAGCAAATCCTCTTGACAGTGGCCAAGAGCAGATGCTTTGGGAGTGTATGAGAGTTGGGCAGACCCTTCCCATTTTATCTACCTGGCTTTGGTGTAGGGACTGTCCCAAATTAAGGAGTCTCTTAATGTCAAAAAGGACTTGACTTTCTATGTGAGAATTACGTAACCTTTCAAAATTAATGTGTTCATTGTGCATACAGCTTATTGAAAAACCAAGTCATCCCTGTCCCCCTGAAAGGAGGAACCAGAACTGTATCTGGTTAGAGCTTCTTCTAAGATGCTTTAAATTGGTGTGAATTAAAAATAATTGGTGTCATTAAAAATATTGCACCTTGTCACCCATAGCTTGCTTAGTTGGCAGCCACACATAAAGGCCAGCAGGGTTTTATTTGAGGACTTGTTGCTTTATCCGTATCTTTTTGCCTAATCCAAAAAGTGAGGTCACTGGTTCTAAGAAGCCAGGAATTAAAATAAAAATAACCTCAAGGCCTGTACAGCTTTTGTGGCTGGCTGCACTTTGTATTTTTCTCCAGACTTTCTAGATGGAAACTCCCTGTTGTTTATCTATCTCTCCTGTTATCATATCAGGAGCAAGAAAGGAAACAAATAAGGAAACTTGGGAAAAAAACACCAAACCACAACAAAGAAACCCCAAAACCATAAGCGCCCTAAAATATCCCCCACTCAAAGCAGTTTCTACTTTTGTCCCATCCGGTGGTAATTTATGGCAGTGGAATTAGACAGATGCAGGAGCCAGCCCTCTGCTCTTTGGAGGAGCCAGGAAAGGCTGGGAAGGTGAGTCCTGTCTGGAGGAGAAGGGTGGTTTGTGTGCTGTGGGGTCACCACGCTTCCTGCAGGTTCCTCCAGTGTTTCTTTACAGGCTGGGTGTCCCGTGTGACTGCTGCTGAGCTGCATCCTGTTTGGACCATGGGATTGGTGCACCATGGATCTGAAAGGAAGGTCAGTGGATGTCACATGAAGGTGCTTGGACTCTTGCCCAGCCTGAAGAGGTGAGCTGATATCTGGTCATGAAATGGTTAGTGAGGTATCATATGCTACAGCTCTGGGAGAGGTCATGGATTTAATATTCCTTTCTTCTGCTTCCTTCTTTGTGCTGGTCCTTCACCAGAATGGGAGTGATGGTTTTCATCTGCCTTTTGAAGAGTTTTAGATCTGACATGTTCAACAGCTGAGACTTTGGTAGGGGGATTATTATCAATTTCCCTGTGGACCTTCAAAATGTTCTTTGCTCTTGGTCAAACTCGGTGTAGCTTGGCCTGGACACCTGTGCTCATGTCAAACACCACCTAATTCCACCCGTGGGTTTGGTTTGGGCTCTTTGGAGCAGAGGGCTGCTCTTCATTACTCCAGCCCTGTGTAAGCAGCTGCTGAGGCTGAACATCTTTGATGCAGTACGAGGAAATTGTTTCTGCCTGCCTTTCATGTCTGTACTATCACTTGAGGAGCCCGTGCTGTGAACTGCCAGGGCTGTGCTCACATGGCTTAGGGTGGGAACCCAAACCAGCATGTGTCTCCTAAAACAAATACCAAAAATCTCATCTCATGAATGCTGTCAAGAATGTGAAATTTGTGGGTAAATCATAATGTGGTTCATGGGGTCAGCAGAGAAGGATAAACCTGCCACTTACAGATGTTCCAGGCAATAAAAAGGGACCGTAAAGAAAAGCCCCTTGTTGCCAGGCAAAGCCACAGGCACAGAATTGAGCTGTGCCTGAGGCCTCCTGCTTTCCTGGGAAGCATGGAAGGGGTTAAGTGTGGAGCTGAGCACTCAGCTTGCTCTGTATTATGTCCAGGTGGCATGACGTGTGAACAGACGAAAGATAAAAATCACAGCGGATAAAATCACAGAGGAAATGGCTCTGTCTGAGCCCAGATCACGACGCCTTGCGCTGACCCCACAACCTGAGCTCCATCAGTCAAGTTGTCCTTCCCTTGACTTCTCACCCCATGCTCTGCTGCTGCTGCTACTCCATAAAAGAGGAGGGTGGTGGGAGGAGGGGAGAGGCGGCTCAGCCGGATGACTAAGAGGGTCCGAGGACACAGGTCAAGTTCTTTCTTCTGGAGTCTGGAAGGGAAAGCTGAGTACTCTACCAGACCCTGCTATAAAATGATCTTCCCCATAAAAGGACTGAAAAGTAACTGGGAGGCGAGTGTGGTCCTGTCCTGCCTTGGCTGGGGATGGGGATGGGGATGGTGGAGCAGAGCCAGGCTGTCCCAGAGCCACGGAGCAGTAGCAGTGTCAGGGCCTGGGGCTTTGCTTGGGAAGGCGTCAGGTCTGTGACTTGTCTGTCAATGGGTCCCTTCCCACCCAGCTCTGCTGAGAGGAGGCCAGGGAAGAGACCAAACCACCCTGGGTTAGGATGTTGCTGCTGTGCCCTTGGTGCTTGGTCACCTTCGAGAAAGAAAGTCTTTGAGGGCTTGGATCAGCTCTGTGGGCATCTCTGGGGGGAATGAATCTCCTCAGTCTCCTTCATCGGAGACAGGTGGCATCGGTGACAGAAATAGTGTGCCACTGTCCCAGAGCCAGGCAGCCACAGCTGTGGGCACGGGCACTCTCCAAGCTTCGCTCTGATCAAAGGAGCCATGTTCGCTGCAAAGGCCGGAGGGTGCTGGAATTTGCTCCCTTTGTCTGATCCAAAAGTGTCTAGTTTTGGGGAAGGCCTTCTGGGCATGCTGCATAAGACATCTGTTTTACAGGGTGTTTAGGACGGGGCTCAACTCAGGCTTCCCAAAACCGGGAAAGGCTGGGAAGTGGTTCCCAGTAGTAGCTGGCCAAGTTCCCCTGCCCTAATTATCTTTTGCAGCCCTGGGATTTGAGTGTGTTACTAATGACACTGTGCTGGGGCAATAAGAAGTGGGAGGGAGTTTTTAGGTGATTAGACTGTAAATTTCTCCATTAAAAAAAAAAAAGTTGCTTTGCCTGTGGTATAAATATGCAGGAAACCACAGCTCTGGTGGCTTCATGCCTGTGTGGCAACTTGTATTTTCAATTCACCTGTACCTAGTTCCCTGTATATTTTAGCTTAGTTTAAGGCAGCAGAGTTTAATTGGAATTTTTGCACCAGAATGTCCAAGCTGGTTTAGAGCTGGCACTCCCTGAGCTGCAGGTGGGCTTTGTTGGTAGAGATGCCTGCAGAGGTACTGGAGACTGTCGCTGTCCCTGAGTTGCTGGGGACAGAGCTAAGGCAGGAACATGCTTGGGCATCAGGTGCTGGGAGGCCTTCAGGCGAAAGGGGAGTGTGGTTGAGCTTGGCTTAAGTGTCTGCTGAGTCTGCTGCCCTGTCTGTGTGAAAATGATGCCGAAGGACCCAATGCTCTGAAGTCAACAATATGTCATGATGACCCATCCCAGGGCTGGGTGCACCAGTGGTGATGCCAGGGGAAGGTGAAGGTTTAAAAATCCCGCTCCTTTTTGGAGCACTGCTCCCCTGAGGCTGTGATTGTGATCGTTGCCTGCTCAGAGGGGCAGGGTGGGCACCTCCAGACAGAGACATGACCTGGAACAAGGAGGATGATGATGTACCCATTAAATAGTGATTTAAAGCTTAATGAGCATCACGCCTCTGCCTCCCCTTGCTGTGAGGAAGGTCAGGGTATGATGACCAGGTCCCATCTATGAGCAAAGGTGTGTCTTGGCTTGACAGCATCTCTCGTGCCTTTGACAACATGTGTGGTTCAGAAAGTGCAAGCAGTTGTTGAGAAGACTGAGACTTCCCTGTCCTGGCCAGGAAGGGGTATCCCAGGAGCACAGGCTTCAGCAAGGACATGGAGAATGTCCACACAAACATACACAGCTTTGTCTGTGAGCAAAGACACCTCCGTGTGTGGCACAAGGGGCAGCTATGTTTTGGGTTCACAGCAGGCTCTGCGGGCTGTGAGCAGACAGGGCAGCAGCCCATCTGTGTGTGTCTGCTCCTGGAGAGGCTGGAGAGCATCACCACTCCTCCTCCCCAGGGAAGGCAGCTCCGTGGCACGACCTCCCACCTGGGGAAACGAGATCAGCAAATGACTCCTAAGTAGCATGTCCATCACTGTCAAATTGACCACGGATGTCAAGCGTGAACCGGCTGTCCCCGCGGCGTGGCCGGAGCCAGCCCCTTAGCTGGCTGAGCCGAGCTGTGCTGACTCCCCGTGATAGCATTTTAATGTGAGGGATGACAGAGGCCTCCAAGTTAATGTCTGCGGAGAGGTGACAGTTTTGAATGTCAGCCAAAGTGGAAGGCCTGCCTGGAATTTCACAGAGAGGGAAGAGGATGGGCATGAAATTAGCCCAGGCAACCGTGTCTGCCCGCGGCCTCGCGGCGCTGGTACCTGGTGCTCCCAAAAGCTGGCAGTCTGAGCGGAACCTTCCCCTTGGACCTCAAAGGGCCTCCTACAAGTGGCTCTTCCCAGCAGTGTCTCCAAGGGCTGGAGAAGGGATTTGAGCCTGGAGCTCCCTGTTGCACTCTTGCAAGGACCACAGGGATGTGGAAATGGAGACAGAAACGCTGCGCTGGCGATAGGAGGTGGAGATGAGATGGGAGCCAAGCTGGTGTCTGCCCACCATTATTAAAAATAACCAGTGCATGTATTTAGATGAGGCCTGGCTCTCAGGAGCTTGGCTGGCTGCCTGAACAGCCCCATGGAGTCCCACAAGGAAGGCACTCCTGGTGATTAAAATCTGATGGCAAAGAGCATCCGAGTAATTCCTAAACAGCTCATTCACGAGAGGGAGCGAAAGCCTCCTGATGCTCCTTGTGCAGATGAGGAAATGGCCAGCACAAATCAGCCCATGCCCAATGAGCAGGTATTTATGTCCCCTTCCCTAGCCTAGGACCAGGGACTTCACTTTGCTGTGCCTCAGTTTCCCTCCTCTCCATAGGAATAAAGTCTGGGTTTCTTTATAGAGAAATGTTGGAGAAAATAAATGGCTTCAGGGTTGCAAAGGGCCTGAAGACTGCAGGTGGGAGGCATTCCTGAAAGGAGACGAAAGCAATGACAAGATACTGAGCACAGCCAAGAGCTAGGCTGGATTTATTAAAGAAAAAACGAGGGAGACGTCTGTGGTCAGCTTGATAAATTGTCTCCCCCTCAAAGCTGTGTTTCTGTGTTATTGTTCGCCTGTGATGGGATCTTGACAAACTCTTCCCTGGGCTCAGGGGCTAATTGCTGAGTTCACAGAGTTGCAGATGGCCTTCCATGCTGTCATCTGAGCTGGCACTAGGCTGAACTGGCTGCAGACTGGCCATTGGGAAACCATTAGTGGGTCTGCTTGGTATTGCAATACAGGGCACAGTATTTCCTTTTAAGTCCAGTAGAGCCCAAACTCTTCCACTTGCTGGTAACCTTTAAAACAGGGAGAAGAGTCAGTTTCTGTTTGTGTTCCTTGTGAAATCCTGTCTGTAGTATGCAAAAGGATTTTCAGAAACCTGGTGTTGGACGGCCAGAAGATCAGGAAGAAGATGCTCTGCTTCTCCTTACTGCAAAAGCCCAGGGAGGAGGAAAAAGTTTGGTTGTCTGTGTTCCAGCAAAGCCACGACTTGGGAACTCTGGTGGCCTGCTGTCACCCTGTAGGGATATGCTCTGACTTGAATATTTGGGAAGTCACAGCTTTGACACAAGAGAGCTTTGTGAGAGAAATTGCCTGATTCCCAAAGCAAGATTTTGACTGAGAGATGTTTCAATAAAAATCTTTCTATTTGTGTGTAGATAAAGCAGTGTAAGTAAGGCTGTCAGATAAATAAACACAGGTGGTGGCTCATGAGGAGCAGGATTGTAGTGGGCAAATCTCTTCAGGAAATATCTCCTGGGTGTTGAAAGGTCCTAGGGATTCCAGGAGCTGCTAAACCAATCCTGTGTTGCTGGGATGGCACCTCAGACTAGGCTGAGATGGTGTTAACAGAAGTGGTGAATTGTGGCTGCTCTTCTTGCCAGGGTTTCCCCTCCAGCTGACTACAGCCATGTGGAAAAAGAGATGGAGGATTTGTCCACTCCTTGCTTGAAGATAAGAGTCCTGCTTTGTTGTTGCACTGAGGGCAGAAGTGTGGCTGCAGGCCAGTTGCACAAAAAACCCCACCAGAACTCCTCACAGATATGTCCGATGTCCATTCTATGTAAAAAACAAACAAACAAAACCCCACAAAATTTCCCACCAAAAAGCCAACACACCCACAAAACACTTCCAAATGGGGAAAAAAATGAACTGTGGACCCCCTAGTTATCAGCACCCCAGAAGTTCATGTTGGCTGGTTTTAGCTGGATACTGTAATGAAATGGCATTGGTGCTGAAAAAAGCCTTTTAAAAAAAGGAGAAGGTCTAAAACGAATCCTAAATTCCTTACTCTAAGTTTAACGCTGTCTTTATAAGCCTGAGCAATTGACTAGAGAAATGTTTAACTGTTTTTCTTGGCAGCTCTTTGACCTTTAGGTATCTCCTGGCCTTGACCTCAGCTCTTTCCCAGCCAGACAGCCGTGGAGGAATGCAGAGCTTTGCAGGCTCTTAATCCTAATAGATCAAATGCCAGTCTTGAGGAGCACTGCTGGAATCTGCTGGAGCATTGACCCATGTTGTCCTTGTCTGCACTGCTCTGTGGCTCCTCTGAGAGCCTTGAAGGACACTTCTCTGCCCAGGAGGATGTGGACCTTTCTCCTGCTTGTTTGCTCCATGGTGGCGTGGGAGGGATGTCACAGGGAGGCTCTGACTCCACCAGGAGGGTGTCTCTCATCATCTCGTGGTTTTTCATGGTGGATGACCCCTGCCATCCCTGCTGTCACGCAGAGCACTTGCTTTCCTCCCCACCAGTTCATTTTGCAGCCAATCCAGAACCTGTTGTCTCCCAAAGTGTGGGTGGAGGCACTGTGGGAGAAGACCTATGTGGATTAAACTCCAACTTGCTGCCATCCCTGCCTCCTCTGCTTAGAGCTGTGGCTGAGCAGGTTCCCCCTCCTCAGACTCAGGCTAGAGCTAACTCAGGGGAGAGATGTGTGCGGTCGTTTATCCTCCTCATCGACAGATGGGATCCGACAGCTTCTTCCCTTATGCAGTCACAGACTCCACAGCTTGCATCTTTTCCCCTTTTCTGCCAGGAATAACTTTAAGGGGGGGGGGCTTTAAAAATGGTTCATTAATGTTCTGGAAATGTTATTTTGTGTGTGAATTGCAAGAACTATTTACAGTAACTTCTCAAATGAACTTTGCAAAAGGGAAATAATTTTGCTGTGTGCAAATTTTGCAGCCTTTTACTGCTCTGTTTTTTTTTGGTTTTTTTTTTCCTTTTCCTGACAGCATCTACATTTTAAAGTTATGGCCCCAGGCTTAAGAAACTCAGTGTCTTTTTGGACCAGGTGAATTATGAATCAGCCTTGAACTCCCTTCATAGTGCTGAGTATTAATGTGTCCATATTGCAGAGGGTTAGTGACTTAGCCAGTGGGTTGAGCAGAGAGCAAAGAGGGGACTTGAGGTCTCCAAGTGTTTAAGGCAGGGCACTATATTCATTCCCTGCTAGACAGATGGGAGACAGTGAGGCCCATGGACCTTGGAGAAATTAATGGGGCTCTCTGAAAAAAAACAACCTGCTTAGAAATGAAATGTTAGCTGCACTTCCGTGTGCTCTGTGTGGCTGCCTTTATTTTTATTGGTCTCTCATTTGTTAAAGTTGTCACCTCCTGATGTCACCCCAACTTTCTGTGTTGGGAGAAGGCTTGGTGGAAGAGCCCTTCCATGAAGCATGGGGATATTGGCCAGTTGTGCTGCCTGTATCTTGTTTTAATGGGGGTCATTAACCAGTTATCAGCTTAACTGAAGATACTTGCTGTAAATTTAATTAAAACTGATTATGTGAGGTGAGATTTTTCTTGGATGGGAACTTTGCTGTGCCGCAAGGTGGGAGACAGCTTGCCCAGGCAGAGGGTCAGTGGGCAGGCAGCTGGCTTGGATGTGTGACTGGAACAGTTCGGTCAATATTTGGTCTGGTCAGTTTTGTTGATCTTTCCTGCCTTACATGAATTACCTGCAGATCCTGGGTTTCTGGAGAAAGATGTTTTGGATAATGCTGCAGCCTCTCTTGTCCCCAATATCCTGAGGCTTTTTCCTACCTCTGAAACCCATCCTGATGGCTATGGGTTTTGACTTGCATTATTTATTGTTCCCTTTACATCAGCCCCTCTGCTGAAGCCAAGCTTTGTCTCGTTGAGCTTGGCTTCTTGGCAAGTCTGAATCTTGCAAATACGTCCAGGTTCAGAAGAAAAACAACTGTTTAAGGATTTAGAATTTAATTGAAAGCCAAAAGGAAATACAGCATTTAATTCTGGATAATAGATTTTTTTTTTTGATAGAACAGCACTGATATTTTTGTTGATATTTAGTAATAAGTGCTGTCACTGAAATACTTCTTTTCAAATATAATTTTAATTGAATTTGAAGCAAAAGGCTTTTCAAGATGAGGAAAACTGAACTGCTGGGCTCAGAAATATTGCAGATAGACATCTTGATTTTGCAGAATTAAAATATTTCAGTGTGAAGAGCTTTCAATGTGAAGGAGTCCGGAGTGATTTGAGGAGTATTTCAATGTTCCTGAATCTGCATTTTCCCCTGCTTATAGACACAGTATGTGTGTGTGGTAATGGAACATTTTTTACCTACTTCCACAGTAAATGAGTAGCTAGCACAGTTCTTTGGTGAAAAAACTTAGAATTTAAATAGACAAGCTGGCAGGTTACTTAATCTCTGGATAATTTTGCCTGCCAGCAGAAGAGTATTTTTCATTTGCCCAGCTCAGTCTTTGGCCAAGCCAAGAACTGAAGCTGGGCTTTCCAAGTCCTTGTCCCATGTCCCAAAACAAGATCCCTGTCTTCTGTCTTTGTCTGCAGTTTGTGATAGATCGCCCAAGTCTCCTGATGTAATTTCTCTTCTGCTCCCTGACTGTATGATTTGAAACTTTTATATACAGGCCATAGCAAATGCATGTGACACACAAAAATATGGGTATTCATCAAAGCAGCACAGCTGCTCCTGAAACAATGGTGCTAAGGAAGCCCATTCATACTAATTACAGCAGCACAAAGAATTGTGTTGCTAAATTTGCTGGCAGGTCCCAAAAATGTTTTGGCTTGACCTGAAACAGTCTCTTTTGGGGAAGAAGCTTTTGGCAAGTTGAAATGTTTTAGTTTCACTCTAGGAGCAGCATTTTGTTCTGAAGCAAAGGTTTGGCTTTAAGTGGAGACGAAGAGTTAGAAGATGGAACTTTGGTTTTAAGTTCAAGTGAAGTTTTTTGTTTGTTTGTTTTAAAGGAAAGAAAGTTTTGGTCTTGCCTTTGAGTTTGATAAAAAGGGATAAGTGGAATGGTGGTTTGGGCAGCTTGTTCTCCCCAGTCTGAACTCTTCAGCTGCTGCAGGGTGGCCTCACCCTTCTGCAAGCACCAGGAGAAATGCCTCACCTGAGGGTCTGAGGCCCAGGTGACCTGTCCCTTCTCTGCTTTGGCCCCAAAAATGTGCCAAGCTGATGACTCTGGTGAAGCCCAGTAGCCCTTGTGTGCTGGGGGGTGGGGGGACAGTACAGGGGCAATTCCTCTCCTAAATCTCTTTGTTTTGAGCCCAGAAGGAGCAGAGTGCAATTACACTCCACATACCAATATTTCTGTGTACTCCTCTGATGGCATTCCAACCGCACAATAATATTTTCCTTTCTGAAAATAGCAGGCTGATTTAGTGAGATCCTTGAATGTTTAGAAAGTCTGAAAATGCATAATTAAGGTATCCAGCCAACTCCCCCTTTTGCCTTGTAATTACTGTGTGTTGATAATCACCCCAAATGACTTCCACCACCCGCTCAAGCTTAACTTTGCCCCGCAAATCTGTCAAAACAGAGATGTGTATCAACATCTCAATTTGCTATTACGACAGAGGGAACAAACTTCCTTTCCTCTTCAGATGAATCGATTTTCAACGTAATTTCACAATCGTGCAGTGGGTAGAATGCACAGGCACAGCCTCTGCATGCCTTTCTCTTCAGAATCCTACCTGCATGAACCTCTCAGTTTATCATTGGGGTTGGGTACCTAGAAGAGCCCCAAAGAGCTGCATGGAAGGGGGCAGTGAAAGGCTAGCAGCCTCATGCCAGACATCTGAACTGAGGTGAAAAAGCAAAATGTTTCCAGCCCACATGAGCTTTGCTGGCTTCAGCAGGAGCTGCTTTGTTTTTGTGACAGGGTGCACGCTGGAGCCTGCGTGAGTCAATGGCAAAACTGTGCTTCATGTTGTTTCAGTCCCTGCTTTTATTAAGCAGCCATTTGGATGGCATATGGAAATTAGTGTTATATTTAGGCATGTTGTCCACAAAGACAGTTACAAAATTATTTTTAACCCTAATACTTTTACTAATCATCCTAAAACCCACCAACGGGCACTAACTCTTCTCCAGCAGGACAGGAAAACTCAGCTGAGTCTTTAGGGGCATATTTCTGGATGGGAAGATGTTTGCTAGAACAACCAGCTCACTTCACTCTGATTCTGCTCTATCTCAAGTTGCTCTGCCCTCCTTGCCAGCATCCCACCGGTTCCTTTGGCTTGCCATACTCACAACCTTTCTGCAGCAAGTCCCAGGACTTGGCAGATGCCTCGGGCTGCTCATGGCTCTGGCAAGCCCTAGCAGCTGTGTTGCAGATCTGTTCTAACACACATCTGTGTGGGGCTGTTCCTGTGCTGGCCGTGTCAAAATCTAGGGTGATGCTGCTTCTGCATGCCCAGTGAGTTGCTCCAGGTGCTTGCTCCCAGTTCCTGGGCTTGCCTAACCCTAACCCTAACCCTAACCATAACCCTGCCCACAAAGCACACCAGCCCACCAGCAGCATTCCTTTTTCCTTTAAAGAAAGACTTTTTTGCAAGCCTTTCTGCAGGGGAGAAGCCATAAATATGGGGTTAAGAGCTGATATTGTGGATAGGCTATCCAAGTTGCCAATGGAGATGCGAAAGCACGACTGAAAGCTCTGAGATTGATTTCTTCAGGAGCTTTTGCGGAGAGGCCAGAGGCAGTGTGCCAAGATCTCCCAGGTTGGCTCCTGTCTGGGGTACTGCAGGAGATTCCTGCTCATGAAACCCTTGTTGTAACCCACTGGAGTGTTCTGCGGGATGTCTGCAGAAGGATCCGTTCCCTGCTCCAGGCATGGCCTCCCCCAAGGGCCAGCGTGTCACTGTAATGTGACTCCTCAGCTTGATCCAGCTGGTGGGTGGGTAGGGAAGGAGCTCTCTTCTCCCTCTGTCGCTCCGTGCAGCAAGTCTCCCTGCCGGGATGCCAGCCCTGCTCAGCCTCAGATAATCCAGCCTCTATTTTTGGCATTTTGTATTTTTTTTTTTCCTTTTTCCTTGGCGTCTCCTGCTGCCCCACATCACCTCCAGGCCTAGGAAGATGTGTGTGCCTCCTCCCGTGGCTGTGCTGGGCAGCGAGCAGGGATGATTGCCTTGCACTCCTGCACTGCAGTGCAGTGATGATGGCAATTTATCAGGCTGTTCCCTGGTGGACTGGACTTGACCTGGCCACGAGAGTCTCAGTGCTTCCAAACAGCTCCACTCACGTGGTGCCCATTCCAGCTTTCCTGGAAGGCAGGCGGATCTGGCGGGAACTGCCTGACACGCCGCCATGGATGCATAATAACCTTCAGTTAGGAGGGGAAAAAAAGGATAATAAAAAAAAAAGAAACAGAAAAAACAACCTTCTGCCCACGATCCCGTGGTAACCCTAGAAATATGGGCATTAACGTCCAGAGAGCTTTCTCCTCTGGATGAGGGGGGAGTTAATGGGTTTGGATTATTTGTGGTTATCTGGATTTCAGATTGACACCATAAATATTCAAACTCTGAACCTGGCTGGATGCAGCCGCTGTTGACTTTTGTATGACCTAGCTGGAAACTTTAAATCAGCTGTCGACTTGACTTTCAGGGGAGTGAAATGCTCCAAATCCACTAGATAGCATCTCCTTGGTGTTTTATTACCTCCTGAGAACCTCACTTTGGTAGGGACCCAACTCCAGCCTCCTATCAGAAAGCAGGGCTTTGTTAAGCTTGCAAAGTTGTTAAACCTGCCATGTGGGAATAAGGGTGTCCTACCTTGTGGCAACACACAGGGCTTATTATACTGAACGTACATGATTAATATACAAGTGAAATGAGTCCAGATGCAAGCCTAGCATTGTGTTATTAATGGGCTAACACAGATCTCCATCAATGGTGCTCTCTGTCTGCTGGATCACATTGGATGCTTTCAGTGGGCTTTTTTTTGGGGGGGAGTATTTTTTTTTTAAGCATTCCTTTGTCTTTTGAAATGGAGGTATAGGGCTTTTCTGAAGGCATTGGTTTTGCTGCCAATGTAGAGTGTGCTGTCATTTTGGTCAACAGTCCAGGGCTGGTTTGTTAAGTGAGTCTGGAGTGACACATGGTGAGCAGCTGTGAGGGTGGGCCAGCAGTGATGCCTTGGGGTGGCTACCTAAAACAGAGGCCTGACAAGATTAAGAGAGAAAAAGCAGGTATTTATTGAAGTTTTTCAAATAGGCACACCTTGGGCAGCCAGAAGCCTCCCAGAGGGGCTACACCCAGGATGGATGACGGCTGTGAGTTTTTCAGACAATTATAAGTTTGGTCCATTTACGTATCAGGGGTTAATCCTCCAATTATTACAGCTTCAGGTAATGAAGTAATGTACCCCCAGTTTGCTCCCCCCCATTTCACTTTTTGTTCATGCTTTTCAGGGCCTGAGGCAGTAGGGTGTCCTTGAGTTTCAGGCCCAGAGGGATTGTTGTGTGTGACCAAAATGTGAAGACAGTAGCTAACACTCTGTATGGAGTTCAGAGTTACACACTAAGGGAATACAGGATCTCAAAAATATAACAGCTACATCCTAAGGCATCAGCAGTGCCACCTTGAAGGATGCTCTGCTGCCCGGTGACAGAGCAGAGCAGCCCTCCACCACTAGATTCATCACAGCAAGCAGTGTGTTCAGCACTGCCAGCTTAATAAATGTCACAGTGACCACCGTGGTGGCAAATGTTATGGCCTTTGCTGGAGAAAGAGACTCAAACAGCATTTTGGTAATTGTATGGTGGCAGTGGGGAGGGCAGTGACATAGCTGATGTGTCCCTCCTCTGGAGAGCTGGTCCGTGCCTCCAGGGGTGATGCTCTGAACAGTCAGAGGTGGATAAGTTGGGGCTGGATGTTTTGCTGGAGTTGAGAGGGGACCTGCAGTGTGGCCGGAGTCAAGCCACCAAACCTTTGTAGCCCCATGGGAGATACCAGAGCACTCTTTGCCTCTTCTTCCCTCAGTTCCCAGCTGAGGGATAACCTTCCCAAAGCCATGGCTGGATTTGATTGCCCAGTCCTAAGGCTGGTGTGGGTTCACAGCAGTGTGGGGCACTCAAACACCAATAGTCATGTGGCGTGCAGGGGTTTTGGGTCCACACAAAGTATGGTTTTGAAAATGCAGGGGCTGGCAAGTCCAGGCTGACAGCTTTTAGACTAATTGGTTTGATGGTCTGGACCTCTAATGTAATGTTTTATCACGTCCAACAGATTTCTGTTCCAAATTCCCTGAGGAGATCCCTAAAATAGCTGTTCAATGAAAAGCTTTTCCCTGCAGCTAAGTGAGGGGTGCTGGCATTTGAGAGATTTTGGAAAACCAGCCCCACAACCTTATGCATTATCTCCCATCTCCCTTGCTCCTCTGACTCTGAATCACAGGCAAATGGCTGGGATTGTAGTGGCCAGCGCTCCAGGTCTTCATTCCATCCCCACCTCTGCTGGGAAGGTGCTTCTTCCTGCAGTTCCTGCTCCTGGTGCTTTGAGATCCCTCTCTGCAGAAGTCCCCAGAGACACGTGGTGTCCTGGAGATCACACACACAGGCATGTGGAGGTCCCAGCATGGCCACAGCTGTCCTCTCATGTCTCCAGCCCACATGGTGGCTTATCCTCCAGCGTGCAGGATTCTTGTAGGGACACCCTACAAGCAGAATCCCTACAAGTGGGTTCTTGTAGGGACACCTTCCTCCAAGCTCGCTCCTGGTTATGAAGATGTCTGGGCTCTCTGATACAGCCTCACCTGCCTTGTGCTTTTAATGCCATCTATGAGTTGCTCTCTGCCGACTAAGATTAATTGAATATGTAAAACAATAGGTGCAAGGAATTAATACAGGGCTTTGTAATACAAGATGACTTTTATTCTAGTTTGAATACTTCACACAGCAGCTATAAGTGCATTAGTTTTATTGATCTATATTCAAAGAATTATTTAAATGTACCCTCTGGTGCTGAGTGTCAGGGATTTTCCAATGCTTGCCACTATGCATTTTTCATTAGAGGCTAGCGAAGGTAGATCCAAACTTTCACTGCCCAGGCAAGATTAATTTCATCTTGACAGCCCCAGCCAAACACAAGCTGAGTGTTTTGAGAGCTGACCACTAACCATGGTCTCACACCACGTCCCCTGGAGCGGTTTCCTGGGCTGCTCCTTTGGGCTCTCCTGCATCGCCAGCTTCTCAGTGCTGCCAGGGTACACTGGCTACCAAACACCCTGCCTCCAGCAAGGCTTTTCTTCTGCATTTTGTTTTA
Organism: Anomalospiza imberbis; assembly: GCF_031753505.1. Taxonomy (NCBI): domain Eukaryota; kingdom Metazoa; phylum Chordata; class Aves; order Passeriformes; family Viduidae; genus Anomalospiza; species Anomalospiza imberbis. The sequence continues at coordinate 2,705,668 of NC_089689.1, read as the reverse complement.
AAGAATGAAAACGGATGGGTTCCTATATATAGCTGAAACTCTTGTATTAAAACCCTGTCTGTACCATGCATACTAAGCCTGGCCTGATCTTTCAAGGTCAGATGTTTGGCAGGTGCCAACACTCTGTAGCTGGTAGAACATTTCCTCCATCCAAATGTGACTGGATTGCCTTGTATTTAATCAGATTTCCCCCCCTCTGCTTTTGTCTAAAAATGCTCAGTTCATTCTCTTTCCCTTCCCTAGTGAGAAATTCAAAGGGAAAAAAAAAAAGAGGAAAAATAACAACTTAATTTCTGGTGAAAAGCATTCTCAAAACACCAAAAGTTTTTCTTTTAGTGATGTTTGATGGTTGTCTCTAGCCAAAGGAAACCTGATGGTTTATAGAAAACTTAGGATGAAAAGAACTAAGCTTCCCAGAGAAAAACAAAATGTAATGGGTTTAGTGGTTAAGTGAGGCAGGTGGGAAGGCAGCTTTGCCACCCAGGTTTGTCGTGAGGTTGGGTGAGGAATGGGAGCTGCTGTAATCCCCCTTTTCTGCACTGGGCTGCTTCTTAAGGTCATGGGGAGTCTCTGGTGTCTGGTAAGAGGCTGAGCTCACGCTGCAGCCCTTTCTCGAGGGAGGACACTAAGAAGGGGTCTGTCCTTTAGCTGACAGCCTAGTGAGACTAAAACTCTCTGAGTTTTCTGTCTCTCTGCTAAATTGGGTTAAAATTAGCTGACAGGTTCCAAAGCGATTGAAACACAGAAGCCTACGGTGTAATTGCATAAGCCACTTTCCTTGGGAACCAAGCTAAAAAGCACCAGCATGTTTTACAGCACTTATTATAACAATCATTTTGTGTCTGCTTCAATGTTCATGGCACTGTCTCGATGTGAACTCAAGGAGTGCTGGAGGGGTACACAGCCCGTGAGCCTCCTTGGGAGGATGTGTGTGGATGCATGCAGCAGGAAAGCCTTTGGGATTTGGGGTCCCAGCCCTGCAGAGGTGGTGTTACCAACTCTGCTAGTGAGGCTGTGCCTGTTACCATCTAATGCCTCCTCTGAAGCCGGCCTTGCTCCCCCTGTTTTGTCCTTGGGGCTGGAGGAAGGGGCTCTCAGGGGATGCTGCTGCCTCTGTGCTGTTTTGCCTTAGGGTTGCTGCTTTCCCATGGGAAGGTTAAAACTCCGACTCTCATCCTTTCAGGATCAGGGAGTGGGATCTCCTCTGGACCTTGCAGCGAGGCGGTGCTGCCTGCTTCCTTGTCCTGTCCCAGTTGACAGTGGCTGCAGGGCTGTCCCTGGAGAAGGCTGTGCCTCAGGGGTGGAGCAGGGGCACGGTTGCTTGCAGCCTTGCTGTGCAGGGGGCCCTCGGGTGTGTCTGCTCCTCCCAGGTGTGCCCTGTGCTCCAGAGCAAGGGCAGAGCCCCGCAGGGCTGTACAGTGTGGAGGGAGATTGCCTCTGGTGGCCCCTCTCATCCTCTGGACTTGGAGGAAGACCTTTGCTTTCATATTTTAATATATTTATTTATTAATGAAAGGAGTGGGTAGGATGGAAAACTTGGGGTCGGATGAGCCCTGGCATCACCATCTCCCCACGGCTCAGCATCCTCCCCGCAGCGGGGCCGGGAGGTGGAACCGGGCTGGGCATCCCCTCGCTCTCGCTGGTCCAGAGCCCTGCCGGGGCCAGCTGCCCCCGAGCCCGGGCTGCCAGCCCCCGGAGCCTGCCAGGCGGCTGTGGCGGCGGGTTCGTGAACTCGGCTATGTTTTATAGCCACTAGAGGGGGGTCAGAGACTGCTGCCTTGGGCTGCCGGCTGCGGGGAAGCCCGGCTGGGGGGCTCGGGCTGAGCCCCACCCGGGCGCGCAGCCCTTCCCCGGCCCTCGGCGCGTTCCCAGCGTCTTTCCCAGCCTTTCCCTGGGGAAGGACAGTGCTGCCAGCCAGGAGGGGCTGGCTGCCTCTGCTCCGCTTTGTCCCCATGGGGATGTGGCCGTGCGAGCGGGGGGCAGCGCTGGGTTAGCAGGGAGCCAAGCTGGGGAGTCCCTGCAGCCCCCCGAGGGTTTGTCAGCTCAGCTCCAGCAGCACTCTGTGACCCCTGAGCCGGCTGGTGTCCCCCAAAATCTTCTCTTTGAGCCTGAAACCACCTGAGGCAGCTCTGGGCATGACCCCCCAGCTCTTCTGACCCTCGGGTGGATGTCCCTCCATCGAGCTGTGCTCCGCCGTGTCCCAGCAGCGAGCACGTCCCGTGGCTCTGCAAAGTGACCCCCCAGTGTCACCCCGGGTGCCCGGCCCAGGGTGTGTGGTTTCAGCCATTGCTGAAGGGCAGGCACTGAGGTTTGCCCAGGAACATCAGGCCATTGGGATCGCTGGAGCAATTTCAGCTGGCCAGGAGCAAGTCTGTTTATTGTCTCTGAAACCAGGCATTCGAGGTGCTCAATTTCCTTTGCTAGCAAAGCCCAGAGTAGTGTTTTGTGCCAAGATGAGAAGAGATGTTCAGAACACTTTTATAGCTCATTGTTTTCCCTCGTGGGCCCCTAGATGTGATTTTTCTAAAGGGGGAGGAAGTGCTGGATTTTCCATTTCAAGGTGCTGCTCTCCAAATTCTGAGTGATATGAGCCATAACACTTGCAAACTTCTCACGGACACCTTGGCAAGACTCAGCTAACTTCTGAAGAGAGAGGAAAGGATGAAAAGAGCTTGATTGCCCTTTGTAGAGCCCAGCACAGCATCAAGAGGGACTTTTTTTCCTTGGGAGCAATACACCTCTGCTGCTGTCGCATGGTAGATGTTCCTCATGGCTCTGGAGCAGGATGAAAAAGCAGGTAACTCCTCGATGGCATCAAAATAATGTTCTGAGGTCCCCCACACTTGTTGCTGAGAGCACCCAGTCCCTTACACCTCACAGGAAAAGCCTGTTCTCTGTGTCACTGGGAAGTGATGAGGCCTGGTTGCATTAATGGATGGGAGGGATTTGGCCTCTCTACCCCTCGGCCTCCCCACAGCTCCGGGATCGTTTTAAGTGCAAGGCTGTGGATTATAAATTATACAGCATTTATAATCAGGAAAACATCTGCTGGGTGCTCTTTGCAGTGGACAGGGCCAGCCAAAGGCTCCAGGACACGACGCGTAGGGGTTGCACCAATCGCCACCTGTCTGCTCCTATAATCGAGTTGATTTTTTACGATCTTGACACCAGCTTTCAAGATGCATGATCTATGTGTTTATTTAGCTGTCTTTCCTGGCGTCCCTTAGTTTTGAACTCCTGTAAATCCTCCCACTGTTGGATTTCTGCACTTTTCAGAGATTACATTTCCTGACAGTACATTTCTCCTTCCCCCTCACTCCGCTGACAGCTCAGGCGAGGCTCCAGGGACCAAAGTGTTCAAACCTGGCTCTAGAAAGCTGAGCTCTGACACAGAGTGGGTCTAACTTTCCAGGGCTGAGGAACTGGTACTGGTATAAGCAGGAGAGGTGACCCAAATGTGCTGCTTTGAGGTTGAAGTCCCCTTCCAGGTTCAAAATTGATCCAGGGGCTGTGTCAGCCTCCAGGACTTGTCCATGTGTGGCCTTTGAGAGGCCCTGCTCACATCATGTCTCCAGGCCAGAAAGGTAAGTGGCCTTGATGTGGCCAGAACAGCAACTTTTTATTAAAAAGTCCAAATTCTAGCTGAGGGGCACAAACTTTTGTAGCTCTGTTTTTTTGGGTTCCCGTGGCCCTTGCTCACTGATGTTCTCATTTCGACAGGAGTTAACCCACTCAAGAGCTTCCAAGGGATCCCAGTTCCAGTGATTCCCAGAAGGATCTCATTATAAATGGTCTTGTTTTTCACAAAACCGTGTCACTTTTGTCCTCTTCTTTTAGAGAAGTACAGCTACTGCTGAACTCCACCAGCTTCCAGATGTTTACAGATGGATGAATACTTGCACACTACTGGGAAACAACGTGCAGCAGCCTTTGCTTTTTGTGCTTTTTTCTTCCAGCAAAGCAGGTGTTGTTGAGCAAAGCTATAGCCAAGAAACCTCTGAAATCTGTGGCATGCTTCCTACAACCCTTAGCCTCTGACTGCAGCAGCTGGAAATATTTTCCATGGAAAAGCTGTGTGAGTTTTAAGGGTTAACATGGGCTGATCTGGCTTTCCAGGTGTGGTTTGCAACCAGCCTTCCTTTCCCAGCCTGTCCCAGCACCTTTTGTTCACTCCTTGTCCTCTTTTGCCCCTCTGGCCTTTTTCTTATCCCTTTCACAGAGCTCTTCTGCCTGGTTCTCAGCCCTTGTGCTGCCTGCCACAGCCCCTCCCTTTCCCTGCCCCTTTTGAGAAGAAGAAGGGGAGACTTTCAGGATCCAGAGCCATCCTGGCTCTGCCCCATGTCCTGCCTATGCCACTTGATCCCTGACTCTCTCTCTAAACTTCTTAGCCACCAGTGACATGTGAATTAATTTATTTACAGCTTTAATACCTCTAGAAGGAGTTTTCTGCTTGACTGCATGCTGAGGGTTTCCCCATCCCTCAAAGAGGATTCCTGGCTCTGGCAGGTACTGTGCTGATATGTTTCTGAAGCCAATATGAACTTATCCCAGGTGCAAATTTATGTTTAAAGCCCTTGCACTTGAGCTTGGATCAAGTGGCATTCCCACCCACTGCTGACCCTGCTTCCGAGCTCCTCTGCTGCCTGCAGCAGCACTCAGAGGCGTCCAGATAAAAAGGATTTGAATGATCTGTGTATCTCAGGACAAAATTTGCCAGCTCTGTTACCAGGCCCCAGCTGTACCTGCTGTTTCACTCATCCCTCAATCGTGCTGCCTCCCGTTCTGTGGTGCCATTTTAAACACCCAGCAGAAACAAAGCTCCTGGTAAAAGTCCAGTTTTCCCATGGCTTTTTTTGGCTAAAATCTTCAAGTTTTCACCAACTAAAGATCTGGCTGGACAACTGAAGCTGTGGGTAGGTGACAACACACATGTATGTGTGTGACGTGTCACTCTTGCTGCATCCTCATGCTGTACCTGGCAGCAGCATGCTTTGATGCATTTGTGGGGCCATGACTGAGAAACCCACAGAGGCAGAAAGCATGTCCTAACCAATGTCTCCACAGTGGCTTCTTTGGCTTCTTTTTCTCATCCTTCCCAGCGTGATCCTCGCGGCCATGTCCTCTCAGCTGTCCTTGTCCAGTAGAGATGAGAAGAATTGATGACTTACCGTGGGATAATTTACCCCTCTGCATAATGAGATGTTGAAGGCTCTCTTTCACATTAGGCTGGAGAGTTGTCTTTATGGGCATCCTGAAGACTTGGGCTTGAATGGAAACCCATCTCCCACTAGCAGAAGATTGGATACACCTCATCATCACTTGTGCATATTTTTGCCTGCCGCGCAACTGCAGGAAACTAAGTGAGGAAAGATTGATCTGTAGGTATTAATTTTATGGGGTTGTGTGGAATCCACCTCCCATCAATTTACCAACAGGTTAGGAGAGCCAATGTCCTTATCATTTCCCTCATTCTGGCAGGGAATAACCTGCCAAATGAGGTGTCCCTTTATAAGGGTGTTATCATGTAGAACAGCAAAGTGGATTTGCACCTCTAATGGCTCTGTGGTAATTTATATGGCATTAATGCCTAGCTGAAGCCTGGGTCTCGTTGTGTTGCTCCTTGGGAGAGAGATCTTCCAGTGCTGAACTGCTCCAGGTGGGACAGGGAGTGGAAACATGCTGGGAGCAAACAAGTCTCATGGTGAGGCGGCTGCAGGTTGAGAGCAGAGCCTGCCACACCAGACTGCCTATATCACAAACAATTGAAGTCATGTTTGCCCCTACAGGGCTGCTTGGACTGCACCAAGGCTGTTGTGATCCACCCATGTTGCATGTGTGTGCTCCTGCAGAAAGTGGCTTAGATGGAGCTCGATCCCTCAGTGAATTCCTCTTGTCCCCACCCCATTTTCCAAGTGGTTCGGTGACCACCACGTTCAGTTCAGGGCTGATGGGCCTTGCCCAGCCCAGCCTTCACCGCCAGCCTGTGCCTTTCCATCACATTTAGGCTGGAAAGGACCTTCCTTGGAAACTCTTCCTGCCACCAAGAGCTTGGTGACATGGCTTGCTAATGGTGTCACAGTCAGACTTTGCCCTCTAGGTCACATCTTTGGAGCCAGCACCCTTATTAGAAATACAACCCTTCTTTTCCCCCATATTTTTTTTAAAGTATCACTGAAAACTAAGGCACAGAGAAATGGAGCCCTTTGCCCAAGGTCATTAGCCAGCTGCAGAGTCTGGAGCAAGAGCACCCTGATTTCCTGGTTTTGTGTCACAAGTGTGAGCAGCACTGATGACAGCGAGGGCTTTACTGTAAGGAAGGGGGGGTGGAAAAAAAGCCATATTTCAACATGCTTCTTGCTCTGTCCCTGAGTGCATCCCCTAGGGTGAGAGTGAAGTCAAGAGGCTGCTGTGAAAGGGTTATAGCCGACCTCTGATCACAACCGATTAATGACAGCCCCAGGGAGCGAAAGCCCTTGAGCTGCCAGGAAGGAGGTGAGCGTGGAAAAGTGGAGAAGTTTTAAATGCAGCAGCCAGAGTCCAAAGTAGAATAATAGCCGAGGAAACAGCTGTGCCTGGACACAGTGCAGGAATGGAGGGGACTCATCCATGCCCAGCAGGTTGGATCCAACCCTTCAATCCGCTCTGACCAGACTTGTAGCCCTGAATTTGCTGGTGATAATTTGGGGCTTTTAAATTTGTTTGGTCAAACTAACCAAAAAATTTTTACTGTGAGAGTGGTTAGTATTTAGCTGCAAGCAGACGGCAGCAGCATTGTGTGAGGGTGAGGAACGCTTGTCAAACCAGGGAAACTGAGGCAGAACACCAGGATGGGGTGGGCAGAGCCAGGACCGGGAGGAACACCCGCTTCTCCCTGCACCACCAGACATCCAGCTTTGTGCTGGGCTCAGCAGAAATCTTGCCTTAATGTAATTAAAGGATGAGCAGAGGCATCTGCAAGAGGCTGTTTACGAGTGCAGAGGAGGGCATGCCAGGAAGATGCTCCATTCCCAGCTCCAGCTGCTGCAGGGGAGCATGACCCTGGACCAGGATGTGCATGGCTCGGATGATCTCCAGCTTTTCAGCTGTTCCATGAAGGGCTGAGAGCAAATTGGCTGCTAATTCAGGCAGGGGCTGGCTGGACTCAGCACTACAAACTGTGGGATGGGTGAGGAAACCCGTGCTTCTGCTCCAACAAGCCCAACCCTGCTTGTTAGACCTGGTCAATAGTTTCCTGTCAAAACCAATTCTCTGTCAAGCAGTTGTTGGTTTTTTTTGTTGTTTTTTTTCTTTTCTTCTTCTTTTTTTTTTCTTTTTTCAGCCAAATTTCTTGCTTTTGGTGCTCGAGGCTTTTTTTTTCCCTCCTTTCTTAAAAAAACATGTTGAAAACAGGGTTGTCAGCTCTCAGAGTCTGAATCTGAAGGCTCAAGCCAGCAAGGTCTCCAAGTGTATTTTTGATTTTATGTCAAAAGGGAAAAATAAAGAGAGGAATGGAAGAAGGTTTTTAAGAACTGATTGTCGGTGGAAAAACGTGTGTTAAAGAATGTCAGGAAAAATTCTGGGGGCCTTGTTTCTGTAAGACTCTTTGATGGCTTCTAGTTGTGAGTCTGAGGGTGGTTCAGATGGAGCAGAGCTTGTGATTCTTGAGGTGGTCCTGTTGCACCTGTGGAAGAGTTGCACTTTGATGATCCTTGTGGGTCCCTTCCAACTCAGGATATTCTATGATTCTGCAAGCTTAGGGACAGGGACGGTGGCAGCCCAGTTCTGGTGACATCTGAAGGTCCCTGTTAGTGTGTCCCACTCCCTGTGCAGGTTATGAGGCCTGCTGTGTCTTCTCTGCTGGTCCAGCTCAATGGGCAAAGCTTGCACCCAACATTAAACGCCACAGCTCCTCCATATAACAAAAAATGGTCTGGCTGGAGAAATGCTGCTTTCTTTGGGAAGCTTTGGGTAGAGTCTGTGCTCTGTCCCACGGGATTTGGAGTGGACAGCCTAGCTGGCAGAAGTGATAGGGAGGTGCTGTTCCACCCTGAGGGAGCTCAGTGATGATTGTTGTCCTTCCCTGGCCCCCTGGGTGCCCACGTGGTGCTGTGTGAACATCTGCGGTGTCTCTGGCAGCACCATGGTTTCAAGGGTTGATGCTCTGGCTCACTGATCTCGGAGCTACACGTGGACGCAGCTATGACTTGCACAAAGGAGGACCACACTGGGACCCAGAGGCTGGAGGGTGCCTTGCTCTGTGAGGATGCACAGAGGTGAGGGAGACCTGAGGGGGTGAGCTGGCCCCAGGCTTGCCAAAGCTTTTGGGTGTTGCCAGAGTTAATGCAGGGCGCGCGTGCGCCTCTGGCATGTGTTTATGCATGCAAAGAAGTGCCTGCTGGGGAAGGAGTGGAAGGCTTGTGATTTATCATTGCTCTGTAATGGGTGCCTTGCTTCTAGTGAAAGAGGTCAACATCCCTGAGAGATACCAAACCCCCTCCTTATTAACGTCCTGTTACAGCTAATGGCTTGGGGTAGGGCAAGCAGGTCTTACAAGGAAGGCATTAAAGAACAGCGCGACTTGGAAGGGAAGCCAAAGAATTTACAGCAATATTTACACAGAGGCTCTCCCCAGAGATAAGGAGGTACACAGTCAGCTCGGGAGATAAGCACAGCTGTGGGACCAGGCAGAGCAGGCACTGTTGTTTGTGCATCCTGAAGTTCAACAGGATCAGAAGCCAGAGCTGTGTGGTGCAGAAGAGGGGGATGCGAGCAGGACCACACACACCAGCTGGGACTTGGCCTCTGGAGGCACAGATGTTGTGTTTGCTCAGTGGCTTGCAGTGAGAAATGGGGCCAGCAGTGCTCCCTCAGACTCCTAGACCCAAGCCCCAAACCTGGGCTTGAAGGTATGGATTAATACAAGTTAATGAGTGCAGTGTCCTGTTCTGGTGAAGATGTGGAGATCTGGCCCAGGTTAATGTCCCTGGCAGCCACCATCTGTCCTGTCCACCACATGCTTTGGGAACTGCAGGTTGACAGCTGTTTCTCCAGTGGGTCCTGCTGGTGCACCCCAGCTCCATCTCCAAGAGTTCACCTTGATTCCACCTGGGGAGCCCTAGGGACACTTTTTACAGCCCAAAGAGAAAAGGCAAACGTCTGCATTGAATTTGAGGTGAGGTACAATTCCTAGACAAGCATGTGTCCCAGGACACAGGCTGTACAAGGTCACCCAACTTGGGGAACAACTGTGAAACTTCGTCTCTTTCCTGTCCAGGTGATGTTGCAGTCGGGTCTCCCCTCCGTAGTTCTTTAGCTCCACTTCTCCACCTTTCCTGTTGGCTCTGAGAGATGTGCAGTGCATCTGTGTTCAGTTGTTCCTCTGCTGTCCTGGCTGAAGATCCCTCAGACCATTCTCAGTCTTCTCCAGCCACTTGTTGCCAAACAAGCCAAAATCTCACATCCTCATCCAGCAAAAACGCCTGACCCAAACCTTTCTGAAGACAAAAGGAGTTTCACTTGGTGTTTTTTCTTCATTGACAGCACCAGGCTTTGGATGTAGTCATGTGGTGAAACCAAATAAGCCCTGTGCATAAGCCCTTACAGGAGGGCCCAACCTGCTCCATGCCCCTTTCCTGCATCAACCAGACACCTCCTCTCTCTCTCCTGGTTCCTTTATGTGCTCAAATCACCCATGGCCACCACATCATCCTGTGCTAGACTACATCTCCACCGTCCTCCCCGGCCCCCAATAGCACTCGGCCACTGATCTCCGAGCACTCCATCCATCACTTGTCTAGCACATTATTTATTTACCATGGGGGAGAGAAAGGAGTTGGGTTGTCTGGAGAACGTATTAAATTTTCATTTGTTCTCATTGATTCCTGAAAGGAAATTGCTGAGTTATGCCATCAGATTGGACAATATGGAGAGCATCTACTAGAGGGGGGTACTGGGTGTGAAAGAGGGGCAGAGTTGAGGTTGTTTTGAATATTATATGGAAGTTACAGTGACCATTTAGCTGAGCAACCTGATGAAATATATCGTCTGCTTCCCTCAGTCTCTGCTGGAGCTGCTTGCCCAGACTCTTCCCGGTTTCTCCTGCCATATGGGACACACGTGGTGCTGTTTCCTCCTGGCTGCTGGGTGAGGAGCTCTTACTCGCAGGTTTCCCCACCGACTCCGAAGCACCGTGCGTGTGCGTGGGAGTGGCTTCTGGCGAGGGCTCCTTCCCCGTCTGCAGGAGCTGCTCGGCCTCTTCCAGCTCATCCCAGTCGGTTTGGAGACAGTTTCCTCACATATTTCTTCTCCAGGCATGTCTGGGCTCTCTCCCCCTGAATTTCCGCTGTGGTAGTTAGCACATTATTTATGGCAATTTTTTCCTATTTTTTTTAGTATGTACTAATATTGTAGGTTGCACAAGAATACTGGCTTTTCCATAGGGCTCCTTGTCATCCAAAAGCTGCTCATTTTTTCTTTCCCAGCCAGAACTGGCATCCCAGCCAACAGTGATGACTATGGTTCAGGTTTTCCATGCTTCAAATTATTATCGTTCACGTTTTCCATGCTTTGAAGCCCACCAAGGACTGACTTGGAGTGTCAGCTGAGCACTGGCTCACATTAATTCATCTAAGTCCCATTTTCTAACCAAGTTAAACAAAAAGTGTCATCTGAACCTCATCAAGACACCAGGGTTGCCTCAACTTTTGGAGGAAGTCTTTAGTGAAAATGTTGAGATCTCATCTGAACAAGAGTGATAAGAAATTCTCCTTGGTGAAAAGTCTCATTGCTGGGATTTTTGAGGAAAAGACACTGTTATCTGGGTTAAAATGGCCACCTGTATCTCATGCTGCCTGAGGACTGTGGGCTGGGGAAGTCCCCTCATCTCTGAAGAGGTCACCTCCATCTCTGGCCCCTCTGACCCTGCTTGCTGCCTCAGGCCACAGTAAACCCTTAATTCAGGGATCCATAATGTAGAAGTGGAATGTTTTTACTGGGGTTTTATTTTTGCAGTCTGGAGGATAATCAGGGGTCCTTGGGTTTCTGTGGGAGTTGAAAGAAAGGACAGAGCAAACTGGCACTGTTCCCAGTCCAAAATGTTTTCACTAATTGCATGCAACCTTCCTTACAGGAGAGAGAGGCTGCAAATACCCCCGGCAGTTTAATTACCACTGTTGGTTCACGTTGATTTTATTTATGCTGCTCCCAGTGCTGCGTGTGAGCAGTGTGTGTGTGTAAGGTGGGATGCACAGGGAATCATGGGTGGCTTGAGGCTTGAGGGAGGGAGCTAAGGAGCATTTGTGTGTTTATTTGGGGGTGTGGAACATTTCCAAAGAGCCCTGAGGTACCAGGTGGCCGCACCCCAACACCCATGGCTGGTGTGGGTTGGGAAGGGACGGTGTGAAGCTAGACATGGGTGTAGGGGTGAAACCCCTGAACTTCCAGGCCTGTTTCCCAGAACTGCTTGTCTTAGCCAGCACCCTGACTCAACTCTGAGCCCCGTGGTGGATCAGCTCCCCTTGCTATCCTTCCCCTCCTCGAACGCAATGCGTTTCCTCCCCATCCCGGAGGGGGGGAGAGAGCGGCACGGGAGGAATCCGACACGAGCAGGCTGATGGCTGCCGTCCCAGTGCAGGCTCAGCAAATGGGGCTTGTGATGGATGAATGTGCAGGGCAAGAAGTAATAAAATGGGCCCCAGTCATGTAATCTTCCATTAAAATGAAATGCATACCAGAAATGAGGCATTTCTGCAGCTTGTACCATCTCCCACGGAAGATCATGAATAAAAGAGGCAAGTGTACTGTTGACAGATGCCGGCATGCATAAAGGACAGTTCCTATAAAGGCAAAGCCCCGGCTAACAGATGGACTAAAGATGTGAGATGCAGGAAGATTTACCAGTCTAAATAATTCAAGGGAATGTCGTATGGGGAGGCAGTGCTGGAGAGGGGAGCCGGCAGAAGGTACAGATGGAAAGGCAGGCCAGGCCTTTCCCACAAACCCATTAAGAACGTCGCTTGTCTGAGTGACAGTATGTCGCACAAGGCACCAGCAGAGATGGGTGGATTTGCCTCCAGCACTCCTTCTGCAAGGTCAGGAGAAGAGGTAATCTCAAAGGTTGCATCTATTTGAGGTTTGCCTCCTGCAAGGCCGCCTTCTCCAGCCTTCCTCCTCTCCCACCTCTTCTACTTCATCCCTTCCTCACCTGCTGCTGGGCAGAATGGGAGACAGAAATGTTTCTGTGGCTACAAGCAGAGGGTAGATGTGGCAAAGGCATTCAGTGCTCCCATTGCTCTTCTCTGCCTTGCTCAGGACATCCTTTGGACTTGGAAGGGGCCTGGGGGCTAGTGCTGGGTGCCCTGTGACCATTAAGGGCATTTGGTGGCTTTACAGAGCTGGGTGGAGAGACGTGGCTGTTGCGTGACGTTTCTGTGCCCTGGCGACGGCAGCTGGAAAAATTTTGTGAATCTCTCTGGCCACTAATCAGAAGTCTGAAAAGGGCTGGCTGAAGCATTGCAGCGTGTGGGGAGGGCTTTGGCAACACGGGATGCAGGGATAAGCTGATGTAGGAAATGGCACAGAGGATGGGGCATCGTGGTGGCTGAGAGCAGGGCAGCGGACTGCACACTCTTCCACTGTTCCCTGGGAGCCTGGGGTTGGCTTTGGTGAATGTGAGACATTTTGGGAGAAGAGGGAGGATAAAGGGCAAGATGCAGAGGGCTAGATAGAAGTCAGTGGCAGCTGCTTGGCAGAGATTGTGCGCGCTCTCCGCTCGGAGAGGACGCCTTCCCCGGGCTCGTCAGCCGTCTGCAGCACGGCGATTAATCATTGGTGTCAGAATCCCTAATCCTATTCAATGGAAAACAAACAGCACGGCATCCAGCCCTGTGCTGAGCCCAAGCAATTAGCATGTTTACATGGGCTGGGGAAGCTCAACAAAGAGTGGCCAACGGGGGCCACGGGAAATGAACCCTTGTCAGCCCCTGATGTTCCGAGCGCCTGGGATCCCCAGGCTCTGACTCAGGCCCAGGCTTGGAACATGGCTCAAAGCAGTTGGATGAAGCTACTTGCCACCAGAAAATGATTTTTCTCGATTAGGGCTCAGGTGTCTCTGAGTGTGGGCAGATGCTGAGGTGGGGGGATGTGTCTGGTATGGATGGTCAGCTGGGGAAACTGGAATCCGGAGGAGATTAGGGGTTTGCTCCTGCTTAGGCTTTGAATCAGTAGCAAAAGTAGCAGCCAAAGCCTTTGCAATTCCAGCAAACTCAGCCGTGACGCCAAGCCCTTGTCCTCATTCCTCCTGCTTCTCTCAGGCTCTCCCTGCTGCAGCTGCATCTCTCTTGCTGGAATTATTTTCATGTCTTTGGGTGTTCTGGGTTAGGATTGGGCTCTGCAGGGCAGGGGATGTGCAGGACCAACATACCTGGTGTGCTAGCCCTGTCCCTGGGGGGTTCAGGTCACTCACACAGGCTTCAAGGAGATTTGAGAGGTGGGTTGCAAGGAAAGATGCAGGACTAACCAGACATATCTGTCCCTTGTGTGTGTCCCCAGGGCCTTGTAGCAGCCGCCTCAGATGAAAACCTTTCCCAAAACCAAGAGAAACAAAAAGCTTCCTCAAAGTGGATGGAGATGCTGCACGGACTGCCCTGCCTGAGCGTCTCTTCCCTACTCTGGATTATTTAACTGAGTTCTGCAAACACAATTTCAACAGCAAACAGCTAAGCAAGGGGAGCAAGACATAACCTTTGTTTCTGCAGGACCTACCAGAAGCTGACAATGTGGGTACGTGGACAATGGGAAAAACAGTTTATGTTTTAAGCTTCATATGACCTCTGGAGTTTCTGGGCTTTGGAAGGTGAGAGTGAGACAATCCTCACAAGCACTTGATCCCTCTTGAAATGAAGGGGCTTTCCTGGGTACACAGCTTTCCCCCTTCCCTCCCAGAAGTGTATCTGATTTTTGGGGGTGGTAAAAAAAGAGGATTGATTCAAATAAAAATGTATTTGTATGAGAAAAATTATTTCCTTCCATGAGTAAACACATAGTTTGAGGCAAATTTATGGCTTTGGCCTGGTCATTAATATCTGGTTGTCAAAAAGTATTGGTTTGAACAAAAATATGTTGTAATAAAAATGCATTGTTTTGAAGAAATTTATTGTCCCCATGAAAACCTATTCAATTCAGAAAGATATGTTGATTTCAATGAAAATCTATTTGTTTTAAGAGACAGAGAGAGGGAAGTTGCACTCAACTGAGAATCAGGGGCTTCTCTCAGTACAGATCTCCATGCAGTCCCTTGGCTATTAGGATGGGAAAAGCTGGAAAATCAACAACTGGGCAGCAAAGGAAACCTGTAGGTCTTTCCTCTGCTCAGTGACCATCCTCCCAGCTGAAGAAAAGTGCCCCATCTCCCCTAGGGTAATGAGTGGGAGGTGGTTGTCTCCATTCCTTATGGATTGGATGGCTTCTTCCACAAACAGCTCTCCTCACCCTGCAAATCTAATGTTTAGGTGACTTTTAAAGGCCCTTTCCAACACAAAGGGATCTATGATTTACCCGTGAGGATCCCAGGGAGTGGCTGCTCATGAGAACCCACCTACATCTGGAAAGGTGCATGTCTTGCAGGTGACCTGGAGACCTTCATCTTCTGCTTCCTGTCTTGAGCCACGCATGAGCAGCAAGAATGTGTGTCGGTGAGTACCTGAAGGGGAGATGGCTGTGTCCACACTGCCTCCCAGAGCAGTTCCCCTTTGGCTTGGTGACACGAGGAAAGGGCCCCTTTTGGCTCAGGGCAGCTTTGTGGTGTGTCTTTGTGGCTCTCCTAGCCCTGCTCTGAGATGGGACCGAGGCTTGCTATCCTGCCTAAGCCTCTTTCCCTGCCAGCAGGGACTGGATGAAATTCACCCTGAGCTCCAAATCCCTAATGCTGCCTTAGCTGGGATTATGAGAGAAGCCACCATGCTATCACCTGAAATCCACCTCCCAGTGCCTCCCGTTTAAAACAATCAGCAGATGTTTGCAGTGGGCTTTTTCTTTCATTATGCTCCAACTCTGCTATTTAATCAGCTTCCTCCTTCCTCTGTTTGTACAAGGTATCGCTTGCCCATATTAAAGCGGGGGAAGGGAAGGTGCGAGATGAAAAAAATAAAAAAAAAATTAAAAAAATAAAATTGCCTACCCAAGAAATGTCACTGCCGCAGTGTTATCCCCTCCCTGCCAACACACACACGGGTTCTGGTGTCAATGGAAAGGTTGCCTCTGATTAATATTAATAAAGAATTAGAGCTGTGTTTGTCATGATCACTTCGTTTGGTATTGCTCTGTGTGGCAGGTGAAAACAGAGGAAGGAAGGGAAGAGGTCTGCATGGCATTCATTAATCATTTCATCAGGAAGGAGTCCAAAGCAGAGGCCGGCCTTAACAAGGGCTGCAGGCAGGGATGGGGACATGTTTATTCAGATGTTCCTCCTTATGTCCCTGACCTCCCACCTGGTCAGCTGGTGTGGGCCTCCAAAGCTGAGATGCCCTTCTAGGATCCAGGCCATCCTACCCCTAAACGGGTCTGGCCTGGGCTTGTCTAGGTTGAGGTGATGTCACATGGAAGTCTGACATAGGTCCACTATGGATATCTGCTCATCAGTTGAAAAATGACTCCTTAAGAGGTCCTTGTTTCCCCTTTGAGTCAAGAGGATTAATAAAGAGTGGTGAGACTGTTCTTTGAGAAGCTGCCTGCTGGTAAACTTCCTTCTGCATGCTGGGACTCCTCAGAAGAAAACTCAGGCCAGGTGGGCAGTGGTCAGGACTTGAGAGACACTTGTGAGACACGGTGGCCTCTGGGAACTCTTGGAGTAAGCCCTAAGAAGCCATGTTCTATCTCCAAGGCAAGGCGGTAGGGATACACTTGAATTTAAAGGGCTTGAATTCAGAGGGCTCCTTGTCCTTCCCAAAGATGGTTCCTCCCACCATAAAATAGGTGCCTAACCCCACAGCCCTTGCTCTGTTGACCAGAAGACCCTACAGCTAACCTTATACTTAACCAACTATTCAATGGTTCAAGTCCAGAGGCTAAATCTCATCTTTACAGAGCTGCTCCTGCAGCAGCCAGCCCTGCCCTTGGCACGTGGGGGTGTTGGGAACACAAAGATGAATGTCACAGGAGTTCAGGTTCTGTAATTTATGCAGGTTGGAATTAAGAGCGAATATTTGAATTAAGAGGAGTAATAAAATATTAAGAGCGAGTGGCTCTGACTGAGGCTGGTACCTTGCACTGGGTTCATGGAACACAAGTCAGTCTTGGCTGATGTTTGCATGCAGAGCTTAGCGTGGGCAATTTATGCAGACTTTTAGTGGTATTTTGTTTCTTAAAAGTGTGGAGATTCCCGTAAATCTTGGCTTGAACACATCTGTGTGTGGCCAAATCTGGTCTCTGCTTTCTTTATAATCTGTATTTTCTGGCTCCAAGACCAGAAGGCCATACCCACGTACATATGGCAAAAGTTCTTTGTATTAAGAATTTACAGCTCAACCTTCTTGTTCCTTTTTCCATCTTTTTCCTCCTTTCCTCCTTTTTTTTTTTTTTCCTCCTTTCTTTTTTTTGGGATGCTATTTATTATTCAAATGTGGGGAGAGTCGAGCCAAGTGGTGCATTGCTCTCATTAATTATTCTCTGGGATTAAGGAATCGGTTCAGACCATATCTCCCTTAATCCTGTTTTATTAATTTTATATTCTTGCCAAAAAAACAAAGAAGCTAAACAACAACCACGGACCCCCCCCCCCAGCCCTCTCTACAAAGGGATCATGCAGCTTTCTGCTGGGACCCTGAGAACAGGAGGTCTCTGGTGTTCCATGGATGCTCGTTTTTTAATTTGATAAAATAAATTAGCACAGGATTAGAGCCTTCCTGATAGCACAGCTCAACTGCAGTTGCCACCTTAAGGGAGGCATTAAGCATCGTTTTTAGTGCGGAGGTGAAGTGGGAGTGAAGTTCCTCAGAGAGAGGGAGCTTTCCTCTCTCTAGGAGCGCGACTGGTGGCCTCTCCTCCCCTCCCAGACACAGCCAAAGGGGCCGCCTTTCTCCAGGGACAGGTTTTGGAGTGGGTGAGGTGGACACTGCTTGGTCAGACACACACACGAGACCATCAGCTCCTTTCATACAGCAGCCATGGCTGATAATTGTAATCACCCTCTTCCTTTTGGGATATTTTGGAGATGTAAATGAAATATTTTTCCCTAAAACAGCAGAGACTTGACTCCTGAGAGTGTTAGCTTGGTCTCGGAGGGAGAATGGGAAAATGGGAGTGGGGCTTTTGCAGGTTTCATCTCCTTTTCATGACAAAGAGGCTCCAGCTGGTGCTGTCATCAGATTCTGATGGCATGAGATGTGTGGAGGACCGGCTGGGAGGGAGCAACCTGTGGCTGCACTGCAGATGTAGTGGCCTCCAGACTGTTTTTGTGGCTGCCAGAGAGGAGAGAAAGGACAGTGGTTCCTCGGACAGAGAGGAACCTAAATTGGGCTTCCAGTCAATCCCAAAGAGTCAAAGAGTTTGCAAGGCAAGAGGATCTGGGCTCTGAGTGCTGGGCTCAGTTTCTTGAGGCTCATTTTGAGCCCCACGAGGGAGAGGCATTTGGTCCCTCAGCTGGATGGGATCTCTTGGCTGGCTTTTGGGAAACCCATGCCATGGAGACATTTAAACTGGAATTGGTGGGACAGTTCTCAGAGCTCTGCAGTGCAGCATTTGAGACTGGTGACAAGGGTTATATAAAAAAAAGAGACTGTGATGGCTGCGTGGTTGATGAGTTTCTTGTCCTGTGCTCATCTTGAAGGTGAAGGACAACTGTCCCCACCACTGAGCTGGGTGCTGGGGATGTGTTGTTCTTTGCCCTTAATCTTTCTGGAGGTCAGGCTTTTGTAAGGCCTTCAAAACAGAATCATGCCTGAAATATTGATGACTGTTTTCTCCCTGGAAAAGGTGTCTGGTTTGCCAAAAATGGCAGTGGCTTAGCAATGAGTCCGCAGAGATGCCAGCTGGGCTGAGCTGTGGTGGAAGGAGGTGTGGGATTCACCCTCAGCTTACCTGGGAAGGGCTGTGAGGATTAGCAGGTGTCAGCAGAGAAGTGCCCTAATGCTGTGTTGGCCTCAGGGTCACTGCTGAAAGCTGCTCCCTCTTTTGAGGGTGTCTTTGACCCTTTGCCTGACCTCACCTGAACACCTTTGCTGCAGAATCGAGGGTCACACTGGAAGCCTGGTGATGGTTTTGAGGCAGTTGTGGAAATTCCCACAGTTCAGGCACCTAAACAGTGCAGAGATTTTTGCAAAAGATCTTCCACTCAGTAGTCATTCACACAGGAAGGCTGCACAGACCCTTCAATAATACCAACACCAGAAAACACCCTCAGGGCCTGATTTGTCAAACATCCCAAACCAAGGCTTATCTATTTCCTCTGCCTTTTCTCTACCAACCAGGGATTTCTTTTCTTCTGCAAGGTGTGTGTTATGATTTCTTGCTTGTGAAAAGTCACAAACAGAGAAAGCAGGGAAGTTTACTTTTATAGAAAACACAGAGTTCCTTTGGAGGCAAACTATAAAGTGAATGGCTTTGTTTGTTTTATTCAGTCTAGGAACAACTTCCTTAATTGTGTGTAGGAAGAGCCAGTTCTTTCTTGTCCTTTTGTTAGCAGAGCTGGCATGGAGCAGGACCACCATTGCCAGGTGCTGGGTATTCCCTGTACAAAAGGCTTAGGCAGGATTTCATTGCTTGGTAACTCTGTGGCCTATGGAAACCCACTTGGACCACCCAAGGAGGTGCCAGGCTGGTGCCAAGCAAGTAGTGTCTTATCTCAGCCTGAGACCCCCAGAGTGGATAGATGGTGGGGTGGGCTGCCTGGAGTTGGTTGGAGGTGAGTTGTGCTCTGGTCCTAGGAATATGCAGAGGAATCCTCAAATGATGCCAACAGAAAGCTGAATTAGACTCCATCCTGCTCCTGAAATACTGTGTTAGCTGACGTGTAGCTCACAAAACCAAGCTTTTCCAGAGGTGTTGGGGCAGAAAAAGTAATCTGTGCTGATTCCTGGGTGAGCTGGGTTGGATTGGAGGGGCCTTCCCTGTTGTTGGAGAAGTGCTGTGGCATGGCTGGAGCAGCCTCCTTCTCCACAGGGACATAAGCCAAAGCAGGGTGTGGGCTGGGAGCACTCCTGGAATTGGCCTTAGTGGCCACTGGCTTTAAAATAGCTGAGAAAAAGCCAAAAGTATACTGATAAAAATTTCAAACAGCTGCCTTCAGGTGCCCTGGTAGTGTTTTGATCTTGTTCCCAAACTTTTGGGTGAGGGAAGAGCTAATTTAAGTTAATTTGCATCGTGGAGCATCGCTGATGTGCCAGGGAAGGGGACCTCGCAGAGCCACTCAGAAGGCAAGCCAAGAAAACAAAGGCGTGTATTCCCAGATTTGAGGTAGGAATTATATACACTTAGAGTCATGAACTCTGGGTAATAATTGAAAGGTCAGATTGATGAGAGCAGCCTCTGAGATACGATTTCTATGACAGCTTGATGGATGCTCCACTATCAAGGTGTGCTTTTAATCATAATCTCATTACTCCACTTCTTATGGTTCGACTCACCTAAACTCATGGGAGGAATCAGGGGCCACCTCTAAAATGTGAATTGGCTTTTATTTGGAGGTAGAGGAGTTGAGTGGTTGGGAGAAGAAAAAGAAAAGAAATGGGCCAGAAGAGAAAAAAAGACCTTCTGGGCCTAGGATGAGTCAAGAGTGTGTGTGAGAGCAACACCCCCATGGATCCAGAGCAGGGCTCTGGGTACCTTTCTGCTGGCTGGAACTGGTACAGGTGCTCTGGAGCAGAGGAGAGAGACTTGAACCTCTCCCAGCATCAGCATCAGCCATGAATCCCACAGCACTGCTGCCCCAGGAGTCTGGGCATGGGGCCTGTGGAGAGATGGCCACTACAGCTCTCCCAGGCATGAGGAGAGCTTTTTTGGGGGGAGAGAGCCAGTGCTGGCTGTTCACACACTCTGATCTATCTATCCAAAACCCATGAAGATTTCCTGATGTCCAGCTGCAAAATGTGCCGATGGACAGCACCAGCTTCCACAGTCCCTGTGCCTTGGAGAAGGGAAGAGCCTGTGGTGCACAGGAGCTGTGGTGCACAGGAGCTGAGAAGATGAAGCTGAGCTTTATCCCAGCTAGATCCCAAAGAGCCACTGAGGGGACACCACCTCTTCTTTTGCAGTAAATACCAAGAAGCCCAGAAGATCCACCACATCCACTGGCCCATCCACTCTGGCCGTGCAGCAAAGGCTCCGTGGGCTGTGTAATGACAGTGGAAATGGCCCTTTTCCCATGTAGGTGTTTCCACCTGCACTGCTGCATCCAGCTCTGGTCCCCAGCACAAGAAGGACATTGCCCCTGCTGGGGAGAGGCATTGGAAGTGAGCCCAGGGAAGGCCACTGAGATGATTAGAGGCATGGAGCACCTTTCCTACGAGGAAAAGTTGAGATAATTTGGATTGTTCAGCCTGGAAAACAGAAGGATTTGGGGATGACCTAATTTTGGCCTCCCAGTACTGAAGGAAGCCTACAGGAAAGATGGAGAGGCACTTTTTATGAGGGTGTTTAGAGAAAGGACAAGGGGGATTGATTTCAAACTGAAAGAGAATAGGTTCAGGAAAAAAATTCTCCCTAGTGAGGGTGGTGAGGCCCTGGCACAGGTTGCCCAGAGAAGCTGTGGATGCCCCATCCTTTGCAGTGTTCAAGGCCAGGTTGGATGGGGCCCTGAGTCTAGCAAAAAGTGTCCCTGCCCATGGCAAAGGGGTTGGAACGAGATGATTATTAAGGTCCCTTCCAATCCAAACCATTCCACGATTCTATGTCATCAGCACCACCATAACCCTGGGGGACCTGGCTAGTGGGGGCTCCCAAAAAGCATCCTCACTGGCTCCTCTCTGACAGCTTGGTGCCAAGGCTGGAGGAATTCATTCTCACCTCCCTGGAACCTCCTGGAAGAGTTAGTATGGAAATTTCAACCTATTTTTAAGGGTTATTTTCACTCAAGTGAAATCTATCAAAGAAGGAGGGTTATTTTTACAGCACGCAGCAACTGCCGGTTGCCATGGCAGCGGGCGGGCGAAATGCAATAAAGCATCCCTGTGTTATCGTAAACACAAAGGGAACCACGGGCACCAGCAAGAAAGGAGACTGTCGTGGGGGAAACTCCATGGATCCCTCACCAAGACCCTCGCTTGGCTCGGGGAGTGACAGCCAGGGGGATTTCATGGGGCCCTCCATGCCCATGCAGGGCCTGGTGGGCCAAAGGGCTCTACGAGGGCCTGCCATGACTGTTAGCAACACTGATATGTCGGCCCGGGATGAACTTTTTCCTCTGTTCCTTTGGAAACACTTGGAAGAAGTGTTAGAAAATGCATCATCCAAAGAGGGGGAACACACATGACTCTGTGTTTGTTTTTGATCTGACTTCCAGGACAAGGAGCAGGCCCATGCAGGGCCTGGTGGGCCAAGAGGCTCTCAGAGGGCCTGCCATGAGTGTTAGCAACACTGATATGTCGGCCCGGGATGAACTTTTTCCTCTGTTCCTTTGGAAACACTTGGAAGAAGTTTAGAAAATGCATCATCTAAAGAGGGGAAACTCACACAGCTCTATTAATTTTTGATCTGACTTCCAGGACAAGGAGCCATCATCAGTGGAGGTCTCCTCTTTTAAATGTTTTCAAACTGTGAAGGGATTTTGCATGTGGTAAAAGGGTTCAACCTCTCCATCTCTTCCAAGTGTGCCCTGTCACGGCATTAACTCAGCTGCCCTGTTTCACCTCAGCAGCTGAGCACATGTGAGTAACTGGAGTGCCCAGGAGAGCCTTGGGGTGTGTGGCTGGGACCCCGTTTGGGCTATCACTCATGAATGGTGGCCACCTGTGCGTCCCCCCTTGTGTCAGGTACACCACAGAAACTTCATGAGCCCTTTGAGGTGCTTTATTCCTGAAGCCTGTGCTGCTCTTGGGCTCTGTGGAAGCCACAGGGCTGTCCCTCATTACTCTTCCCTCCTAAGATGCAGAATGTCCTGAGGTGACAGATCTTGGCTCCACAAGGTTTGGCTGGGCTGGGGGGAGCCTGACACGACCCTCAGTGGATGTTTTTATTTCAGTAATGTGAAGGAAGATCAAAAAGGCACAGGACTTGGCTTCTTCACCACACAGAAGCCTCTTCGAGAACCTGAGGGTTTTTTTGTGTGGGAGATCCAGGTACCCAGAGCGCTTTTGTTCAGCAGCATGTTGAATCAGGTACCAAAGCCTAGACCACCCAAAATGCCTTGCCATTTGGCTCACCCCAGAGATGTCACTGAGGTTTTGGGTTTGTCACTTAGCTCTGACACTGGAAAAAGCCAGTGGTTTTAAATTTCGTGATGTGGGGCAAAATCCCTGCAGTCATGAGTTTGGCAAGAGCTGCTGAAGACCAGGATATTCTTCATCCTTGCACTATGAAAACCGAGTTATCCCTAACTGAAAACACCCTCTCCCCACCCAGCCTAAGGTCAGTCCCACCCCAAAATGTATAAATTAAATCCTCGAGGACATGCACACAAGTTGGTCATCCCAATGCCACCAAATGCCAGGGGACAGATGGGTGTGAAAAAGGCGAGTCCCTCGCACCAGCCAGAAGTCCCACTCCTGCCTTCTGCCAAGATCCTGCTGCAGGCTTTGCAGGGCAATGGCTTTGAAGCTCTGGGGCTTGCTTTTGCAGGGAAAAGGAACAAAGGCAGGGCTTGCTGTGCAGCAGCGTGAGTATAAATAGATCCCTGGGAGGGTGAGACCAGCGGGAGGGGAGAGATTGAGATGATTTCTCTTTCCAAAGGAACAGTCTTGACACCACTTTCTTTTATGGCTCTACCTCGTAGTATCAAGTGATTGCTCCTTGTGCCCTTATCTAGGCAAGGATTGTGTAAAAACCCCGGCTAATTGCCGCACCGTTTGCTCCATTTTTTTAAAGGTTAATTTTCTTTGTATTGAATAATAAGAAAAAATATGATAATGTTCAGCTGGAGGTGTATGGTGTATGTCACCTAAAAGGGTTCCTAACTACTGGGGCTTGAATTGAATGATTAGAGAGTAAATAATCAGGGAATGTGGCTCTCTGGGAGTCCCTCTGAGGAAGAGCTCGAGCTCTCCATCAGCCTGGTGGTATTTAGGCAAACTCTCGCTTGAGGAGCACTTTCACCAAAGACTTCTCCAAAGCAAAGGCAAGGAGGGTTCCCCAGGGGCTGGGATCCCACCCTCCTGCTGTCAGCACACCCGGATACACTGGCAGAGCTCTAGATGATCTCCCTGAGATTGAACCTAATTCACAACTCTCTCACCTACGGTTCCGTTCATAAGTGTTTCATTATTCGGGGGTGAGTACGTGGCAGATCCATTCTTTGATAGCACATATAGCATGTTACACTTTACAAAGCATTAGCAATAAATGCTTAATGGAAGAGGCTATAACAAGCTGTTAGAGAGAAAGCCTATTATAGAACGTGGGCTCCTGCTAAAACAAGGCGTGCGTCTGTTTAACACCTGATGTTAACTCGGGGAGCGTGTTAGAAAGCTCTGCTTTTTGGCACAGAGAAAATGAGAGGCATTTTATGTATTAAAGTGTCACCAAATTTTCCTCCCTTTGTTTAAAGCAATCTTCAGAAAGTGTTGTCTGAAAGGTAGCTGGCTGAGATGGGAATTCTGGAGGAACCGAGAAATGCAGCAAGAAGACCTCGAGCACTTTTAGCATTTTTAGCACAAAACCAAGCTGGTTTTGGTAGAGTCTAGATGCCTCTGGCCCAGCCTGAGCTGTGTACCCCACAGCCCAGTCTACCAGGGAAATTCAGCTCTTCATCTACAACAGCATGGAGTGACAGGACAAGTGGCTTTGGCTTTAAACTGAAGCAGGTCAGGTTTACATTGAATACTGGGAAGAATTTCTTCCCTGTGAGGGTGAGGAGGCCATGGCACAGGGTGCCCAGAGAAGCTGTGACTGCCCCATGATCCCTAGCAGTGTTCAGGGCCAGGCTGAATGGGGCTTGGAGCAACCTGGGATAGTGGAAGGTGTCCCTGACCATGGCAAGGAGGCTGAAATAAGGTGATTCTTCATTTTCCTTCCTACCCAAACAATTCCATGGTTCTATTTGCAAGGTCCAGCCTTGAGTCCAACACCACTGAGGCTGAGTCCCAGCAGTGCTCTGTGGCACATAAACCTGCTCACCACGTCTGTGTCCACGCAGTGCATGGCACACCCTGCGCAATCCGTGATGATTTTGGGACCAGCATAACTGGACTGGGCTTCTCAGACCTTCAAAACAGACCTGCTGTTCCCCACTCTTCACACCTGATCCCTCTGTCTTATTCCAGTGCTTCAGCAGTTAAATGGAAAATGGTGTCTGAGAAGATTAGAATTAAGTTATTAAAGCATCTGGACACTTTTAAGAGGATTGCTGAGCATCGTAGTACTCAAGATTGACTTGAGAATTTGGGGGTGGATTTGCAGCTGGAAGAAATTCCTCATGTACTGTATACCTGCCCCTTGTGTATATGTTAGCATACTTGGCACAGATGTCTCTTTGTTTCCGTACAGGAAACTAATTGCCTTTCTTGTTTCAGTCTGAAGTTTTCTTGTGTCATTCTGTAAATAATGAGAGGCATTTCTCAAAGTTTGCCAGCGCCTTTGTCTCTCCTGACAGCACTTCAGCTGCTTGCCCTGTGCTGGAGGAGCATCCCCCTTGCTGGAAACCTGGTGTAATCTCAGCAGGGTCCATGCTGGCCAAGAGGTTTGTCAGCTGGGAGACGTCCTGCAGGGAAGCAAAAGTGTGGAGGAGGAGGTTTTGTGTGAGTGACAAGCTTTGCCTTTGAGCTCACCCTAACTTCCAGCTTTTGGTGTGAATTCCTGGAGATCAAAGTTCCTTATTTACCCCAGCGCAGTGGGGGCAGCAGCACCAGCCAACACCTACTGTCACCCATGGGGATGTGGCCCCCAGCAGTGCAGCTCTTGCCTGGAAGGGGGATTTTCTCAGCCCCTCCCAGTGCTTCTGACCCTCTGTTTTCTTTCATGTGCCTTTTAGAAGCCGATTTTTTGGGTAGGCAGCCTCTCCTTGTCTCTAAGCTGTATCTCTCAAGGCTTAAAGAAGAAGAGCAGAAGTTCAGGGTTTGTGACAGAATTGGGAAGGTGATACCATGATGGAAATCCAGCTCTTTCCTCCTGGTACCAAATGATGGTTTGCTACAGACCCATGGAAGAAGAAGTACCCTCAGAGCTTTCCCAGGAAGAAAGAGCTGGAGCAGATACCGAATGAAAGAGGGATGAGGGAGCCTCAAGCCAGCCTAAAAATTTGTCTGCTGCTCCAATTTGATGTGAAAGAAGAATTCAGGTCAGTAATGAGAGAGCAGATGTGAATGCTTGGTGCAGGAGGCTTTGCTGCTGTGAAGGAAGCAGAGTTTACGGGTGTTTGAGCAGCAGAAGGGGAGGTTTGTCCCGTGAGAAAGGGAGGGTCGGGCCCAGTCATGGGTCTGTGACTGCCCAGATCCACCCAAATCGGGAGGAATGAGCACTTCCCTGATCTCATGGCTTATACAGACAGCCCTGTGAGCAGAGGGAATGCAGCTGGGGCACAGAGCTGCTCTGCATCCCAGCTGGCATTGGGCAGGATTTGGCTGCACAGAGCAGCCAGGACCCTCTGCTGCTGCTGACCTCGATGCTGCTGCCCATCCTTCACCCATCCCTGTGCACCAGCTGCTGAGCTGGCAGAGCAGCTCTAGTGACCCCCTCCCAGCCGCTGGCAGCTCGACGCTGTTGCTGGTTTCCTGTTTAAGTGTAACCACCACAGCTCTGCTTTCTATGGTGGAATTTGGGCTACGGAGGAAACGAGGGGCTGCAGTCAGCAAAGAAGCACCAAGGAGGGCTTGTGATGGGAGAGAGGTTTGGCTTTAGCTGGCTGAAAACCACCAGGGAGGAAGACTTGTGGCCAGAGGATGCTGTTGGACATGTCTGAGCCAGGCTTTGGGCTCTGTCAGTGCTCCAAGGCTGGCTGCAGAGATGGGGTGGCTGGGAGAGGATACTGAGCCCTGCCTCAGTTTCCCCTCTGAGAATGCAGGAGAAGGGAGCCTTTGGGGCAGCTGAAAGGAAGAGAGAAGGGGGTGTTGGGCTCTCTTGCCAGCACCTGGGGGCATGTTCTGGCCGGCCGCCCTTCCCGCTGGGGTGGCTATTTACCAAAAAGGAAGCCGGCAGGGAGGGAAGAGCATCCTGAGTCGGCTCAAGCCATCAGATTTCTGTCAAGGATTTGGCCTGGACTTTTATTACCTGTCCCAGTTGTCACTTCTTTGTGAGAGCAAGCAGGGACATGGTGAGTACCTGGTTACTTCGGGGCTGTCACATCTGCTGCAGGGGGGACAGTACAGCTTGTGACAAGCTGGTGTCATTAGCACTGGGCTCTGAGGCCGGTGCCAGTCGGGATTTACTGTCCACCTCCCTGGGACCAGCCAAGCCATCCGCTCCCCGCATGGCAGCCCTTCATCCGGAGCATGGCTGGGGCAGGAATCCTGACGCTGCTCAGCATCCCTGCACAAGGAGCTGCTGTCTCCTGTCCCCCAGCGCGGAGAGGGGGAAATGCTCTGGCACCGCTAATTGCGGACGGCTCCCGCTTTGGGCACCGCTTGCCTCAGGCTGCCAATCACCCCCTGCTCCCCTGCATCACGTCAGCGGTGTCACGGTGTGTGTCACAGCTCTGTCACGGTGTGTGCCACAGCTCTGACACCGGCCTGATGCCCACACTGTGCCGGGGCAGTGACGAGTGGTAATTGGGACCCCCTTCACCAGCATCACCTGCCAAGGCCGTGGGGGAGGCAGGGAGTGACTTTGCAGCCAGCCGAGGAGGCGCTCGCACACTGAGACTTTTCGGGTGCCATTGGACCCGCCAGGTGTTGACTAATGCTGGCAGTGGGGATGCTCTGCAACCACAGACACGGAGCTGGGGTGAGGGGGTGAACTGACAGTACTGCCAGCTTGCACCACCCACAGGAGCCCTGGGATGTCGCTGGGCATGCCTTCAAAGAGCACTGAGCTACAGGTATTGCTCCTTATGCCCCCAATCTCATTTAGAGATGCTTAAACGGACTTGTGGCTGTGAATGCTGCTGCTGGACGTGCCCCAGAGGCAGGGCTGGACAGGATGCTCCTGCTCTGCTTGTGCTAGGGGGTCCCCTCAATCCCAGCAGGAACAAGCTGCTGTCTGCAGCCTCTGATTCTTCCAGGATCTGGTCTGGCCTTGCTTTAGTTTGGGATGGGGATTTGCATCCCAGCCAAGTGTGCTGGAGTAAGGAGTTGCTGCAGAGGTCTTATTAGATTGGGTGATTACAGCAGGAGGGATGCTGCAACTCTGGGTGTGCCAGCCCCGTGTCACTGCTGGAGTCCACCCCTCCTTATCGTTCCCCCTGTGAATTTCTCCCACTTGGTATTTTCAAAGGCCCTTCCCATATTTCCCACAGCCCCTCTCTCGGCTTGGTCTCGGTGCTGTGTGTGGCAGTGCATGTCAGCACTGATTACAGCAGTGAGGAAAGCCCCTTTCAGCGGCAGGGCTGGCCAGCCAGCTGGGGAATGTTGTCTTCTCCATCACCACGGGCTGATCCGCTGCCAGCAGCACCCCTTCTCATCTTCCCACCTCCTGGGGGGCTGATGCTGGTGAGGGCTGCTGCTGCTTGCTTCAGCTCAGCTGCTTGTGTGGGTCAGGAGCAGTGCATCCCCCCAACAGCACATCTGCAATTACTGGGAGGCTTTTTTGCCTGTGGCTGCACATCCCCACTGCATTTTCAGCAATAACAGCTGCTTCGTCTTGGGTGTTTTACCCAACCTCTTGAAATCAGGGACTTAAGGCAGCTATTTTTGGCTTTGAACCTGGCCATCAAGAGAAAACATCAAAATTTGTCCGTGGTTTTTGCTGCACTGACACCACTGCCTGTGGCAGGTGCTTCGGGCTGATGCTCGGCCAATCTTAGGGAGAGGGATGGATGTCAGTGCTTTAGGATCTTCGTGAGGTTTCAGTGATTTCTCCTCAGCTGTCATGCTTTCCACGATGGCTTCCCCACCAGTGGGACCTTCCTTCCTTCAAGGCCACCTGACATCTGCACTGTGGCTCTTGCCCATGTTCCCCTTCCACAAGGCAACCTCTGGGACAAACCACAAAAAAATAACCCATTTAAAAATGCACACCTCGCCTGTCTTGGGACCCCAGGGGGACACCAAAACCTTGCTGATGCATCTGCTCTGCTGAAAAACTTGGCTTGTGCCATCATGGCTCTGCTCTTGCTCCCTGAGCGAGTGGAAGTGCTGCTGGGGTGCCTCTCCTTAGGCCTGGGGCTGCCAGGACTCAGCTCCCTGCCTCACACGTGCCTCTGCTAGCACAGCATTGCCCTGCTGCTTTCTGCCAGGTAGATTTCAACCTCTAGAAGTACAAGACCTGTCTTATCTGTGCTCTCAGACTGCCCCAGGAGTCTCTCTCCTGTGTGCCTCGAGTTGGACTCTGGCATTGCCACACGGGGAAGAAAAATGTCTTTAAACTGACAGAGGATAGTTTAGACTGGATGTTAGGAAGAAATTCTTCCCTGTGAGGGAGGTGAGGCCCTGGCAGAGGTTGCCCAGAGGTGGCTGCCCCATCCCTGGAAAGGTTCAAGGCGAGACTGGATGGAGCAATCTGGTCTGATGGAAAATGCCCGTGCCCAAGACAGAGGGTGGGAACTGGATGAGCTTTAAGGTCTCTTCCAAGCCAAACCAAACCATGATTCTAGGAAAAATATCCTAGAATTTTTTTTCCCTATCACAGAGGGCTGTGATGCCAAAAGCATCCTGCAAGACCCTCAAGTCCAGCATGCCCCTTTCCTGGCTGTTCTCATCCATGGGGTAGGCAAGGCCTGCAGGAAGCTGCCTGCCCACAACTCACTATTTCCCACACTCAGGACCACTGGAATGACTGCCATAAGCTTAAGGCAACACCAGGAGGCATTTATCCAGCCTCTCTTACATTCATTCAACAACCCGCAGCAACAACAACAAATTGTTTTGAATTTAAGAAATTAATTAAAGTAGTAAGTTAATAGATAATCTGAGGCATTAAGCTGTACATTTTTTGATAAGTACTTATTGCTGCTTTTCCGAAGGTCCTGCTAATGTCAAGGGAGGCAACCTCTTCCTCACAGTCTGGTAGGGGCAGGGATGTCATCCTGAGGGAGCCCCCCAAAACTGTTTCCTTGAAGGTGTCCTTTCTACCTCATTGTCACTACTTCATATTTTCCAAACATGTTTTGACCATATTAATGATTACAGTGAAGCAGGATTCTTATTGGCAGCACAAGTCACCCTTTCAAGATGATACCAGCACTTACAGTCTTATTCCTATCATTAACAGAATTATTATTATGACTTTGCCATGCTTTCCCTTCCTAAAGAAAGCAATCCAAATCCAAATATTCTGGCTTAAAAATATTCTATCCTCATTTTCCTCTCTAACCCCAAAAGTGGTCATACCAGCCTTTCTGGGTAACAGAAGAGCATCTTTCTCTGGATACACTTATGCTGTGCTTTAGGTTATTGAGCACAATTCTCAGGCCTGAGAATGACTGTACATCCTAATTGTACATCCTAATTGTACATCTGCTGAGTTCAGCTGCCTCTGGGCTCAGCACTGGGCTCAGGTCTCCTGCAGTTTGGTCCTGCTTTGCCAGGATAGAGCCAGCAGCTGTGGAAAGGTGACATTACCAGATGTTGGCCAGGTGTCTCCTGGTGTGACCTGCCCAAAGGACCTGAAGGTGATCCAGGAGATCGATCCCAATATCCCATTTTAGATGAGGTGCCTCTCTTCTTTTTCTTGAGCTTCAGGGCACCACTGATCCCATCCATCTAGCGGGTTGGAATTTTGGCTACCCTGAAAGTAGCTGCCAGAACAGTAAAACAGGGAGCTGACAGGATGTTTGTCACAGCTGGGACTGTCCTCACCAGGCTGAAGGTAGCTGGATGATAGGATACACAGGAGAGGACACATTGTTCCCAGTCTTGGCCGTTATGGCTTTACAAATGACTATTCCAAGCTTAGTTCCAAAATGGTGTCGTGGCTTTCTCTGCTGTCATCAATTGCCATCAACACTGCATTTAGCTGACATAATTACTTATTGTTACAATCAGTGCCCATTAGGTTAAAGCTAAATTACAGTCTCAGTCCTTGGGAACTGCCTATTACATCCATATGAATACGCAAAGTTCATCACTCATGATTAACGTTGCTACAGTGAATACAAAAGGAATTAGTGAGGACCTGTCACTTATTGTAAAGTGCTGCCAGATTATGGTATCAGAAATGATGTGTCAACTGTTAAAACTTAATAATCCATGCTGGAGTGCTGTATCTGATTATAACAGTGATCAAAGGAGAGGCCTGATTGACACTCGGAAACATTATGGGACCGATAACCTGTGAGGGTCAGGAGTCGTGGACTGAATGCCAGGGACACAGCTCAGTGTGCTCACCCCCAGCTCTGGGCATTCTGAGGGGCTGGGGACACTCCTGGGGGCACCTGCCCGGGTGCTGGCACCGTCAGGAAAAGATCAATGGGTTTGTGGTCCTTGGGCAGCTCTCTGAGCTGCAGCTCCTGCCTGGCACCTCCCTTTCTGGCAGGAGAGAGCCTGTGGCTTCCAGCATGGGACTCAGTCTCCCTCTGCCCTGCCTGATGGTTTAAACCACCCTGCTGCAGTCAGGACTGGCATTTCCAGACCCTTCTCTTGCACTGGTGAGACCTGAGTGAAGTGTGGGAGTACATTTCCCCCAGAGTGAGCTGGGAGGACCCAGGAGCTCTCCTCATTTGGGTGGGTTTTGCTGAGTCCCTTCCTGTGGGGTAAAGGCAGCATCAATAAAAGTATGGCTATGTGCATGTGTGCAGGGATTTAAAAAAAGTTCTGAGATTTTATTTCAACATTGCTTAAGGGGACTGCCTGATTTTTCTAATTTGAAGAGACTTTTTGTTTAGAAATTGATTGTTTTGCATTTTTCTTTCAAACTCTCAAGACTGAAGAAAATGTTTTACTTCACTCCCCTGAGGGGTTATGTTTTTTGTTTTGTTTTCAATTTTTTTCCTTTTCCTTTTTTTTTTTCTTTCTAAAAACCATCCTGCAAGCAAACATAAAGATCTGTTGTTGAACTCTGCTAACAAAGTCCTCTTGGGAAGAAGAGCTGAACCACACAGGCTGAAGCACATGGGCTTGACAGAAGTGGGGGCTATAAATCTGGCCCCTGCTAATCTCCCAAGACAGTCTCTGGCTGAGGCAAGGGATAGTGTGGCCCCTCCACATCCATGGCATTGTGCTCCTCATCCAGCAGATTGCCTGGAGCCAGGATGTGGGGAGGTCCTCATCCACAGTGGAGGTTTGTGTCAGGCCATTGATGGACGGTGAGCCATGCTTGGCTCTTCCCCACAGCCCCATGGTTTTGTTTTTGGGTGTTGGTTGCACATCACAGAATCACAGAACCACAGAATCACACAACAGCTTGGGCTGGAAGGAACCTCAAAGGCCTTCTCATTCCAGCCCCACTGCAATGAGCAGGGACATTTTCAGTTTGTAAGGAATCTCTGAACTCTGTCTAACCCAGCCTTGAATTTTCCAGGGATGGAGCATCCACCACCTCTCTGTGCAATCTGTATTAACTGCAGTTTACTACTGGTCACAAGTTGATTTGGAGCTCAAAGTTCTCTACTCCATATCAGAACATTGACCCTACCCCTTACTCAGCTTAGGTTTGCTGGCAGCATCCTGCATCTCCACCAAAGAGCATTTAAAGCTCTCACAGGTTTCTGCTCAAAGGCTTCTGAACCCATTTGTGACTCGTGGCAAGAGTTGTGCTTTTTGCTGCAGCTGGAAGGATCCCAATGCTCCAGCAGATGCCAGAGGCATGATGTGTCCTTTGGATAGTTGATGCTCCTACACAGCCCTTGCTTTCTGAGCAGCCTGCAGTCAGAGCCGTGTCTCCTCTGCCTGTAGCAATATCTCTAGAGATCAACAGCTATGAAGAGAACAGGGGAAGATCCATTTGCCAGTGGTTTCAATGCCCATGCTTAAGACCTCCGTGCCAGGGTAGTGGGGGAAGGTAAGCCAGGCTGCTGGGAAGCTGTGCCAGTGCTCCTCACAGCTATCCACACCACGGGCTGTGAAACCAGTCAGAGCTGGGCTGCTCCACTTGGGATTCTCTACCTGGACTCGTGTGTCCACTGTAAAGCCACATGGATTCACAAACAGTCCATGCTGGAAGGTGGTGGGAACTGTGTTGGTGCTGCTTCCAGGTGTCTGCCATGCTGTGGATGCTCCAGGCTCTGTGCCCAGGCTGCTGCATGCCCACCACCAGCAGCTTTTCCTGAGGGCTCATCTCCAGTTTCCTGGAGCTGTTTTGGACTATGAATTCTTGTGCATCTTGAAAAAGAATAACTGCTATATTCAAAGGCATGTTTGTATCCTGTCTCCCCTCCAAGTTTCTGTGTTTCCCAGACCTCCAGGCACCCTCACCTCTCCTTTCCAGGCTCCATCCAGTTGTGCTCCATCTCCTTTGAGGAGCAGTGGTATTTTTTGCACCAGTTGGAATCTCCTTTGCCCGTGGTCCAGTGTGACATTTGGTTGCTTATCTCTTCTCTAGTAGGGCTCTTGCTGTGGAGCTGTTGGACAGTTAAGGAGGAAACTTCATCCCACCCCTCTTGAACAGTATCTTAGCTTTTGTTGATCATGCCTTCTCCTTTTCCCTGTTTTTCCCTGTGCTAGACACACCGATATATGTATATAGGGCATCACACAGGGATTGTCCTCTCCCATATATTAGAAGACCTGATAACAATACCAATGATCTAAAAAAGAGAAGGGTTCAGGCAAGCTTTCTTTCATTCTCCCACACTAAGACCTTTCTTTTGCACTGATTATTAGGGTTTTATTTTTCTTCTTTGGTTGCCTAACTGTGATGGCAAGAGCTGGATTTTTTTTTTTTTTTTGTGCTGCAGCAACAAAGCAACCTAACTAAAAACACTTGTTTGGGCTAAGCTGAAAACTTGAAACATCTTTGGTGTGAACCTGCAAACAAGACTTCCCTAGTCCCGCTCTGTTCTGGTTCAACTGATATATTTGATCTCTGGAAAAAATAATGAAACATTTACTTATCCTTGGCAAACAAAGCTCCCTTTGGAGGACCTGAAATGAGATCTTGTCATTTCCATTTCAAATAACTTTAAAAGTCTGTATAATTTTAACCATAAAATGGGAAGTGTAACTGGCCAGTCACTGTGAATGGAAATGCTCCCTTTCAAAAGCATTCAAATAAAATCTTTCATCTATTTTCTTTAAGCTTTCCTGCCTGTTGGCTGGTTTGAAGTTGGCAATTCATCGAGATGAAGTTGTGCAAAGTTGGCTGCTGCTGAATTTGCATTTTTAATTTTTTTCCCCAGAGGAGAGAGATTGAGAGTGACAAATATTGCTGTGCTGCACCACCAGGAGCTCTGTCCCCCTCCGTGCACACCTGTAGATTCGCAGGTCTGCCCTTCCTCACCTCTTCCCTCCCTGCCCAAGTCCTTGCGCGGCGATTCCCCTCATCCCCGCTCTGGACACGGGATCACAGCTCCGGCTCCTCTTCCCAGTGCATCATCAACATGTTGTTTCCAGGGTCATAAATTTGCACTGTGATGAGACACAACCAGATGTTCGGGTACGTGAAGCGACTGGTGAAGCAGCCTGCCTGGCGCAGCCCCCGCCTCCGGAGTCAGCCGCCCGCTAATGAGAAGCAGGGCTCCCGCCTCGAGCTGGGCCAGGACAGACGGAGAGCGGCCCCAGGAGCCACCACCGAGCTGCCATCTCGACCCCCTTCCTGCTCTCGGTGCCCTGGGAGCATCTCCAGGGCTGGATTCAGGTGCTCTGGTGGCTATTGGCTTCTGGTGGCCATCTGGAAAGAGAGTTTGGGCCGGTGCAGGGGGGGAATGCACAAGGCCATGGTCCTCCTTGCTAGCGAGGAAGCCGGATGCAATGCTGTGGGATGCTTTGTCATGTAAAAATACTTCTGAGATGCACGTTTTGGATAATTTGTGTGCCTGAACAGGCTGTTTTGTAATGGAGAGACTCATGGGGAAGTGAGGTCTTAGCTCGGGATGCTGAGCTGGTTTCCTCTGCCAGGAGCTGCTACTGGCTGGGGATGCCCCTTTCCAGATGGCTCCAGCCCACATGTCCCCAAATCCCCTGAATGGGCAGGGAGCTGGGGCAGGGGAAGGTGGCACTGGAAAGCAGGTGAAGAGCTGTTTGCAGGCCATGTGTCCCTCGTGGGCTGTGAGGATCCTCAGGATGGCTGCAGCTCTCCAACATCTCCTCCACACATGCCCCTCACACCCACCAACACGCACACACTGCCCTTGCAACCCCTGTCCTTGTGTCCCTATGTGCACATTCACTGCTGATGTGTTGAGGCACACTGAGCAGCAGGGAATCCACACCCTGATTGCAGCCCCAGCATGGAGATTTGGCCTTACAGCTGCTTCTTACAGCTATGAGGGGCACTGGCCATAAACTGATCCACGAGAAATTCCACCCCAACACGAGGAAAAACTTTACATTGAGGGTGACAGAGCACTGGAACAGCTGCCCAGGCAGGTTGTGGAGTCTCCTTCTCTGGAGACACCCCAAACCCGCCTGGATGTGTTCCTGTGTCACCTGCTCTGGGTGACTGTGCCTGGGCAGTGGAGTTGGATTGGATGATCCCCAGAGGTCCCTTCCAACCCAAAGAGTTCTGTGATTCTCTTTCCCTTTGCTTTTCCAATGGGTACTGGTGGTATTTCCTCACATGCTTGCTCCCACGGCACAGGCCTGGGCAGGTCTGCTCTGTCCCTCAGCATCCAGGTAAGAGAGGGGAGAGAAGCAGAAGTGTGTTGGTACCACATCCGAGGGCTGCATGTTGGCCAGGACATCTTCAGGAGATGCTCCTCGGCTGGAGGTTCAGCAACAGCCTCTAAACTGGAGAAGATGGAGCTTGGTAAGTCCTTGGAGGGGAGAAAACACCGTGGTACCTGTGGCCACCAGCACCCCTTGCAACCCAGCTTCAACAGAGGGGAAGCCCAACCATCCCCAGCTGTCTTTGCCATAAGCACATGGATTTTCCTAAGGCCAGGCTGGAGGGATTGGGATCAGGCAGCCTTGGGCATGTTCCCAGCAGCCCTCTTCAGGGACCTAAGAGGGAGAGCGAGCACTTTTGGCGCTGCTCAGCCCCTCGGGAGGAGCAGCCCACAGCCCCAGGTGACTGTAAAGGGTTCCACCACCCTCCCTGAGAGCCGCTGCCCTTCCCGTGGGCAGGCCAGGTGAAGCAGGGCTGTCTGCCAGCAGCTCCTGGGGCTGCCCCAGCGTGTCCAGGGGAAGAGGGGATGCCCCATGACAGGCGTGTGGAGACCTCTGCATCCCACAGTGCCGCAGAGCACCCACCCCATTGTGCTGCAGCAGTGGAGGGAGTTTGGGTTAAAAGGGGTTAACAGCTCTCTGCTGTAACACATGATTGGTCTTTATGAGGTTGAAACTCTTGTCTGTTTGAGGCCTACAGATGATGCTAAAGAGCACAATAATGACAGCAATTCAAAGCAATCTAATTATGCAAACGGGAGGCTAAACAATTTCATCATCCTTAAATTAGATTGTCCTAATGAGATAAAGACACCAATTAATCCTGAATTAATTTCAATAGCCTATTTCAGGCAAACACTTTAATATGCAAATGTAAATGAGAAACAAAGCCTACTGTAGAATGCCAGAGTTCAAAACCTCTCTCTGCACAGCTGCAGCGGGTGTAAATAGTGTCTAATGAGTTTGCATGGAAAGACACAACCAGTTGAAAATTTTAGACTTCATAAAGCACAGCCGGTGCCTCAGGTAGGTCGCAGTGCTGAGGCGGGCAGGAGGAGAGGGAGGAAGAGGGAGGAAGAGGGAGGGCTCACTCGGGAAGGCCATCAGCCACTCTCCACAGGCACACCGGGATGGGTCCAGCCGCTGCCACCACGGCATGAAGGCTTTTAACAAGACACTGCTCCGAAAATCAAACATTTCATGCTGAGTACCTGGCCGGTCGCCTTCCTAGGACACAGAGATGATTTTAATTAGCTGTTGCGTAATTGTTTTAAATTAGCCAGTTTGCTATGCACTCACACACACACAAAAAATCCACTCCTGTTTTTTTTTTTTTTTTTCTCCTAAGCACTTGGCAGTGAAAAGGGCAGGACCGGGGGTTTAGGTTACAGGCAAATCAAACGTCACCCTGAGTTTCTTTTGCCTTGCTTCCCTGCTGTAACAAAGTTTCAGGAGACATCCAGGAAGTGAGTCCCAGTCCCAGGGCCTGACTGAGGTCTGTTTTCCAATTTACACTTTGTTTTAATTCCAGCCCTGGGCAGGGGGGCAGCGTAGGGCTCTGCAAAGGTGGCTATGGGAAATGAGGGCGTCGAAGGTGAGGCTCAGCTCTGAGTTATTCCTCTCCAGCAAGTCCCAGGAGTGTGTCCTGGAGGAAGCCGTTAAAAACAAACAAACAAAGGAGGAACAAAACCAAACTGCCCCAAAATGAGCACCTCTTGGGTAATTTATCCCTCTGCCCCTCCTTCTGCCAAATTGATCCCGGGCTGCACTTCTGGGATAATATCAGAATCACAGAGTGGTTTGGTTTGGAAGGGACCTCAAAGATCACCTCATTCCAACCTCTCTCCCAATGGACAGGGACACCTTTCACTAACCCAGGTTGCTCCAAGCCCCGTCCAACCTGGCCTTGGACACTTCCAGGGATCCGGAGGCAGCCACAGCTTCTCTGGACACCCAGGGTCTGCCCACCCTCACAAGGATGAATTTCTTCCTGATGCCCAAACTAAACCCACCCTCTCCCAGGTCAAAGCCATTCCCCCTTGTCCTGTCACTCCAGGCCCTTGTAACAAGTCCCTGTCCAGCTCTCCTGTAGCCCATTTAGGTGTTGGAAGAGGCCCTAAGTTCTTCCGGGAGCCTTCTCTTCTCCAGGCTGAACAACCCCAACTCTCAGCCTGTCTCCATAGCAGAGGTGCTTCATCCCTGTAGTGTAACCCTGAGAGGGCTTGTGTCCTTCCAGAAATATTTCTTTGTGTGTGACAACCCTGGATGTTCTTCCCCCTTCAAATGCCTGTTCTTTCTTTGAATTTCCCTGAGGTTTATCCTCAGCCTCACCTGGTGGCAGCTCATGCTGCAGGTGAGGGGGCAGCCTGGGAGGAGACAAAGCCCAGGGACTGTCCTGCATAAAGCTGAGGCTTCTCTGTCCCTCCCACATTGCCCTGTAGCCTTTCCACCAAGTCCTGAAGAGCTGCCAGCTGGGCTGGAAAACAGATGCTTTTCTTCTGGACTTCTTCTCAATGGGACAAAGCTGAACACCACTGCTTTATCTTTACCAAGCAGACACCTTGTGTCTTCCCCGCGTGTTGGAGGAAATTCCCTCTTTGTTCTGGCACCACATGATTTTCCAGGTATTTCCTGGAGTAGTGAGATCCTTGAGTCTTGTTCACATCACTCCTTGCAAGGGCTTTCTGGTGCTAAATAATATTATTGTCTCTCCTGCTTCCCTTAGGAGGGCAGCGTGTGTTGGAGACAAGAATTCCAGTGTTTCTACAGGGAATTCTTGGGTAACCATCATTTGTGCAACAGGGTGTTTAATCCTTGCTGAGTGCACCACGAACATCCCTTTCCATTTCTCCAGCCTTAATGGTCATGGTGGTTTCCTGACAGATGAATTGAGACAGTGAAAGGGCTGATGGCCCAGAGCTCACAGCGTGCCAGCAGATCTGGAGATCTTCTATCACACATGTTTGTCCTTGGAAAAAAGACAATTGACTCAGTAAATTGCTTAATCTCTGGCACGCTGGGTACCAGTGCTGCCTTTTCTGCTGGAGCTGGGAGATTTTTTCCCAAAGCACTCGGCACTGCCTGGGTTCTGTTGTTGGAGCCATCAGCAGGATAGTGTGAGCTTCAGCTCATCTGGAGGTGCTGTGCCATGGATGGGGACCTGGGCAAAGGCTCAGCGATGCTGGTGCTCCCAGACAGAAGAGCAGATCCCACAGGGTGCAGGCATCCCACAGGGCACAGGAGCACAGCTCTAGTGGCACTCAGAGACAAGGCACTGGGTTATCTGGGTCTTTGGTCTGACATGGGAGAGCAGGGGGATCCCCAGAGCTGGGGTGGTGCCTGTCAGGAGAGAGGGCGGCGGGCTGGGGGAGCCCAGGGTGGGGAAGCTGTTAGCAGGCACGAGCTGCCTCCAAAAGAGGATGACAGATCACAGCCTGGGGCTGTGGTTTCCCGCTAATTAATACCAGATCTGCACATTACCCCGTCACCCCATGGGAGGAATTGGGACTGAAGCAGGGTGAGCACATGATCGCGTTTTTGCCAAATTACCCGGCTCCTACAATATGGTGTGCACCTGGCTCCCTGCCAGCAGCGGGAGCACAAAACAATACCTGATTCAGCAGAAAGTCTTCTGGCCCCTTTGGAGATCTTGTGAAGCAGCAGAAAGAGTTTATATCTGTTCAGCGCTTTGCATTGTTTTCAGCCTCGGACTGGGTGCCATAAAATTGGATTTACGGCCACGAGGAAGCGTGGCCAAAGGAGTACAGCCTCTCATGCCAGTGCAGTTTAAAAGCAGAGGTGGGGATGGGTCCAAAAGCAAATCCTGCTGGGTTTCCATCTAGATGTGAGCTTTGTTGCCTGGATCCATCTGTCGTTGAAGCCTGGTGATCCCCGGAGGAGCTGGGCGTGCTGCTGAGATCCTGAAACCAGGACGCTCAGTCATGTTTTAGTTAAAGGGCTCTAACAGTCAGCCAGGGGACTTGTAAAAATGGTACCACGGGGTCTCCTGTTTATTCTGCCACTCTCTGTACTCAGCTCACACATTAGAACATGGTATTTTTTTAGCTGCCAGTGCTGCTGTCTGATGAATCCAGCTGTTTTCTTTCCCCCTCTGAAATCGTGACATTTATAATCGGCATTTAGTGGGAAGCCTCCCAAGCGTCATGCTCTGCCCTGGTACTCAGAGAGGTGGAGTGGGCCTGTGGGGATGTCGGTGGGTGCACATCCTCCACCTCCTCCAGCCTGGGCTGCTGCTCAAGCTGCTGTGCTGAGGTGAGCTCCCACACAAAAAAAAAAAACCGTGTAGCCAGCTGGGATGACAACAGGCTGTCATTTGGCTTGCCAGGGGCACGGGTGTGAAAATCATCCTCAGATTTCCAGCTGCCCAAGCAAGCTGGATTCTCCTTGTTTTCTTCATGCACCCCTCTGCCAGGGGAAGGAGGTCCAGAGACCAGCTTGGCTGCCCAGCACTGCCTGTGGCTCTCTTCGTGCCTGCCTGGAAGCTCCCAAGGGGAAGGCAGAGAGAGCCAGGACGTTCTCTGTCCTGACATGGATTTTGGGAGGACAGTGCTGGGACTAAAACTCTGAAGCAGAGTAACAGGAGTTTCCCAATCTTCCTGTCTTCCAGAAGAAAAAAAACCATATTTTTCCAAACCAGCTCACCCCAATCCCTCCCAAAAAGCCCCTTGCACACAGCAACTCTTCCTTGCATCAACCCAAGGGAAAGTCTTTGCATTCCTTGCATGTGGATACTCACCAGTTTTACACCTGTAAAAGTGAGGCTGGGCTGGGGAGAAGCAAAAGGGTAGGCTCAGAGGAAATAAAGCCACAGCAGCAGTGTGGTTACTGATGAGCCATCTGAGGTGCAGTGGAGAATCTGCATAAAATATTCCTCATGGAGCTCGGGCAGGCGGTTCCAGCCCAGATAACAGTCTGACAGTCGCCGAGGAAGGATGCCTTTAACCTTCACAAAAACTGAGAGGACAGCAGAGAAATGAGCCAGGCAGTGGTGTCATGAAAATCACAGCCTCAGCGCTTTGGATTAGTTTTGCTCTGCAGCGGAGTTTTGGGAGGCGGAGGGGAAATAAGTGAAATGCTGGGAGGAAGATGAGTGGTGGGCTGGGGGCGTGCTCCTGTCAGAGCTGGAGCAGTCCCTTGCTGAAGGAGATCTGTGAAGAATTTTGTTCCTGGTGGAGAAGGAGATGCTGTTGCTGCTGGATATTCTGTGCCACACAAAGCTCAAGGGTTTAGTGAGGACCACCCAGCAGAGCTCCAGTGAGACCATAAAGTGGTGGTGTAACCTCCATGGGATGACACCCACCAGCACTTCCAGGTCTTCAGGTCCTGCTTTCACTCACGTGAGATTTAAACCTTTTGGGACAACCATTTTTATAATGAAAAGGGTCTCTGGAGACACATAAAGGTCTGTGTGCATTGGGCTGCATATTTATGGTTCAACTTCTGCCTGCTATCAACACCTGCCCAGGCTGGTCTGCAGGCACCTGTTTGCAGCTCAGGGTGGCTGTGGTGCCCTCCTCCTTTCTTCTGAACAGCCCTGTAGTTTCCTTCACCATGTTTTCTAACCTTCTCCAACCAGTTAATTAGTGGAAGGCAAACCTTTAAATCCAGTTTGGCTTTCTAAGAGCTCTTTCCCCCCCTTATGTTGTTGTGAGGAGTGGAAAACAAAAGGGAAAGCAGAGTATTTCTACAGTGAAATGACCCATGTTTGGACAAGTGGGGCTAAGGACTTGGGGATCTTTCCTAGGTGGGGTTTTATGGAATGGGGAACTCATGTCAATATTTGGAAAACACAGTTTTGTCATGAGTTTCAATGCAAACAGCAATCTTCGTAGCAAAAGATTTTACCAGGCTCATAACACAGTGATAATTTGATACCCAGTGTGGGACACCCAAATGCTGCTCAAAAACCCAAGCCCTCTTCTGTCCTCACAGCTTTCTCGGTTTGCCAAACCACGTATTTGGTCCATGCCTCAAAACAAAACTGGCCAGGGCTGGCAGGCTGGGCAGCTCCTGCTCCACAGCCCTTGTGCTGAACAATCCAGGGTGTACAGCCAGCTTCCAGCCGGGTTTTTCCTGCAGATCCCTGGCAAAGTGGCATCTGGCTGTCCCCGGGCAAGCTGCTTCCCACCAGCACTGGTGGAAGGCAGCACTTCAGCGACACTGAGACACCAGGAAAAAAAAAAATAAAAAAAAAAAAAGGAGGAGGATCAGCTCTTCATCTGGGATGGAAATAAAGCTGGTGAAAGGATGGATGTTTTCTCTTTTGCCTTGAGGTTAGAAAACAGCAGGAAACCCTTGCTTGAAGAAAAGGCACATGGCCACCAGTATGACTTGTGAAGGCTTTGCTGCCTTGAAGTCGGTCTGGAAACAGGGTTTTGCGGTGGATAAAATTTCACAGACTTTCCATGGTTTCTGATTGCAGTTTTTCTTGTGCCTGGCTTGCAGCTAAAGTGTAATTTTTGCCGCATTTGCACAGGCCTGGAAGGTGGTGTTCATTCAATCGGGATCTTGGAGCTGAGTGAGGCAAATACTGGTTTATCTCTACAGCTTTACATGTGGCATTCCAAAATACCCTCATGGGAAAGAGTTTGTAGGAGCAGCCAGAGCTCCTGGTTTTGTCCAGGCACTCAACTCCACAAAGTCCTTTGGAAGTAAGTGATCCTTTAACCAGTGACCCCATAGCCTACAGGACTAACTTTGCCTTTCTAGCTTATTACTAAGCATCTTTTGTGAGTAACCAAGATGTATTGAGTTGGGACTCCCTGAGTGCGAGCAGCCAGAGATAGCTTTGACTTGTCCTTTTTTTAATTTACCTTGTGGGGCTGTGGGAAATGAGAAATCCTTCTGGCTGTCAATATTGCCAGCAGTGCTACCACTGCCATGACAGGGAAAGGGGGGGTCAGTGGTGGCTGCAGGAACCAGGTACCCCTGGATCTGCATCTCAGCCTTGCACCCAGCCAGAGCTGACATGACCAGTGTGACAAGACTTGGGTTGATGAGCTCTTGAAACTCCCAGAAAATGTCTTTTTCTTCAGCTCTTGCCTTTTTCCGACTTTCCCAGACAGATTATTCCAGTTATTTATCCTTCCTCAGCCCTTCTCCCTTCCTGAAGGCTCCTCCTTTTGCAGAGGGGCTCCTTTTTGTGTCTTTGCAGGGTAAACCTCCACATTCACAAAACACTGATGTTAATGGGGAGCAGGGTGACCTGAGGGGGAATCTGCTCTGCCCGGTCATGTAGGATCTGCTGACTTGCTCTGCTTCCCTGCCTCTCCCACCATCTCTCTTTCCCTTGCAATAGCAGCCAGGACTCTCACTGGGAATGATGCTTTGGGATGGCCTGGACCTGGAAGTGTCATCTCCCATGCTTCCAGGACATGGAGAAGGCAACTTGGGCTGCCAGGTGGCCAGAGAGAGACGGGAACCACCTGTATCTCAATTAAGTGATACTGAAGTGATATAAAGCAACTCAGCTGGTGTAGCTGGAAGGAGGAAGGTGATAAGAAGGTGTTACAAGGAGCTCCTGGTGTTTCCCTGTTTTTTCTGCCTCCCTTCTTTGTGGCAGTGAGGAGCACCCTGAGGGTGTTCCGTGTCCTGGGAGCTTCTCTGTGCAGCACTGGAGACCTGGGGGAGCAGAGCCATTGGCTCCACGGGGATAATTTTCCTGCTTGTGCATCACAAACCTTGAGTGGGGTGTTGTGGAGATGGGATGGGGGGGTTGTTGTGGAGTGCTGCTTGGTTGGAGAGGGGGAATGCTGCCTGGGTTCTGGGAATGCTGCCTGGGTTCCTATTGCTCTGGTGCATGATGCTTGACTAGTGTTTTCCAAGCATGTGATATTTTCCTTGCCTGTTGGAAACTGTTGGCTTCCCTGCTCAGACATGGAAGAGCATTTGGTGTAATTCATGTTTCTCTGGCTGGGAGCAGTGTGTGAGCCCACTTTGCTGTCATTGAGCTGGGCTGGGCAATAGGGGCTGCTTTAGCTGTGGCTTTGAGACCCCCAGAGTTGAGGGGCAGCTGAGGTTTGGAATGGAGAAGGACAGAGCCAACCTGGTTTGCCAGGTCAGCTCTGGGATATCATTGCTGCTGCTGCTTCCCACAGGCCAGCTGCAATGTGAGAGGGTGATTTCCCATTTCTTTCCCATCCTGGTTCTGCTCACCCAGCTGCCAGCAGATACCTGAGAGAACCTTGTCGCCACAGGTGGCTTTGGTCACCTCCTCTGGTGGAAAAGGCAGCACGTCTTTTGGTTGTTTCATCATTGCGTGCGACCACCACAGAGGGGTCGCTGCTGTCTCATGTCGCTCCTGTGGCGGGAGGCTCTGTCCTGGTGCCATTTGTCTTCCATACATTCCATTTATCTCCTGTGAGAAGCTTCAGACCCAAACCATCTTAAGTGATCTCCAAAAGACAGTGCTAAGTACCTTCCCCCATCATTACGGCTCCATTTTATCACGGTGGTGATAGCAATAATGGCGGTTGTAACCCCCATCAAGTCCACTTAACATGGTTCATTTTCAAAAGTCACTCAATGCCTCCTGACAGTCCGGCTGGGCGGTATGAAAAGATCATTTAACCCTGATGATCCGAGGGAGCCGGCGAGTGGGAAAAGGAGCCCCGGCAGCCGGAGAGGAGCTGGCATGGGGCGGGCAAGGAAAGACCATTGATTTTGTGACAAGGGGCAAAACCACTGTCAGTGCGGAGCGGCGCGGTGCAGGGGGAACGTTTCAATTAGCACTGCCGGCAGAAATCCCAGGGAAGGCAGAAAAGCCTGGGCTGCCTCACCTATTATTTTAATTTATTATTTTTTTTAACGGTGGAAAATGAACCCAAAATTAGAATCCCTATTAACAATTAGCGTAATTAAAGGCGACACGTTGTAATTTCAGCAGAAAGGCTCTTTCTGATGATACGGTGGCCTGAGATAATTGCAGCCAACGCTCGGCTGAGGCGTGCAGGAAATGGACGGCGCGCTGGCCCACCTGCCACTCACCCAGCCCTGCTATTATCCTGCCTGATGCTGCCTCACCATCAAAAGGGAAGCCATCCCCTGGTGACCTTGGAGTCACCGGGAAATTGCCCCTGAAGCATGCTGGTTCCAGAGGATGGGGAGGGGAACGGCGCTTTGCTTTGCAGCGAGGTGCCCCACCAGTGGTTGCTGCTGTTGGGGCTGTGCTGATGGCTGGGTTTGCAGTGGTGGGGGAGACCCCATGGCAGAGATGAGCCTCCCTTCTGCCTCACCCACACGGCTCTGACTTGCCACCATGCTCAGCGCAAGCTTCTCCATCCAGCCCTCTCACCGATGCCAAATCTCAGCCCCAGCATCCCTCCCTGCGTGTGCTGTTCCTCCCCAGACTGAGAGGGGGGTAAAGCCAAGCCCTAGGTTTTGAGCTGTCCCCCTTTCCTTGCCTCCCCACAGGCCCCCACTGCCCACCAGGGACAACTTGGGGACGTGGCAGCTGTCACCTGCAGCGAGGGAAGCACCTACCAATGCTTTGAAAGCAAAGTTGCTCAGATTTGGCAAAGGACTCGCTCACGCTCTCGCTTTCAGGTTAGTTTATCTGAATAATTACATGAGCGAAGCTATCCCAGAGTGTCTTGGAATATGCAGAAATGCATTCCATCTGTGTATACCACAGCATCAAAGTCAAAGAGCTCTCCAAAAGGAGGTCAGTCTCACTAACATCTTAATTTGGGGTGGAGAATGGGGGAAGAAACACTAAAAATCAGAATTATATGCTGCCAAAATGACCCATTTGGGTTTAGGCCCAAAAGCTTGAATTTATTTTGTATTTGAGATAATTTTGGATTATAGTTTACACAAGACAATGCGAAGCTTGAAAGTGTTCAGCTGGAAGCAGAGCTGTCAATTGCATGGCAAAGAAGTGCTTTGATCACCGGGAGAGGA
The DNA here is from genome assembly GCF_031753505.1 of Anomalospiza imberbis. Lineage (NCBI taxonomy): Eukaryota > Metazoa > Chordata > Aves > Passeriformes > Viduidae > Anomalospiza > Anomalospiza imberbis. The sequence goes on along the minus strand of NC_089689.1, from coordinate 2,660,837 downwards.
ATCTTTGGGAGCTTTTCCTCTACTGCAGATCTAGAACTTGCCGGGGAGATTTCATCCCTGTTTGGAGGAAAGTCAGGAGAGTGGATTTTTTGCAGCCCCTGAGTCTCTAGTTGCATTCCCTGGGCTGCAGGAGGATAAATACAGGAGCTCACAGGAGAATCACTGCTGCATCCCCGGGTGGGGAGCGGGGCTGGAGCAGTTTGCTCCTGATGGAAGGCAGTTACTGGCAATTTACAGCACGTTCAAGGAAGTCCCTCGGAAGAGGGTTTAAGAGTTGTTGAGTCAACACGAAACAATATATCAGTTAATGAAGTTTAATAGCACCGAATAAGAACTGCACTGCGGCTCTGGGATCCTCTTGCAAATGCAGTTACGGTCTGGAAAAGCCAGGCTGGGAAAGCAGTCCCTTGCTCCTGTCCATATGTTGTTCCCTCCGTGCTTTGCAACTCAGATGCTTTTAATGGCAAGCCAGTCCCACAGAGGTGATAACAGGAGCTGGCTGGCATCTCTCCTGCTCTTGCAGCATCAGCAGGATGATGAGCCTGGGCATTTCAGCCAGGCCTTCTCCAAATTAACTCCAAACCCCAGCTTTTCCAACTGTAAGGCCCAGGGCGGAGCTCTGCTCTCCTCTCTCTAATCCCTCTGGAAGTCTTTGAGTTTTGCAGGAAAGGGATTTATATGAAATTGAGGTTTCCCCCAAACACACGCACTTGGGAATGAAGGTTTTGGCATCACAGACAGAGATTTGCTGGTGGTAATTTCTTTTTTTCTTTTTTTTTTTTTTTTTTTCCTGAAAATCTAAAGATGTCTTGGGACATTGCAAATCTAGGGAGTGGGAGGGGAGGAAAATGAGAGAGATAACAAAGGAACTAGAAAAGCATTTCCGGGATGGCAGGCCCTTTCTCTATGTCCCCATACCCTTGCCCTGTGCTGTCACACAAGCTGCTGACTGCCATGATACCGAAGGAATGGGGTGGGTGGCACCACCTGGGGTAGGAGGGCAGGAATGAGCCCTAAGCACAGCCTCAGAGTTTTCTAATCTAATTATTTATTTTGATTTAAAAAAAAAATAATATATATATATATATATATATATATAAACAGCAAAGGGGTTTTGGGGTGTGTTGGACTGTGGAGCTGGGCAGGAAGGGAGCGTGCCTGTGTTTCTGGAAATTGCTGGATAGGTAGTGTCTCTCCTGGAAGCACCAGCCATCCTTGGAGCACCTCTGGCTGCAGAGAGGAAGAGTTTATCACATCCCCTCTCCCACTGCTCCATCGTGACTGGCTGTCCTGATGGCAGAGCCACACCACCCCTGCTCACCTCCCACCCTGCTGGGATGCTGCTCCAGGAGCACTGAGCTCCTGTCTTTAGACAATCCTGACCCAGTTTTCTCTGGAGCACTGGGAGGCAGTGCATTTAAGGAGTGCTGTGTCCCTGGCAAGCTCCTCTGCCAGCCTGAGCAGTGCCCAGGCTCCAGAAATCCCTGCAGGAATTTCTCTGTCGTGAGGAGGGCATTGCCTCTCCCAGCCTGGCCTCGGCTATGACAGGGCTGGGCTGTTCCTGTAGGAAATGCAACCAAAAATACCCGTGTGAGCCAGGTCTGGTGGGGGTGGGAAAGCCCCCATAAAGGAATGTTATGGGTTGCTCTGGTTTTGGAAGCACCTGGGACTCACGTGCATGCAGGTGTTTTTCCCAAAGTCCTGAAGTTCTTTTTCCCCTTCTCATTGCTCCTGCAATCTCCCTCAGAAGGAAAACTGGGCCTGGTTCATCACATCTGTTCAAGAGCTGGGGAGGGTGACAAAGCCAGTCCCCTGGGCAGTGTCCCTGCTTGGGAAATGCTGACTAAGCAGGTGCTTGTGGGGCAGGGGGGCTCAGGGGAGGTGCCCAGAGCCTTGGGCAGGGCAGGAAAGGGGGGCTGACTCTGCTGCTGCCCTTGGGGTGTGGATGAGAGCAGCACCTGCTCCAGCACCTCCTTACGCCAGGGCTCCCAAACTCACCTGGCCATCCCCTCATCACCAGGACAAGAAGCCACCTCCAAACTCACCTGGCCATGACCTTGATCCCCCCTTCTGCCTTGTGCAATACCTTCAGTTTCCCCATGAACACCTGCAATGGGTGTCCCTGCTGAAAACTGGACCAGTCTGGAAGGCAGGGTGGAAACCCAGGAGGGCTGAAAGGCCCTGGATATGTTTTGCTGGTGCTGCATGGGCTGTGAGAGTGTGGCAGAGCCAGGGGAGGCTGTGGCACGTCCAGAACCCCAGCAATTTCAGGCAAACCCACAGATCGGAGGGGGAAAACACCCTCAGGTGCTCTCAAAGTTCAAATATTTAGAATAAATGATGCCTGACCCTTTCTCCCTCTCTTCCCTTCCCTCTCTCGCCTTCCCCAGTGCCAGTTCCCAGTAACCCGGGTACAATAATTCTGTTGTAATAAAATGTGACTGCTGGGGCTATTTTTACGGAGCTGGCACTCATTTGCATGCCGGCTCTGTGTGGGGCCCCAGGCAATCTTTTTTTTTCCCTCTCTCTTCCCCCTCCCCTTCCCCCCCACTTCCCTCACCCCGCTGGCATCCCTCTGATCAGAAGTGACAACAGAAACACAGCCGTATTTCCCGGAGATTTACAGAGTTAGAAGATGAAAGCTCAGAGGAACAGTTACAATAGGAAGGGGGACTCGAAGGAAAGCAGCGGGGGAAGTTCCTAAACTGATCGTTTTCAAATGTCAGCTCTGCTCTCGGGGGCTCTGGCAGCTCCGGGAGCCAGCCCATGGCTTTGGGAAACGCCAGGAGGAAGCTGAGGATGGAGGAGGCTGCTGTGGGTGGAGGAGGCCAGGTCCTGCTGAGGGCTGGAGAGCCATTGCTGGCTCTCAGTGGCTCCATGGGGTTTTATCCTTGACCCTGTGCTGGTGTTGCCACCCCATCTTTTAGGGGGGCCACTGGGGGCTTCTGGGGCTGCTGCCCCCCTTCCTTTGGACCCGTCAAACAGCCTAGGAGCAGCTCCTTGCTCAGGAGCTCTGGTCTCCCTCACCCTGCTCAGCTCTGGGGCACTGGAGGAAGGAGGGTGGCGGGGACATGGCAGGAGCAGAAGCTACAGGAAAAGGGCTGAAGTTTTGGAGAAAGTCACAATTTGTTGCAATATCCCCCCCTCCCAGCCTGACAACCCTCTTGGGCTGGGAACCAAACAATGCCCAGGTAGAACTGGGAAATAACTGCTGCTCTCCTGATGCTCAAGGCATCTTGGAGCAGAGTTTCAAATCCAGATCTAAAGGTGCCAAGAGGCTCTCTGAGGTGACACTGTCACCAGGCTGCAGGAGACGAGAGGTGGGGAGGCATTTTGGGGGTCCTTGTTGAGGACTGTGGCCTGGAACCAGCTGTGATGGTCAGACCCTGCTGGCGAACGGGGCCCTGGGCACACAGTGCTGGGCATCCTGGAGGAACTGGGATTGCCACGCCCTCTCCTTCCACCCCACCAGCTGCACGTGGGCACCCAGCACCCTCCCACCGGCTGTTTTAGCAAGCAGCTCCACTGGAGATGGGGACAAGTGGGACCTTCCCAGCTGGGGGCTGCAGTCCAGGTGCTTGGTCCCCCCTTCCTCTGGCCTGTCCTCACTCTACCCCAACCCCCATCTCTCTCTCCTCTCTGTTTCTCTCCTCAGCGCCAGTCAAGCAACTTGATCACCTGCCAACCCGTATTGATTTTTGCTTCCCAATCTCCAAGCTGGATGGAAGGAAAAGATTAAAAACAGTTTGTCAGTTTGAAGTTGAATAAGAATTCAGCACAAGGGACATCGCAGCAGTTTTTGGGTGGGGGTGCCAAGGGGTCAAGGCCAGGGATGGTACTGGGGAGGGTATAAGCCTTTAGCACCCTCTGCTCCCGAGGGGACCTGATCCAGCATTCCTAAAGCCTGGATGTGACCTCCTGCCTGCTGCTGGGGGGCTGCCTGCATCCCTTGCCCTCTGGGTGTTTTTCTGGGGGTGCCAGCAGCCCCCACAGCAGCACGTGGGATGATGCCTCTCCTTCCTGGTCTTCCTGCTGCCCCACCGGCAATGCCCAGCCCCGGCACTCCCGTCCCCACGTGTCCCCTCCGCCTCTGCCATTAGTATTCATGTGCTGGGTCCCCTGCTGTCCTTGTCAAGACTGAGTGGGCAGAGGAAGGAAATTTGCCCTTCAAAAAATGAGAATCGTTTGAAGCAGGGAAGCTCTTCCTTCATGCGTGTGGTTTCTTTGCCAGCCCTGGGGATGACGGATGGCTCGCAGACATCCCTGTGTGGGGAAAAAAGGGCTTTTTGGTGGGGATTGGGATTGGGATTGGTTGGGGGTGCCCTGGCATGGCTGGGCTCTGGGAAAGGGACAGTGTGTGCTTCCCCAGGGTGGGGTACTCCAGCAGGTGATGGAAAATGCTCTGAGGCAAGAGGACCTCTTGGCTGCTTGGTTTCCACAGGCTCAGGGCTGCACTTCTTGCCAGAAATCTCATGAAAATTCCCCACGGGGTGGGACAGGGATGGAAGTGCACTCCTTGCTGATGTCCAGACAGCCACAAGCTTGTGCTGCTGCCATGGGTGAGGGCTGCTTGGCCCATCATTGCTTTTCCTCCCTGCATCTTTAAGGGAAGGAGAGAGCTGGAGGCTCAGGAGCATCATCGCTGCTCCTATTTCTGGTCAGTGTCCAGTAAGGAGCTGCTGAGATATATTTGCCTGCTTAAAAAGTAGGGTGGATTTACTTCCATTTATACCTGCAGGTGTATTTTCCTTGCCTAAATAATAGATGGTTGTGTCCTCAAGCCAGGCTGGGCTAGCAGAGTTCCTCCAGGGTCAGCAGAGCTGTGCTGGCTGACATCCAGAGAAGAGGGCCTGGTCCTTCCAAGGAAGATGTGCAGCAGCTGTGTAGGGAGAGGATGAAAAGGAGGGTGGCCCTGTTCACAGAGGTCTGGGTTGTAGCTCCTGCCTCTGTCCTGGGAGATGTGGGTCAAGTTATCTCAGCCAAAGCTGTGGTCTGCTCCTCATGATGGAGGACCTTGATTTGGTAGTCCATGGGCAGAAACTGGCATGTCCTGGAGGCCGTTCTGCCTGTTCTGGGTGGTGTGGGAGCTGGGGCAGCTGCTGGCTGTCACCAGTGGGTCTTTTTATACACTGTTGTGCTCTCTGGCTAAATCAAGGTGGTCTTTGGGGAGCTTGGGACAGTGGTCCTGAGGACCAGTTCTCCCCTGGTCCCACCTTTTCCCTGGAACCCCTGGATCTGTCACCCACCTCCTCAGAAATGAGTCCCAGGGATACTGTGGCATCTCCTGGGCAGGGGGAGAGCAAAGGAGAAGCCCTGCATTTGCCAATATCCCAGGTGAGCACGTCAGCTGATGTGCAGTGACAGGCTGAGGGATGCCTGGGCCGAGGAAGCTGCAGGGCATCCTTAGCACTCAGTGCTGGCACCTGGGAAGGGGCAGCTGGACCTGCTGCTGGCCTTGGCTACCCTCTGCCATCTGCAAACCAGGGTGCTGATGGCCAGGAATGGCCAGGGGACACCAGCTGGGCTCAGGCTGTGCTGGGGAAGGCAGGCAGTGAGGTGGTGGCTGCATGGCCCCAGTGCTGGGGTAGGATCAGAGAGGCTGGCTCATCCTCCCTGTGCTGCTGGCAATCCGCAGGTAAAGCTGGACCCCAAAAAGCCAGAAGCAGCCTTGGTGGATGGAGCCTGTGCTTCCCCTTCTCCTCAGGGTGAGGGCAAGGTGCTCTGGGGGGGCGGCAGGCAGGAGATGCCAGAACGAGTGAAGCACGAGAGGCTCACAGGGAAAGGTCACGGAGAGTTTTGAGTAGAAATGTCACTGCTGTTCTGTCACAAGGATCACGGAGCCAGGGTGCATGAGGCCGGGTGGCTGAGGGCAACCTCACCCAGCTGTGCTTCCCTGGCCCTGGGGAAGGGGCTGGGGCAGATCCCCTCCACCCATCACCTCCCTGACTTTGAGCTGCCTTTTCCTTCCCCTCCTTCTCTCTTTGCCCAGTGCTCATCTGCTCGTGGCTTTCCACTCTGGTGCCACTGAACGTGAGATTGTGTGGAAGAGCAAAGGGGAAATCCTGCATTTGCTAATGCCAGCCAGGCTGTGCCTCGACTTTTTCCCCCTAAGAAACATGGCCAAGTGAGCCATTGCCCTTCCCTGTGAGTGTGGCTGCAGGTTCCAGCTTTTGCCTGTCCCTCTGCCTGTTCTGGAGTCCTCTGTGTGAGGAGAAGATGCCACAATCCCACCACCCAAAGGCAAGGAGAGGATGAGGCTGTGGAGCTGCCACATGGCCAGCACCAGCTCTGGAGCCTGCTTCTGATTTTTTTTTCTTTTTTTTTTTTTTTTTCCCAGCCTTAATTACTGAATTTCCATATCATCAATTCCCTGCGAGTCAGCACTTGACAGGGAAGGCTGTGGCTACTGTCCTTGCTGCTGCCATCAGAGAGCACCCGCTCCGTCCAGGGGACAGCTCTCAAAACGTTATTTTTATCTCTGTCTCATAAAGCCTGTTCTGTATAAATATATTTTAATTAATTAATAAATGGGATGTAATGAATTCTGGCAGGGTGACATTTGAGCATAAAGCAAGCCTTAAACAGATCCTGACATGTGTTAGCTGGGAAAACACAACACACCCACATGTGCACCACACACACACACCCATAATAGATAGATATATATATTTTTTTTTTTTTTTCACTCATTGGGATGGTTATGCAATGTAGAGGTTTGTGAGGGTCACTTTTGGGTGAGAGGTGAGAGTCACAAGTGCTCTCTGCCAAAGAACCACGTAGGCTGTCCCCTGGGTTGCCTCTCTCCTGAGCTGGAGAGCAGGAGGGAATAGATTGCTTCCTCTCCCAGAGACTGATGAGATGTCTCCAAAGAATGGAGGAAAAGCTGGAAAAACCCTGTCTCATGCAGCCTGTGCCATTGGCTCTGGAGGGCCCTGTGGCTCTGCTGCACGTTGGAGGAGGGGGGACCTAAATTTGTGGCAATATCTTGGACAGGATCCTTGTGTTCCTGCTTGCTTGTGGTCACACTCCAACCCAAGCCAGAAATAAAACCAAGTGGTGCCACATTGGCCTGAGGAGGTGATGATGCTGCTGATGCTGTGGTGCACTGAAGAGTTTGGGGTTTTTTTTTTGTTCTCCTCAAATAATGTTTTGGAAAGAAGACAATGTAAGATAGGACAAGGAGTAACAGATTCAAATAGAAAGTGGGAAAATTCAGGTTGGATATATGGCAGAAATTCTTGGCTGTGAGGGTGGTGAGGCCTTGGCACAAATTGCCCAGAGAAGCTGTGGCTGCCCCATCCCTGGAAATGTTCAAAACTAGGCTGGATGAGACTCTGAACAGCCTAGTGCAGTCTGAGCAGAGACTCTGAGCAGTCTAGTGCAAGGTGTCCTGGCCCATGGCAGGGAGGTTGGAACAAGATAATTTTTCAGATCCCCTCCAACCCAAACCATTCCATGATTCTATGAATACAGGGAAAAGCACAGAGCTATGTGGGGCTCCCTTCACCTCTGGCACTGATGGGAACTTCCTACAGATCTAAGGGGTGGGGGGCAATCTAAGGGTGGCCCTGTTTTGGACCAGGGATTGGAAGCCTGAAAGAAAAAGGAAGATCCCATGACTGATTTGGTGTTTTGGTTCTAAGTTGGTTCCGGTGGCACCCACTGGGGCAAACATCCATCAGGAGAAGTCCTGTGCTTGCAGGATGGCTACAGGATGTGTGACATGGTGGAGTAATAAAATCTTCACCCCTTTCCTTCCAGCACCTCTGTGCATCTGGGGGCTGCATTCCTGCACAGAGCCAGGAGCAGATCTGCTCTTCCAGAGCTGGGCTGCAGGTCTGGATCCAGAAGTCAAAGGCAGTCATTGCTGTCTGAGTACAGCCCACCCAGTGGAAGGGAAGGGTCTAATGGTGAGCATTTTCCAGTCTCAGATCTTTACAACAGAATCTTCTCTCTTCCTAAATTTGGGGCTGTGAATTTATGGCCCTGCTCTGCTGTAGCTCAGGTCAGGAAATGATGTTAGTCCCGACCACGTGTGCCCTAAAGCAAAAGGTTACACCTGCCTGTATCAGAGTGTGTGGGAAGGTAAATGCAGGGCAGATGAGTCCTCCAGCAGCACAGAAGGGTTGCCCAAAGACCCACAATCCTGATAAAGCTCACAATCCCTTGGGAGCCGTCCCTCTCCATGCAGCTGCCCTTGCTTATGGCTAGCGACTGTCCCCACTGCTTTTTCCTTCCTCTGCCCAGCCCACCAGGACACCCTGTGGGCTTTTCTCAACTCTGCCTGAGGCTTTGCAGCAACTTCCCTCCATCCTGGGTGATCCCAGCACCGTATCTGCCTTTGGGGAATTTGGGGGATGAAAGGGCACGTCCAGGACAATTCCACCCACTGTAGTTGCATATGTACATGCATTTGATCAAATAGGATCAAAATTGCTGTTTGATCTTCAGATTTAATTATGAGTTTTGGCTGCTGGAAAGATCACAGGGAAGCAGTTTTGAGGCTGGTCTCCATGTGGGAGGGGGTGGGTGGGTAGACTGGGGGATTTTAGTGTTTTTCCTCCATGGAATGGGTCAATATTCCTCCCCTCTCCCTCGAGTAGCTAATAATATAGTGGTTGGCTCTTCTTCGCCCAGCAGGGTTATTGTCATCCTTGCTAAAGTTTGACATTTTACACTTTAGCTAAGCACAGCCTTAGGCAAGAAGCTGCTAAGAGACAGATTTCCTTATTAAAAGAAGATGTCACCAAAAGAGCAAGTCAACAAATATGCCACTGCCCAGAAACAGCCCTGTGACTGGGAGAGCCGAGGAGGGCGGCGAGCGGAGCCAGGGTGGGTGAGGGGCTCTGGAGGGACATCTGGGGACACGAGGGGCCTTCACCCACTGCTTGAGACTCCCCATGCTGTGGCACCTATTTGCAATGAGGCTCTGGGGACCTCATGCACAGTGAACCACTCCCACCCTGGTCTTTAGCTTCAGGGTGTTCATCCGGGTGTCTTTCCGAGTCTGAAAACATTCACAGGGATTTTTTCTCAATATTGCAGTCACAAAAATGCCAGGCACACATAGAAAGCTACAGGCAGCTCCTTTTTGTATTTTTTTTTTAATGTATAATCTGAGCATGCCTGGTCATGTGCCCCTTTCCCTACACTGCTGACAATGGGGTTTTTTTTCTCCCCTTTATGGAATTTAAGGATAATACACTTAATAGCAGTTAGTGATGTCAGTGCTCTTTGGTATAGCAAATCTCTGGTGTGAGATAATCTTAGTTAATGATAAGCATAAAACAGATAGAGGTCAGTATTTTAGCGTGGCTATAAATCCCACGTTTACTGTGATCGAGTCGGAAGGAGACGATCCCATTAACCTTTCCGTTGTATTGATAGGATCTGTGTCCCGCCCTGGTCACTCGGGCTGGAGGAGCTGCGTGCTTCAGACCTGCTGCCATCCTCCTCCTCCTCCTCCTCCTCCTCCTGCAAGGCTCAGGATGGTGTCCAGGGGGGTGGGTGCCCCATCTGCAGCCCTATTTAGGGTGACACTGTGTGATGGGAGAGCAGCCTCTGCCACAGCAGGAGAGGGCACAGAGGTGCTGGCAGCTTTTACCCTCTGCAGGTCCCACCTTGGAAAGAACAATGGGCACCCAAGCCAGGCACGGGGGTGGGGGGAGCCCCTCTGGTGCCAAAACTTTGGGATCAACACCTGTGGATTTTGGTGGGTCTGGACAGCTGCGAGCCCACCAGCTGGCTCCAATAACTGGGAGGTCCAGGCAGTGTGGAGGGGAAAAATAAGATTAAAAAAGTCAACGAAGCATCATGGTTAAGAATCAAATTGCATAAAAGTCAGGAAATAAAATATTTAAAGCCTCCTACAGGACCATTAAATGGACGAAGGCTGCACTTATGTACATGGGCACAGTTTTTCCTTGATGGGGGCCTGGTGGGCAGTGCCTGGGGTGAACCCCACTGCTCCAAGCACCACTGGCAGCCTCGGGGTCCATGCAAAGGGGCTTGGGGCAGGATGGAAAAGACCTGGGCGAGGATGGAGGGATGGCTACGAGGATCCTCCACAGGTTCCCTTGGCACCATCCCCTTGCAAACCCCATGCTGCCTCTCCAGCCCAGCTAGCAGCGAGGATTTGTCTTGCAGCATTACTCAGAGACCCAGGGTTTTGCTGCACTCCAGACCACACCTTCTCCCTGCTGTCCTTGATTAGTTACTGTGGTTGTAGGGTAGCTCTAATTTGATCAGTGTTGGAAATCAGTGCGGGGCTGGAACTTTTTTCCTTGTCTTTCAGCTGAATGGATAGAGAGGGCAGAAATAAAGGCTCCCTCGGGTTCTGGTTCATATGTCACCATGAACTGCATTAATGAATCACTGGTCCCAGAGCACATTTGCGGCTTGTTACCAGCAGATAATCCTGCACTGTGACCCAATTGCTACTTGGCTGCCCAAGAGGAGATCTTTCTCCAAGGCCCTGAGGAGCAAAGATGGGCTGGGCTGGAAGTCGCCTTCAGCTTTTGAGCCGGAGCTGATGCGTTCATTAGGGAGGTTTTTCCTGGCTAGTGCTTGGCTTTGGGTTTTTTTTGGTTTTTTTTTTTTTTTGCTTTGGTTGTTAAATTTATTTTATTTTTAATGGAGAAAGCTTGGAAAATAGCCCCAGAAAACTTGCTGCCATATCATCCCTGCCACAGGAGGATGTCCCCTGCGCTACTGTACAGCCTTGGTGGATGTCTCATGCCTTTGATCAGCTACTGAGAGGCTCCCCAGTGTTCCCAGTTGCTTCAGGCCTCCGTGGCATGGGGAGGTGAGGCTGGCACAGGGAAAGGGACACCCAGCACAGGAGGGAGATAGAGGTGGTGAGGATGCTGATGCGAGGAGACCATGGGACATTTGAAGTCCAGAGGAGCAGAGGGGACACCAGCAATGGCAGCACAGCTCACCCGAGCTGTCCCCAGACTGTTTTGCTCGGGAGGGAGCTGCCATGCTGGGTGGCACATGCCCAAAAAAATGTGCTCTGGTCCCTGAGAGCTGGTAGATAATCTGAGGCAAGTCTGAGTGCTGCTCCTCCTCCCTGCCCTCCAAAAACCAGCCACACACATTCTCCACAGAAAAGAGACAGTGTTTTCAGTTAAGGCAGTTCTAATCCTGTAATTAGATGTTTTTTATCTGTCTCCTTATTTTGCTGGGAAGGATGATGTTGTCTCCAACCCTTACAGGGAGATCTGGGTGCATTTCCCAGGCCTCAGGCTTCTTCTCTGACCTTGAGCAAGGTCACTTCAGCTCCTCTCACCCCAGTGCCCAGCCTGAGAAAAGAAAAGAGGCCAGGGATGCTTTATTTCACCCACTCATCCTGCCTGGCTGACACATGGGCTCCCCAGGACTGGCCATAAACTGATGCACCTGGCTCATGGTGGCCATGGATCAGGGCAAGATCCTCCAGCCCTGTGGCCTCCCTTCAGCCACACTCATCAGCAGGAGCTGGGTGAAAAGGTCCTTCTCAGCCTCCAGAGAGGTGACTTGTCCAAGGAAACTCTCAGTCCACTAAAACCAGAGGACCTGTGAGGAGATCAAGGCGTACAAGTGAAGATCCACTCAGTGGCAGATAAGTTAACGTTTTCTTTTATAAGCAACATCTTCATGAGTGTTTTCTCCATGCATAGTGGAAGTGACAGTGCAGGTCAGGAAAGTCACCAGGAGTCAGCAAATACAAGCAGCCCTCATTTACTGGAAAGTTTATCTCTGCATTAAATTTTCACCAAAGAGGGTTTCATTAGGCCCACAAGGCTGGTATAAATGGGGTGCTGGAGCAATGTTTCTCACAACCCCAGAGCCAATTTCTCACTCTGTTTTTTTGTTCCTGTTGTTCACATGCTGGTGCTGCCAAGTGCAGTGAGAGCGAAGCCTGTATTCAAGTCAGATTTTTTTTTTATTTCCTGCATTTGAGCAGGCCAGAATTTATACTGCTCGGGTCTCCTTAAATTAGTCCAAGAGGATTTCATTTTACAGGCCTGCTTGACTGGGATCCTTTTGGCACGATGGGCTCAGCTTTGTATACAACTGAGATTCATATTTTATGTGTGTATAAAAATCCCAGCCATGAATCTAGCAGCTTAAAACTTCACCTTCATTCTTTACAGCTCAATTCAGAGCACTCTGCACATTTCCAGCCACTTGGTCTTGCAGTTGTCTGAGCTGCAGCAAAGTGGCAGGAGATGCGGAGAAGGCTCCAAAGGGATGCTTTGCTCTCCTTGGTCACCAAATGTGGCCTGAGATCCCCCAGAGCCTCCAGCTACAGCAGGTCTGCAGTTCATGATGATGCCTTCCCTCTTTTGGGAATCCAATTCCAAATCTGAAGTGAGACCTGGGGGATATTCTGGGGACTTAGGGCTATAGCAGCAATTTAAGACTCCGGGGGGGCTGCGTTTCATCTGTGTCTTTGCTGCACTGGGGAATGTGTGGAGATCGGCTGGATCTGCTGGTGCTTGTAGCAAATATCTTGTGGTTGCCTGTGACCCACCAGAGGTGGGTGTAGGTGGTGCAGCAATGCAGGTGTTGGTCTGCAGAGTCCAAGCACCAAATTCCAGCCAGGGTCAACAGGCCAGGCTGAATGTCCTCTGTGGGAACAGTGAGGTTCTCTTCTGCCTGGGGCCATGGATGGCTGGGAAAATGAAGGTGCAGAGGATATGGATGATGGGAAGTGCCAGGCTGAGATATTTGTGTAGTTCTTTTTGGACCCAGCCTAAATGCTGCTGGGCTGGTCCCAGCAGAGCTGGCTCTTTTGGACTGAAGGCAGCCAGACTGTGCCCAGCCAACACCCCCCTGTAAGGCCGAGCTCTGGGGAAGCTGTACCAGAGCAAACAGCAGCTGGGCTGTTGCCAGCTGCATCTGGTACTGCATGGGTGGCCCTGGTGCCCATTTCCCTGCTCTCCTTGTCCTTGGATCCTGTATTGGTTTGAAAAGCCGGTGTATGCTAAGGAAGGCAGAAACCTCTCTTGAAATGGAAAATGTAAACCCCTCCCTCCAAATTATTCTAATTTTGAAATTAAGGGGCTCTCGGGAAAAGATATGGGAGTAGGAATAACAGTTCTTTACTAGGAAAAATAAAAGTAAAAAATAAAAATGCAGTAATACAAAACAACACTGCCAGAGTCAGAACATGCCCTGGCACCCTGTGGGTCAGGGTGGTGGCAGCAGTCCCATCCCATGGTGGCTCAGCCCTCCTGCAGTGCCAGCTGTGCTTCTGCTGGAGCAGGGATCCTGCACAAGGGTGGAGTTTTCCTCTGAAGCTCCAGGGCTGCTGGAGATGGGCCTGGGCTTCCTCTGGGAATGCAGTGGGGAAGAAAGCTGCTCCTCTGGGAATGCAGTGGGGAAGAAAGCTGCTCCTCTGGGAATGCAGTGGGCAAAGGCTGCTGTGGTGTTCCCAAGGTCAGATTGTATCCAGGTAGGAATGCTTGGCTCCTCCCCTGGGCGGAGCATCTCCCCATGGGATGATGGAATTTTCTCAGCCATGCAGGGACACTCACTGGCCATGAACAGGAGATAATTAATAATTAATGGCCCATGAACAGAAGAGATCTCCTGGAGGGAGGATTGGCTGTGGGAGAGATAAAGGAAACTGCCCAATGAACAGCAGAGAACTGCCCCAGCTCTGACAGGTGGGAATTGAATAAATACCTCGATCCACATCTTGCATTTGCAACCTAAGACAGCTCCACACACAGGGTGCTTCTACCTTCCCCCTTGATGAGCCCAGTGGTGCAGCTGGACCAGGCTGGTAGTGGTGGCTCACCTCTGAGACGATGTGGCAGGGCTAACTGGATTGGGGAACAGCAATGAGCTTGGTGTGGGGATAGCAAAATTCCTTCTGTGTGCAGACAACAAGGATCTGCAGGGTCTGTTGGGACACAGTGATGCTCCAAGTCAGCCTCTGTATGGGATAATAGGGTGCTATGGGATGCTGTCCACAGCTCTTGCTGCTGAGATGGGAAGAGATGAGTCCTCATCAGTCATTCTCTTCGAGGTTTTCCTCTTGGCTGTGACTTCCAGCAGGGTTCAGCAGAATTAAATTTTAAAGAAGATAGGATTTAAGAATATGGATGTCCAAATGTTGGGTTTTACTTCAGGCTTTTTGGCAGTACCTGGTCTGCATTCGGTTGGCAAGCCCCTCCGTGACGCTGCGCTGCCTTCCGGAGTCAGCGTGGTTTGGCTTGGGAGGTGTGAATCCCCTCAGGCTCTCGTCAGCCTCAGCAGATTCTTCCTGGTCCTGAGAGACTGCAAAGAAACCTGGAACAAGAGCGGAAAAGGGATAGGCAGCAGGTCCCTGGCTTTGCCTTGCTTGGTGTAGGATGGCTGTAGCAGGAATGTCGCTGCCATGAGCTCTGGGACCAAGCAGCTGGTGGCCTGGGAGCATCTTCCCACCATGCTGCCCCTTTGTCTGTGAACCCAAAGCACAACCACTCCCTCCCCAACCCATGTTTGGTTTTCCAGTGGTTGGGTTTTATCGAGCAGTTCTTTATTGGATTTATCATGCCAGTTGTTAAAGCTTCCAGCTGCTTAAATTTACTTTCTTGTTTTCTCATTTTCTCATCTGTCTTTTCTGTGTTCTTTACAACAAAATCCACACGGCCCCCTATATCATTAACTCCACGGGCAAGTTAATCAAATTTACTGTCAGGCACTGCTATAGCTGCTGGAATGTTTCTAATTTCTTCAGAGGGGGATATTGGGCTTGCAAAGAATCAGACAGTGCCTCCATTTCTTTCTCCATAAGGCACCCCAGAGCTGCTGCAATTCCCAAGCCAGCTCAGACACTGTTTCCCACTGCAGTCTCTCCTGTTTCTGTTCTCTCCATACCACTGCCAGCTCAGTTCAAATGTGGGGTTTGTATGATTTTCCATGGATGCCACATCTTGGTTGGGGTGATCCAGAGACCATCCAAACTAAAGAGCAACTTTTGAGCAGGAGGGCTGGGAGGTTTATCCAAACCAGAGCAACCTCCATGGGTGCAAAGAGACTCTTCAGCCTCATCCTAGGCTAGCACTTGCTGGGCAGTGGTTGCACGAGGAGCACCATTGCAAAATCCGCATGGCATCATTGGGACAGCTGTATTTATGGGTCGCAGAGGTGGAATGGAGACTGTCTGGAGTGCTTGGCTGTTTGCTGCTTGCCTGCCCTCAGCATCCCAAGGCATGTTCTGGAGCGAGGACTTGTTTGGGTGTTGTGGCAGTTGCAGAAAACGTGGGGACTGCTACCGAGGCGTGGATCAGAGGGACCGCACCCTGCTGCTGCAGACTGCACATCCCTGGCAGCTCCTGGGGATGGTTGCTGGTGTTGGGGAGGGAAATGTGCTCCCACGCTAAAGCTCGACAGCAATTTGGGCCGTGCTGTTCTGCTGAGTGTGTCACCTTGGCTGACGTGATGGTGCCTCACAGAAAGATGCTTGGGAGACTTTATGTACCTGGGGCAGCTGCCCAGGAAAAGGTTACAATGAACTCACGTCTGCAAAGGCTCAGGAGCAAGGTGGTGGGTCTGTCCAGACAACGGGCCAGGAGCTGTGTGGTTTAGCTGGAGCTGACCATGCTGCTGGACACTCACAGCCCCTGTGGAGGAGCCATCCGTCCCCAAGCCAAGCCCCGTCCCTGAGAGAACCAAAGCCAGGGAAAATCTCCTTAGGTGCAGAGGCTGTGGGGTTTGAGCGGGATCGAGGCACCCCGTGCAGGTGTGGAGATGACACAGCTCTCACGCAGGGAGAATGTGAGACCTTGGTGATCTCCTGCGCGTTCGAGGTGTGACACAGCTGCTGTAGGAGTGACACCTCCCAAATCACCACGGGACCGTGGGCAAGGGAGAGAGGGGCTGGGAGTGGGTGAAGGAAGAGGAGGAGGGAGGGAGGGAAGGGGGAGCATGAGAGAGAGGGCAAGGGGAGGAGGGATGGGGAGAGAGAAGTAAACAGGGATGAAATTGCAGGTAAAAATAAAGCTGAAGAAGCCCAGGTGGAATTCATGCAAAGTCTCCTCATCAACACTGCGACTCCCTCCTGTCACGGGAACTGTCATCCGGGCTCGGCTCGTAATGAAAGGGAAAATATTTTATTCAGATTTATTAATTTGAAAATGAAGCCCGCCTGTCGAGAGGGGGACAGTTCTTCTCAATCTGTCATCGTTGAACCACACGCTCCTGACACCGGGATTCATTTGTCTTGTCGGCTCTGACAGTCGGATTCTCCCAGAGCTGTTCCTGGTGGATCGCCCTGGGATTTTAAACCGGATGAAACACATTCCGACAAGGAACAGCCTCTTTATTAATGCAAATTACACGAGGAGGAAAGAGCGTGAGGGAGGGAGAGAGGGAGGGAGGGTGACGCCAGCAGACGCTCTGGTTCCTCTCCCTGTATCAGTCATTTGTTATTTACATTTATACACATTTTTCAGGTTTAACAAAAGGAGAACGGGATTTTCAGTGACATTTATGGATGGATTGTTGGGGGGGGGGGGAAGGGTATCGTCACTAGAAACGTGTGCAAAAAAAAAAAAAAAATTAAAAATCGATGTATGTATATATACTCACAGAGGCATGTGTGCAACTCTGTCTCCCATGGGCAGAGCTGGATTCGGGCAGGGAGAGCACGCGGGCTTTCCCAAGGAGCAGGAGAGGTGGCTCTGAGCAGGGAAGGAGATGTGTGGCAGTGGCATCGGCCTGGTGACACTGCCCAGGTGGCCGGTGGCAGCAGGGCTGTGGCATCTCCCGGGGTATCCATAGGACCCACCCTCGGCTCCTGGTGGGAGTGACTGGCTGGACAGAGCTTTTTCGGGGTTTGTGGGGTAAGGAGTGCTGCCTGGGCCTGTGCATGAAGGGCAGGGGCTGGAGGAAAGGCTCCCTCACATCCATGGGGAATATCTGGGGGGATGTCACTGGTGGGACTGTGGCTCCTGGGTATCAGAGTGACTTCCCAGGGCATGGTTGTCCCTCCAACTCCTGCTGCTGCTCTTCCACAGGGAAGACAACGCTCACTAAACGCCAGCATCTTCCAAAACCCTCTTGCCTCTCTCTTATGCGTAGCATAAGGGCTTCCAGGATTTCCCAGGGCATGGTTGTCCCTCCAACCCCTGCTGCTGCTCTTCCACAGGGAAGACAACGCTCACTAAACGCCAGCATCTTCCAAAACCCTCTTGCCTCTCTCTTATCCGTAGCATCAGGGCTTCCAGGACAGGTTTATGCTTGGAAGCTGTGCCTGCCCCTAAGGATCCCAGCTGTGCTGGGGGGGGGGTTGGCTCCAGCCCCACCCCCAGGTGCCCTCAGCTCATTGGAGCTGCAGAAAACAAATGCCAGAGCCGGGAGCGCGGAGAGCCTGAACGTATGTGTGTAATGATGTCTCCACAGTCTATAGAATGAATATTTAATAGCGCTTGTCAGCAAGATCTTATAGAGGGATTTCTGTCCTAAGATGCTCGTTAGCTCTCGCCATTTCCACGGCAGCCTCGGTGTTTATGGTGGCTTCTGGCTGGTTTGTCACCTTCTGCCTGGATTCACCATCCCTCCTCAGCCAGGGCTCAGCAGAGACCCCCGCTGTCACCGTTGTCACCCTCAGCAGTCCCAGCCCTGGTGAAGGCACAGGTGTGAGGCAGCAAATGAGAAACTGGAGTTGATGGATGCCCTCCTCCCCAGGGGCACATGGGACTTCCTGGTTTAGTGTCCAAAATCTCTAAGGTGACTTTGTGTGTCCTGCAGCCCCCCGTGGGTCCCAGACCCTTGCCCCCAAATTCCCCCACCCTGCTAAAGCTCTGTCAGAGAGACGTTCAGGCTTGACTTGAAGGCTGCAAGTGATGGAGAATCTACCACGTCGTTAGGAAAATTGTTCTGCTGGTTAATTAGCTTCACTTTTAATGTGCTTGGAGCAATGAGAACAGTAATTCACGGTAGGAACAGGGATGTGCAGTGAGGGCCTGGAGAGGTGTGGGAGAGGAGAATGGAAAGCTGGGGGAAAAGGACTCAAAATTAGACCAGAGACATTTTTCAATGAATCTTTAGTCTGTGAGAGGGACAATGAGAAAAGTGAGGAGAAAAAAGAAAAGTGAAGAGAAAAGAAAAAAAAATTCAGAGGGACTAATGTTATTTTTGAATTTGGGTTGAGTTTTGTGAACACTATTTTTATGACAGAAAACTAAAGAGCAGAAATAACAAAATGTCATTTGGTAGCATCCTAGAAATGCACTCATGCACTTTTTGTTCTGAAATGGTAAGTTTTGAAATCTAAATCTTGGTCTAAAAACATTTTGTTTTAATGAAATGGGGGGAGGTGGTCACTTGATGCTTGAACGTCGATGCTTGAAACCTTCCTCAAAGGTTTCCCTGGAGTCAGTGGACTCTTTTTGTCTTGCCTACCCCTTCCTTGAAATGAGGCATGTGCCTGCCCAAAGAGGAGCCCATAACAAAGAGGTCTTGTCTTCTGCAAGTTTCTTTCTTCGGGCGGACCCACAAGTTACTCTGAGAACAAACTCGGGGTTAATCCTCATGGTAAAGGTGCTTAACCCAGCAAGGTGGGCACAGAAAAACAGATATTGATGCCTAGGGAGCACAGGGACATGCTGGATCTGTGCCTCATCCCTGCTTCCCAAGATCTAGGCCCAGAAAACAGCAGGGATGTGTTTGGTGAGCCGTCCCCAGAGCTGCTCACTTGCAGGAGAGAGCAAAGCTGGGAGTAGGGAAATGTTTCTGCAGCTGCCACAAGCCTGGGCTCATCATCAGCTGTCAGAGGTGACAGGGACATGACACCAAGGACAACCTTGGGAGCACCTTGAGGAGCCACCTGGAGCCCTGGCCCACGCCTCAGCCCAGTCAGAGCACCTCTAGGTTCTGCTTTCAAGGACCTCCCCTCCTGGTCTGCGGGGACTGTGTGAAAAATCACTTCTGTCCTTGAATTCCCATTTCCTTGCAAACCCCGTGGCTAGGGCTCAGCCCTGGTGTAATAGGCATCTGCTTGTAGTAATCTCAGCACCCCTCCCCAAACCTACTTATAAAATACTGTACCTTGCACCAATTTTATCTGTGGCATCGCATAAAAAAAAAAAATCCATTAAAAGAAATAAAAGCAGGTGCAACCTGGTGCTGCAAACACTCCTTCACTCTCATTCTCTCCCCTTCGTTCTCCCTCTCCTTCACTCCCAGTGTTTGCTAGTTTGTATGATTAATTTTATCAATTTTCCTGACCTGCTTTGCCACTGAAATAAATATGACAGCTGCAGTGCTGCCTCAATTCGTTCTCTTGCCAAGTGAGCTGCTGAGATGTGTTTTCTTGTTGATCGCAGACTTTGGTAAATATCAAGTAAATAGACTGAAGAGGATTCATTTCAGCAGCTTGGATTGTCAGGACTTCAGCCCGAGAGCACATTCTTCACCAGGGAGACAAAGGGAGAAGGAAAGCTCCTGTCCCTCCCCAAAAAAGCAATCAAGAAATCCTTGCGGTGCAGCAGGCCGCTGCCAGCCCGACCTGCAATTAGCACTGTCAGCAGATGTCTTGGAGGAGCCTCCTGAAGTCTGGGTCCTGAAAAGGAGCCCCATGGCCAGCCAGCTGCTGTGGGGTGTGTGGGTCAGGGTGGCAGCAGAGATGGATGTGCTGGGCACTGCCATCCCAGCCCTTTTCAACCATCGTGGAGACAGTTCCTCACCAGATTTCCCACTGTGGCATTGTCTTCTGTCCCTGGGTGGGAAAAAGACATCCTGTCTGTCCTCAGCAGAAGGTGGGCAATGGGCCATGTGGGGTTTAGGGAGCACCAAAATCCTGGCTGTTGTGGGTGACGTGAGCAGGGAGTTTTGGTGACAGGGTGACAACCTGCCTTCAAATGAACGGGCAGTGTGCAGTACCCTGATTTATCTCTCCCACTGAAATTCAGCCAGGAGTGAGCTGAAGGCTTCCTGCCTTCCAAGGAGTCTCCCCTGGAGGTCTCTTTCCATGGTGAGGCTGGGAGTGTGGTCAAACAAGCCTTCCACCCTAAGCAGATGTCACCTGTGAGTGCACACCCAGCACTGAACCCTGACCGGGGCTCCTGAATGCCAGCTCATGCTGCCCTTGCACGTGGCTTTTCCCGTGCTGCTCTGACTGCTGCAGGGCTGTGCTGGCATGACAGCACCCAGGCTCTCCTGAAGTCTAGGGGACCCTCACTGTTGGTGTACATATGGTGCATTGTTGTGCACATGGAGAATTTAAAACATTAGGAGGGAAATGGTTGTGTTAGCATATCCACCATATGGCCCGTTTAGCTGTTGTGGCAGGAGAGAGAAAGGGAAGGACTGAAATATCACTGCTCAGTGCTGGTCCTTCAGCCAGCAGCGTTTCTGGTGCCACCGTCTCAGTGATGGTGGTCTTTGCCCTCAGGATTTTTAGGTGCCTTTCAGAGAGATTTGAGATCAGTCTCAAAGCCAACCTCAAAGCAGCTGCGTCTTCCCTAAATGGTGCTTGTGTGTTTTTTTGGGCAGGACTCCCCTGTGTGAGTGCCTGGAGCAGCAGAAGAAGTCAGGGCCAGTGCATCCAACCAGATTAGACCAATGAGGATGTGATATGGGAGTAATTCCTGGAGCAATTCCTAATGGTGGTTGTGGACAGGAGTGATGCTGCTGGGACAGCATTCAAGCACTGTGTGCTCTGCCCTCTTTGAGGGGCTTTGGCTCTTTGAGAGTATTTAAGGCTATACCTGTGGAAGAAGTAGGCATACTCCCTCAAGCATAGGAAGTATGTTTTTACAGGTATTTTACCATAAAATACCTGTAAATACCAGTTTTCCTTCCAAAGTAGTGCTGGAGAAGAGGGCTGAGCAGAATTTACTAGTATGGAAATCCTTGCCAACATTGTCTAAGCATTCAACTGCCCCAAAAGTCCCTCATCAGTGGGATGACGCTCCTACCGTTACCAGCCCCATCAGTACAAAAGCCTTGAGTGTGCCTACTCTTCCCCAAGAAATCATGACACTGGAATAATTTAAAACATCATGAGGGAAATGGTTGTGTTAGCATTGGAATAATGTCATGGACATTGGAATAAAATCCAGGTGTTGATTTGTGCCTATGCAGACTTTGGGTGCAGTTTATATATAAACTTTATTCCCATAAATAAAAGCCTTCTGCTGATTTCTGACAATTCTGTATCTTTAGAGACTCTACAAGCAAGGGATGCTGCACAGAAGGTTTTGCAGTCTGATGGAAGGTAAAGATGATCCAGTTAACCAGCAAGCAGTAATTAACCAGCACAACCCACGGCCCAGCCCTCTGCCTGCTGCAGCTCTCAGCAAAGCTGCCTTCAGTTGTCACATCCAAGCACAGGAGAGAGGGAAAAAAATAGAAACTCCCAGCCTCCAAAACCAAAAAGAGAACTTGTAAATGTGACCCAGATAAACACGGTGCAGGATGGCATCCTTGAGTCAGCAGAGATCCTCAAACACCTGCTCATGCGACCTCCTCCACCCTGGCATGCTGGAGGAGACTGCAAAGGCTGGGGGGCTGCTGCAGCATCCCAAAATCATCCCCCAAAACTGCCACAGCCTCCAGCCTGGCTGTGAGTTGCTGAGCTTTGGCTCAAGAGCTTGAAACCAGACGGCAGGATGAAGGGGGCACCGTAAAATACCTGTAACTGAATATAAACCCAGAGACATAGGGCTCCCCTGCTGCCTCTGATCCAATTTCCTGCAGATTGACTGTGCTCCCATAGCTTTACCTTTTGGAATTATTGCATTATTACCATTACTAAGGTGATAATTTTCATTAATGACTTGCTGCTGGAAGCTGCAGAGTCCAGGACTTTCCGTCAGAACAAAGGTCTGCCTGGCTGTAGGGACTCCCCTCTGGTCTTTGCACCAGCTGGGGCACCAGGAGCCAGGGAAAAATACATCCCTGCATTTGCTGCCCTTGGACAGGGCTCCAGATGTGTGGTGGTGCTGGGTAAAGTGGTGTCACACTGCTGTCACTCCTTGGATGTGCTCTTGGACAGAAAGCCCAGGCTGCAGGTCCAGCATTTTGTGCAGGGGTCTGTGCTGCTGCCAGACCCAGGCTGTCCCTGGTAAGGCCACTCTGTTAAGGAACATTTTTTTGGGAGCCCACTGCCAGGAGTGGATGGACCTAGGTGGGCTGAGCTGCTTTGGGAATTGTGCTGTTATTCTCCTCTCTCTCTCTCTCTCTCTCTGTATTTTGTAGAATAATTTAGGTTGGAAAAGACCTCTAAAATCATCAAGTCCAACCAATAACCTAATGCTGCCAGGCCCACCACTAAACCATGGCCCTAAACACCACACCTATGCATTTTTTGATCACTTCCAGGGATGGTGAATCCACCACTTCCCTGGGTAGCCTGTTCCACTGCTTGATCAGCCTTTCAGTGAAGAACTTGATCCTAATACCCAGTCTAAACCTACCCTGGCATAACTTAAGGCCGTTTCCCATTTAATCCATCCAGGTTAGTGCTGCCCAGACCACGGCCACAGAGCCCAGGGAGTGTCCAGCATGGAGCTCACACTCAGTGTGCCTGTGCCAAAGGTCTCCAAGCCAGCTCCGACCCTCCCCAGGCACTGTGAGCTCCAGGGGTCCCTTTTGGCTGTTGGTGGAGCAGCACAAGTGATGGCAGCACCACGGTTGGTGCCTCCCAGGATGGTTCAGCAGCTCTGGTCCGGCTGCCAGTGCCATGGGCTGTGATGACCAGACAGAACTGGGATCACGAATGCCTGGGAACATCAGCAGTCCAGCAGGGAGCAGAGGGCAGCAGCACTCCACTCCTCCCCACCAATGGCTGCTGTGTTGACTGGGCATATTTTTTACTGATGCAGATCACCTTGGTCCAGCATGGAGCTCCCGCAGCAGCCGCTCCTCATCAATTCAGATACCCCCTCCCCTCTTCTCAAGGACTTCTGAGAGCAAAAGGCTTGTGGCTACAAAGATTTACACCCCCTCAGCAAGGGTTAACCTCATCTGGCAGCCACTATTGTCTCAGGACAACTTGTCAGTCTGTGAGAACGTGCCGTAATGGATTTGAAGTGGATTGCTTAGCCCACGGAGAGGGTGATGCTGTATTTATTGAATAGACATTAAAAAGAACATTTCTCAATTTCTCAGCACTGAACTCGAGGTCAATGGATCTTTTTGGCACTGACATGCTGAGTCAACTCCTAGCTTAAAGCTTTTAGAAGGACCAGGGTTAGACGAAAGGATTAGACTCCGTCTTTAGCGTTTCCCTGGCAAAATCGTTGGGTGCTAAATCATTCATGTTGCTTTGCGGTGCTTTGCTTGGCCTCTCACTGTTACCTTGGAAAAGAAAAAAAAACCCAATATTTTTCCCTTTTTTCAGATTGAAATGACACTGGTTGATTATTTCTCCTGTGCTGCACTGAGATGAGGTGGATACAAAGTGAGTTGGGCTCCTAATGCTGCTGGGCAGCTGCTGAAGGGGCTGCAGAGCCCTTTTCCCTGGAGAAGGAGGTGGCTCTGTGGAGAGAAGTGGTGCCAGCCCACCCACCCGATGCTGAGAGGGCCCGTGGCTCACTGAGTGATAACAAATTCCCTGTGCACCAGCAAGTCAGAGTTTTAATAATGAACCAGGGATTGATCACAGCAGCCCTGACAGCAGGGCTGGCCTGGCAGCTGGTCCAGAGCCGATCCCTGTGGGAGCAGGAGCTTCCCTCTGCCCCTGCCCGTGGGGCAGGATCCAGCCAGGGCCCCCTCGGTGGCAGGGAGGTTTTGCCTGAGTGCCAGGCAGCAAATAGGATTAATTCAAGGGGTTTGAAGAGGAGGGGATGAGGTTGTGCTCCGCTCACAGTGGCAGCGGGGTGAGTCTGGAGCGTGGCACTGGCTGCAGGAGGTGTTGCCATAGATTCCAACCTCCCTGGTGTCATCCACATCTCTGCTGCTCCCCGTGGCTTCAGGCAATTTTGTTTAGGCCCATTAGTGTCACACTAAGGGCAGTGCTGGACAGGTGGGTTTGGTTTAGCCTGTCTAGCCTGAGAAAACCTTGGGAAAGGCCTTTTTGGAAAGGATGCCAGCCACAAAAAGGGTGGTGAGTGACAAGAAGCTGCTGCTGTGCTCCTGCTGTGCGTCCCTTGTCAATCACGCTGACTGCTGGGAGAGACACGCTCCTGCATCGATTCCAGCTCCTCTCAGCAGGAGCTGGGAGGACCACGGGGTGGAAGGAGCAGCATTTCCTGCAGCACAAGAGGAAGGCAGCCCCCTGCCAAAGCACTGCCAGATCCAGCTGAAGGTGTCCCTGCCCGTGGCAGGGGGGTTGGACTAGATGACCTTTAAAGGTTCCCTGCAACCCAAACCATCCTGTAATTCTATGACTGCCTTCTCCTGCAGCCTTTCTGCCTGCAGACAGTATATCCCACGCTGGCAGCTCGTCCATGCTCTGCAGAGCCCAGCCCTCAGCCCTTTTCCCAGGCCAAATCCCTGTTGCAACCAGCACTTCCCGACTGTTCCAGGCCTTCTGGTAGCGGTGCAGCAAATAAAATGCAATCCGCCTGTATCATAAAGTCCAATAAAAATGAAACTGAACATCCACTTTGCAGACAGCAAGTACACTGTAAATTTATGAGATCATATCTCGTGGAGGACAGGGTACTTAAGGGGGGAAGGAAGGGGCTGGCAAAAATGGGAGAGAGCGGCCGAGGGGTAGTAAATATGTTTTCAATAATGAAGAGGCCCGATTACCCTCTTTGCAATAAAAACGTGCACAAGGCAGAGCTGCCGTAAAAATTACTCCCGAGCAGCCTGGCGTATTTGCACCTTGTCATCTTGTCAGCTCCGTGCAAATTTCCAAGGCACCGGCAGCGGGTCGGCTCTGCGGGGCTGCCGAGGAGCGAGGGACGCTCCTCCCTCCCCCCCAAAAAAACATTTCCTTGACAGCCCCGGCACCACAGGTCCTGTCCGCCGCCCCCTCCCACCCTGCCACACGCACCGGTTCGCCCGTAACCGTGGCAACCAGCGGGATGCAGGGATGCAGGGATGGAGGGATGCAGGGAAGGATCCCCGGGGTGCCACGTGTCCTGAGTATCTCTCCAACCAGACGAGGGCGGTGGGAAGCACAACGGGACTGGGGATGTGGCTCCTTGTGGGCTCCACGGTGCATGGCCAAGAGCCCTGGTCACGTCAGCAGGTGACATTTCACTTTTTTGGGATGCATTACGCATCCTCCCTGGGGTGGATGGTACCACGGGCTCTCCAGGGCACACCAGCAGCACTGGGTGCCACTGAGCTTCATGTGTTTAAAGCAAAAAATAAGCATTTTTTCTTGTCCCATAACAAACCAGAGCAAAGGCCTGACCTCTTTCAAGGTGCTTTCTCAAGAGGTGGGTGTGATTGAAACGAGGGGACATCAACAGCACAGGAGCAGCTTCAAGTAGTCTGAAAATCAGCCTGAGATGTCCTCAAATAAACTGCTGCTGGGCCCAGAAGAAAGCAATTACACAGGGGCTTAGCTGAGCTGATTTAACAAAGCTGCAGTAATTAAACCTCATACACTTCAGGCAGGGGATTCAGCTCCGAGTGCTATCAGGATCCTGTCTCGGAATCTTTTTGGTGTGAGCAGCTGAGAGGATTTAAACCAAGGTAATTCTCCTTTCCCTCTTTCCTGCCTCTTGGCTGAGACACTGCCCTGGTGGATGTCAGCGGGGTTAGCAAGGATTTCTTTTGTGGAGCAAAAGAGCAGAGCAGAACTCCCAGCTTGGAGATGCTTTAGAGGACCCAGCAGGCACCTGAGTGCTGAGGACAATTTACTGACTCGATTCTGCAGCCTCAGTGGAGAAAATGCCATCCTTTGGGGTTCAGGACCCCGGCTGGGAGCCTGCTGAAGCTCATGGGAGCCTTTCTCCGGCCTTCAATGGGCTTTGAACCGCGCTGCTGAGGCGGAGAGAAAGCGCCGAGTGTCGGGGCCCCATTAGGGCCGGTGGGGCTGGGGCTGGGTGCTCCCCCACAGAGGCAGCCCCGCTGGGGAGCACGAGCCCTGACCCGCTGCTGGAAGCCCCGGCCGGCGTGCCGGGCGTCCCCAGCGGAGCCACGGGCTGTGGGGAACGGAAAAAAGGAACCGTGGTCGTGTAGCTTGACCTCTCCTATTCAAAGCGAGATCAAAGGAGGGCCAAGAAAGAGCAGAGGAGGCTGTTGGGCCCAGGAGCTGAATGGAAGATGAATGGGAAAGGGCTGGGGGGCAGCTGGGGGCTTGGGATTGCAACAAAGCCACGGGATTCAATTAGGGGAGAAGTTGTGGAATCATGGGGCTGAAGGGAAGAGGGTGGGGCAGGGAAGGCAGGCAAGGGGCATCGGGGTAAGGGGTGTTTTCCATGTCAAGGGTGCAGGTGTTTGTGTGGGGGGACTGGAAATGGTGGGATTAGAGTTCCTGGAGGTCTCCAGCTGATGGTTAAAAGGGAAACACTGGTGAGTGTCAAGAACTTTACTGGGTAAAGGAGGCTTCAGTGAGCAGTTGGTGGCATCATTGGGTTATTGTGTGATATCTGCTCCTGGGGAAAGAAGAATCTTGGAGGTGTGTGGGTGACCCATCTCCAAGGTGGGGAGAACAGGGAGGAGCCTTTTTCTGATGGCTACACCTGCAGTAGAAGCTGGCTAGGGATGTGGAAGGTGCCCTGTTAGAGTTGCTGGGAAATGACTGAACTGGTGCAGAGGGTCAGGAGGAAGGAAGGAGGACCGTGTAGAAGTTCCTGGACTCCAGCACTGGCTGACCATGCCCAGGTAAGGCCCCCAGGGAAGCTGATTTTGAGGGGGGAAAAGCTGTAAATGAGAGGAGAGCCTGTCACACCTTCTTGCAGGCACAGTTCAGGCCACAGTGTTGCAGAAGAAAGGGAGCACAGGAAAAGAGCTCAGATCTGAGACAGAAACCTGGGGGAGATGAAAAGTAGGTCAGGCCATGAAGATCAAGTACAGAAGAGCAGCATGCACATGTAGAGACAAGATCAGAGAAGCCAAGGCACATGGTGAGATGCAATTAGCAGGGGACATCAAGTGTAACGAGAGGCTGCTCTAGCAGTACCTCAGCAGTTGCTGGAGGACCACAGAGGTGTTGGTTTGGTATTTAGGGACAGGGAGAGCACTCAGCAGACGATGCCAAAAATGCAGCATCACATTTGTTTTCCCCTAAGAAGGTCGGCTGTGATGCTAATTAAGTACTAAGGGAAAATACACTTATTTTTAAAAAGGGAGAGAAGTAGGGAAGGGATGGTTATGAAGATTTCAGTCTAACTGCAGTTCCTAGAAAAGTACTGGGGCCTGTAATGAAACTTGTAAAAACCTAGGAGAAAACAAGGCTATGACAGCAGGTAACACATGTGGCTTCAAGGGGAATTGTCAGCCCAGTAGGCTCTCCTTGACTTTGTCCTGAGAAGCTGTGGCTGCTCCATCCCTGGAAGTGTTCAAGGCCAGTCTGGACAGGGCTCTGAGCAACCTGGGATAGTGGAAGGTGTCCCTGTCCATGGCAGGGGTTTGGAATGAGGTGATCTTTCATGTCCCTTCTGACACAAACCATTCTGTGATTCTGAGTAGCAGGTCTCAGGAAAGAAGGCAAACAGCAGAAGCTGAGCATCCTGGGTTTGCCAGGTGTTGCTGGCAGGGTGGCCTCATAACTTTCTCATCTTCATGAGGTTCTAGAGGCTGAAAAAGTGGCCAGAAATTCAAACTTGGACTTGCACTGAAAGGATTTGTTGAACAAGTGTGCAGAGGGCAACTCTGGTATCTGCTGATGCTCCATGTTTTAAATGCTCCATGTTTTAATGCTCTGGTATCTGCTGATGCTCCATGTTTTAAATGCTCCATGTTTTAATGCTCTGGTATCTGCTGATGCTCCATGTTTTAAATGCTCCATGTTTTAAATGCTCCATGTTTTAATGCTCTGGTATCTGCTGATGCTCCATGTTTTAAATGCTCCATGTTTTAATGCTCTGGTATCTGCTGATGCTCCATGTTTTAATGACCCAGGATGGTGGAATGGGGCTGCAGTTGTTTCCAGCTGACACAAGCCTAGCTGAGCTGGAGAACCAGACTAACAGGCAAAATAACTCAAATAAATGGGAAAAAGGCTCTGGGAAGAAAAAAACCAAAGGTATGACCGGAGCAGTGATGCTTTGGGGCTTTTAGACATAAGCTTAGTGGGAAGTTTGGTCTAGCAGGTGAACAAGTGATGCTTCCATGTAGGTGAGCAGAATCAGATGATGGACTAAAATACATAGAGGGGAGGCTGGCTGACAGAGAAAGGGAATTCTGTAGGGAGAGAAGAGCAGGTGGGAATGGACATGGTCAGCCAGCAAACAGGACAAGCAAAATGGCTCAAGTGTCCCACTTCAGTGTCCCACTGCGGAAAAAAGGTGAAAAACATGCAGGGCATTAAGAA
Source organism: Anomalospiza imberbis (assembly GCF_031753505.1). NCBI lineage: Eukaryota > Metazoa > Chordata > Aves > Passeriformes > Viduidae > Anomalospiza > Anomalospiza imberbis. The sequence goes on along the minus strand of NC_089689.1, from coordinate 2,632,477 downwards.
ATGTTCAGCAGGTTGTGCCTATACCAGAGCTGCAGAAGCCTGGGCCAGAGAGAGCGCTGACATTTTCTCAAACAGATGTGGTACAAGGTTAAGGGATGGAATTCTCCCCTTTCCCACTGTGCCCTTGTCAAGTGCAGATCCACCAGAACTGATGGAGACACTGCAGTAGAAATCCAGATCTGGGAGTGAACGTCCCCTTTGTGAAACTTTGACAGCCCAGGAGCATTTTGGAGGGAGAGAATGCAGAAGCAGAAGAGGCAGAAGCAGAAGAAGAAGCAGCAGGAGGCAACCGGTTACTGAGGTGGAAGGACAGCTCTGTGATGGGCTGTGTTGGCATCTGGGCTGTGTCCCTGCTGGGTCACGGATCTCCTGCACAGCCTTGGCCTGCTCCCCTGGTGTTTTCCAGTCCCCTTGCCCAAGCAAACAAGGGTCTCTCCTTGCAGGGAGGAAAGGACCTGGTGTGAGACCATCCCTTGCTCATGCTGCACCTGGAACCAGTGGGGTCTCAGCCACTTCTCAGGCTTTTCATTCCTAATGTGCTGAGCAAGCCCCAAACCCCACATTGTGGGACAGCCTGGAGGAGCAGTTTCCACCAGAACACAGCTATTGCAGGGAGAATATTTAATTTCAAAGCCCAACAGATCAAATGCAGCTGGGGGGTGGAGCTGTGCTTATCTCTCGCCTTGTCCAGAAGTTTGAACAGCAGAACAAACGATCTGATCGTGGTTTTTATTGTGCTTCTCCCCCTCCCCTCTACCAGGGAGCCATAAACCAGGGATAATCTGTAATTCCCCCTGCCTAATTGTGCTGCCCGGGCACCTGAGCGAGGAAATGCCTTCCCTCTTCCCGGAGCTCCGGTGCCGGCCGGGACACGGGGCCAGTGCCGGCTGCCTTGGCAGCTGGCTGCCAAACCCTGAGATCCAAGTGTTCCCCGAGGTAATCATTCCCTGGGATGCTAACGGGGCTGGCCACAGAGTGAATTAAAAGGACATTCCTCCACCGGCTTGGAAGCTGTGGGAATCCTGTGGCTGTGCCCAAAGGGAAGGGGGGGAAATCACAGGGAAGTAACTGGAGCCTGGGAGCCTGTTTGTAAAGAAATTAAACTAAAGATGTGTAGAAAAACAGCCTTGGGGCTTCACATTTCAAACTCACAGTGGTATCCAGTAGGTCTGAAAAGCTGTTCAGCATGTGAGCGCTGGCTCACAGACTGCAGAATCGTATTTTTGCTAAAATATCTGTGATCTTCCCCACTTTGTTATAACAAAATGAAATGGAAAGGTGACCATTCGTTCGATTCAATACAACTGAAAACCAATTGCAAACACCCAGTGCTAGGCAAGGCATTTCTTTCCCCGTTCCTTTCCCCCCATCTCACAAAACATCCATTTTCAATAGGTTTAACCCAGAACTGCTTGTTTTGCTATGAGTGGCAGAAGAAAAAAAAAAAAAAAAAAAAAAAAAAACAGAAAAAAAACAACTCAAACCAACCCCCAAACCACAAGAACTTTAAAATCAATACTTTATATTGTCTGGGATTTTTTTTTTTTTTTTTTATTTTTTTTTTTTTAAAGCTCAACAGTTTTGATGAAAAGGTGTCAGCCCTGCCCGGCTCCCCGAGGAAGCTCCCTCTACGGGCGATGCTGCGGCAGCGTTGCTCCACATCCTGCTCCAGAATCCCATGGGTCAGCCCTGCGCACTGGGCACTGACCGCAGGAGCAGCCGAGACTTCCAGACGGTGAAACTTTCAGATTAAATCCTCTCTTTTATTTTTTATAAATATAATATAGAAAAGAAATATATATATTAATAGTATATATTTATAAATATATATATTATATATTATATATTTTATATTATAAAATAGTGTCTATTTTATATGATGTGTTAATATATGCATATATATTAATATGTGTCTATTTATATATGTATATGATACATATTTTATATATGTATATTATTAATATACATATCTTATATATAATATGTATAAATATAACATGCGTTTTTATATAATATTTTATATATAATATAGAACAATTTTCTATACAATACAGAAAAATCACAAGCCCCTTACATTTTCATCTGGAGCAACAGGATGCTCTGGTGCCACCAGAAATGGTATCAGGGTGGGTGCCAGGGGCTGTGCAAAGGGCTGGATGTGCTCGGCTCTGAATGAAAATTTGTGTCTTGTGATGAAAATCTGCCTTTTTGCGTTGGGAAAGTGCTTCTGTATTTCTGCTCATAAAGGAAACGGGCACGGTGCCTTGGTGGGGAAAGCAAAGTCATTTGCACATTCTGCTGACCCTGTTCAGTCAAAATTTAACAGACTCATGTGGAATACACTGAATTTTCCACCTCAGGTGCTCCTGTGATCTCTGTTAGTGCAGGTGTTTGCTAGGCTGTGATAGAAAATGTTGGATTTTAACCCCATATAAAAGTTTGGAAAATGCTTCTACTCAGCAAAGCCAAAGTTTCAGAGCCGCCATCAGAATGGGCATAAAATGCTATAAAAGACATTTTGATTCTGAAATATTGGCACGTCCTTAGAGTAAGTTCAGGGTCAAAGGGAGAAATGCTGTAGCTGTGAAATCAAAAATTCCCTGCCTTTGTGGAAGACTTGGAGTTTGCCAGGGGCAGGAGATCTGCCAGAGAGCACTTTGCAGTGCAGAGCTGAGGCTCAGCAAGCTGGAGCAGAACGGTTGGTGTTGGGGGCAGAGCTTTGGTCCTTTAGGGAAAAGAATCAGTTCTTAAGTTTGCTGGTCCTGAAGAGAAAATTTGGGTGTGTTTCCCTGATCTGTTATCCTCCTCCAAGAGATGATGTGACAGCATGGGCTGGACCAGAGCTTCTCTGAAGGGCAAAAGCTGACCGTGGGCCACTGCAGGATGTGAAATAAATCTGTGACTGCTGGTCTAAATCTCCCCAGAGTTGTTGAGGTGTTAAGGAAGGGATGTTGAACCCCAGAACTCCCATAAAAATGCTTGTCCCCCACTGTGGTTGGTGGTCTGTGGCCCTGGAGGTGGCAGGACAGAGCAAAGAGTGTCTGGGCTCAGAGATGTCACTTCCCTGACAACTCTGCAAAGCTGAGTTATGTGGAGTCATCATGTACAGCCAGGGAGAAAGGTAGGAGAAATACTGCCACACACAGATCCATGCTTTTCTCCATGTTTTACAATACTGTGTAATTTCATCTAGTTACTATAAAACAGTTTATACTCCTTGTTTATTAAAAAAAAGGTGGGGGGGAATCACCCATATTTCACTTCCTCTACTGACAGACTATGAAGGAAAAAATAGATGTTTTCTTCTGCATTTAATATTTCAAACCAAGTAGACCCAAAAGAAAAGGCAGCAATTAACCACAAGTACCAGCAATGTGTTCCTTGTGTTTCTTCTCTCCGGATTTGGCTACAAGGAATCAGTTTAGTACAAACTTATTTCCAGTCATATTAAACCATTTAGCAATAATTTTCCAAGTTAGGCAGGAAAGCAGTGCAGCCATGCTTGTCTTCCACACTTCTGAGATGAGACCCCCATCTCACATTTGCTCAGGATTTAAAATCCTTTACAAGATGGTTAGAAAATGGCCAGCACATAGCTGACCATATGTTGGAGTAAGCTTACGTACATACACAGGGAAGGAAATTTATAAGCCTGGCAGAACCCAAAAAAAGGGGCCAAATGGTAAAGCAGGCATTGACTGTGATGAAAGTTCTCTAGCTATGGACATCCATATTTGTGCTTGTACATGCAGGGCGATGTATTTTCCCTCTTCCCACTGTAAATCCACACGAGCCCTGCCCTGTGGCTCCGTGACAGGAGGAGAGACCCCCTGAGCATCATCTCACCCATATCTGAAGCACTTTGCCATCACTGCTGGCTTTCTTGCCACCTAAACAGCAGGGTTAGCTGAACCCTCATCAGGAATGCAGCAAGGACACGGAGTTCCTTGCCTTCCTTCTCCTCACAGCCAGCACCCAGGCTGGCAGCATCCTGTGACTAACTCTTCTAGACTGGATTTCTCCAAGGGACGACCGGCGCTTAATTTGGCTGACTCCACGCTCTGCGGGAGCTCTCATCCATGCCAGCTTGAGTCCTAGCAAAAACCCATCATCATTAGCCCTCCAAAGGCACAGCTCGGATATTCTCCACCCCCGTTCCTGCAGGCTGGGCTGCTCTGTGCGTTCCCACAGACCGAAATTCCCCTGGTGGGCTCAATTACAGCGATCAGCCTTCATGCTCTTTTCCATGGCACCACTGCCTCCCGCTCTGCACGGACACCCCGCTGGAGCAGCGGCTTTCCCACAGGTGTCAGGGGAGATGGCACTGCTCAGGCAGCTACACCAGGCTCTCTGCTGTTTGGGGGCTTGTCCCTAAGGGGGTTGTCCTAACTGGAGCCGTTTGGGATCTACCCTGGCTCTGTACTCCAAGGAGTTGGTTGGAGCAGAGCGCCGAGCGCGGGGCTCTCCTTGGGCAGGGTCTTCGCTCCAGCTTGCAGCAGATTTTTTTTTGGTGCAAGGCAGGGCTGGGTTGGGGAGGATCTGGCCAGTGTGCATTTCTCTTTGCTAACACTTTGGCAGCCTCTCAATGAACAAACCGCTAGAAAACAAATCTGGAGCAGCCCTCGGCTGCGGTGGCCAGACCTCGGCTGTTAGCTGGGCTGAAGAGTACCAGCTGCTCTGCTCCTGCCCCAGGGAGGAGAGGCCCTTCTGCTGTGGTCTGGGGATGAGAAACATGCCTGAACCAGCTCCTGCAAACTGGGATGGCTTTTAGACTCCAGCTCTGGATCCAAATCTAAATTTCATGGCTTTACATGCTGCCTGAACCAATGTCTTGGCTCCAAATATCTCTCTGCTCTAAAAGGGCAAATAATACGGTGGTGACAAACTCTTTTTCTGCCTTTGGCTCTGTGTAATGCCGACTTTGAGGTGCTCTGGCTTGGGCTTCCCCAGCTGCATTGCTGCAGCCGGACAGTGCTTGAATTTAATTCCCTTTTTACACCCCTCTGGCAGTGGGTGCTAGCTGGGCAAAGTGACATGCCTGGATTTGTGCCTCAAGCTGGGAATGTGTGGGTCATGTTGCTTGAGCCATGGGTGCTTCCCCATGGCAGGAGCACCTGCTAAAGGGGGACAAACCCTCTCTGGCTGGGCATGGGGAGCCAGGGTGGCTTTCCCAGCTCTCCCTGCATTGCCCTTCTGACCAGCTTCTCCCCACTCCCCTCCTGTGCCTGTGGACTCCTTCCCACACCTTGCTGATGCTCTGTTCCTAAGCTTGGCCCCTTCCCAAACCCCATAACTTGTGTCTGTCAAGCCTGAGGATGTTGTGGAGCCGACCTGTGTAGAGATGGTTCCTGGTGTGGAAGAGCTGTGCGTAGGGTGGGTGATGCTCCAGCCCCAGGAGGGGCTTGGCAAGAGGAGGGAATGTGTTATTTTGGCTCTTGCAAGGCACTAACTTTTCTTTCTCAGAAAAGGACTGAAAAAAACCTCTCACTCTCCCTGTGTTTTACAATGGTGCCTGTGCAGCAGCAGGGTAATGCTGGTGCTCAGACACCAGCTGTGGTCATGCAGGGCTCTGCATCTGCTGGGTGAAAAAAAGATATCCCTGTTATAAATGGGAAAGATTTGGTAGAAGAAGTGTATTTTCCTATTTGCATAAATTTTACTTTTTAATTTTGCTTTGCCGTGGATTGAAGAGTGAGGGAGGAAACTACGCTTGTGTCACACAGAATCTTCTCCCTCCTCTTCAAATGGGAAGCAGTGGGTGAGCTGCTCGGCAGATTTGTCCCAGGTTTGTCCTTTGTGCCAGTGGCTGGAGTGGTTCCCAGCTCTTGCTGGGCTGTGATAAGCAGCAAGAAACATTCAGGGTGTCACAACACCCTTGCCTGTCCCCTGTGGCTGGGGACACGGCTATCCCTGGACAAAAGGGTCCAGCAGCACTGAGCCATGGCAGGCTTTGATGTTACAGATGTGTTGCAAAACCTGTGGGTGGGGAAGGAGATGGGTCAGCTGAAATCCTGACCAGTCCTCAGCAGCATCTCCGAGGGGCCACCATGACCCCAAAGCTGTTCTGGGAGCTGGGCTTCTCCCTTGAGCCGTGTTCCCTGATTTGGGGCTCAGCTCCCACCCTGCTGCTGTCTCCCACCTCTTCTCTCCTCCTAGGATTCCCCTCCTGAAGCCGCCTCAACCTGCTGTGGCACCTTCTGTCAAACGCTTCACACGTTTGTCACCAAAATGTTTTGGCAGCAGCAGCATCTCTAGGTTTTGACATAATCCCGACAGGAGACTTTCTCAATTATTACTAATGGAACATTATGCTCCTCTTTGGGAACTCCTGCATGAATAAAAAGGGTCATTAATGACATCTGCGCAGAGCCCGGAAATTATTAGTCAATGCTGATACAGTTTTATTTTATTTTTTTAATTTTTGCATATATATTTTCTTAAGCTCCTGCTAATTTCCCACCTTGCCTCCCACCCCCTTCTCCAAAGTCTCCTGTTCAAAGTGGAGCCGAGTGGGTTATTTTCAACGTTCTTGCTTTTGTGCAGGTAAATGCTCTTCCCCTCCCACCCTTCCTTCCCTTTTATTCCCTCTTGGCTTCTTTAAAGATTGTAGCTCTCGTTTCAGTCCCAAGAGATCCCGTCACACCTTTCCCTGGGCTAGATTTTATTGCCAGTCAAGCTCAAATACTTCTTGGACTTGTAGAAATCAATATTACCCTGGTCCTACCAAGGCAGTGCTGGAGAAGGAGCAGTAGCCTGTGTCCTGCTGCCTGTGGCCCTCAGGGTGGCCCGTCCCCATCCCTGCAGGATGCTGGTGGCACAAAAGAGATGCTGGGAGAGGGACTGGAGGTGTCCCCAAGTGCCACATGGCATCATACAAGAGCTCAGCTTGGATTGTTTTAGAAGACTTTCTAGACAGCAAATCATTGGGGTTTTTTTCTGTCCTTCTGCCAGGTATTCCATTTCCTCTGCTCAATGTCCCTAAATGACATCCAGAGAAGGCTTTTTCTTCACATTTCCCCCCCCCCAGATTTCTGCAGCAATTTGAGGAACTGTGACAGAGCCCTATAGAGATGTGACAAACAAAAGGTGTCTCTGCCCTGAGCCCTTCCAAATGGCTCTGCAAGTCATGGCTGCTGAGGAGGTGACAGGTGCAGGGTGCATCTGTCCCTTGTCCTGTCTTGATGACACCGATGGCAGTGGCACATCCAGCAGGACAAAACCCTGAGGTCACTCCTCTTGCTACATCGCTGTGCCAGCACATGAGGTTTGGAGGCACATGTAGGGTTGGATTTTATTCCCAAAAGGAGGAAAGGGGAGGTTTGTGAGGATGGTTAGGCTTTTGGTGGGATCTCTTGCAGCCTCTGAGGAGAAAACTGATGTCTTCACTGACTGAAAGTTTTTCTTTTCTGGGTTGGTATCAGTCAAATATGCAGCACAGAGGCTGAAGATGGTGTTGGTCTGTACCCAGCAGGGAGGATCTCAGTGTCCTGAAGCCCCTACAAGATGCTCAACTCCACAGTGAGTGTGCCCAGTGCTGCTTGGTAGGAGACTCTTCCCAAGCCAACCGCTGTGACCTCAGGAGACGTGGCTGCTGTGGGGCTTCTCTTGCCCACCAAGGCACACAAGGAGCATCAGCTGGGCCACGGGATGGGGCAAGAGATGTGACAGATGTCCCATGGGGACTGGACTCACTGCAGAGCTGCTTCTTCCCTGGGGAAAGCCAAGCAGGGCCTGCCAGCACCCATTCACACCTGGCACCTGGGTTAAAAGGTTGGCACGGCAGCTCCAAAAAGAAAACAACTAAACAAGAAATAGACTCCTTCAAAAGAAAAAAAAAGAAAAAAGTCCCTCAGAGAAAAGGTATTTCAACCCCTTTTTGATTTATGAGCTACTATAGGATATTGAGACGTTATTTACAATCGATATACGCTCCTGCAAGGCTCCCGCCGGAGCCATAGACCCCGCCTGTCAGAGCGGAGCCCGGTCAGCCTGCTCCTCTGGAAGTGCCAGCCATGTCCTGCTGGAGCAGGCTATAAAGCTGGACGCAGCTGTATATCTTTCAGGAAATGGACCTGGTTACACGTGTCTTTGGGCAGCTGACACAGGGATATAGTTTAGGGCTAAGGCAGCAGTTCAGTAGCAGAAATCAGCATTCCTCAGCCTCGCCAATGGTGAAATCTCTTGCACTCTGTGTAGAGCTCTCCATGGCCTTAAAGGTGCAAAATGGACTTGTTCACTTGACTTAGAATGGAATTGGGCCAATTTCGAAGCAAGCACTGGGTTTTATTCTGGGATTTTATCTCTAAAGGGGGATTTGCAAACACTTTACGGAAGCGGGGGTTGGGGGGGGGGGGGAAATTCATTCAGCATAAAATTGCATCCTGGCCAAATTCCAGTTTGGGCAATTACGTTCTCTTTCTCTAGTGGCTGCAGGACAAAGGGCCATTCATCACGCTCCAAAGTGCAGCAAAAGGCTCCCATGTTCCACCAGAGAAGTGCCCGCGTTTGAATCCAAGCGAGAAAGTTTTCTTCCCGTGCTCCGGGCCACTCTGGAGGGTAATGGAGCTTGGCTCTGCTTTTAGGATCCTTTTGGGTGAGATAGAGGGGCAAGGACCTTGTCAGGAGCTGCTCAGGCTCCAGCAAATCTGGGTAAGTAGGGCGCTGAGCAAAATAGATTCCTCGCAGCCTCCCGCGGCTCGCCTTTCACCCCAAGGACATGCTTGTCTTTGCAGAGTGCCACCAGAGCTCCAGGGGATCCCGCTGGAGCAGAGGAGCTGGATTTCCTCTCTGCAAACCTCCCGTTTTGGAAAGGCCTATAAGCAAGAAACTGGGTCGCATCCAGCTGAGCAGGGCTCAAGGACTTGGGGTGCATTCAGAAGTGGTGCAGGGGAGCCTGGAAGGATGTGGGTGCTCTGCCTTTGTCTTCCCAGGTCTCCACACAGCCAGAGAAGAGATATTTGCAACCCTTCCTCAAGCTTCCAGCTAAAGGTGGTTATGCCTAAGTAGTGGACCACAGTTTTCAGTGAAGCACTGGATATTAGGAAGGAATTCTTGACTTTGAGGGTGGTGAGGCCCTGGCACAGCTTTCCCAGAGAAGCTGTGGCTGCCCCATCCCTGGAACTGTTCAAGGCCAGGCTTGGAGAAACCTGGTCCAGTGGAAGGTGTCCCTGCCCACAGCGGAGGGTTGCACTAGATGGTCTTTAGGACGCTTTCCAACACAGACCTATGGTTCTGGGATCCCTCAGCTCCCTGGCAGCTCTCTTTGCAGCCACTCCCTGTCCAGGCAGAGTGAGACCCCGTGCTGGCACTCGGGTAGAGGCCAGGTGAGGAGGCAGCAGCAGGAGCAGCAGCATCTCCACGGCGTGAAGGAGCCGTGTCTGCATGCCCTCCACCAGCTGACCTGCCAGGGAGCATCCTTGGCCTATGTGCCTTGAGAGTGTCCCTTTAAAGCAATTTGTAGACTGTTATCCTGTATCATTAACCTAATTAGTGTAATTGCCGCCATTTATGTAATGAGTATAAATACTGGAGGAATCCCATAATTAGGAGATGTAATTAGGTAATTAATAGATGACATGGTAACAAAAATCCAGGGGAAACTTTGCAAGGTGGACAGTGCGTGCGTGTGTTTTGTGCACGTGTGTGTGTGGCTGCTCTTGCCAGGGTCTGTCACAGTTGTGCTCTGGGGCTGGCCTCAGCCTGGAGCCCCTCCATATCCCCTGGGCAACGTAAAGGGGCCTCCAGGTGACATGAGAAGGCTCTCTTGGAGCTCTACAGACCTTGCAGAGGGGATCTGGGGAGCCAAGACTTGCTCAAGGGGAAGAGCAGAGCTTGGCCATTGCCTTGCCATACGGACACAATTTTCCTTTTAGATCCTGGGAGAAGCAAGGTGAATTTAGCAAGGTCTGAGACGTTCCTCAGCCCTACTGGAAGGTGCTTGCAAGTCCCATTTGTCCCATAGTGCCTCTCTGCTGCGAGCACTGCTGGAAATAGCATGACAGCCAGCTCCTGCACCAATAGCCCAACCAGAGGGATGATAAGGAGCCCCAGGGTGAGCTTGGCTGCCTGATAAACTCTCATTTTAGTTCTCCTGTGGGTTTGGCTTAGAAAAGCGATTGGAGCTGGAAATCATGTTTGTGCTGTGAAGAGCTGATAAAGTTCCTGCTGTGCCTGAGGAGCATTTTTTTAGAGTGTCATGAGTTGTGAGTTCTTGAGCTGGACCCTTTCTAGTTGTTGAAATGTTGACTTTTTCCTACTGCTCTCAGTTTCTTGCTCCTCCCAGCTTGTTCACACTTCTAGAGAACTTACATGTCCAGATGTATTCCATGAAAATAAGTTGCAGATAAGGAAAGCTTTTTTCTTTGTTGTTTTTTGGTGTGTTGTTGTTGATCATCTGGTTGGCACCTGCCAGGAGGAGTCACTACCACCAGATTTCAGTACCTGAAGGGGGCCTGGAAAAAGAACTGGAGGACTTCTGGCAGGGGGCTGTAATTGATAGGACAAGTGACGATGGCTTCAAACTGACAGACAGCAGGGTTGGATTGGATTTTGGGAATAAATTCTTTAGTCTGAGGATGATGCAGCACAGGAACAGGTTGCCCAGAGAAGCTGTGGATGACCCATGCCTGGAAGTGCTAGGTTAGATGGGGTAGTGGAAGGTCTCCCTCCCCACAGCAGAGGCTTGGAACAAGATGGTATTTAAGATCCCTTCCAATCCCAACCATTCTGTGATTCTGTGATAAGCCATAAGTATCTTGGTGTAGGATGTCTCCCCTGCAGAGGGTCCTGGGCTCTGCACGCCACCTTGACCAGTGTACACTGGCTTATTTTGAAGAAGCCACTGGCTTTGTGGCTTTTACTCTTGGCCTCTCCACCTCCCTTTTGCAGTACTTTCTCTCCAAAGGATGAGCGATTTTGCACTCCGTGGAGGAGCACTGCAGCCAGCAGGAAGTGACCCCAAGACGAGCATCACTGGAAGTGCCAGCTCGCAGGAGAGGTCAGAGTTTGTGCAAGCTTTGGGCGGTCAAAGGCTGCAGAGTCCCTGGGACCAGCAGCTAGAGGGAGATATGACCTCACACTGAGGGCCAGTCTTGCCTATGCCGTGGATTCCTGTCGTGATGCCAAAGAAAATCCTCCCTGCTTTCGAGTGTTCAGGGTCCATGTAATGAACAGCCATAATGCAGACCTCATTACGTAGCATAAGTAATTCTCGGGATTAAAGACTTTTGAAACGGCTCCTGCTGCAGTTTCTGCCAAAGTATTTCTTAGTCCCTGTCTACCTGGAAAGTTTTATCAGGTGTATCATGATCAGGGATGCAGGTCCAGTTACACTAGAGAAGGTCTGTCTAGACATTTTAATTCCAGTATAAAAAGGGCCATTCTTTCCTTTAGCTTGAATTTGCTTGCACATGCCCTTCACAAAACTAGGGCCCACATCATCAGTGGAAGAGCCTCCATGTTATGTTTAAATACCCACCCTGGACTGCATCAAAGCCCCCTCTGCCCCGAGGCCAGCAGTTCCTACTCCTGCAGTTTCCCTGGATCACAGATGGGGAAGTGGATTGCTGTTCGGAAGCTGCTGGGCTGGACGTGGCTCTTTGTGTCCAAAGCAAGCATATGGTCTTGCAGGACACTTCTGCAGTCTTTCAGCTTAACCCTCCTCCGCCCCTCTCTGCTTCCCGTGCTCCCCAACCTCCCACTCCAACAGGATGTGTCCCATGGGGCACCATTAGCTGAAGTCTGATCCTCCTCCTTTATCCTGTTTGGGGATTTGCCTACTGAGACACAAATTCGCAAGAACAATGTTGTGTTTTGGCTCGTTTTCCATGTAGTGAGCTCTGAGACTCTTGTGATGTCAACTTTAAACCTGTTTGGAGGCCTTGCAGCCCCTTGCCCTCTGCAGAGCTGAGTGAAGGTGCTACAGCTCCTACCCTGTGCTCACAGAGGGTGACTTGGCTGCTGGCTCTCAGAGAGATGGACTATGAGGAATATCTGCCTCCCTCTGCCCTGGACCATCACATGGGTGAGGATTGTTGCTATTTCTACATTTTGCCCTCATTTTGCCCTTGTCTTTGCCCTCACCAGGCACCAAGCATTGATTTATTCTTGTTGCCATGTCCAAGCAGACCTCCACTGTGGGTGTGGAGCAGCCGTACTTCTTCTTGTTCTCCTTTGATGATAAAACCCCTTTTTGCTGTGTTTCTGTCTGTTCTTCAAGGTCTAACTCTGCCTGAGTCCTGCCAACTTTCATATTGTTCCTGTATTTCTTGATTTCAGATGTGTCTTCCTTTGCTGATCTCTCCCCCAGCTCATTTTTTCCTTTGTAGTCCTGATGATGTGTGAACACACTTTTCCTATCAAACATTGTTCCAGGTTCAAAGCCTAGTTTGAGTGGCTGTCCCACCTGGGTTTCACACTCTAACTAAAAAAAAAAAAAAAAAAAAAAAAATTACATTTCCTCCATGTTCAAGCCCTTAAGCTCTTCAGTTGTGCTGAGTGCATTAATAGTGTTGCAGCTCTGCCCTAACTTTGTGCATCCTCTCTAGTAAGCTTCATTTATCTCTCCAGGATCAATCTGAAGTCGTCTTCTAGGCATGACCAGCTGTTCTCCAAAGCTGAGGCCAAACAGGCATCCACAGAAAGCCACAGGTGTGAGCAGAGACCTGGGTGTAAGTAGCCTACTGGGGGCAGTTGTCTAGAAGAAGAAGGAGCAAAGCTTTAACTGGGAGCAGTGAATTATGTCTCTCTTAAGATTTCTCCTGGTTCAGAGCAAAATTAATCCAAGGAAGTCACATGGCTCATGTCAGGCAAGAAAATTCTAATGTTGTGATTTCCCCCCCCCCCCCCCCCCCACTTTCTACAGAATTTTTGGAAGACAGGTTGCCAGGACAGTGTTACCAAATAATTATCCTGTGTCTCCTTAGAGTAACCTCTGCAAGAAAGTGTTTAGATAGAGAAACCACATGAACTAGTCATTAATATCTTATAGGTCAGAGTTATGGATGTTGCATTGTGATGAAATATGTATTTCTTCCTATTTCTTAGGAAAATGGGCTTGTGAGACAGAGCAAGATTTATGATGATCCTAATTAGTTATTTCCTAGCTTTCAAAATGTTTGGGTTTGAGAGATGATATGATAGATAATTAACTTGTTGTCAGACAGCGACTTCTAAAATGAAATGTTTGTTCTCTAAATATTATGTATCTCAATGTGCATTGTATGCATGCCATAGTGCACACACACATGTACATATAGAGCAATATGTGGAGAAATATGATAAATATGTGGATATGCATCCCTGCAGCCAGAGGAGTTGGTAACATGGGTTAATGCTTCCATGGAAGGCATCATTCCCAGCTCCCTGTCCGGCTGAGTGAAGCACGCAGGATCCCAGCCCTTCCATGGGGGTTGCTGCTCTTCTTGCCGTGCTTGTCCTCACCCCCTGCTGGAAAGGTGACCCACAGAGAGTAAAGGACCTGTTGTCCTGCCCTGCCCTTTCCTGTGGGGGGTTATGGGCTAAGGTGAAGGCCAGAGGGGTTTTCACAGGCTGAGAGATTTGGGGTTGTTCATCCTGGACAAGAAAAGGCTCCATGGAGACTTTAGGACTCCTTCCAGTACCTAAAGGGGCTAATAAAGAGCTGGAGAGAGAAACTGGGAGTGATAGAACAAGGCTGTGAATGGCTTTAAGCTGACAGAGGGCAGAGTTAAATTAGATATTAGGAAAAAACTCTTTCCTGTGAGGGTGCTCAGGCACTAGAACTGGTTGTCCAGAGAAACTGTGGCTGCCCGATCCCTGGAAGTGTCCAAGGCCAGATTGGACAGGGCTTTGAGCAACCTGGTGCAGCGGAAGGTGTTCCTATCCATGGTAAGAAGGATTGGAATGAGATGATCTTTAAAGTCCCTTCCAACCCAAATAATTCTATGTTTCTATGATAAGTCCTCCAAACCAGTAAGTTCCCCGGACAACTGCCAGTAACACGGTGCTTGTTAAGAGGAGGGCACCTGTGATATTTTTTGCTAAACTAGTAAAGCTTAAATGAAGGGAATTATATCCTTCGTTGCTGTATCCCTGAAGGACAGAGAGGGGGCTGGAGAGAACCTTCAGGGAAGGCAGAGGGCAGGATTGCATTGACCCCAAAGGATGCTGGATGTGCTCCCTGAAGCCGTGGCTGCTGCGATGCCTCGTTGCTGCGGGGGAGCAGAGCTGCTGCAGAAGAAAAGAGGTCACCTGGAAGTTGATTAATTTTTTTTTTCTCTTTCTTTTGCATTTTTTCACCAGAGCTTTATAAATAACAGACAAAACCCCTGGGGAAAAACCTCCTAACCAGCTGCCTGTTGCAAATACTCCAGGAAATGGGAGGTGGCGGGGGAAGAGGGAAGGAAGGCTAAATTTGGTGGCTTTTATTTTTAACAAGGGCTATTTCAATTGGCTTTAAACCCATTTAAAAGAAAAAAAAAAAACATAATAGAGAGCCATGACAAACTTTTGCCAGCACCAGAGGGGCCTGTGGAACCGAGCACTTGCTCCGGCCAGCACGGCACAGACATGGGGTCTGTGCCAGCCCTTGCTCCAGGACTTGACAGCTCAGACACTGCCAAGGCCATCACAGGGACAGGGAGCTCAGTGACAGAGATGAGGAGATATATTTCAAGGACTTGCAAGATTTCTCCAGCAAAGCCAAGAGAGGCTCAAAATTTTCCAAAGCAAGCAAAGGAGGCATCTGCAAGTCCTCGTTTTTCTGCAGGACTGCTGTACTTGGGTCCCTGGTGCAGCACAGTAAAGCTGAAGTTAATGAACCCAAACAGCCAAGCAGAAAGCAAATCCTTTCTCTTATTTTGCTTTAAAAAAAAAAAAAAATCTGTGACAGCCCTTTCCCTCCTGACTGGCCCTTGCTAAATCCTGCTGTTTGCAACACCTGAAGTCGAGGCGTATAAAATGACTTGGCAGCATCCCTCTGACGTTCCCCTGGCACTCTCTGGAGAGCAAAGGTGTTAACCTTGGTGTCCTGGCTGCATGCCAGGGTAAGTAATTACATTTGGCCTCTATAAATTAGCCCATGCTCGTAGCCGGGGAGCTGCAGCGTCATTTCCTCCTGGCTGTGCCATGCCCGACACGCTCCACCTGGGCACCGGTTGCATCTCAGTGGAGGACTGGCACGGGGAGCAACGTGGGTTTGCTCGTGCTAATGCTCCCTTTAAATTGCTCTGAGGTTCCAGGTCTGGCTCTCGATGCTCCTGTGCTCGGAAAGGAGAGCGCAGAGCTGAGCGGGATCGGGCTCCCCACCCCAACAGGGTGACCTGATAAATCGCCACCAGTCAGCTGAACCTCAGTAACGGCCTCTCGGCTCGCAGCTAAAATTAGCTGAAATGGCACGAAGAGAATTGCTGAAACCTCCAGGAAAGTGATTTAAGGCGAAGCACGTGACCTCACATTTGTCACGGGCCGGAGCACGCGCAGGCTGCTGGCACAGCGCAGGTGATGCGCGGGAGCGTCTTCAGCCCCCGAAGTCCTGAGCTGGGACTCTGTGGCTGGGTCGCACGCTCCACCTGTGACCTCATCCCAGTGTTCCCCAGCACTGACTCAGCTTAACCCCTTCGGCTTTAGGGGTCTTCAGCTGGTGTCTGGTTATAGCTCTGGAGTGGACTTTGGAGTGCAGCTAATTTTTTTTTATTATTATTTTTTTAAATTTTATTTTCCCCAGAATGAACCAGGTTGGAATAGACCTTTTGAGATCATCAAGTCCAACCTATGACCTAACACTTCCTCATCAACTAAACCATGGCATTGTGTGCCACATACAGTTTTTTTTTTAAACACATCCAGGGACAATGGATCCACCACCTCCCTGGGCAGAAGATACCTGATTTAAGGTTAGGTACAATGTCTTGGTCAGCTGTGTGTATTTCCCACTGCAGACACCAAGACAACCCTGTCCATTCTGGGCTGAGATGGAGAGTGCCTACATGGGGGAGATGATAAAGCCAACAGGGCTGGAAGGTCTAAGCAGGAGGAGATGTGGTGCCACGTTCCAGACTTGTCATCATCCCTTTCAAAGGTTGTCTGCTTGGTCTTTAATTTCTGTGAGACTGCTGGATTCTGCACCTGGGATTGACAATGCTGGATGTAGGGGAAGACTGGGGAGTGAGATGCTGGAAAGCAGTGCTGCAAGAGAGGGGCCTGGAGGTCCTGGTCCATGGGAAGTTGAATGTGAGTGCCCTGGGAGCCAGGAGGGACATCCTTGTCCCGCGGGGATCAGACAAAGCACTGCAGGCTGGGCCAGGGAGGGGATTGTCCTGCTCTGCTCTGCTCTGCTCTGCTCTGGCATGGCCTCACCTTGAATATTTAATGTCACAATATATGAAAGATATTAGGCTGTTAGAGAGCATCCAGAGGAGGGCAGTGAAGATGGTGAAGGGCCTTGAGGGAAGCCATATGAGGAGTGGCTGAGGAGTGCCTGTTCAGCTGGAGAAGAGGAGACTAAAAGGAGGCCTTATCACAGTCTACAACTGCCTCATGAGGGGAAGAGGAGGGGCAAGCACTGATCTCTTCTCTGGGGTGACCAGGGACAGGGCCTGAGGAAATGGCCTGAGGTTGTGCCAGGGGAGGTTTAAGTTCAATATTAGAAAAAGGTTTTTCACCCAGAGGGTGGTTGGGCACTGGAACAGGCTCCCCAGGGAAGTGGTAACAGCACCAAGCCTGACAGAGCTCAAGAAATATTTGGACAATACTCTTGGGGATGGTCCAGGAGTTGGACTAGATGATCCTTGTGGGTGCCTTCCAACGCAGGATATTCCATGATTCTGTGTTTCCTGTGTCTCCTCTCCCTTGGATGCAGCTGCCCCAGCACGAGTGCCCTTTCCAGGCTGGCAGCACAGGCTGTGGCCCCCGTGGTTGCCCACGGTGGAGCAGTTCCACCTTTGCGTGGCTGTTCTGTGTGTGGGAAAGGATTTCAAGAAACAATTGACCAAATGAAACCTCTGTAATGCTTCTAAATACTCAAACACATTAGACATGCCTGCCCAGCTCAGAGATAAATTAGAGCTATTATCACTAGAGCCCAGACAAACAAACGGAGGGCTCTCTCCAAACAAGCCATTCACTCAAGAGACTGGATTTACAAGGGTCATGGAAGCAGCACGAGCTGCAGGCACCTGCTTCCTGCAGAAACCTGTTTAAATTGGCCATATTGACTGGTGCAGAAGGAGGAGAGAGAGCACACCTCCGCCCTCTGGGCATCCTCTCCAAGCAGGGGCTGTGGTGCTGGGATGTACTAACTGGCATTTTGCTGTCTTCAGTCGAAGCTGGAAGTCAGAGACTGATGCATTTTGCTTTTCTCCTATGTGATGGTTGGGAGATAAAAGTGTGCAGGAGCACGTCAGGGATGCCAAGGCCACTTTGCTTTGCCCTTGGATTTTTGTGTCTGTTTCCAAGGAGGGATGGGGAGCTAAGCTGGTGGTAAGGTGGCATTGAGAGAGAGGTCAGTTCAAATCAGCATCTTGGGCATCAAGGAGACTGCCTGAAAGGATCAATGGAAGCCAGAGCATGTATTTTGGGCTGGGGTTTGCACGGCAACTACAGGAAAGAAGGAGCAGATGTGGGGACAAAAAGGAGTAAAGAAAGAGAGAATTATCCTGCTCGCTGGCTGTGATGGGCAGGCAGTGCCCTGGAGCAGGGTCACCAGCACAGCTTGCCACGGTGGCCAGGAGCACCACGCTGGGGCTGAGCGTGACCGAGGCCGTGACTCGGAGCCTGGCCCAGGCAGGGTGTTCTGGAGAAGGGCCATGGTCAGTGCAGGGTTTCAGGGCTTGGTTGGGCCCCCAAACCAACCTGGGGGAGCCTGGAGGAGCCAGGCTGGGGGGAGAGGCCGGGCTGTGAGTGCAGCACCTCACCCGCCCGCCTGGCAGCTCCAGCAGCCACCCACGGAGGATGTGATGGAGGGTGGTATTCTCTTCTGAGGGATGCTCTTGAACACAAAAACTTGTTCCTTGACCAGAGTGGTGCTTTTTGGAAGACATCCAGTCCCCATGCACGACCTCTGACTGATGATGAATTTGCCATTTGCCTTGGTAACTGGAGCTCCTGATTAACTATCCTCCCTGCTCAAAATTGTCTTTTATTTCCCATGCAAGGTTCCCTCTCTCAGTGTTGTCAAGTCTCACTATTTATTTTGGGTTTTGCTGCTTACTGTGCCTTTTACCTGTGAGCCTAATGAACATGCCAATCTCAACTATTTTCACTCTGTGGGTATCTGGGATCAAGTCACGACGAAGATTTTCTTTGACTGCTGAGCAGACAGGGCCCTTTCAGTCTTTTGCAGGGTTGGGCACGGGCAGAGCAGAAGCTGTGCTCACCACTGCCTTGAGCATCTCCCAGTGCGTGGGATTTTATTTAAAGTCCCAGCCTCTGGACTTGCACCATTACAAGGACCTTCCTTTTTCTCTTGTTCTCTTTTTTTCTTTTTTATTTTTTTCCCAGAAACCTGTAAATACAACCTAAAAGACAAACAGAAATAATAATTATTTGGGGATTTTTTTTTTTTAAGGCATCAAGGAGTTCTGTGTTGTCTTTGTTTATTGTGAGCAGAAGTGGTAGACACTGGCTTGGGGACTCATTTGCAAAGATGCAAACTTGCTGAGAAGACACCATGGGGCTCAGGGGTGTCTCCTTCTATCCTGTGTGGTTCCTGCAGGCAAGGCAGACACTGACCTGAAATTCCCACAGCTCTTCTACCTGCACAGTACCAGGGTAGGTTTAGTCAATGTGGGTGGCCTATATGGCCTTGACAGCTCTGAATTTCTAGCTTTCATCATCTGCAGGTTCTTCTGTGTTGCTGGGCAGGCTGAAAGGCACAAGTGGCCTCCCCATCAGTGTCGTGCACATGGGGAGAGATGGAGTTTATTTTCAGGCTTCCTTCGAGGGTCAGAGGTCCACTGCGCTGTGTCAGCCTCTCTCAGCTGAGCTAATGTGCTTCAGTAATCCCATGGATTCGGCTTGCTTTGTCTTCCACTGTGTTTGTCACCTTCCCCATGTCTCCTGGTATAAACCAGGAATGTTTCACACTGAAACAGCAAGATGCCTTGTCTAAAAATATTGAAATTATGTCTTCCCCCTAAATTCATTCCTCTCTTTATACTTCTTCACAGGAAAGAAATTTGTGAAGCTGGATCCAGAGCAATAGTAGTTTTGGTGACTGAACCAAGCTGGTTTTTGTTTGATTTAAAGTAAGTCCTCCTAATTGCAGCCTGCCCCTCTTAAATTTCTCCAGGCCTTGCAGTGAAGATCTGCTTCATTCACCATTTCCAAACTTCAAGATTTGGGTACCATTATCTGTCATCTTTGCTTCTAAAAGGACGCTGGAGACTGGGAGTTTGGGAGCATTCTCCAGCCCCCTGTAGATTTTGTTATGTATTATCCCTTCCATAAAAGAATCAAGGTGGTGGTCAGGCCCTGAAACGCTTGACTATTTCCTGAATGAAACAAAAAGCTGCAGCAGATAAGGGTTGTTGATGTCTTAGGGCCTGGAAAAAAAAGAGGGAAGGATTTGTGTGTCCATATGTTCCACGTGTACAGGTTCACGTTTCTCACGAGGTGAAGGAAAACCCTGTTTGTAGCCTGTGGTTATTGTATTTGCTTCAAACTTATCACATGAGGCCTAAATGAGGGTGTCAATAAAATATTCCATGGTGGGCATGTAAGACAGCAGTTACTTGTGTTTTATGAAATGATTCAAGGAGCAGAGAAATTATCTCCTGATGGGTTGTGTCCATCTGGCACACCTTGATGAACCATGGAGAGGCTGCTTTGCCCTCATTTTCAGAGAGGAATGCTTGAAGATGCCCAGCTCTGCTCCTGTCCTGGTACCCAGGTGCAAAGGGGCAGGAGAGACACTGGTAGGGGCTTAGCTCCTTGGAAAATTATCTTGGTTATTTATGTGATGGCAAGGGAGAAGTTTGTGTTTAGAGGCCAGTGAATTAATGAATTAGAACACAAAGAATCAAACTTGTGTTCATTATTTTCTGTTAAACAAACACAGTCTTGACTTTCATTTACTGCAGAAGCGTTTGAGAGGTTATCCAAGCAGAGACCAGAGCTCCAGCCAGTGAAATCCTGTAAGAAGGAATCCGTGCCTCGAGCAGGAGACAGACAGACAGCGTAAGGCAAACAGAAGCAGGGACTGGTATTCGAGCACATTTAAAAGAGCCGAGGAACAGGGCTGGGACCCTGGGAACCCCGGGCCACAGAACCACCCTCCTTCCTCCCACAGCAGCGCTCCTAACATCGACCAAGACACGATCGGCCATGTGTTGCCCCTGGAGTCAGCGGCTGAAAAGCACTTTATGAGGCAGCAGAAACACAATGGGCTATTATTTTTAGGCTAGAGCCATTCACACGTTTTCTCTGCAAAATGGGTACCCTCCCTCTTTGTTGTGTTTAGTTGTTTGTGCTTGCCTAATATTCCCTGCCCACCCAGCATCTAACAAAATGAGATGCTGGTCTTGTCTGGGGAGGTAAAATAGTGCAAATTACCCTCATCTGGAAACCCTTTGGGTCTGAACCTGAGCGCTGAGCTTCTGCTGTAGCTCCGTGTCCAGAGCAGTGGAGCTAATGACCTGAGGGAAGTTTGGACACAGACTGCAGCTCCTTCTCCCAGTAATGCTCTCCTCAATGGATTAGAAGAAGCTTCCCTGGCAAACTGGGAAGGAGTCCAAGCTGGGGAGCTGGTGTGATAGGAACTGACAGGGCTGGAAATTTGATTTCTGACTCTTTGTGCGTGTATTTCTCGTGAAAGAAGAGGGAGAGGGAGCCAGGGCTACTTTGAATCCTGCAATCATTAAAACCAATTCCACTTTTCCTGCCCCTGCCCACCTCCTGATATGTGTGTGAAACAATCTTTACAGCTACACAGCCATCAGATGGTATCGACCCTGCGGTGGAAATTGCTATTGACTGCTGCTGGTGCTGCTCTCTGCACTTCCGTGGCTTTTAAAGCGACACTCTTCAGGTGATTTCACTTTGCACTTGATACAGCCCGAGAAGCACTGCCTGAAACGGGATGGGAAGAGCCTGTGGGGGATTCGTGTGTGCAACAAACACTGTTACCCCTCCTTGGCCACAGGAAGGGTGTCTGAGCAAGTGGGAAGAGATGCTCCTGCAGAAGTACTTGTCTAATGGGAAAATTCAGAAATTTGATTTTTTTTCCTTTTGTCCATCATGAAAGGATTCCTGTGTCCCACTACAGTTGTTTTCTGCTGCAATGCTAACACAAAGCCAAGACCATTCTTCTACCCCTGTGAAGGATCCATCCAGTTCTACATCAGCTGAGGACTAGATACACTGATTTCTTGTTTTAAGGGCCACCTCTGATTCCATTTTACAAATTCTCTCTCATCTGCTCCGAGTTCCAATGAAAAAAAAAATTTTGAAATAATAATATTTACCTTTGAAGCAGGTGTTTTGTGCAGCTTAAAGAGCTCCTCTCTCTCACAGAGCTCTGCCTTTGCTCCCTGACTTAAGCCACATGGCATTGTCCAGGAGCAGCAGCTGGCCAGATGTGTCCAGTGTGTGTGTGCAAGGAGTTCCCTTTCTTGTTATCTGGAACAGTGACTGTCTAAAGCTTCCGAGCCAGCCCCTTAGCTTGAATGCAAATAACCCCTGCTATTAGCTCTGAGCGCTCCCTGACAGCCTTGATTTCAGGTCACAAGACTGGCAGGCTGCTGAGGTGTCAGGAGACGTGCCTGGCATTTCCCCACTCTCCAGCCCAAGCCCTAGGAGCTGCTCTCACTGCTTTACACGGAGCCTTGATGTTCATGTGGGGAGTGTGGCTCTTCTCAGCCTGGCTCTGTCTCAGCTGAATGGGAGGAAGAGGCGGGAATAGAAAGGGCTGGATGTTGAGAGCATTTCTTGGTGGGATAGTTTGTATTCCCAGCCCCAAGCACTGAGCAGGCTGGGAAGGGAGATGGGGTTAACTGGAATTCAGCAGAGTTGAGGAATTTCCTGCAGAGGCAGTAAAAGGCCTGGCCTAGGAGGGGTTTAACATGCCAAACACTGCCCTGCATGCCTGGGGAGAAAGTACAGGACACTTGGGGTGAGCACATGGCCCTTTGCTGCTTTTGCACCTGCTGCTCACCCCAGGGATGGCCACAGGTCAGGCGTGCCAGCTGTGAGAGGGACTGATGACCTTTGCCTGTCTCATGGCAGGTTGCATCTCCCAGCACACTGCTCCCATTTCTCTCCTCCCACCCCGCTCCCATCCAGCTCCTGGAAGCCTGGTACTGCCTGTTCCACGGAAACAGTGGGGACCTGGGATGACTCTTCTCCTCCCTGCTCCTCCTTGGACTCTGTGTTTCTCTCTGTCCTGATTAAAGTATTGCTCCAGACCCACACTATCCAACCAGGGAAAGAACATTTGGGAGAAGGGGCTGGACAGCCTGGAACAAAGGAGTTGTTTCAACTCTTTTATTTGAGGCCAGAGCAATGTGAGCCAAGTGGGATCTTCCCAGCTTGGACCTTGAAATCCAGGTCTTCTGTGAGTTAAATTGGGACTTCTAAAAATTAGAAGTCAGTTAAATTGGTGCTGCTTCCAATGAGATTTATTAATTTACATCCTTTGATGACCTTCCCCAGTATGAGACTGGGGGAAGAGCAGCATGTTAGAGTTGCCAGTAGCTTTTTGATTGTTACGTGTCCTTTTGTCTTCCCCATTGCCAGAACCACAATGCCACCTTTGTTTTCTCAGCCCTCTGTCCCCATCCCTTGGACACCTTGTCTTTTCTGCTTGCTAAATTGAGGCTGGGAAGGCTGAAGCTGCTGCTAAATAGGCCAGTGTGGGAGGCTGAAGGCTCATTGCAGAGCAGTGTCCAACAGCTCCACCTCCTTTGGTTCAACAGGACCTCCTTCCAAAGCCACAATCCCAGTGAACTTGCCTTTCCATTCTCAGGGCTGTGGCATCCCTGCCCAGCAGGGGCTGAGCTGATGGGGCAGCTGTGCCACTCCTGGAACGTGAGTGTGGGTGGCTTTGGGCTCACTGCAAGATGTGAACAGTGCTTGCTCTGCAGGCTTTGCTCAGCTTCAGAGGCGGTGACAACCTGTCCCTTTCTGGCTTCTCTTCTGGAGAACAGTGCCTAGGAAGGGCAAGCTGCTCCCCCAGCCCAGCTTCCAGCTCCACATGTCCCACAGTAACCAGGTGCTGCTGGAGTGTATGTGTGTCCTTATCAAACAAGCAGCCTTTGATAGTTTCTCTTTCTTCCGGGCTTAACCTGCCTAAGTCTTTTTGGGGTGAGATAAGATATGCGACTTGACAGCAATTTGAGGTGAGATTTTTTCCTCCTGGGAAAACGTGGCAAGAAATTAAGCTTTGCAGGTTTTCTGCCCAGTCGACCAAGCAAAGAAAAGTCCTTGGTGAACTTGGGTTGGGTCTAGGGACAGGAGAGCTACTGCTGTGATTTGTGGTTATTCTCTCTGCAGCACTGCCTCCGTAGTCACATGTGAGAGGCAAGTGGTTATGACACCT
This sequence comes from Anomalospiza imberbis, assembly GCF_031753505.1. NCBI lineage: Eukaryota > Metazoa > Chordata > Aves > Passeriformes > Viduidae > Anomalospiza > Anomalospiza imberbis. Next base: position 2,608,965 of record NC_089689.1, on the reverse strand, counting down.
CTTTATGACCTGGGAGCCACAGGGAAGTAGTGGTGACTTGTGTGCTGGAAAGACAAGGTCACTGACAAGGGTGGTGCAAGCAGCTTTGGTTCATCTGACCATGCTAGAATCCAAATATTTTCAATTCATGAGAATTAAAGTGAACATCCTACTTTTAGGCTGCTGGGTGTTCGAAAGTGGGTGCTTCCCAAGGTGGTGTGCAGTACAGGGATACTACAGGGAAAGCTGTTGATAAAAGCAATAGTGAAAATGGATGTCTGGTTTGAAACCTATCTGTCCTACAACCTTCAGGGCCTGCCAGGGGACGTGTTTCCTGGGCTGTGAAAAACCAATATGGGACACAATCATATATCAGTGATTATATCGATCACTGTCTCAGACCCGTTCAGTCCAAGGACACCAGCACCTTTTGGAGGAGGTGTCGCTCCTGCTCTGGGAGTCTGGGGAGGGTGTGGAATGCGTGGCAGTGCTGGTGTGCGAGGGGAGGTGACTCTCCTTTAGGGGATGCTGGGTCCATACTCAAACCAATTAGTAGAATGGAGCTGAGCAAAGTACAGGAGGGACCTGACTGATAATAAGCAAAATGCTCAAATATGGGAAGTTGGGGAAGAAGCCAAATGAAAATGAAATGAAAGGCTAAGGTCCAACTACAGCAGTTGTGCAAAAAGGATGGGACAGCTGATAATAGGAAAGCCTGCAGGAACAACGGGTCAGCCCCGAGGAGAGAGGCTGAAGGAGTCTGTGAACAAGCCAAGCAGGGGTGGGGGGAGGTTCATGGAAAAGCGTTTCAGCAAATTGAAGCTCTTGGCTTGCTTACCACCATGGAGTCCTGCGTCTCTCACCGTGACCTCTTTGCTCAGTTCTTTGTGCTGATGGCCAGCTAGAGAAGAGCATGGGATAGTAGGGCCATGACTCAGGGAGCAGCAAGGGGCTCCTTGGCAGGCCTTTGAATGGGAGGACACTTCTCACCAGCTGTGGTGCTGCAGATGGGCCAAAGGTGTTGGTTCACCCTCAGCTCAGGGCGGGTGAGAACTGTCTTTGGGGACAGCCTCAGACCCCCCCCTTTTATGAAGGTGATACCAGAAACCTGTGGCTGAGCCTCTTCAACGACAACCTTTCTTAGTCTGGGAAACCCATGGAAAACTCAGGAGAGGAAAACCAACTTCTGACTGCAGACGAACTCCATAAAAACCATTTGAAAGGAGATGATGGTGTGGTGGAAAATATATTCCAAAAACCATGACTCTACATCTGAGATGCAAAGGAATTAATTCTGGTTAGCTCTGGTTCACATGAGGCAGCAGGGATTTCTTTCACAGACACTGTGCCCAAGGCAATTCCATGAGACCTTGGGGTGAGAACCTTGGTTCTTGCTGGTGGTTCCCAGAGGTAAGGCCCTTCTTTCTCTTGGCTTTCCATGTCCCTGTCTGTACAAGAAGTCTGGGGATAAACCTTCTCAGTAAATCATCTGAAAACGGGATTCCCACAAAAGAGAGCCCATCCTGATGGTGGTGAAGAGGTCTGCAGGTCTCATTAGGAGGCTTGACTTGTGGGAGCCTGTGGAGAAGCTGTGGAATACAGTTGTGTTCCTCCCACTAATGTGGCTTTTTTCTCTTTTTTTAAGCTCCGCACAAATGTGAGGCTCTCTAGATAAAAGTGAATTTAACAGCTATTTGTATCCTTTGAGGAACATCAGTACTGGTTGAAAGAGGGTAAAAGACCTTTTTTTGTTGAGTCTGGAATGGACCTGCTTTTATTGGAGGGCTCTATGACTGCTTTTGTTGCTATTTCCACTGACAGCTTTTACCTGACTTGTTTTCAAAATCCTTCTTGGAGGGTTTTTTTTTCTGTCTTGAAAAACTGCATTTCCTTGCTGAAATTCAAGTTTGGGGTCTGGAAAAATGTCCAAAATTATTTTGCAGATGGCTTGCTGTGATATAGAAGTCCCAGAAATAGGACATTTTGTGGGGGAAGTCACCTGTTTATTTCCAGGAGGGTAGACAATTTATTTTAAACAATGCCATTTTCTTTTCAATTATAGACGTTTTTGTGGAAAAAAATTGCAGCAGTCTCTAAGAAGGAGCACGTGACCACAATTAAAGGATGTGCTGTGCTGTATCAGAAGGTAGTATTTAAACCAGGGAAAGTCTGAATATTGGCTATAACTCATTGTAATTATACCATCTATTTCAAACATGTAAATATGTTTGGTAGCACTTACATGTTTATGTCAGCTATTGGGAAAAGACGTTTTTCTTTTTGGTAAACTTCTGGTGGTAGGAATTTTGTTACTTGTATTTGAATAAGTAACAAACAATTTATGTACCACAAATTTTTGTATGAATAGAATTTGTCCCCCTCTCTTGTAGTTTTAGGATTTTGCCTGTGGTCACTTTATTTATGATAATTTCATGAATAGATAATATTAATAAGCAATGTAATAATTAAGACATGTATTTCTTTATAGAACAGACCATGACCATGGCAGATTTGGTGTGACACACAGGTTGAAGGTGAGGCTGGGAATGGAATGAGTGGGAATACATTTCTGGCTCTTCCTGTTTTTACTGGGATCAGTGGTATTTAGCTCATTTTGAAAGGGCTTTGAGATCCCCACGCTGAGATCCCTCCAGAAGACCTAAAGTCTAACACACAAACCCTGCAAAAACCTGAAGGCTGATTTAAGCTGGCACCTGGAGTGAAGCCGTGTCTCTGCTCAACTGATGAGAAAACTCCCTTTGCTTCTGGGGACTGGGATCCTCCACCAGGGGAAATCATTCTGAGCCTATTTCCCGTCCCTTTGACATTTTCTGTCTTATCAAAAGCCAGAGGAGTAAGGAAGAAGGTTAATGACTAAATTGACAAATAAACAATCAGTTCAAAGCAACAAGACATTTCCAGGAAAATTTTAGAATTTCCTCTGGAAACCAGTTAGGAATGTAAACACTGCCACACTTCAATATAAAGGGGACCATCTATAGAAAACTCATTGTGTTACAGGGACTATTTCTGGGATACAGAAAGGGCTTTGGGTTTTCCATGGAAAATTTTCTTTTAGAGGAAAATTGCAGAAGAGAAAAAAATTAATTTGGTCATGGTGAATGAAGAAGGGCACGGCCAAAGCAGTGTCTTAGGTAGAGCCCCTCTGACGGTGTGAGGTATGATCTGTGCTCTGGCTGGCTCTGGGAGGTCAGGTTTGGGGCAGCAAAGCAAAGGAGTCTCTCTTCAGCAAAAAGGAAATGTTTAAGGAGTCCCAGGCCAGGAAATTGCTTCTCATCCCGGTGGCTTCGTGAGTGTTGAGCGATGGTGACAGTGGGATGCTTCCCTCGCGCTCGGAGAACGAGAGAGTGTGTTTGGCCTTCATTTCCAAGGGCTCCACTTTGCCACAGTAATGGTGCATTAGCAACAGCTTGATTTTCATTTAATAAATAATAGGAATTACGCTGTGACGCGGCCAAGATTTTAAACAAGAGGCTCCCATAAACATTTTCTGCAGGAATCTGTGATAAACCAAAGATAGCGTTCGACGTACTCGGGGGGAGTGGGGACGCCAGACTTGGATGCTGTCCATCTGCTACGCCACTGAAACAAAACCACTTTATAATAACCACAGAGGAGAGGAAGCGAGGCAGCTTGGCACATACACTTACACTATGTGTGGTGGAAATGTTTATTCTTTATTTCAGAAAGATTTAGTGGGTGTAGAGATAATAGAGCATAGTGCTCACTTGTGTCTTGGGGAAGGAGGGGTGATGGTGTTTGGGTTTTAAGGGAGTCCAGTGTCGGCTCCCATGGGGAATATTTTTGGTAATACCTATTGCAATCTCATGCACTTGGAAGGCAGGAGGAGACAGAGGAATGAAATGTGCTTTTCAGGAGAGGTGTTGTAAAGGCCCCAGGATTAGTTATCTCTGACAGGAAGGATTTTACAGACTCCAGCAGACAGCAGAGGCAGAATTCTGGCCGTTTCTGCACCGGCACGTAGATCTTCCAAGGTCCTGTGCTGGGATGCTTCCCTTGGAGCAGCTTGGAGGGTCTCCTGGCTCCTGCTTTCTCCAGCCTGATGTGCTGAGGCATCACACTGTGACTCAGAAAATAGGGAAGGATCTTCAAAACAAGAGTCAGGAGGGTCAACAGGCCACTGCATCCTATAGTCCCCAACATCACTGTCATGGTGCTGCCTTTCCCTCTGTGCATGCTCAGCTCTGCTGCACTGCCTGTCCTTGGAGCCACTCAAAGTCAAACCCAAAAGACCCTGGGCTGACCTGTGGGGGTGGGAGAGTCCCTGCCAGGGTCTGAGACAGCAAACGTCTAGACTTGGTATGTGAGCAAGCAAGTGAAGGGATGACTAAGTGTCTGAAAGTTTGGGCCTTTGGAGAGGAGTCCCTTGGCTCTTCGTTTCTTGGATACAGTTCTGCTTCCTGTGGAGCCATGGAGATGATAATATTTTTTTCTCCTTTTTTTTTTCCCCCCCTTTGCAGAAAAGTAAAAAACATACAGATACGTCTTGGGCGAGAAAGCAGAAACCTTTGAAAAATTTTGGCAAATCAAGACACATGAAGAACGTGTTGAGTGAAACATTTCAGAGCGACAAAAATCAAAACATCTCACTGCGCCTTCAACCGCTTTAAAACATTTTAATGGTTCGAAAGGAAATTTCAAAATGAAAAGTCGTGTTTTGCTTAAAACACTAGAAAGTGTTTCATTAAAAAGGAAGAGTGGAAGCAAAACAATTGCCTTATATGTTTTTTTTTTTTTCTCTCCAATGAACCTGATGGGTCTTTCCCCAGCCGATGGTGAAGTCAGGAGCTGGGACTAGACACGTCTTCCACTGTGTTACAAGGTGCCTGGAGCTGGCATCCTTGGATCTGAGAAAGGGACAATCTGATGAAGCCATTTGCCATGTAAGAAATCCTTGAATCACCATAACTGTTTCATTTATTCATTTTTAAATGCAAATTTGCAGGCCAGCCCACTCCATGGCCATGCTGGCTGATCAGCTGATGCCTACAGAGATCTTTCCAGAGACAGGACAGACTCACATGCTAGGGAATGAAGAAAGGGGCTGAGGAAGTCCTTTCTCACCAGAGTGCTGTGACATGTAGGTTGGAATGGTGTTCTTGGTGGCCTTGGGATCTCTGCTGGCTGTTGCTGTGCTGTTTGGGCAGTTGAGAGGCCATCAAGTGTGGGATGTGGCACCACTGGCCTGCATAATGTGCTTGGACAGACTCTGCACCGGGAAAGAGAAAGCAGAGAATCACAGAAGCAGTCCTAAATTGGAAGGGACCACAGTGGGTAATCCAGTCCAAGGTTCAGAGAGAGAAACGGCACCATGAAGATGCGCTGGTGGCTGAGATAAAAGGATCTCCCTGGGGGCTACAGGGCCAGGGAACCTTCCTCATTCCTGGGAGATCTGGGGACAACGTGGGGAGTCAGAGCCAGCTGGATGGCAGAGGGAGGCACAGAGACTGCCTGGGGGGCACCAGGGACCGAGGGGATGGGGAAGGCCGACAGCAGGGGAGGAAGGCTAAGGGAGGTGGGATGGCTGGCTAAGGAGAGGTGGGGAAGGAGAGGCTGAGAAGGGATGGAGAAGGCTGAGGGGAGGCGGGGGGCAGAGGGCAGCCGCCGGGGGGCCGCGGTGCTCCCGAGGCGAGGCGGAACGGCTGAGGCACCGCTCGGAGGGGCGGGGAGCGCGGGCCGGGGCCCGGGCGGGGGGTGAGGGCCGGCGGGGGCCCCGCATCCCCGGCGCGGGCCCCGCATCCCCGGCGCGGGCCCCGCATCCCCGGCGCGGGCCCCGCATCCCCGGCGCGGGCCGCTCCTTGCCGCTGCGGGGCCGCGCTCGGCCGGGCTCGGTCGCTTTAAGGCGCGGGCGGGGCGCGGCCCCGTCCCACCTCTGAACCCGGAGATTGACGGGCGGCCGCGCAGGGGGCGGCGCGGCCCGCGGGCCGGCCCTCCCGCCGCCGCCGCCGCCAATGGGGCCGGGGGGGCGGGCGGCGCCGCTGCCCCTTCCTCCCCCCGCCCCCGGGCTCCTCCGTGCCAGTTTGAGGAGTCCGGAGCCGAACAAAAGCAGGCGGCGAGGGCCGGAGCGGTGCGCGCAGGCCCGGCGCAGGGGGGGCCCAGCCAGCCCCGAACGCGGCCCCAGGGTGGGGGAAAGTTTGGAGCCCTCCCCCGGTGCGCGGGGGCTCCGCCGCGCTCCGGCCGCGGTAGCTCCGGCGCTGCCATCGCGGGCGGCCGCCCCGCCGCGGCCACCGCTGCCGCCGCCGCCGCCTCCTCCTCCCCGGGCGCAGCCCCTGCCCCCGGCCCGCCCGCTGCCTCCCCGGCGCGGGGCTGAGCTGCCCTGCTTTTGGAGTCGCCGCCGTTTCCCCTCCCTTCCCCGGAACCCCCCCCTTTCCCTCCCTCCTCCTTCCCTCCCTCCCTCCCTCTTCTCTCCTCCCTCCTCCCTCCTCCTCCTCCTCCTCCTCCTCCTCCAGCAGCCAAAGGGATTTTTTCCCCTTTCTTTTTTCTCTCTCTTTTTTTTTTTTTTTTTCCCTCCCCCCCCCCTTTCATTTTTCTCCTCCTCCTCTTCCTCCCCGCCGCGGAGCCGGGCGCCAGCGTGAAGGATAAATAAAAAGCGAAGAGGAAGAGGCTGGGGAGGAGGAGGAGGAGGAAGAAGGGGGGGGAGGAAAGAAGAAGAAGAAAGCGAGCAAGAAAAGAAAGCGAGGAGCCAGGCGGCCAGCCCAGCCGCGCCGCTCCCGGCAGCCAGGGCAGGAGGCGGCGGCGGAGCGGGGCCGGCGGCCGGCGATGGATGACCAGCCGCGGCTGATGCACACGCACAGCGGGGTGGGGATGCCGGGGCACCCGGGCCTGTCCCAGCACATGCAGGATGGACCAGGCGGGGCGGAGGGGGAGGCAGGCAGGAAGCAGGACATCGGAGACATCTTACAGCAGATCATGACCATCACGGACCAGAGTTTGGACGAGGCGCAGGCCAGGTGAGAGCGGCGGGGAGCGGGAGTGGGGGCAGGTGCCGGGAAGTTTCCCCCGCGCCCCGGCCCGGCCTTTGTTGTCCGGCGGGGAAAGCGCGCCCGGCCGCGGGCGCGTCGGGGGACGGGGGTCCTGCTGCTCCTGTTGCGGAGAAATGTGGCGAGGAAGGAAGGCGAAAAGAAAGGGGACCGGTTAATACCCCCCACCCCCACCCCCCCTCTCCGTTTATTATTTCCCATCTTTCTCCCACCTCCCAACTTCGGGGCGGTTTCGAGGGGTCGCCGCGCCCGCAGCCTCCTCCTCCCTCCATCCACAAACTGGGCCTGGCTTTTCCCAGCCTTTTCGGGGTGGGGGGTTATCTTCTGCGGAGGGCGGTCGTGGTTGGGGCTCCGCTCCGGGCTTCTCCGAAAGAGCCACGAAGTGCTGCCCCGCTTTTAGGGCTGCTAATAATGTTCTTTCTTAGGCCCCTGTAGTGGTGTTATTTTTTCAGCGCGTTTCTGCGCTTTGAAGATGCTCATAGAAGCTTTGCCTTTTTTCTTTTTTTCTTTTTTTTTTTTCCTTAATTGCAGATGTATTTAAAAAGGAAAAAATAAGGCTGTAAGAGCCGGTATCTGAATTGCCCTGAGCTTCGGGGAATGCAAACCTAATGCTCACCTTGAAAGGCGCTACCAAAAGTTCAGGGAGGGGAGGGAAAAAAAAGCCTCAAATGAAGGAATTAGAACAAAAAAGTTGCCCTGAATTGCCTGGGTTACACTTGATGTTTCTTCTGAGCTGCAAAGCTGCTTGGTGTGTTGTCCTTCCTCCTGCTAACTATGCCCCGAGTTGAAGCAGATTGCTAGAATACATTGTTCCTGGAAGAACGCAGCGCACAGCCCCCAAAACTCGCCGAAGAACTTGCAGAAGGATACAAGTACCCCAAACCTCAGCTTCCATCCTCCCTGCCTCCACAGCTTCTCTAGAGCTCCCGCTTACCATAGAGGCTCGTTGCAGGGTTGATCTTACTCATTTTCTTATGTTCTTGCAGGGGCAGACTAGCTGTGAGGAGGAGGAAATCATTCACTTTCTCCCCGGCCAGACCCGGGGCAGTGAGGGGCTCTTCCTTTGGAAAGTTGCAGGAATCGTGTGTGTTCCTGCCTGGATAATTTAGTGTAGTTAATCAAATCAATAAAACCAAAGCAGAACAGACCTAGGAGAAAGCTTTATGGGTTTTCCTTGCTGGTCTATTTCAGCTGCTTCCTCATAGTGCTTCTTTTTTTTTTCCTTTTTTTTTTTTTTATTTGTAAATTATTATTGTTTTTAATTCTGAGCTGGCAAACACACTGTATTTATCAATAACATTTGACTTTGCATTTCCTTCTTCCGTCCTACTATTGCACGCTTGTTTTGCTGCCTCCCTTTTTTTTTTGTTTGTTTGTTGGTTTTTTCTTCTTTTTTTTTTTTAATTAAGTTTTTGCAAGATGCAAAGTGCCAGCATTATTTGTAAGAGGGCCCTTACAGCATATGTACGTGATTTGCGTATACCCAAATGTCTGCGCCCATCTGGGTGTGCTGATAAGGGAACGCTGTGGTTCTGCAAGGGTATATACCTTTGAGAGACTTCGTCAGATATATAAATCTTTTTAACATGTTGTGGGTGGTGGGGTAAGTAGTGTGAATGTTTGCCAGATGTTCACATCATCTTTCGCGTGTAATTTTGGTTGGTAAACAGAAATCCCCGTAACCGGCGCCGGATAGCAGCAGCCCTGTGTGCAACTGAACCCTTGGCTAAATCACCCTATGGCTCAAGAGAAAAAATTAAATCGCGCTGTTTCTTTGCCTCAGCGGGCGCGTGGTGGGTTTTAAAAGCAGCCAATTAAAGCGCCCCCTCCCCAAAGTCTCTCCTCAAAACCCACAGGAGAACGGTCAGCTCTGGAATAACAGCAGCCAAAAGGAGCAGCGTTGAATAGCGTTGCCTCCCCTTCCCAGAAGCAGCCGGCTGTGATTTTTTAATGTGTTTACTGTCCCAATTGTAAAGAATTAAATTTTAACACCTGCAAATAAGCTGGATGTAAGTAGCATGGAGGCAGAGGAATGGGGTTCTCTCTCCATGTGTCTTTCTGTGCTCCACGTTGGGCGCTGAAATTCCCTGAATTGACAGCTCTAAGCAGGGGATGTTTCCAGCGCTGGGGCAAGGAGGAGTTTATTTCCCCTCTGCCTCACAAATAAAGCACATGGCCTGGTGTAATATTGGAGCTGGGGGACGGTAAGCCCAGTGCTGTGTCTGTGTTGAGCGAGACAGTTGATCCGAGCTTGGCTCCCAAAAGGTGCTGGCTCTGCCGTGGAGCATCGCCTGCCTTGCGCCGGCCGTGGAGCTGCTCGGTGGCCAAGGCGCTTTTCATTCCTAAACTGGTGACATTCATCTCCCCTGCCTTGGGTAGGTGGCTGTTTGCAGCACTGGGGGCTCAAAGCTGGCCTTCCTACACCGGCATGAATTTGGAAAGTTGTTCCTCGTGGTGACATCCTGAGCTCACCCTCCCCTCTCTTCTTTTCTCTCCAGGAAACATGCTTTAAACTGCCACAGGATGAAGCCGGCGCTTTTTAATGTCTTGTGTGAAATCAAAGAAAAAACAGGTAGGAAATCGATGCTGTTGGTTCTGTATTGTTTTTGTTCTCTGGGGATTTTATTCCCCAAGTTTGTGCCCCCCCCCGCCCCCATGCAGCAGTATTTAAGTGGGGAGAAATAACTCGTTGGTATTTAATGCTTCTGGCAGTGGACTTGCATGATGTGGTTTGTGTCTAGAAGAGAAAATATCGTGGTTTAATTTCTATTGTATAGCCTTTCTTTATTTATTGCTTTTTCTGGGGAGAAAAAAAAAATCAACCCCCTTGCAATTTCTGTCTTTCTCTAGTTTCTTCTTTAAGACATGGCACTGCTTAAAAAACAAAATCTGAATGTAGAGTGCATGTGTGGGAAATAATCCCAACAAAATGGAACTGTGCAGTTTTATTACCATTAGTAGTCAGGTAAACACAAAGGTTGCTTACTTTTTTGTAAAAGAAAGAGTTAAAATGCTCTTGTCTGCCAGTCATCCAGGCTAGCTCATGTAAGAGTGAGTTGTCAGTTGCCTTTAGTGAAAGCAATATATTAGATTGTTAGTTACTTTAGGGTACTGTTGTTTTATGGCATGGGGTGTTCTCAGGCTTCTTTAGAAGCTAATGGCATGAGAGCGTTGGTTCTGCTGTTTCCCACTTTCCAGACCTCCTACCATGTACTAACACACTTAGAACACATCCCAGGGGGGCATTTAAATTTTAAAAGCAACAATTAAAAAATAGCAGTCATCAATCAAGGGTGATCTTAAACAACAGATGCTCAGGGAAGGACATTTAGCAACATGCACCACTTATTTATGTATTTGTTGGAATATCTCTCTTTTTTTTTTAATATAAATGTAAAAAATAGTGGGGGGAATGATGGAAATTCGGGGGGTAGTTCATCTCTCCTGTTGGTTTTCTGAGCTGACCAGAGTTGATCTGTGGGCTTTCCCATGCCGCCGTAGCTGCCTTGTTTTAGCACGCTGCAAAGTACTTGACTTTTCCCCCCCTTCCCCCCTCTTTACAACAAGGACTGAAACAGTCAATAATTCATATCTAAGCCATATAAGCAAGGGCATGACATGAATGAAAGTGACAATAAATATGATTGCACACCCAGTTGATATACATTGATAGTTACACATAAAAGGGGAGCAGCTTTCAGGAACCTGAACTGGGTCTTTTTTTTTTTTTTTTTTTTTTTTTCCTGTTCTTAATTTTATATATATATATATCTAAAACCTCCCAGCATGAGCAGCTGATTGAAAATACAATTACTTGACTCTTGCAATATATATAAAATGACTAAGAGGGCCCTTTGTTAAGCGTTGTTTGTGCAGTGTGTAGCCCAGACAAAGCACCTACCGATGGCATTCGGCTCTCCGGAGTCCTCCCGGCTGCGGGGCCGCCTCTGACCTTCCCGAAGAGTCCTTCCCTACAGACTTCCCATAATAACCAGCAGTGGGTTTGGTATGGGGACTTCCAAACTCTTCTTATGCTGTGACATGAAAGAGTCTGCGTAGAGAGAAAGGTTCAGGATTTTATAGAGTTCCCCCGCATGCCCCCACAAAAAAAAAGGGAGCCACCGAGTTCCTTTCCCTCTTCTCTCTTTCTCCTTTAATTTTGTGTGAGCCAAGGAACATTTGCCTGCCTCTTCTCTAAGTGTGTTTGATGCTGTATATGATGCTCCATACGTTGCCTGTGCAGGGACGCTTTTTGGCAGAGTAGCTGTTTAATCCCAGCTCAGCTTCGCTATCAGCGCAGTGGCAAAGTTAGGGAACAAGGAAGGTGCTGGGACCAAACTTGGTGGGGAAAGCCAGGTGAGCTCGGGGATGCTGTGAGGTCCCAGTGAGCTGAGGAGGGATGAGGAACTGTGCATAGCCACAGTGACAGGGTGTAATAATTCCTGTCTGCAAAGGAAAACGGAAAGATATGGTATAGGGTGAAGCATGCTGCTGGAAATAAGGATATTCAGGTGTGAATTGGGGCTGTTTTGCATTTTTAGAAATGCTGTTTGTTGGTGTTGTGCCTGGATTACTTGGCTTACGGGGCTGTGCTGTGGAGGCCTCCAAAGAGGTTGACTCGAGATGGCTTTTGGAGCGTTGTTTATCTACCCTTGGATATGTTTGCGGTGAATTCTTTCACTTTGCAAATTCAAAGACCTCCTCCCCTCTCCCCCCCACCCCCCATCTGCGTCCCCAAAAGTCACACTTCATAAGAAAGCAAACAGCCAGATGGTTTCGGTTTATTTTTATTATTTTTTTTAAATTATTGCGTTGTGGGCCCAATGCTAGGAGGAAGTTTGCCTTGTTTTTTCTGGGGCCGAGGGTACCGCCTGCGTCTGTTTGCTTACCCCTTCCTTGCGGGCAGCGGCGTGAAAGTTGAGCCAACTTCTCGCTTCCCACTTTCCATTTAGCTTCCCAGATTTTTGCATGTGTGGCGTTTGAAATCCTGGTGATTGTTTGTGGTCACTGGTGGGTGTTTGAAAGTGCGTGCGTACATCTTCCCCCCGGCGTTATGATGTGCAGAAATGTGCGTTCGGTTACCCCGCTGCCTGATTTAAGTGACTCCAGAGCCTTACAGAGACTTTACCACTGTCTCTCGCAACATTATGGCTACTATTTCATAGCGTTAACCTTGTCTTGAGCAAACCCAAAGTGTCCATAAAGTTCTTAGAAAAATAGGTCATCTCTGCTGGCCAAAGAGTTGCCTTTTGCATTTGGGCTCTTCGGTTATTTTAAAGTATTTATTATCACTTTAAAAAATTATAATGATAAAAAAAAAAGCTCAGGGGATTGCCTTTTGTCTGCAAACCTGGGGATTGGTGCTTTTGGGGTGATGTCTGTTTACAAGTAATAAAAGTTGAGAGGTCTGATCCAGGCAGGAGTATGTAGGGGAGGAAAAAAATTGCTGCTGGAATATACATCAAAGTTGTCGGCGTTCATTTGGTGTGTTTTCACTTGCTGTTGGTCGCTTTGTTGCGAGGGAAGGGGCAGGACTGCCTTCAAATGGCTGGCTGGCTGGCTTTTTGGAATAATAATTATGGAAATGGAGAGGCATTGTTGTCCTAAATACAATTGATTCCTCCATCAATAGGGATTGAAATCGGAAATTGCATTCCTGATTTATAAAAAGTTTGAAGGCAAGGGTAGGGGCTCTGTCTTTATGGCTGTTTTTTTTTTTTTCCCTTGTTTTTTTTCCTCTCTCTCTTGGTATGTTTTTTTTTTTTTTAAGCTGTTCTCTGCATGAGCAGAATAGCTAAGCAGAAGAATCAGGCAAGGCGTACGCAGACGTGGGGTCCTTGGATGGCAAACTGGAAAATATCTGCTGTCAAAATGCAGCAGCATCTATTTCAGCTGTGAGCCTTTCCCAACTCCCATCTCGTTCTGCGGGGACCGGTGGGGAGAGGCTGAGCACAGGATATATGACCATTTAATCTGATTCCTCCTCCTTAAGAGCTTTTCCCATCGTTTCACTTTCTCCGCTCATTTAGGGGAGGTGAGGGCACCGGGCAAATTCTACTTCTTAAGAAGACCCTGACTTTGCATTTGAAATTCTACAATTTTTATTTTCTTACCTTCCTCTCCCTCCTGTGCTGAAGGAATTCAGGACTAAAAGAAAAATGTACATAGCACCAATGGGGGGATTTACAAAGTGGAATATTTATAGACAGCATTGATTAGCTGTGCAGTTGTTGTTGAATAATGGGTTTGTTGTCTCTTTTTTTTTTTTTTTTAATTTTAGAACATAATAGCTATATAAGGTGCCTCTTAGCTACCTTTCCCTGTGCATTATCTTCACCAAACTTAACTCAAATCAGATCTTTGGAGGAGGTAGGATTTTTCCCCTTCTTCTCTTCCTTAACACCCCTTTGTTCTCTCCAGCTCTGTGTTCAATTAACACCCCCATCGCAGAACTGTAGTCTTTTTTTTTTTTTTTTTAATGTCTGTTACTGTATTTCACTTCTGACACCTCTCTTATTATTCTTGCCTGCTATTTCTCTTTAATATAGCAATTATGATTTGGGGTTTCTTTTTCTTCCTCCCTCCCTCCCCTCTTTTCCCCACGCCCCCAAGTAAAACCCCACCAGGAGCAGCATGGAGAGAAGAGGGGCAGATGTGGTGTGTGCAGTGCTGGGGTTTTTGGGGGGTGGGACAGAGCTCTGAGAGGGTTACACTGGCAAGCCCAGTGCGCCTTGGCTCAAGCGTTCCTCCCAGCAGGATGGGGCAGTTTGCTTTCCTTCCCCCCAGCCCTTCCCCAGGGTATCAAATCCTGCCCTCCTCCTTATCCTGCCTTTCCACTGAGGAGGTTTCCCAAGGCGCAGGAGAGAGTTCAAAACCCCGATTTGAATTTCAATGCAATTCCTGCACCTAAGGCATCATTCTGCTGCTTGGAAAGAAAGCTCATCAGGAAAGTGCTCAGTGCTCCAGCCCTGCAGGATCTGGGTCCCCGGTCAGCTTGCTCAGCTTTGGGCAGGTCCAACCCTTGCCCTGCTCTCCCTCCTGCCCTTCAAAGGGGAGGAAGCTTTTGCTTTGATATTTGTTATTACTGATTTTTTTTTTTTCTTCCAGTTGAAAGGCTTTGAAGGCAAAAGTGATGTTGCTCTCTCTCTCTGTGGCAGGCAGTCTGCAGGGTCCCTGGTGTGGCTGCCACAGGGGGAAGTGAAATATTTTGGGAGAACAGGGCCTCCAGTCCAATCCACTCTGCCTGAGGAAGCCTTGATATAACTCACAATTAAATTGCTTCCAGAAACCTGATGCCTTCAAGGGAAAGGAGGGGAGGGAATGTGCAAGGGACTAGAAGATAAGGGATGGTTTGGTAGACCTTGTCTTGGTGGAGGGCTGAATTAACACAAGAGGAGTGGCTACCTCTGGGACTGACTGGGAGGGAATGGAAACCAGTCATCCTGATGGGAGGTGGGACATGTCCCACTAGGTCCTGGCACCTGGAGGGAGCAGGGTCTTCAGGGCTGGACCCATCTCTAAAACAAGTCAGTTTTCTAGGCTTTCATCTTCCAGTGTGGTGGTGTCCATCAGGGATCTGTTGGGGATGGATGGCTTTGGAGGATCATGCTTGCGGGCAGACTTCTCTTTTTTACTTTTAATTTCATATTTTTTTCTTCTCCCCTGGTAGCATGTGGTTGGAGCTCTTTGAATGGAGCAGGCTTAATCAGTTTAATCAAAATTGGCCTCCTGCAATCCTCCAGGGGAGGAGGTGGGAAGGACAGTGTTGCCAGTGGGCTCTTCTTCCCACCTCCTCTCCCTTGGCCCTGCCATGAGAGCAGAGAAACCAGGCCTGGCTCTGGCATAGCATTCCCACTCCTGAGGGACTCCCCACGATTTGAGGTGTACAGGAGTAAACCTGTTTGCTTTTTATTTCAAGGCTTGTTTTTTGTGGGTGCCTGATGTTGAGCAAACTTTGTTATGATTGCAGCAGAGCAGGAAGGTGCTTTTGGAGGATCTGCTGTGTCCTGTTGCTCCCAGCCCTGTCTATTTTTTCCTGGGAGATGGATGAGCCAGCCTTCCAGCTCTTGATCCCCATGTTCCCAGGTTTCCAAGCATTTGCTTGCACTAGCCTCCCAGGTTTTGGGTAGCTTTGGGTCCAGGGAAGGAGGATTCCTGGAAGAAGCCCGCTCTTTGGGTAATTCCAGCTGACAGCAGTGGACGAGGCACAGAGGAGAACAAATCTGCGTTCACTATTAATGCGTGCTGGAAAAATACCTGTATTAACCAGACGTGGGCATAAACAGCAGCTAACCAGAGCATTCTTTTCCATGAACGTTGGGTGTTCTCCCTGCTGCCATGGATCTCTCCAGTCCATCTCCCCTTGCCTCTGCGTGATCCTGGCAGCAGTCAGTTTGTGGGTGATTCCGGGGAAAGAGATCCTGTTATTGGGCCTTGTAGCTCCAAATGAGAAACTCGGAAGATCTTTCAGGCCTAAATTTCTCCTGGGAAAAGTGGTTCAAGTTCCCTTATTTGAGACCTGCAGAGGGATTTCCTCCTTGGAGCGCTGAGTGTCTGCAAGCAGAGCTTTTCTAAATGCTCTCAAATGTGAGATTTATTCTTGTTAGCAGGACTCGTGCCGGCCCTGGGTTTGAGGGCAGCGGTTGTAAACAAAACACAAGAGAAACTCTGAGACAATTTCATCATGGTTTGTTGTTTTTTTTTTTTTTTTTCCGTCACAAGGAAATTACTGCGTGCAGCAATCCTTGAGGGGAGTAGGGTGGTGGTTTAAACATAAATGGGTTTGTTTGCAGTGAGATATAGTAAGCTGTGCTGCTGGTGGTGCTTCTGCTGAATCAGAGCTGTGGATTTTGGCAGGGAGAAGGGAGGAAGACAGGATTCCTCATCTGCCTTTGGTTCGGCACCTTATTCCCCAGTTCCTGCTTTAATCTTGGAGCTGCTGCTTTCTCTGCTAACGAAGCTCTGCAGAGGGTTTCGTGATCTCTTGGAAATCTGCTGAGAAGCATTTTACTATTACCTTTTTTCCTTCCTGTGCTTGGAGTTGGGGTGCTTTGGGAGACAGGAGAGCTTGTCTTATCTGCCCTGTGCACTGCAGGGGTGGTTTGCAGTTGATGCAAAATATGAGGAACTCAGTAGCGTGAGTTTTGCCCTGAAGATGTGATATTATCTGTTTTCCACCTTTTTTATTATTTGTGTTTTTTTTTTTTTTCCTGCTTTGCATTCCCATGGCAGCGAGTTTCTCTGGTAACATGTTTTGCTTTGGGAGTTGCTGTGGGGAAGGTGGGCTGCACAAAACTGGCTCCACGGCCCCCAGAGCAGGATGCCCCTGCCAGGCTCCACACTTTGGGGCTGAGTCTTCAGGCGTTTGGGTGCCGTGCAGGGAGAGGTGATGCTCCCTTGTGCTGCAGGGATGCGCCTAGCACAGGGGGACTCCGTGCTGGGTCAGGGTTTGGAAGGAGGTAATGTGATTTACAGCAATGGATCTGGTTAATAATCTCCAGCAGCTTCTGTATACTCAGGGGCTGCTCGTATTCCCAGCCAGGTGTTTGCAGACCAGATCAATATGGCCCTATTTGCATGGGGCTGTCCGTAATCTAATAAACCAGCCTCAATCTGCATCCTTTACTTTTCCCAATCATCCATCGGGTCCCGATCTGGCGAGTGTTCCCAGTGGTGGGAGAAGGTGTTTGTGAGCACTGCCTGGCTCCTGGGCTGCCAGCCTGGGCTCACACGTGGCAGCCCAAGGCTGCACCCTCTGCCAGAGCCCGGGCTGTGCGAGCACCCCAGATTTTTGGGTTTGCTGGGTTCTGCATGGTGCTTTGCAGATGACCACCTCCCCAGTGTGCCCCTGAGGCATCAGTATTGGGGGTTTTATGTGAAATCCACTTTGCCACTGGGGAGCATCTGCTAGGAACTCCCTTGGAAACCAAAAGTGATGGTTTTGTGGGCTGGGTGGTCGGCAGCTTCTGCTCAAAACTGCCTCAGAGGTGCTGCATCCCCCGGTGACTTAAATAATCCAGGGTGCTATAGGGATAAATTACAGAAAGCTGTGGCCTGAGGAGGCTGTGGACTGAATACATTAGTGTGTGTTATCAAGCTGGGCTCAGGAGGGACTCAGGTGATGCTTTCTCCCAGTGCTGGGAAGCACTTGGCCTGGAATTATTGATTTGCAACTGTGTCAAGGAAAAAAAAAAGAATAATAATACCTCTTGGCCTTGTGTTTGTGAGCTGTGCCCCTGTATGGCATATGTGTGTATATATATAATTTTTTTTTTTTTGAGCTGGAACAGAAAACCACTTCTCCTGGCTCCTTTTCCTGGTGGGGAAGGCAAGGCAGCCAGAGAATGGGCAGCCCAGTGGAGGGTTTGGCTGCCAGGGAAGCCGTGCCTGCCGAGGAGCAGAGTGCTGCTGGTGACGCTCTGCGTTTTGGGGAGGTTGCCACCACGGATAATAGAAATCCCCTGTGACACCTTGAGGGAGCCGTACATTGTCACTGTCCCCTCTCTTCCTAGCCTTTTATTTATAGGAGAAGCCTTACCCAAAATAGCTTTTTTGCTTGCCCTAAGCTGATGGGCTTTTTCCAGCCCCCCCCCCCCGCCCTTTTTTCACCCTTAAATCTACTGATAAATGGAAAACCCTCAAAGAGCCAGTGCTGTGAGGAGCTGTTCTAATCTAAAATGATAACTTTGCCATTTTACCTCAGCTTCGTTGAAAAACGAGCAGAGCTGCCTTTGCAAGTGGGATCAGCCTGCTTAAATGCTGGTGCCTGGATTTTTGTTTCTCATCCGAGTACAAGCCTGGAAACTCAGTTCATCGTTTCCACGTCCCATTTTTGGTTTCGCACAACCTGGCTGGCCTGCTCATCCTCGTTACCAGAAGAGGAAAATCAAGTTTCTCTCCTGGTTGGATAACATTTTCAAATTCCAGAGTGATGTCGATTAGCAGAATTAGCAGTGGCAGGTTACCTGGCAAAAATACCCTTCCAGTTGTGAAGTGTTCCTTGTTGGTTGCTGCTTCTTTCCCAACTCCAGCAGTCCCGATCCCAAATAGGTCTCCACAGCGTGGGGATTTTTCTCTCTTAACTCAGCGCGGTTGTTTCCTTTTGACATTTGATATTTACAAGGCTGGAGCCAAACTGAAAGTGAATCTGCCCATAACTCTACTAAATGTGCCTTTCTAATTTCAGCATTAATGTTTCAAAACCCAAGCTGCTGGTGGGTGTACCTTTGCTTGTTTACACATATCTTTCTTTTTTTTTTTTTTCTTTTTTTTTTTCCTTGTGCTGTGATTCTCTGGTGGAGCATTAGGAATGATACAATACCTGGAGCTTCTGCATGGATTGGTCTCTGGCTTTCAGCTGTATATTTGGCTTTTAACTCCTAAGTCTCTAATTTAAAACGGTTGCCAGTGTTTTAGGTTAGTATTTTTGTTTGGGAAGAGCCTGCTTATATGCAAAATTATTATTGTAATATATGATTCATTGCAATAATATTGCAAGAATTTTCAATAATATGATTGATTGCAATATTGCAATAAATTGCAAAAATATTATTTCAAATACTGCGATAACGTGATGAATTTGCAATACTCTGATTATTGCAAATCTCTAGACAAAAGGCTAGAGATTGCAGTTCACAGGGTAAAGGGAATTAGCTGGAAAGAGTTGTGGCTGTCAATCCTGACTTGATAGCACAGGACACAGCCCTTCCCCCGGTAGGTTTAGTGTGGAGCTGGCGCTTTCCAGAAGAGCGCTTGTTCACATTTAGAGAAGTTACAGGCGGTGGGACATGCTGCACTGGTTGGAAGTGTGTTTTGAGGGGTTTATGACCCTCGCTTTAGAGGGGTCACCTCTTTATTTCTGATACAGATTCACGAGGCTTCTGGCTGCAGCGTAGTGCTGTGCGTGTGCCGCAGAGGGCGAGGAGCCGCTCCCGGAGCGGTTGCATGTTTGGGGGAGCAGGTGGCAGGAATGGTGTTTTCACCGAATGTATTATTCCCCCGGAAAATCCTGGCTGTTAGATCTGGGCAGCAGATGTGAAGTGTCGATCGGTATCGGCGGTGGGAAGGGACTTGCAATATACTTTGCTAATGGAGAAGAACCCGAGGAGCGATTCCCTGATTTACGCTTTCGGCGATGTGAAATGAAACTGTCTGAAGCGCTTTGCTCGGCAAGCTCTTAGCAGACCACTTCTTCCTCCCTACTTCATGCAGATTTTTCCAAAGAGACTGTGTCTTGGTTTTGTTGCTGCATGGACAGAGGTGGCTGGGAGACGTGGACCCCTTAAATGCATCTGGAGGCACAAAGCATCCAGCATGGGGAGCAGGGAGCAAGCAGCGCCCGCTGTAGCTCACTCCAAAGCCCCGGTGCAATTCTGTCCCCAAGTGGCTGAAAAGGTCATTTAGCACAAGAGCAAACGTTTATTTTTTTTTTTCACTCCCTCAAATAGTCAAATTAGCATCCCTTCCTCTGCCACAGGAGCTCCTGGAGGGGGCATCCTGAGAAGGATTATAGGTAGGAGCGCCTGGGCCTGGGCTGTTCCTCTCCCGAAGGTCCCTGGCTGCTATTTGCACATCCCAGTGTCTGACTGCGGCTGGCATTTCCCCCGTTTGCTGGAATTTACTTTCTGCCTGGCGAGGGCATTGGGTAACATTTGCACACCTGGGCTGCTTAAGCTGTGGAGGGGCTGGGGGATGTGTTGGAGAAGGTCAGGGGTCTCTGCTTTCCGTATGGGCAGGAGGGAGCAGGGAGAGCAGCTGCTGGTACTGTGTCCTCTCCAGAGGCAGCAAGCAGGAGGGGGGAAATGGTGTTGTGTAATGTCAGGATACCTGTGCCACCATCTGGACCTACTCTGATGGAGGTGGATGCAGGCTTGGCCCTGGCTCTCGAGAGCTCAGACCCTGCTGGGTTTCTTCTTGTGGATGGATGGGTTGGGCAGTGGGTGCCTGGTTGGTTTTATTGTGGTGGAGGGGGCTGTGTTCCCTTTTGGAAAGGATTGCAGTGCATGTCTGGCAGATGCACAGCCCGGGGTGGGAGTTTGCCTTAGAAATAACTCTTTTGCACCAGGTCTAGAATGTCATGGGATCCTCACCTGTGGGCTCTTGAGGATAAGGGTATGTAGCAGCACAGTGGCATGGCTGGAGGCTTAGGGAGACTATCCCAGGGGCAGACTGGAATTGTTTACTGTGAAAAACTCACAGGTATTATGGAAGGAGGTGAGGCACAGCCGAGCGTGGTGGTAGGGGAAGTCCCTGATCTTTCCATGTGTCCTGAGGCAGTGACAAATCCATGTGGTTAGAAGGGATGATTTTTATTTCCCTTGTTCTGGCGTTTTTGGTTAGGTCTTACAGAGGTCTGAGAGCCAGAGGCCAGGACAGAAAGTGAAGCCCATGGTGCCACAGTGCTCCAAGACCCCGTTGGGTGCAGCGGGTATGGCTGGCAGAGCGCGCCGGTGCTGCGGGCAAGGGCAGCCAGTGGACCTGCTGCATCATCCCGGGCTGGGATTGGGAAAGGAGCTGTGCAATTAGGAGAGGTCCCTGTGGCTTGTGTTTGAAAGGAGCTCCATTAGGGTAATTTTGAAGCTGCTGTTTAATCAGAAGGCCGTCTGCTAATAGAGAGGAAAACGCTGGGTGGGTCTGTGCTTATGCTGCATCCCCTCTTCCTGGTTCCTTGTGCTTTTTTTAAATTGCTTTTGCTTCACCCTTTGGGAATGCTACCCCAGAGGCACCCAGGTGCTCATCAGCACCATTGGGTAGTGCTTTCCAAGGATTTCCTTGGCCTCTTGCCTATTGTGTGTAGTTGTATCCTGCTGCCTTCCTCTTGCTCCATCTCCTCCCTGTTCACAGGCACCGATGCTGGGTCTGACCCTGGTCAGGGATTGCCCTTGCAGGTTCCTGAAGGAAGCCAGTCCTGATGGCTCCGTGGAGGGCTCCTAAGAGTCGGCAAGGAGCATGGAGGAGACCTAAACGAAGAACAAATGAGAACCATATAGAGACAAATGGGAATCAGATTTAGGAAGCAGACGAGACAACCCTTTGGAAGGGGCAGGGGCAATGTTTGCTTTAATCAGTCTCCTTGGGTTTCAAGCAATAATAAAGTAGATTTGTTTTCTTTTACCTTCTCTTCCCCAGCCCCCACTTTTTCCCTGTTTCCTCTTCCTTGCTCTTCTCAAAACAGCCCTGGATTCAGCAGCACCAACATCTCCTTCCCAAGCTCCCACTTTCTGCAGATAGGATTGCTGGCCAATCCAGTCAACATCCTGTCCATTTTTTCCCCTTCCTTCTGTCTGGTTCACACTGGCGGGAGCTTACTGCCTTGAGACAGGCTACCTTGGCTGAGCTGCTGGGTGCAGGTCCCCCCCACCGCCAGATGAACTTTTTTGGACTTTCTGAAGTGAGCAGGGGAACAAACCCTTCCAAAAGGGCTGCGGTTTTCTGTGTGGAGTCGATCTGCCCTGGCACGCTCTGCTGTGTGCTTTAGAGGCAGTCCCTAGGGACTGGCCGTGCTTTGAGGAGATCAAAGTTTCTCCATCAGACGTCTTGGGCAATGCCTCTGAGATGCTTGAGTGACCTCCTCACATGTGCTCCTCTCGGATGTGGTGGTGGCTGCAAGGGAGGACCCTGCTTTCCCAGCCTTCACAGATGGGGTGGTTCCCTGAGAAATGTGTTGTCTTCCCCTTTTTCTTTCATTTTTCCCTGGTCATTGTCTTGGTGCAGAGCTGGTGGATCTTGGGAGGGCTGGGGCCGTGTGTAGCTGTGAGTCAGTGAAGCCGAGCCTTTGATCTGTTCCACTTTCTGGTTCTGGTGGTGAGTTATTACCTTCCCAAACAGAGAGGCCAGACTGGAGCTGGGATTAGTGGCTGCTGTGACCATCTCTGCAGCTTTCCTGTGCTGGGCACCATGGAAGGGATGAGATTTTGCCAACCCTGAAAGGGAATGTGGGCCCTGCCTGCTGCTGTGTGCCTGCTTGGGGAGATCTCACCAGTGCCTTCTGCTGGGCTGCTGTGTTTGCTTTCTAGGTACAGCTTGCTTGTGCAGAACTGATTTTCTGTTTGCTGGTGCTCAGCTGAGAGACAAGGCATCCGGGGTGATCTCCAGCATGTTCCAGTATATTGCTTTCAAGTGCTCTCCTGGGTTTTGTAACCCACATAGTCTGCCTTATGTAGGACTCCCCATCCTGGAGAGTACATTCACCCAGTCTGCTGGGATTTCCAGGGAAGGCTGGTGGTGAGCAGCCTCCAGTAGCTCCCTCAGATTCCCAACTGCTCTGCCTCAGGCAAAGACTTCCAAGGTGGCAGAGCTGGTGTTCCCAGCCGGCCTGTGGGGCTGAGAGTCCTCTCTGGTGTTCAGTGGGTGCAGCATGGTGGGGTGGTTTGTCTGGGACACCCTTCACCCCAGCACTCAGCAGGTCTCTCATGAGCGCTGCAGAGTTGCCTGTGGAGTTGGAATTGTTTTCCTGCCTGGCCTGGCACATCCTGTGCCGGGGACCTGCCGATCGATAATCCTCCACGGAGGCTGTGTCCCATCCCAGGGCAGGCACCTTGGCTGCTGGGCAAGAGCCATTCAGGAGAAGGTGTGTGGTGGCTCTGCTGCCCAGGAGGGGCTGATTTACCTAATTGTCTGCAAGACTACCACAGGGCTTTCCAGTTTCAAACTGGTTTGGCTTAGCCCTGAAAAGCAGAGTGAAGCAAAGGAGCCGAGTGTGCCCTGTGGTGGCTTTTCCAGGTCCCAGAGGTCACCATGAGGGAAATCACTTCTGCCCCAACACAGCCTGAGCCTCCTCCCTTGCTCAGAGCAGCAGAAATTGTGGTTGTAAACCTTCACCCTGGTACGTGATTGTGCTCTAGGCACTGTTCTCTCTCAACTCCTCCGGGTAGGTGCCAGGGGAACTCACGGGTGCTTTGGTGCCCTGGCCCTGGCTGCATCCCAAAACTCCCTGCCCTGCACTGTATTTCATCTTCCCATGCTTCCCAGAGAGGTCTGTGTGCAGAATATTTCACGTTGCTGCCAGCAAGCTTCCCTTTACCCGTGCCACGGTGGGGCTTTTAAAAAATTTTTATTTTATTAGGAAATTCCCATTTGGTTGCTTTAAAAAGCAAGCCCTTGTGGCTGGCCCCTGGCCCGCCGCTAACAGATTTGTTTGAGAAAAGGCTGCGTTGGCATCCTGCTTTATTGAACATGCCTCCTGGGAAGGCGGTTTGAATATCCTTCTGTCTCCTCGGAGCAGGGAGCTCTCAGGACTGCCTGCCGCCATGGGGATGGGGAATGCTCTCCTCTCCCTTTCCCTCCCACCCCTTCCCCTTGTTCAAGCCTCCCTTTTCTTTTTTTCTTCCTTTTTATTTTTTTTTTTTTTTGGAGGAGAGAGAGCGCTGTGCACGGTGTGTCCCGCTCCATGCGGCTTTTCTCTTTCCCCACGGAGTTCATCCAAAGTTCGTATCCAGACGATGAACAAAGTAGCTCAGACCTTTTCCTGACTCCTCACCCTTTGTCCTCATCACTTAGTGACAGACAGGAATCAAATGCCACAGACAGGCTGACGGGACAGGGCTGTGTGAAAGTCCTTGGAGGAGGAGGAGTGGAGGGAGCAGTGCTGCCTAGATGGGGGACTCATGTTTAAACTCATCTCCCCCTCCCTGGGGAAAGACCAGAGCTACTTTTACTTTAAAGGGCAGAGGGGAGGTGCAGTGTTATATATATATATATATGTGTGTGTGTGTGTGTTTTTTGGTTTTTTTTGTTTTTTTTTTTTTTTTTTTGTCAGAAACCGGATAAATTTGTAGTGACAATAGACGCAGGGAAGGAGGACCGGATGGAGTTAGGCTCAGTGTTTAGCACTGGGTGTGCCTCCCGTTGGGAGTAGGGGAAGGAAGAACTACAGGCCATTATGGATCAGAGGCATGGAGGCTGCTGGCCTGCCTGCATCGCCTCTGCCCTAGGGAGCAGCCCTAGGGGGAGGAGGGGGTGTGTGGTGCTGCAGCCTGACTGTTCCTAAAGGCTGGCTTCATCTTCATTCCCCTGGCTTTGGAGCTCTCCTCTGGGTGCTGGGTGGTACCCCCTGAGGGGCAGGGAGCTGGGGTTTAGTGTTGGGCACCTCCATGTGTCCAGGCTGGTGTAACTGGGCAGCTGCCCAGGGTGGGTTTCTCCCTGCTGCCAAATCTGGGGAGGGACCAGACCTGGTGCTCTGGAGACTTGCTTTGGTCTGTCAGGAAGGGAAAGGAGCAATTTAGCCTGTTTGTTTGTTAGCACTTGTCTAACTCATTCAGCTGTCAGGAGTGGGATGACTCCTGATAGGTATTTATCCCTCTTCCAGATGTCCTCCCTGGAGTTCACTTTTTTTTTTTTTTTTTAATGGAAAATAATGGCTAGTCCCAGACAAGGAAAGAGTGGGAGTACCTCATGGCAGAGATTTTGTGGAAGCTTTTATCGAAGCTGGGTTGGCTGTAGCCCAGGTCTGGCAGAGTTTTGGAGGGTAAGACTTTTAAGCATCCAGGGAGAGGAGGTCTCTACAAAATGTGTGGTGACCCTTTGTTCAGGGGTGTTCCTTGTGAGGTGCTGTGATCCAGCAGATGTGCTGGTGCAGGGCCCACCCTCTTGTCAGGGAGATGTGAATGTCCCTTGCATAAACCAGCTCCATGGTATGAGGCACGAGTGTGTCATTGGGAGGGAGGGGAAACACTGCTGTCAGAAAAGGACTTTGAAAGGAGCATTTACATTTGGTCCTTAAATCCTGGGAAGTGCTGTGGGTGAGAGGAGGTTCTCCTGAGTTCAGTTTGCATGTGGAGAGAGACTGCTCATGGCTTAAATGAGCAAGGTTAACCTTGTCTTCCTGTGTTGGCAGGAGAGAAACAAAACTGCTCAGCAAGCCCCAGGACTGTATTCCTGTGTTCCCCAGGGAAATGAGGCGA
The DNA here is from genome assembly GCF_031753505.1 of Anomalospiza imberbis. Taxonomy (NCBI): domain Eukaryota; kingdom Metazoa; phylum Chordata; class Aves; order Passeriformes; family Viduidae; genus Anomalospiza; species Anomalospiza imberbis. Next base: position 2,584,064 of record NC_089689.1, on the reverse strand, counting down.
CCACCTCCTTGCCCCAAGGCGTAGCAGGCTGAGTCTTTATCCCAAGCCTGGCTGCAGCATTCCACATGCCTCTGGCTGCTCTCCTCAAGCCCACACTTGTGGGGGTCATCTTGGAGGCCGCAGGAAGGGGCCAGGGTGGTCCAGGTTTTGCCCTCTTTTGTTTGCTGATGTTGCAGAGCTTGCTGATCTGGGCCCTGGCCAGCTGGGCTGACTCACAGAAACCCTCTCACGAGTCTCCTACACCCTCCATTACCTGATCCGAGTGCTTCCTGGCGTGAAGGGAGCTGTGCATTTGTGCAGCTCGTGTCCGCCGCAGGCAGGGACCACAGCCTGGCTGGCCCCGTCACCCTCTGCAGTGCTCGCTCCCATCAGTGGTGACCATCTTCCTGACCCCGCAGACAGTCCCTAGGTCTTTAGAGAGGCATTTGCTCTGCTTGAGAGGTCAAAGGAAAGACCTCCTTGCTCCTTTAGGAGGGGGGTGTCTGTATGAAGTGGTGTCCACGTGCCTCTTAGTTGGTTTTTTTAGGGCTGCTGCCTTTCTGTTCAGCAACACAAGTTGAACCTAGAGGAGGATTGTAGCAATGAGGGAGTTTTTAGTATCCACAGCCTCCTTCCAGCATTCCCTATCTCTGGGAATGGGTAAATGGCAGCGGGTCAGCAGGACGTGACCCCAGTTGAGTTAAAATTCCCACGTTTTGGTGCCGCAAATGCTGCGGTCCCTGTTGAGCAGAGGTGGGTGTGAGACGCTTGCAAATCCCTGCCTTGCAAGCTGGGCAGTCTCCTGGAGTTCCTGCCTTGCCAGTCGTGCTGTGAGGCTCTTTGCACGCAGCTTTACCTTCTCAGGGAAGTGGCTGGGGCATGTTCCCATCTGAAGCTGTACCCCTGTGAGGTGCTTGGCTTGGCAAAGCGCTGCTGTTGCATCAGGCTGGGCTGTGCCCAGTGAGCAGGGGGGGAAGGTTCTCATGCCTGTGGCAGGAGCATCGCTCAAAATAGTTCCATCTTGTGGCTCCTCTGGGGGCTTGGGGAGGTCTGTGGGTTTGTGGCTTGTTTGCATGTGCTACACGTGAGTTTATGTCCCGTGGGCCCTGCTGAGTTGCGAGATTTGGGTGTTTGGTGGCTTTCTGGCCCGTGGCTGCTAAGCTGTGTGTGATGTTGTGCAAGTGGTTTGCATCTTGTGTGAAGTTTGCAGGCACTTTGTGGAGAGCTGGAGAGCAGAAAGGTGCTGGTTTGGTACAATCAGGGAGTCACATCCCCACTGAACTGTGGAGGAAACCTCTTTGTGTGTTCCAGGGGGCAGCCTGACCTGGTTACAGGGGCAGGGAGGCATTTTTGGGATCTTGCAAGCCATGTCCAGAGGCTCCCTATTGTGTAACAGGAGGCCATTGAGGGGCTTCACTTGGCTGATCCCTCACAGAGGGGACAGTCCTGGATGTCCCTAGGTGCCAGAGGAGTGGGAGCAGACCTGTGCAGGATTGGAGGCTGGAGAAGCAGCGCTCTCCCCTCTTGCAATAGGGTTATGCCAGTGGTGGGGTGCACTCCTCTAGGATGGTGGCTGAGGTTTAGGTCTCCCCTAGCCTGAGCTTCCCACTTGTGGGGCCTTGATGCAGCCTGTTGCTAAAAGAGGAAGGCGACGTCCTGAAAATGCCCTCCTAGATGAATTAAGCACTGAGGTTTTATCACCTTTTCAGCAGAGCTGGAGTCCCACTGCTGGTAAAAATTAGCCACTTGTTCGAGGTTGTGGGCTCTCCCTTTGGCAGAAGTCTGTGTGCATGGGTACAGGATGGGATTTGGGGTATTGCAGGGGAGCACTGCTGTGTGCCTTGATAGATTCCCCATTCCCCATCCCGTTGAGTGTGATGGTGTCCCCCGAGGCGTGTGATGGGCTGCTGAGGCAGCCCCGAGCTGAGCTCTGCTGCCATGTCCCCCCTTCCCTGCTCTCTCCTCGGCAGCAGAGCCTTTGTCAGGCGGCCAGGACCCCGCAGCGCGCAGCCAGCCTCCCTCCAGTGCCAGCCATGCGGCGCTCGGGTCCTGGCCCCACTCCTCGCCTCTGCCCCAGCATTTATCAGCAACCTCCCTTTCCTCCCAGCCGCCAAATTCTTTCTCCGTGCCGTCATCCTCCAGCCAGAAGCCGCCCCATCCCACTCTCTCTCCCCCCCTCCCTCCGAAACCAGCCCAGAACTGCTAGGCAAACATTTTGCCTGTTGTTATTACAGTATTCCCATCTGCATACTTAGTCATAAACCCCTTTTAATTCCAGCCTTTTTCTGGGGCGGGGTTAAGAGTTCAAACCCATCATTTTTCTTTTGGGGCTGGAGGCTTACAAAAGCAGCCCGTGGCGAGATTGTTCAGTAGGATGGGGCCGAGAGTGAGTTTAGGGAGAGGGACAGGGGGGAGGGGGTTTGCACACAGCAGTACTGGCTGAGCAGCCCCTCATCCCCAGGGAAGGCTTTGGATGAGGTTTGTGTGGGGCTGGCTGGGGCAGGGGGTGCTCTCTGCCAGGCCCCCCCTTTTCCCTTTCCAGCAGCTCCAAGCCAGAGGTGGATGGGGCTGGCCCCTTGATGGGGAGGCGTCAAGTCATGCTGCCTCTGGTCTTGCCTCTTTTGCTGGAGTCTTTGGATAATGGAATGCCAAAAGGAGAGTTCCTGGCTGTGCCGGGAGAGGAGCAGCCCTGGACCTGTGCAAAGCCCCAGGAGAGGAGCAACCTTGGATCTGTGCAAGAGCTCCCCAAGAACAGCTCGATGCTGCTGATGCTTTAGTTATGCAAAGGATGCTGTCAGACTCCCTTTGCCCAGCTCTCCATGCCTTTACTTTAGCTGTGCCCTCCACACTTGGGGTATTGAAGGTCCTGCTCCACACACTCTGGCTCCTGCTGTGCTCAACTCCCACCCTGTGCAGGCATCTCCAGGCTGGATAGCCCAGATATCTCTCCACGTCTTCCAAAAAACTTTGGGGTCCATTGCTTGTGAGCCTACCTGGAGTTACTAGGTGGCTGTAGTAAGAGTTCCCTGTTGCCTTTGGGATGTGGCTGCTTTTAATTCCCTCTGTGGCAAGGGTTCCTAGGTGCTGGCACTTCCAGCAGCCCAGTGCTATCCCATGGTGAGGAATTCCTGCCCTCCCTTGGCTTCCCTGTGACCTGGGTGGTGCGGGTAAGGCAGCGGGAGGCAGAGAGCTCCTAAGGGCTGTGATTAATTTCTGTGCAAGGTTTGGTGCCTGCATCCTGCCCCTGGAACTGCTGCTGGACCCCTAGACTGGCTGCTGACCTGGGTCTGGTGGGAGATCATCCCTCCTTCCTCTTGCCTGTTGCAGATACAACGCTGCATCCCTGTGGGATGAGGTATGGACCAGTTACTGGTTTGAGGCTTAAGAGGCACTGGCATCTCCCTGTATTTGAGCAGAACAAGGTCTTTCCCTGCCCCACTCCAAATTAAATGGTCTCAAGGAAGAAAAGAAATAAGAATGTGCATTTGGGTTGATAGAAATGTTGTACAAATTTGTGCAGCTCAATTTCCCAAGGAGTTTCAGTAAAGAAGAATCTCCTGCTTTGCTTTTGAGAAGCATTAAAAAAGATGGAGGCATCTCATATTTACATATTTGAAATTAAGCCTTTGCCTTCTTTATTAGAAGTATTTCTCTGAAATTTGACTTCTGCATTAAATTACAAATACCTTTAATGACAAACCCAGCTCTTAAGTGACGCTGTTAAAAAAAAAAAGTCCTGAAAGAACAAGTATTTGGACAATTCTGTTGGGAAGTTACTCAAAGGCAGGAATGCAGAAACAACTTCCACTTCTCTCTGCATATCCCACCATTCCGTCTCTGGTAGCTAACCCACATGGACTATGTGACAGTTTCTCATTTTAGTTTTCTTGCCCCCTCCACTGGTTTTCTTAGATGGAGGGTTTTATCCTTGATGCTGTGGATATTGAACAGCCACAGGAAAATAATCTAAACAACATGCTCTGATTTTTAGTGGATCAAGTAGGAGCTTTCTTAAAAAGCACTGTGATCTTGCAGCTGTACCCAGGTGGTAGGTCCCTGGCAGGATGAGTGGTCCAAATTTGCATCTAAATTATCTCTACTGCTTGATCCCCTAAATTGCACTTCTAGGTGCAGAGATTTAATTTTTTTTTCCCTACGTGGATGCTGAGTGGTTATTAAACTGCTGTAGAGGGAAGGAAGCTCGTCACACGAGAAATTTGGTTTTAGTCCCCATTAATCTCGCAGGCATTCATTCTGCTGGCCTGAACACTTGGGTTTCTTGATGCGATAAGCCTCAGCATGTGTTAGATCTGCACTTTTCTCTTTGCAAGAGCAAGGGTGGAAGGGGAAAGGTCCCGCTGTGAGCCAAAGCAGCTTGTGAGCCTTTCCGCACGCCTGTGCCTGTGTGGGGAGCAGGAGGGGGGGCTGTGACGGCTCCTTCCAGCTTCCAGCATGCCTGGGATTGTGTGCTCAGAGCGCGGGGCTCTGCCTACCTGCCCTCAGCGTGCCTGGCAAGCCACAGCTTGCAAGGCATGGCAGGTCCTGCACACAGCCTGCTTCGCTCGCTGCAGCCTCCCCCCGGCTTCGGAGGGGAGCTGGGCAGATCACAGCCAGTCACCCACTTCTTGGCCTTCCTTAAGGGGTCCTGCTCTTTCCCTGCTGCCACGTGGAGTTTTGGGAAGCAGCTTTCTCTCCACAAGCAGTGCTGAGCTGCGCTGGCTGCTCAGAGATGCCAGAGGAGAGGCTCTGCAAGGTGCACGCAGCGTTTATTAGACCTGTTTAACAGGAAGCTTACGTCTCGAGAAAGGACTGGCTGGGCTGCCTGGTGCGGGGCAGGAGAGCGGCTCAGCCCTTGTGCAGGAGCCAAAAGAGGTGTAGCTTTGGTTTCTGGGCATGCCGTGCTGTTGAGTGATGCTGGTCAGGTCACTGTGCTCCCTTGCTGGCCTGCCTGTGCGGCAGGGACATCTGTATCTGCAGATCCTACGGCTCTTTGATCGATTAAAGCAGCTTGGGTTGTTGCAGAGGAGAGAGCCCGCCTGTCGTCCTCTGCCTGCAGCCTCGCCTTGTGCAGCGAGGCTTTTCTGGCAGGAGGGGAGCACTGCTGGAGTTGGTTTTGAGTTTTCTTCAAGGAAACAGAGACCACTGATCCCAGAGGTGTTTGAAATCTTTTCCCTCTTCCACATCTCCATCCTCAAGGTAGATGCATCCTCAGGATTTGGATGCTTGCAGGCGTTGCTCCCTGCAGGTGCCAGCAGGGACATTGCAACACCATGTCCTGCCTCCCACACAGATCTGCTCGAGCAGGAGGGGAGCTGGTGTGTGGAAGGGCACGGGGGTTACGTGGTCTGTGTTTGAAGATTTCATTAAATCAGGATTAATTTAGAGCTGTTTCTGTGTACGGTTTCACATTCTTTGCAAACAGGCGTCTTTGCCTGTGCCAGGAATCGGCAGCGTGGATTATGCATGCTCTTCCAGTCTCCTTTTATTTGAAAATGAGAGGGCTTGTGAGATTTTTTTCCCCCCTGCCCTATGCTCACCTGTGCCTTTTGCCTTTCTGCTGCCCAGTGCCTTAATTAGAGCTGAGGAAATGACGTGCCAGTAAATCCTGGGAGAGGTTGGACCTGCCACATGCCAGCCCCAGGACGTGGACGCACCATCCTGGCTCCAGCTCCCTCCCGACCATGAGCACGTTTCCATCACTGCTCCTTCAAGCTCTCTCCCCCTCTCCTTAACGTGCTGCTTGTGTAATTGTTGGCTGTTTGTCCACTAATGATTATAAATTAGCGGCCGAGTGTATAAAAAGTTAATGAAGTTCTGTCGGTGGAACCATTACGCCTTCCCAGGCTGGCACGTACAGGTCGGGCCGAGCCGGTAAGAAAAGCCAGACACCGAGTCCGGCCTTTCAGGGGATCAGGTTTCAGCTCGCTTGCTCTTTCCTGCTGTGTTTTTTTTCTTGCTGGATGGAGCCAAAGTTGAGCGCTGGGAATGCCAAAAAGGTGGCAGGTGATATTTTCTCTGCTGTAGAGTGCAAAGAATTGCCACAGTACTTGGATTCCTCCTGCCATCACTTATTTCCAGCCCTTTTGTTCCGCTGTCCCAAGGGTACATCCTCTACTTGTCTCCTTCTTGGCTGTTTCAGGACAGGGGTCGGAGGATACCTGGGACTCCTCAGTTCTGGCATATAGCAGGTTTCTTCTGCACATGGGCTTCTTGGGCTGAACCCAAATATCTCAGACCCCTTCACCTTCTGCTGCTTTGCTTCTTGAGCATCTAACCATGACGTGGCAGTAACAGCTTCTTCCATCACAGAGCTCGTGTACAAGGTGTAGGAATGGGTGTTGGAGGAGATGGCATGATCATACAGGTATAAATCTACCTGCTGTAAACCGCCCACCCCCTTAGTTTTTTTCCTCAACACTCAGAACTTGGCAGGACTTTTAACTGTGTGCCCTGGCATTTCTCTGGGTGGAGGCAGGCTTGGCACAGGGCTTGCTAAAATGAGCTGAGTGGCTTAGGGAAAAAAGTGCTGATAAAAAAAGAAGGCTTCCTCCTTGCTGTGGTGAGATTTTTTGGAGGTGTCTCTTGGGCTCTGGCACCCCTTCTCTGAAAGAGCTGTGGAAACTTGGCAGTAAGGCTGTCTTGTGTCATGCTCATGAAAATTCAGTTGAGTTGGGAGCAGATACTCGGCTGCTCGGCAGGTCTCCGAGGAGCCCGCACAACATTTTGGCAGCCAAACCCTGGAGAGTGGCTGCCAGCCCCATGGAGCTGCAGGCAAGGAGTCCCCTCTGGTCATTCCTCAGTGGAACTTTTGCTGGGCAGTGGCTGCTGTGGAGTGGGAACAGGGAGAAAATGCAGCTCATGTAGCTCCTTGGAGGCAGAGCAAGGTCTACAGGGTCAGAGAGGCTGTGGGATCCTACAGTGGATGCATGACCTGTAGTGTGGCCATGCCATGTGGTGCCTGAGTGCCTTGGAGAAAGTGCCATCTTTTCTGCCAGACTGTTTTTTCCCAGATGAGATCATCTGTGCTCTTGTGGTGCTCAACGTGTGAACACCAGTCTCCTGGCCTTCTTCCAGGCTGAATGATCGCTTTCAGCATCCCTTATTTTTTCCCCTGCTCGGCTGTGCTCAGCAGGGTTCCTTCCCGGGCCTGATGGGCTTCCCTCCTCCTTCTCCCAAGGAATAGACAAGGTTGCAAGGGTGCTGGAAGGATGGCAGGAGGAGCGTGTGCCTTGCCAGACCTCCAAGGGGTGTTTTGGGGTGGGCTGGAGCCATTGGCCAAGCTGCCAGTGTGGATAGCCAGCACAGGGCCGGGGAGAAGCTCCTTGCAGTCAGCAGGAGCCTTCCTTTTGACTTGGCTGGGGCTCAGATAGTCCCCTGGATTTTGGGAAGGACTCAGAGAACCTCTGTGTCCAGCTGCTGGCACGGGGATTAGCAGCAGGAGGCGTGGGTGAAATCTGGAGCTGTGAGCAGTGTGGCAGCAGCCCGGTGGCATTGGGCACGTGGTGGGGATTAGGGGCCGGAGTCCTCCCTGCCGGCTGCAACCCTGCTGCTGGCTGGCTCTTTGGGGCTGGGCTGGGGGCTTTGGGGTCTGCACATCCCTCTCTCAGCAGGGGAGACCCACGGATTTGGTTGGAGAATGCTCCTCCCGTGGAGGAGACGACAGCCAGGGGCTTGCTGCTTGTTGCTGGGGAGCTGCCAGTGGTGAGGAGGGGTGACTGGGAGAGCCCCCAGCCCCTGCTCCCAGAGCCGATGCCTGCCTCTGCCCAGGGCTGGTTTTCCGGGGCGCAGGCATTCCAGGAATTTGTAAGGAATTAGGGAGCGGGTGGGGAAGAGCGGGAAGACTCCTGCAACATGAACCATCTGGCCTCTTCAGTCTCTGCGCGCGGCAGTGTCTGGGATGAAGGAACTGATCGAAACCAGACATTGTTTGAGACAATAAAACCGTATTACACGTTAATGAGAAAATACATCGGAGAGCCGAGGGCCTGGGGCGAGCTGGGTGTTCTCCTCCCTCTCCCCTCGACCCGTGCGTGGCCTGGTGCTGTGCTGCCCACGGGCAGTGGCAGCTCCTTCTCCTCTGCCATGGGGTTGCTCAGCGAGCCAGAGCGCTGCAAGCAGGCAGGGTTTAGGCCAAGCACTCTTGGCTGGCCTGCATTGCCCTTGTGTCCTTGTCTTGGAGGGGAAAGCACAATCCCAGCAGGAAGGCAAAAAGCAACCCCGCAGCGTGCATGGTCCAGGGAGGCTCCCGTTGCACCTCCTTCTCTCCCACTTGCCTCAGGTTCCTGCAGTTCTTCTCTTGCAGTAAATGGAGTGGATTAGGGCTTGTTCCCTGGCTGTGGGGCGAGTGACACAGCCTGCCTCCCATCTGCCTGGCACTGCATTCCCTGAGTGCTGCAGGAGAGCCCCACAGCCTGTGCCTGGCCCTGCTGCACTCACAGGCTGGGGGAGCCTAGTGCTGTGCTGGTTATTAGATCCTACAGGCCCTGATTTCCTTCCCACTCTTCAACTCTTGCCTTTTCCTGTGGGGTGGGCAGATGCTCTCTGCCTCAGGATGTGGGGGCTTGTTTCAGTGTCCCTGGCTTGGCAGAATCCCTTCTCACCCTCCAGATCCTGGGCTCCCTGTGTTTTTCCATGCAGGAGCTGGGCGTGGGTTTCTGCTTGTCCTGTGCTCCACATCCCATCCTGTGAGGGAGTTAGGTAGCCTTGGGAAGAAAGCCAGGATGGATCCTCACCTGGAAAGAGAAAACTATTGACTCATCCTGGCTTAAAGTCAGGCTTTAGTGATCCTGTGGCTGGGCTTTTAGGCTTCCTGCCTTTTTTTTTTTTTTTTTTTTTTTTTGGCATCCTAGTAATGGCCAAAATTTATAAGTAAGAGAGAAACAAGAGTTTCAAAGGTGGGAATGGAGAAGCAGAGGGTTTGTGGGGGGTGACATGTCTGGAGTCTGCACCTCCCAGCCGAACATTTTTGGAGATCTTTCTTCACCTCGGGCAGGAGCGGGAAGCTGATGGTCCATGACAAAGGCCCCTTTTCTTCTCAGGGCTGGTGTTTTCATAGTGTTGGGTTTCATCCCCCTCACTTTGGGGGCGGGCGGGAAGGGGGCATTGATAGATCCTGACACAGCTACATGATGTAATGTTATTTTTTTGGTACCAAAACGAGGCAATTTTTCACTCAAGGTCAGCAGAATTTATGTCAAGCCCTGCTGGAGGGAGAGAGCCTGGGCTTGGGGGTACAGGATGGGGTGTCTGACCCAGCCCTGCACCCCCACACCCCCTCTAGCCCTGCCACAAACACTGCTGCCGAGGTAACAAGGACATCACCCCCAGACTTTTCCCCACTCCCCCTACCCCTTGCCTTGTGCTTGAGCTAAAATATTTTAATTAAAACGGATTCTGTTGGGAGCATGGAGCCAGGGAAGCCCGCTGCAGACCCTGCTTTTGGTCACTGGGCCCTCAACATCTGTTTCCTATTGAAAGCTCCTTTGGAAAGGCGAGCTGGCCCCTCCTCCCATCCCCAGATTCAGTCCCTTTGGAGACCAACACGCAGCCCAGCTTTCTAAGGGTTTGTCCCCCTCCCAGCCTTCTTGCAGCCCAGCCTAGCTAAAGTTTTGCTTAAATAAAAATAAACAAGCAGAGTTGATTGCAGGCAGCAGGGAGGTTCACGTCCTGTTGCATGTGTGAGGCGTTATCAACGTGATCCCCCAGTGTTGCTGGGGGTGAAGATGAGGTCTCCATGCTCACCCAGCAGGGAGGGAAAAAAATCAGTAGCTTTGATGCTGTGGGCCTGAAAATGTAGGGTTGGTTGTGGGGATGGGAAAAGCCATTTGTGTCCTATGAACAAGAGATCTGCCTATGCCAGTGATGCCACTGGTGTTGGTGTGGTGCCTGCCCTGGCCGTGGTTTGCATTTTGGGCATCAGTTAAACGTTCTGTTTGCTCTTTCCGGCTGAGATGGTCCCAAGATGTGGAGAGCTCTGGAGCAGCTGTGGTCTGGGTGGGAAGATGTTAGGAAAAACCACCCCAAGTGGGTACAGTGGTTGTTTGTGGGCCCTGCTGGGGTGAGGTCTCCTGTTCCTCAGGACCATCACTGCAGTCTTCCAGCAATGTTTTAAAATAGCTGGTGTTCTGGGAGAGGCAGTTCCTATGAAGAAATGTGGCTCTGTGAATTGTGGGGAAACTGGTAGACATAGGGGAGGGAGCACTTGGACCCCCATATGTAGGAACATGATGTGATATCAGTGGCCATCTGGTTTGGCCCATGCATGGCTTGGAAAAGGCAGAGCATGGACCACCTCATGCTAAACTGTCTGGGGAAGGCTGAGGCTGTGTCAAGCAGTGTTTTGTTCAACAACCTGGTGAGGTCTGGTGGACTTGGTGCAGCACGAGAAGTCACCAAGGCTTTTCCAGAGCTCCAGCAGAGATGGTCATGGGTCTGTAACCTCCCTGGGATGGTTGCATGACAGATATACTGGTAAAGGCACTCTGCAGGGGATGGCAAGTGAAATGTGTGTAGGATTTGAATGGATTTGTTGATGTTGAGGCTATTTGCTTTAATTATTTTTATTTTATAGCCGGCCAGTTTGTAGTCTGGATCCTCTTCTCCTTGACCCCCCTTCAATCTCTCGAGCAAAAACAACCTGGGCTGGGGCCTGTGGAAGCTCTCAAGGCAAGGCCTGTCTGGAGAAGCTGCACCCCTTGTGAGACAGGGCCGTGTCCCTAGCGTGGCTGGGATGGAGTTCAGCAGAGGGACAGGAGATGGGTGGGTCGGAGAAGGGAGGTCAGAGGACCACAATTCCGGGAAGGTCACCGCACTGCCGGCGTTCGCCCTTGAAAGCCGGAGGTTGCAGGCATGTCCAGATGTGGAGAGGTCAACCCAGTGCCCTCCTGCACAGGGAGGGGAGAGGTTCTTCCCTGGCCATGTTAGTGGAGTGCTGCCGCCATTTGGAAGCGTGGGAGAGGGGGGTAAAGATGATTGGAAAAACTCGAGGGGGAAAAAATATAAACCTGTAACCTGTGAGAGCTGATTCTCACAATATTAAAGGGTTTTAAAGAAGGTTGTTTCTCTTCCCTTTCCTGGAACTTTTTCCTGACCTCTTTCAAATTGAAAAGCTTTATCAAATGTTGTGGTTTTTCTTTTTTGTGATTGTTGCTTTTGGCTTGAAAGGCAGGAGGCCAGCAAAAGCAGTTTGTGCTGTGCTGACTGCCATAACCCCCTCTACCCAAAACAGTGGAGGCTTTCCAGTGTCCGTATTTGAGTGCAGTGTTCTGGTTGGGGTGGCAGGGCAGGGACTGAACAAATACATCTGCTTGTTTCGGGAGACCTCCTGGTCCTTCTCTGGGGTGTTGCTGACCTCCTTGCAAAATGCCTGGATGTGGGTGGTACCCAGTTGTGTGTGGTGACTGAAGAAGGGAGATCTGGCTGAAGTGATGAGATGAGCAAATCTTGGTTCCCTGGTCCCTTCCATCTCCCAGCACAGGTCAGGCCCCTCTAACACTCTCCCGATGGCAAAAGATGAGGCACGGACACCCTGTGACTTACCCAGAATCACTCCCAGACACGAGTGGTAGGGAATTAAGCCCCTTCCCTAGGATTCCTGTTCCTATAGGCTACCATCCTGCACTCTGCTGCCCTGTATTTTATCTTCTTGGTGATAGTTTCCTGGCTGTGATGCTCCTCTGATATCGAGACCAGCTGCCGCGTGAAGGCGCGCGCATGTGCGGGATGCAAAGGTTGTGCGTATGAATGAGTTAAAACTTGGAAAGCGTCTTAACACCGCCTGTATCTCATGGAAGAGGAATTTTTTGATGAAGACTCGCAAAATCATCCATCTTCCCCCTGTTGTTTTGGCAGTGGTGTTGCCCACGAGGATGCGTTCTGCGCGTTCCTTAGGGACCTGTGGGGGTCTCTCCAGATGAGTGCGTAAAAGCCCCCAGGCTGCCTTTGCCGAGTTTGTTTTATGTCTTTGTTCTAATGAAAGTTGTGTTCTGCTTCCCATTTCCAAGCTGTTGCTGCGGTGGTGGTGGTGTTTGCTCTCAGCAGCTGAAGAAAAGCTCTTGGTTGTTTCCTCCCCCCCCACCTTTGCATTAACATCTGGACAAAGATAAATGCACATGCGGGCTGTTTTCACTTGCTTCGGTGTCTTCGCAGCTTTAATGAAAAGATCATTTCTGCCGTGGAGGAGCAGTGGCCTGGATTGCAGCGGGGTTTGCTCCCCACCTCTCCCCAGACAGCGAGCGAGCAGCGTGTTGGGAACAAACTCTGCAAACTTGGCGCAGGCGGGGGGAGCGTAAGTGAAAGCTAATTGGAAGCAGCCCTGACTTGCACTCTGCTGGAGCTATTTACAATATCTTTCATGCGGTGACTTATTGAGTTATTCTCTCAAAGGAAAAAAAAAAGGCCCTGCTTATTTATAGCAACGGTGGTAACCAGTGATACATGAGCTGGCTTGGGCATGGAAGCATCTGTCCTGGTCAAAGCTTTGCGTGTTAATTCACATCTTTACCCCTGGATGCATTGGAGCACTTCTGCAGATATTGTCCATCAGAAATACCCATCTGGGTACTGGAGACCTCTCAGGTTTTTTCTTTTACGTTCTTGACCAAGGTCCTGTGCCATTGTACCATCCCAGGCTGTTGTGTCCAGCACCCTTCATCTCCTGCTGTGTAATGCTGGTGGGTGGTGGTTTTCCATCCTCACGTTAGCCGGGGTGCTTGCTCAGTGTTGTACAGTCTGAGCTGCTAGGGTGAGGCTGGTGCTTGGCATTGCCTCAGACCAGTTTTATCTTGGGGCTGGGGAGAGGAAGAGGATAATGCTGGTTTCAGGAGGAAGGAATATGGGTGTCTTGCACTGGATTTTGGGTGCAGGGTATCCACGCAGGGAGCAGGGCTGGCCTGAATAGGTGTGAGGGGTGTCCTGGAGTCAGCCAAACAGGAAGGGTTCAGCTGGGACCACAGTTCTGTGCCATGGGGTTTCTGTGGACCCTGGCCACTGCTCCCATTTTGCCCAGATGCTGATGGTAATGGTTCAGGTCTGTGATCCTGACTCATCCCTGTACCTGTGCTGTATCCAGATCATGGTAATGTTACCTTAGTCTGTGAAAGACACACAGTGTGCCTGAAGTATTTGCCTGCCTGGAGATGCTTGTTTCACCTTCCACATCACCCTGTTTTCCCAGCAATTGGCTTCTGCCCCTGCTTCTCGCTGATCTTGTTGTTATTTTTTTTAAGCCTTGCACTGATGCTTTTGATGTTCCCAGCCTCCTATCTCTGCACGGCTCCTGCAGTACCAGCCCCGTGCCTTTCATTACCGCATTAACAAACTCGAGTCGTGCCTAACGAGGACGCCTCATACGTTATGCTAATGATCAAGAGACATGTTAATGATATTTTAGAAGCCTAATTAGTGGAATATATAACTATATGCAATTTGGTAATGGACTGTGACAAGAAGTTGTTAAAAGGGGGCTTGACAAATCCAGTTGCATGTGGCCTCAGACAAACAGTTGCTGAGAATAGATGAAGAGGAGCGGGGTCTCTGCATGCGTGCGGGTGCTTGCGTCTCTCTTCCCCATGCTAAGGGGTGTGTTTCTTGGCGCCTGCGCTTGTCAGCCTGACTGACACAAGCTGGTTTCTTGGCTCTAAATTTTCTATTCTGCTTCTTGAACTGACGTGACCAAAGCTTCAATTTATGGGCACAGTAATTTTCTCGCTCCATCTGTCGATATCTGCACGCATACGTATAAAATACAGTCAGTCTGTCTGTGCTGAGGGTGGCCAGAGCTGTGGTTCTTCACTACTTAGGAGGAGGCAGAGGAGTTGTCAGAGCAGATCTTGTGTGCTGCATGTGCCCCCAAACATCTCATTTAATGGCAGCTCTTCCAAGACAGGTACGCAGCCGTGCTTGAGGTTACATGACTGTTGGGCTATGGGAGAGACCCACAAGTTCTGTAGACTTGTGTCAAGCAGGTCCTGAAAGCACCACCTTTGATGTGAACCTCAGCAGGAGGTGAGCTTCTTGGTTTCTCTTCCTTGATCAGTGGAGAGAGTTGTCTGGCTGTAGAAACCTCTCCATGGGCAGTGCAGGTACTTCTCAAATGGTTTTGGCTGACATGCTTTGTGCAAGCTTTGAAAGCTGGTTGCCTGGTTCAAGGCCAGTGCTGAGTGTTTGGAGATCTGAAGTTAAGTCGTGGCTGGACCAAAGGTAGTTTGAACCTTTAAAAAAGCCAGTCTGGATATAGTCTTGAACAAATTCCAGCTGAAGGGTGTGATTTGGTGGCATCTCTGAGAACTGGTTCGTGGGGTCTGTCCAGTGGGGATGTGAAAAATACAAATCTGTGTCTCATGCTTCCCATGTCGTATATGGGAGCAGAGACAAGATCTGGGTGGTTGTTACCCATCCCATTGCAGAATTCCTGAGGTTGCAGGCTGCTTCTTTGTGTGTCGGACATCTCTTCTGCTTAGCAGAAAAGGAGCAGCCTTCCTGCATCCCATGGGAGAGGTGAAACCTGGTTTCTCTCCCAGCCTCTGCTCCATCACTGCCGCATGACCTGCGGCAACTTGTGTTGCCGCTGTGCTGGAGCCTCTCGTGTGGGGGGGAGGTGACTGTCCTTGTCTGACAGCAATGGGGGCAAAGGGTTAACGGTATTAATTCCCATTGCTTATGAAACAGTGCCAATTATTAGATCTTATTTCATGATACCAAGTCTAATTTTTGTCTGTCCTTAATGACTTCCCAATTCTCCCAGCTGTATCCTGAGACCTGCACCGTTTCATTACTTTGTGCCTCTTCACATGTATGAGTTATGTACCTGCCCTAAAATCAAGACTTTAATAAGATTAAATTCCCATTAAAACTCTCACTTTCTTATTATGTGAAATATGCACTGTGCCTCTCTCTGGAAGGAGGTGCTGAACTGAAGGGACTGGGAAAGATGTGCATGGCCTTTCAGAGCGTTTCCAAGTGGAGGGCTGAGTGAGAGGAGTGGGATCATTTGGTCCTGCTCTGAGTGGAGGCATGCTCCCATCCCAGGTGTCTGTCTGGTCTGTGGTCTGGGGGACACTGCCTGTTCCATCCAGGAGCACAGATGGATCTGTGATGGGAACCTGACCCCAGAGCAGCTTACTGCCAATGGGGCTGCCTGAAACATTTGAATCAAGAATTCGCAGCTGCTTTGAAGCTCGGAGAACTTTCATCCTGTTGATTTTTCTCCTCCCTTTAAAATACATTTTTTAAAAAGGATGTTAAATTTCTTTTACTTATTTGGTTTCTTTTCCCCCTGCTAATAACTAAATTATAATGAGGCTCCCAGTGGGATTTTAAAAATATTAAGGGGAAAAAAAAAAACCACATAAAAACCCCTGCAGAAATTATTCTCCCCCTTTTTTTCTTTCCAGTGCAATCCGTTCTGCATAATAGCTCTTTGTCTCGCTGGCAGATAGGCACGGGGGAGGCCAGGAGCTGCGGCGACGCAGCGGTGCCGTGCAGAAGAGTTCCGTGCCATCCGCGGCCAAATGGCACAAAGTTCCCTTTGGGGGACCAGTGCAAACTCTGCACCCCCACGCAGCCAGGGGGCTTTTGTGCCCCGGTACCCCCCTGCCTAGTCCGTGCTGGAGCTCAGATGAGCTCACCTCGCCCAACATTCCTGCCACGAGACAGGTATAATAAAGCAGGAGAATCTTTACACTCGGCGATTTCATTCCACGGATCAAAGATCAAAGCAGAGGAATACACAGTGACCATAAAATTAACTGCTTTTTCAATTTTACAATGCTTTCGGTGATAAAGAATCATATAAATTTAATATTAATTAAACACTTAGCTTTTAACCTCCTCCTGCATCTACTTTTGGCTCCTTGTTGGGGAAAAATTAATTGGGCATCTTAAATCTTGTGTTACTAAATGCTTTGACAGGGGGTTTCAAAAGCACTTAGAACTCCAGCAAAATGTATTTGCTCCGTTCGTCCTTCCACTCACCTAATTGAAAAATCTTTGAGGGGAAAGGGAGGGGGCAGGGAAGAAGAAAGGGAAAAAGTACCATTTTATGGGTTTGTTTCTTGAAAGGCAAAAAAAAAGGGGCAGAAGGAGAAAGGCATAACTTATAGCCACTCTTATGTTCTTGGCTTTAATTCAATCCTCGTCACACTTAACACCTTGCAAAATGGAAGCCATTGATCTCCTATTGCAGATGGCCTATTGATCGGGAGCTGCCGCTCGCTCCGGTGGCTTCCTTCCCTCCATCCCCAAATTCTCCTCTGCAGAAACCTCTCCTTGTGGCACATGGGTCGTGTGGGCAAGACATAAACACGAGTCCCTGCCTCTGCCTGCCGTGTGGGAATGTGAACGATCAGCTCCCGACCATCGCAACGCATCTGCCTTTGAGGGAGAGCCCAGCAAGTGGCTTTTTAGTGGCAAGCGGCAGCACTTCATGAATGTGTGAGGAATGAATTGCAAAATACTACCCTCACGATCCAAACCAGAAAGATTCAGTGGGAGGAAAGCCCTTGGAAATCAGTAATGTTGCACAAGACCTAAGGAGCACAGCGGAGAGCAAATTAGATGTGTTACTTGCAGTGTGGTTTGGCAAAAAGGGTAGCAGTGGGCTTTCTGGGCTGCAGAGGCCACACTTGATAGAGCAGGAGAGATCTTAGTTCCTTTTCCTTACTGGGTATGGCGTGTGTCTCCAGACATCTTACTAATGCAACAATACTGGTGAAATGAAGGGAGTTTTAAGATCTCCAGATGTATGGAATCGGAGCTAGGAAGTTACGGAGAGCAGTTCTCCCTTCCTTTGTGGTGGAGCCTCATTAATTTCTATGGCAGAGCAGGAGACCCACCAGCAGCCACTCTCTGAGGGGATGTTAGGTGTTTGTACGTGGTAGGAAACACCTGGATCAAGAGAAACCAAGAAAATCAATTAATGAGCAACAGGATGTTGAGTAGAAGCTGGTTGGACTAATGATGTTTTAACCTGTTTATACTGATCCTTGCACAGCACCAGAATTTCATAGGATTTTTTGTGAAAACAAAAGAGTAACAGACAGAAGACGTACAGGAATCTCTCATGGTCTTGGCTGCAGATTATATAGAGTCTCTGAGTGCGCATTCAGGGAGCTGCACAAGCATGATGCAGTAATCGGTACTCTATTTGGGATTCTCCATCTGAGTTGGAGCCCTAAATTCCCCCTTGATTTTGGGGATGCTTAATTTTTTTTTTTCCAAAAAAAAAAGCCCCCCTCTTGGCAAGTTCAAGGAGCAAATATTGCTGCCTTACTTCTCCCTGGATGAACTTGATGGGGTGTCAGATGGTGAGGAGTTATTGAATGAGTAACACAGACCTACCCCTGGACTAGGAACTGGGTGGTGAAATTCTGGATGGACAAGGAATGAATTGAAAAATGGGGCCAGAAACAGGGTCTGAGTAGAATTGCAGGGGATTATACTGTGGGGGACAAAAGCTGTGCGGGGCTGGAGATACTTTGCAGCATGCTGTGTGATTGGTCTACATAGCTCCTGTTCTGTGTCAAGATCCCAATTCCTGGCAAGGTTCATTTTAAACTGGGGAAATGGAGGGAAGCAGAATAACCCAGTGCAGATCACCATGGACCTATCCCAAGATGACGGTCTGTTGGGTTATTTTTTCTCTTTTTTAATTGTTATTAAATTTCTTTGAGCATTTCCCCATCCCATTCTTTGCTGGTTGTACATTTTTAAGAGACGATCTCACGCTTGATGCTGAGAACCATGTGGTCCAGCAGAGCAATTTAAGGACTCATCATTTAAAGTGGGCAAGGCTCTTCACTGGAGGGTTGTAGCCTCTGCATCCAGCAGCATTCAGATAACAAAGTAGGGCCAACAGGCTCTCTCCCTGCCTCTTTAGGCTGTTGGAAAAGCCACTGCAATCGTGGCACTGGTTCTTTGTGGCCAAGCAGTGCCCTCTTGCCTCTCTCCCAAGCCATACCCCTTGGAGAACAGGAACTGCACCTCGTTCCCATGCTGGCTCCCTCAATTCAGCCCTGGGAGAATGAGCTGTGACGTGTGTGCGGACTTTGCCTGACGGGGTCTTGCCCTTTACTTGTGAGTGAAAGGGCTGACACTCGGACTCAGTGTTTTGATGGATTGATTTACTCTAAAAAATGTCTTGGGTTAGATGGAAGGCATTAGTGGAGGACTGGGGAGTGTAGATGCTGCAGTGACTCCATGTGAGCTCCCACAAAAGGTGTTTGGGAGGGTTAAGGGACATTCCCATCTTGAGGTGTGTAGACAAATCCAAGGCTCTGTGTATTTGGGATGTGGGACTAAGTCCTTACTTGCAGACTGATTGTTGTTCTCTTTAATAAACACATTGCAACTCAGCATGTGTTTTCAAACAGGACTAGATGAAGAATGTGCCAAAGACACCTCGGAAGTTTGGTGCTAAGCATCCCCGTCTCCATGGGCCCTTGCTTGCTTTTATCTTCACCCTAAAAACTACCAGTGCTGGGCTAGAGGCTGCAGTTGCTTAAATAAAAGGCTTAGGTTACCCCAGCTCTCTGTATGCAGCTGTGGAAATGCTTTGATACAGCTTATCCTCCAGGATCCATAAGAAAAGTCATTGAGAAACAGCATTGCTCCAGCGAGGCTTTTCTAAGTAGTCCTTTGTGCTTGGGAGTGTAAGATAACGTTATGGGGAGAACACGGAGCGGTGCTCGCCCGCCATCCCCAGCAGCAGCAGCACTGAATGCAGGAAAGTGCTGCTGGGCCCTGCTTGCTTCCCTCTGCCCAAAGGCTCCAATTTTAAAGGTTCCCATGTCTTTAGGATTGTTGGCAGCAGAGAAAGGTCTCCTGCATTAGAGGTGACCTCAGGGCATGGGTGAACACCTTGCTCTACCCTGCTGTGGCATAGAGAGCGTGAAAACCTGGCACGATGGCACAGCTTGTGCGGGAGCTTTGCAATGGTCAGAGGGGCAATGCTGGAAAGGAGATGGGGAAAATACAGTGAGGGATTGACAGTGGGCTTAAACCAGGCTATTCCTTCTGGTGGTGGAGCTCTACCCATTTATACTAGCTGGGACTCATCTTGTTTTTCTGCCATGTGGCTGCAGCTGCATGCAAGGCATCAAGCGCAGAACTCTTGTGTTTGAACCCCTTTGGTAATGTTCCTGGATTTCCCAAGTCTTGCTCTTTGGAGAAGCTGCATTCCTAGCCAGCTTTGAAAAGGAGGTTTGGGGTCTTGAACAGCTTAACTGTTTTTAAAAATGCTGGTGTTTCTTCAGGATCTTAATTCTTGATTAGACATGTGCAGAGTGTGTGCCTACAGCGTGCCTATGTGCACGTGCAGCCTGTGGTGGATGTAACTCAAGCCTTGTCAAAATGATTTCATGCTTTAACAAAACTTTGACTAATTTGGAGTTTGGTAAGAAGAGGAAACACTTCAACTTTGGTCGGTAGCTGAGGCAAAGCAGCTTTGGGTGGTGGATTGCTTGGCTGCCAAAGAGGCTGTGAGCAGCATGGAGATGTTCAGGGCACGTTCACAGATGCGAGAAAGGTAGACTGCAGTAAGGTTTATTAAAAAAATCCAAACCTTTGGAGTTCAGCAGGAGCAGGACATAGACCAAGCCTAAACCTTCTCATGCTGTTGATCCCGTGGCATGCACTGCTTGGGATGAGTGTTTGAAGAGATGGCATGGATTACCCTTGCCTATACCCCAGATGGGAGCCTGCCATCCTGCCAAGGCTCTCCTGGCTCAGCATATCCCCAGACATTTTCATTCTGTGGGGGCTATAATGAACCCTCAAGTGTTGAGTTTCTGCTTCCTGTGTTCAGGCTCTCATCAGTGCAGCAAGCAAGGGCCTGAAGGCAGCTATGGCTCAGCACTGGTCACTTTGCCAGTGCTGGCAGGAGGAAGAAAGTGTTTGAATTTGGGTCAGTCACTCACCAGTGCTCCTCAGGGAGACTCTGGTTTCTGTTCATACAAGAGTGGGATTGCCTGGTTGTGTTCAGAAAGGCTTGAGAAACGTGCAGGAGTTCTTGTTACCTGCTCCAGCCATGGAAAATTAACTCTGTGCATGCATTTTGCTCTGGGGAACTTTGCAGTCTTTTGCTCTTAATTCATGGTATTTTCTAGCTAGCTTCCCCCTCTAGTCCCTTTTCCATAAAAGTAAGTAAAAGCAAAAAATGAAGGCAGGCAGTAGAGAGGAGAGAAGAAAGTGGCTGCAAAAAGGCTGATCCACCAGCAAGGGGCATAAACCTGTATGTCAAGCCCTCAGTCCTGCTGAGAGCTGGAATGGGCTGTTCAGCCCTCAAAGGGGCATTGAAATCAGCCTTGTCAGGCCGGCCCTGCCCCTTGGCTGTTCTGCATTTCCATCCCCACCCACCCGAGGCCCATTTCTCAGTGGCCCCAACACGTGCAGCATCATGTCCCTCTTGTATTCCCATGCCTTTGTAGGGTATAAAAAGCTCTGTTCTGTGACCAGGCACATGGAGAGGAAGGGAGACCCTGCCACCCTTCTTGGGCAGCTCATGGGGACATCATCTGGCCTCCCCCATTCTCTTCTTGCCAACCAGCCCCTCCCCCCCCCCGACCCCTCCATCATCAGAAGGAGGGAAAGAAAAAGAGAAACAACCATATGAAAAAAATGTTAATTTATTAATCAC
This sequence comes from Anomalospiza imberbis, assembly GCF_031753505.1. Classification (NCBI taxonomy): domain Eukaryota; kingdom Metazoa; phylum Chordata; class Aves; order Passeriformes; family Viduidae; genus Anomalospiza; species Anomalospiza imberbis. The sequence goes on along the minus strand of NC_089689.1, from coordinate 2,563,453 downwards.
GGAATATATAGCAGTTCATCTGAAATGCTGTTGCTATGCCAACACCCTGGGAGTTTATTTTCTTAATCCAGGAGCGAAGCGTTTGGTCCCCCGCTCTCCTGCTGAGCTATTTGAATATGTTGCTGCTGCCGCCATATCTGTTTAAAAGGGAGAAGGAGGGAAAAAAGGAGGAAAAAAAAATAAAGTAGGCTAAACCACCAAAGCACTCAGATGCAAAGCAGTAAGAAGCCTTTCTCAGTACGACTTAGTAAAAATGACACAAATTAATATACTCTACTTAAACCAGACCAAGATTAATGCTTCTCTTTCAGAGCAGCTTAGTCCAACTGTCACTCGACAAGCGTTCGTCGGACAAAATCAACACTAATCAACATTTATTCCTCTCTTGCCCTTGGGTCTGAGGAGCGTAGAGCGGGCTGCACCATTCTCCAGCTCGTCTCGCCACGCTTTTCACCCTCCATCCAGCTTCGCCATATATCACCCTTCCTCTCTGTGCTTCTGCTTGTACGGATCCACACGCTCAGCTATCAGGCTACATTAGAGGCATGATAGATTTTCTGTTTTAATTTACATCTATTATATTACAACATAACAGATCTTGATTCAGTGGAGATCAGTGTCTCCTATAGCCAGACTCTTGGGGAAGGTTTTTGCATGAACTTTTAAAGGCCGGTTGCAAAGTAGCTTCAGGTGGACTCTTGTTCCTCTTCTCACTTGTGCTGAGTGAAGATGTCGTGCACCCTGCTCAGGGAAAGCTGTGGCTGTGTTGGCTGGCTTGTTATGTTGCTGGGAGGTGATGGCTTTGGAGGGGACAGGTAGTTGAGCACTGGATCCTCCTTTTTCTGTAAGCTATTGGGCTGCTTTGTAACTGAAGCCTGGAGGAGCTCCTGCTGATGCCCTGTGCCACAGACCCCCCAATGGGGTGGAGGGGAAGAGGCTTGAACCCTGCTGTTGGTGTTGGGAGAATAAGGTCGCAGCATACCCACAGGGCATCTTCCCATTTCCTGTGCAGGGTTGCTGAAGCCATGAGTGTGTGGCACACGTAGGGTGGCAGGGTTTTGTGAAGATTCATGGCTCATTTCTGGTCACCGAGGTACTGCTTCCTGCCATCGCTTTGGAGCAGGGAAAGGACAGGTCTGACCTGAAGTCTGGCTGATTTCTCAAGATGTTGGTGGGGTAATGCTCCAGCTGGCTTTGCTGCTGAGCATTACATTTTTCTTCTCTGGTTGTCTGGAGGGTCAGTGGGGAAGAGAAAAAGGCAGAAGAGTGGAAGAAACTGGAGCACGTTGTATTCATTTCCTCACCGATGAGCGGAAAACTAGTGAAGGTCATGATGCTGCTGTACCCAGCTCAATGTGATTTTGAAGAGCTCTTCCTGTCCTTGCAGCACTGGGATATTAAAATGGGAGGAGGGGAATCCCTCCACCACCTTCCCATTTCTGCGCTTTGTGTTCAATGCTTTTTTTTTTTTCTCCCCTGATTTGTCTCGTAAAGCACCCATTTGGGGTTGGGTGGTCTATATTTGACTTTTTTTCAGGGCCATATAGCTGCTAACTTGGGTAAGACTTTGTCTTACAGTCACCTAGATGGGACTGTGTGAGGCTCCTGGGCAGACTGAAATCAAGATGGTTCTTGCTCTCCTTAGTAATTTTTGTTCAGGTTGTGTGCAGGTGTAAATCCCTCTGGGAAGGTGGTAGACTCAGTATTCCAGTGGATGTCTAATAACAATTTAAAATATCCATCCAGGATGCTTCTGTTCAGTGGTAGATAAAGAATAACCCTGCAGGTGTCTGCCCCAGCCCTTCCACTGCTGATTTGGGGTGTGAGGGGCCAGGGTGGTGTTGGGCCTCCCAATAAGTTGGTGCTGATACAGTTTCCATCCATTCTGCTCCTGCCAGTCATAGTCCTCAGCAACATGCTGAGGTTGCCCTTTATTTGGATGGTGTTATGGATAACCCTAAGTCTAGAAGTTGCTCTTTTGGATTCATTGTCTGGGGTTCCAACACATAATGTCTTGATTGCTATGGCTGAGCTTGTCTCCATAGCATGCTGTGGATGATGGATCAGCAGTCTGAGGGATGGGATCCATTTAGGAAGTTGCTATCAGTCTCCCAAATCAAAGCAGAGCTCCATGATCTTCCTGGGAATATCGTGTTCCTCTTCTGCTGTAGGCCCTTTATGCCCTGTTGCTAAATCTAGTTTGGGAAGTTGTGATTTCTCCTTTTTCCCTGGGAACACTTAGGTCTGTGCAGGCTGTGACACAGAGGTTTCTGCTGCTCTCTTCTGCCCTCATGGCATCAAGCAGAGGCTGCTGGCTGGTGAAGCACTGGAGCGTGCTCCTTCCCAGCCTGGCTGGACTCAAGGCCGGGCTCAGGGAGCTGGTGGGATCTCCCTCTGCCTTTTGCCCTCTCTCTCTCTGTGCTGGTGTGAATGAAGATTTGATTAATGCGGGCACTTTAGCACAAGTGCCATTTTCCAGGCTGTAGCTCTTGGCACGGGGAGCGCTGCCGGGCCAGCGCAGAGGAGAACTGCAGGCAGCATCTGCGCGCGCCGGGCGCTTTACGGCGTGCCTGGAGAGGAGTGCCCCGCTCCCCTCCCTGCTCCTCATTGCTGAGCAGTAAAGTCAATGGTGCTTGGTATAACTTTGCACTTACAGGACTGCAACTTAATTTAAAAACAGCCCCAAACTCCAGGAACAGGAGGGGGCTCTGTAGCCAGCTCGTCTCTTCAAAGCCACCTCGTTAATTTTAATGGTGGGAGAAATTCTCCAGCCAGAGAGAGAGGCGAGGCAGAGATGAACTTGGAGTGCCAGCAGTCCTCAGGGATGGGAGGACAGCAGTAAGCCCCAACCCGTGGGAGATTGGCCAGGGACAGACTTCTCTGTTAAGTCCTGGCTCTTCTGATGACTTCTAAATTATCCAGGCTCCCACTCCAGCTCCAAACAATGGTCTGGAGCAAAGTCATGGTGGGACCACGAGCCTGTGTGGGGGACTGCTTGCTCCAAGGCTGCTCCAGGCTGTGGGGCTTTGCCAGCTCCTCAGGGAGGTTTTGGAACGGAGATAACGTGTAGGAATGAATGCTGTTTGTAAAGCACTTGGTAGATGGGAAGAGCTATAGGAGAGCTGTAATAATTAGAGGCTGGCTAATTTAATGTTCTGCCTTGACATCATCTCAGCCGATATATATGTAAAGAAAAGCACCTCCATTAGTGCTAAAATCATTCCCACTCCAGTGCCGAGACTAAAGCAACCAGATTTATTTCTCTTTATTGTGTCCAGGAACCGAAATCCACACATCTGAATCTTGGAAGAGGCTGTGCCTGTGAGAGAACAAAGCTTTGCAGAACGTTTTTCCTTTGGACAGGTGCCCAAGTGTCCCATGGCTGAGGTGCTGCCACTGCAGTGGCAGAGGACAGCCCAGGTCAGGGTTGGGGGAGAAGTTTGGGGCAATCATGATCAGTGAGCTTTTAATGAAAGCTGCATGGGGTCTGGAACAAACTGGTTTTTACTGGGAAGAGGGGGCAAGTTTGTTAGGGGGATGGCTCTGTGCCAGGCCAGGATGGCCATGTGAGTGAGCGCTTTATTTGGGTCCTGGGGAAACTGAGGAAGAGAGCATTTCCTTGGTGGCAGCATATGAAGTATCAGCTGAGGGATGATGTTTCTACTACCCTCAATGGGATGCCCAAGGAGATGTGAAGGCAACCAGTATGAAATGAGTGAAAGGACACTGGTCCTGTCTGCTGTGCAGGAATCGTTATTGTTGCAAAACTGAAAGATTTGGGTGCTGGTTCTTTTCCTTCCTGGATGTCTTGTGTTAAGCCAAATCTGGCCTGTTGGGAATGCCTGATGCTGCAGTACTCTTACTGAGAGCTGTGGTGTTCAGTGACATATTTATACTGCAGAAAGTCTTGCTTTTGTTTTGTTTGAGGGTCTAGTGTAAGCCGCATCTCTTTAATCCGTGCTCTCATTTACTTTGCTGCTCTGGAATGGGGTGCAGTGGAGGAAATCTCCACTTTTTGCTTTTGCTTTTAACTGCTGTAAACCCATTCTCTAGTTTTCTGGTAGCGTGTCCCCTGTAGCTGTGTCTCAAGAGCGCTGGTCAGCACAACCCTCCCACCCTCTTCTCCCAGGGTAAACCAGAATCCATATATAGCTCTTGGAGATGCTTTCTGTGATGCTGGCTGGTTTCTGTCCAGCTTTGGATGTGCTAGGCTCACTGGGAAGCCGGGCTATTTCCTGCACCTGAATATGGCATTGGGGCCTGCCCAAGTCTGAAGCCATTGGCCTTATATGCATAGAACAGGCAGCTTCTATATAAATGTTTTTATAAGGGCTATAAACCGTAGTGCTTTGGAGTGTGAGCCAAGCTCTGCACGCTGAGCTTGGAAGAAACTTCCCTGTGAGCATCTCATCCCGAGCTCCTTCTCCATGGGGCTTGTTGTGCTGGCATGTGCAAACTGGGGAGCTGCCTGCACCAGGACTGGGATGGCAGGAGAGGGCAGAGGGGATGGGGAGTCAGGGCAAGGCTTGCCCCGCTCCTGTTGGATGCTGCTGGCGTAGGAAGCAGCCCTGAAGGAGCTGGGGTGTGAAAGCAGACACCTCGCCTGGAAAGTTGTGGGTGTCTGTGTGTGTGCACATAGCCATGGCCCCCCAGGGGCATCAGCTCGCTCAGGGAGTGACCTTCTCCCAGGTCACTGCCTGCCAGGGTCACTTGGCTGCTCAGCTGCATGTCAGGGATGCTTTTCCCTGCTGCCGAAAGAGCAAAGGAGAGATCCTGCTGGAGGAGGGGAGGGATGGCATTCCCCACAGGCCGGCTGTGTCTGGACCTGGTCCAGAGGAGGTGTGAGAGGAGCTGGGGAAGGGGGGTGGCTGTGCAGCAACTGGACTGGTTAGTGCAGAATTTCATGAGCCTGAGCTGGCTCCCAGGGCTGCCAGTGCCTCAGTTTCCCCAAATGTAAAGCCAAGGATTTGCAAGCCAACTCACCCATTTTTCTTGGTGCAAAACACCATTGAGACTTGGTTGAAAAGTGCCAAGGGAGCCTGTGCAACACGTAAGCCATGAGTGATGGTCTACATAGAAAGCCTAGTTGCCAAGGCTGACTTTTTCCTGATGGAGATGCAAAGCCACTGCTGGAGCAGGTCTCCCTGCAGGAGGCAGTCCAACCCATCTGTGTTTAATGGGGACCACACAACACGGCAGCTGGCCCTGGGCCCAGAGATATTCTTGTAACTTAATAGCGCCCTGCAGAGTCAAACAGTGCTGTAAAGGAGGGTACAGATTTTTAAAAAGGTATTTAGAAGCCCGGGGCTACAGAGAGGGGTCCTGTGGACTGTTTAAAAGCTGTCTGCTGCCCACCTTGGTTGTCTGTCCTTATGTATTCCTGAGCCACTGGGATCATGTTCCTCCAGTGAGTGCTTGGCTCGGGGCCGCAGGGGTAACAGGTGCTGTCCTCTGCTGGGGCCTCGCCTCCAGGCAGGGATGACTCAGCCTCAAAAGGTCTCCAAAATGAGTCGAAGTGACCGGGGAGCTTGTGATCTAGGGTTTCCAGCAGGACGGGCGCTGGTCTTGAGAGCTCCACGTTGGATGATTTTGTGTAAGATGGATAGGGCTCTTGGCCCTGCACAAGGTCTTCTCCACAGCAAGCGTGCCATGTGTGATCTTGGAAAAATTGGGTGATCCATGGGAGACATCGCTCAAGGCCACACATTTCTCCTTTTTGGTAAAGTAGGGTAGGGGGACACGCCTTCCTTGGCAGAGGGATCTGTGGAGAGGGTTTGACAGTGCTCTGAAGTGTGCTTGGGCTGTGGAGGGGAGCTGACTCTGCCTGGTGGCCCAGCAGAGCTGCTGCAGGCCGTATCTCCTGGGTGTGAAGGGGTAAGCTCTTGGGAGGAGCTGGAAGGAGATGTGCCCAGCCTGCCAGGTGGATGTGTGGAGTGCTGGGGCTGGGAGCTGCAGGGACATCCATCACCCTGCCCAGCTGGCTGCTGGAGAGGTGTCAGAAGGCAACAGCTTTCTGTCGTGCTGACCTGGGCTGGGGTTGAACTTCTGACCTGGAGATAAAAGCCTTTCCCCTCCCTCCCTGGCTCCTGTGCCCTTTTCCTCGAATTGCCCAGGCTTTCCAGCCCACATCCTACTAGGCTTACAATGGAAAAAGATCACTTATTGTGCTGCTGCCCTTCTGCATCCCATTGCCCCAGTACCTTCACCATGAGACCATCTGGCTTTACCAAAAGCCTACCTGCCTCCTGCTTTCCTTCCTCATCCTCTGCTTGCTACTGCTTAAGCACTTATTCCACAGAAACCTGACAGTGGATGTGGTGTGCCAAGGTGAAGAGAGAGGAGCTGATGGTCCTTTGGCTCTGGTGGGAGCTGTTGGAGAGCTCTGGTGAGCAATGTAGTTCCATGCTGCAGAGACTTAGTGAAATCTGTAGAGAGTTTGGCTTTTGTTGGATCCTCAGAGCCCACAGAGCTGGACAGGCATAGGCATGAAGGTGGGAGAGGTCTCCCTGTGCTTCCCCTCCCTCTCTATCCTGCAGAGGGAAGAGATGAGCTGGGGAGTGAGAAACAAGGTCCATGCAAATGTGCGTTATGTCTGCCGCTAATTTTGTGATTGGAAACGCAGCAACAAAGGGAGGTGGTGCAGCATGAGGATGGTTTAACCTTGATAAAACAGTGATTTCACCAAGGATGATGTTCTCCCATCTATCTTCATCCATCAAGGCGCTGCTGAAATATGCTGATGAAGCCTGTGGATAGGAGTACAGTGCAGTTAAATGGGGCGTTGCAAACTCTCTCTGTACCCCCGTGACAAGGTGGTGTTACTTACTGTCCAAATGTAGGGCTGGGAACAGCACGCTCCCCTGCCTTTTGCTCCATGGGCTGGGGTGGGATGCAGCCAGGGCTGTGTCCCCTCTGTGGAGAGTCAGAGATGGCAGTGGCACCTCAGCACGTGGCTTAATTTCCTCCTTTTCTTTAGTGCCACGGAGAGCCAGGAGCGCAGAAGCAGTGAACAAATTCAGCTTCACTGTAAAAATGCCTTCCCCTCCCTAGCAGAGGGAGACAGTCGTTCATGAGCCATACCAGGTGTGCAGGTAAGGCAGGCAATGGTCCTGTTGGCTTCGGCTGAACATTAACTGGTGGGTCTGGTCTGCAGGGGAGTCAGGAAATCCCAGGGCTTTGCTGTTTGTTTGGCTACCACGCGTTTCGCCTGCGCGTGCTGTGTCGGAGGAGCAGCAATTAAGCTTTATTTATATGGGGTTTCCCAGCTTGCCGGGTGGGAAGTGGTGGTACGTGGGTGTGAGCGCTGTGTGTGAACTTCTCCTCAAGTCTGGGGATTAGCAGCACGGGCCAAGTGGCACAGTCTTTTTTGGTCAGGTATCTGGGGGTGGTGTGCTGGCCATGTGCGAGTGTAAATGTTGATAGGTCAGTGGTAAACTGAGCCCTGTAAGCCAAGCTGCTGCTGTGCCCAATCCCTCTGGGACTGTGGCCGTGGATGTGGCTGCAGCACTTCCAGCTTGAGTTTCAGCAGTGGTGTCCCCGTGTCTGAGCTGGGCTGTGCCAATGCTGGAGTGAGCCAGCATCTCCTCGCCTTGGGAGGGTGGAGCTGGCAGGGAGAGTTGTTCCATTCCTGCCCTGCTGCAGAGAAATAATCTGGTGCTGCTGGTGGCATGGGCCCATCCTGACTCTAGGAGGAACTGAGGGTTCAGAGTCCTCTCTGAGTGCAGGCGTGGCTCATCTCCAGCCAACTTCTCCTTTTGCAACTGGGTTTATCTTCCTACGTTGTGCTTTCAGGAGCTGGCAGGGTGTGAGTGCTACCTCCAGGCCTCCTTCCAGACTTGAATTTGCAAGAAGGTAAAGCTATGTGCAATGCTTCTGCAGTCAGCAGGGCTCTGACACTGCTCCAGAGCTCTCCTCCATAAATAGCCCAGACAGGCATCTGCCTCCTCACAGACCAGACGTGTGGTGAAGGTGGGAGAGCTGGCTCTGGACCTGGAGAAGGGACATGTCCATCCAGAACATCACAGGGCTGGCATAACCTGCCATGAGAGGGCAGAAAGCCTGAGTAGAGCTGCCCCCCTCACTGAGGCAATGACCAGAGCACTGTGATTTCACACTGTCCAAATTCCCTCCATCTTTGATCTTTTGGGCATCCTGGTTTCCCTGCACCATGCCAGCCTTGGACCATTCTTTGGGCTCTCAGTTGTTACTCAGGATGCTGCCCAGCTATACCGAGACCATCCTCAGCCTGGCTACCTCCAGGTACAGGCAACAATATAGACACAGCAAAGACTTCCAGCACACAAGGTCTTTATCCCACCAGCAAACTCACTGCTTGTTGGTAGCTCAGATTTTGTGGTGGCCTCTCTCCTCCTCAGACATCTTGTGAGACACTTTGAGAGTTGGAGTGATGTGCTGGTCAACTTCAAGCAAGGCTGCTTCTTCCCCTCCTCAGCCTCTTGTGTTCCCATTCTCCTATTGCCGCTTCCACTCCTGATGCTTTCGGGAGCATTTGGGGGAAAAAAAAAGTTGACAAAAGAAATGAATTATGCATAAGGAATTAATTTCCTTGATGAATAGGGACTTACAAACTCAATTGCCATTCGCTTTCAAGGAATGCTTGGGGGAGGGGGGGCAGAGGGAATAAAAGCAGAGGATGGAGCAGTGGCTGAGTGGCTGAGCCTGGAAGTGTTCCTGGCCTTTAAGTGGACTTTGGGAAACAGCCCTGGGTCATTTAAACCATATGATGGGTTCTTGTATTCCCATCAACGTGGGGGGTTCTTTGCTGGAATGAAAATCAGGGTGGCAAAGATGCAGCAAATCTTGCAGTGCATGTGTTGGTAAGTGCCATTTTTGGTGTGGACAAGAAGAGGGACAGATGAGGATTTGGGTATTTTAATAGATGGGGAAACTGAGTCAGGTGTGCACATGTGACTTGTTCAGATTGGATACAGGCCAACAGCCAATACAGGAGTGGTACTCAGTGCTCTTGTTTTCCAGAATTCTGCCTTTTTTCCCTCGTGTGCCTTTCCCTCCTGCATGCTGCTGTGTCCTGGGAGCAGAGCCAACAACTGGGAGCACTAAAAGCAGTGGAGTGAAAATTCTGTAAAAGAGCCTTCTGGAAACTTTGCCCAGCCAGAAAAACTTGCCCCCAAACCCAAGCAGAAAATTCGGATTCCTGATGGGAAGAGAGCATCTGTCAACCCGAGTGATCCGCCGGGCATTAAGCTCTTGTGCTGTGTGTCCGTGTTCATGGGAAACACAGAGGGATGGGGCAGGTCAGTGTTCTGGAGGAAAGGAAGCCCTGGTGTTGCTTTTGAATTGAGAAGTATTTCAACTTGCAGAGCATTAGGGGCATTGCAGGAAAGTCTGGCCTGGATGTTGTGCTGGCTGACGGATTGAAGAAGTGATGGGCAGAGTGAAGGCACCAAAAGGAGCTGTGCTGGGCCCTAAGCTAGACAGAGATCCTTTTTCTAGGGGATCCTGCAGATTTCCTGCCCTTTGCAACTTGCATATTGCCCCTCAAACATGACAGTCTCCGTAGGAATGATGTACCTGAGTACCCATGGACTTGGGCGATAAGGGTTTGCCGGTGAGCAAAGTGAGGTGTTGCTCACCTGCATATTGTGTGTTGAAAGCTGCCTGCATATTGCCAGGATCAAAGAGGGCAGTGAGTGTTGGCAGAAGCTGTGCCAGAGCCATGGATTCCTGTGGCCAGGACACCAACCCCATGACACACTGGAGCTTGCTCCTCTTCCCCTTGGTTGCTGCTGTGATGAGCCTGGGGGATTTGTGCAACGCTTGTCTTATCCTCCCTTCCCTGTGCTGTTTGGAGGAGGGAGAAGGGCAGCCTAGGCATAGATAGCAGCCCCTGAACCCCCACCCAGGGACCAGGCACAGAGTTTGGGATCATGCAGGCCAGCTGGGAGGAGGTGTGACTGCCTGGGGAAGGGTGCTTCAATCATGGGAAGGGTGGTTTAATTGCTGCTTTTCTTTCCCATCCCCTTCTCAGCCGCCCTCCCCTTTCCCAGGCTGAGGGCAGAGGGGATCCGCGGGCAGGGGGCTTTGGAAGCTGTCGCTTTGCATTGCGCGGCTGGGGAAAGGTCTCTACCTGCCTTATTTTGTCCCTTTTGCTGTCAGTGCTGACAGTGCTCATGTTTATTTCATCCTGCGTGGCGGCTGTCTCGTTTCCCTATCCTCCGATGTCATTAGCGCGCCGAGAGCGGGCCCTGCAGTGCTCAGCCTAATGAATTCCGCTGTGGCTCCTCTCTCCCCACCTCGTTACCAAAGCTCAAGGTGTCAAATTAAACCTGGCCGGGGAAAGGAGAGAGGGAACAAGGCGCAAGAGGAGGAGGGGAGGGGGAGGGTGTGTGCTGTAGGGGTTCCTTTGATTCCAGGGTTTCCCCCTTTTCCAGCTATTTTTCCTTTTAAGCTGCTTCCCCTGCAGCTGGGGTTTCTCTTAGAGGTTGGATATGTCGTCATACCAGTGGTGGTGACTTTGTCCTTGGTCTTCTGTGGGGGTGGGAGGAGGGATGGCCTCCTCTGCAGAGTACATCTTGGCTTTGCGCAGCCTGGTCTAGCGGAAAATGTCCCTGCCCATGGCTGAGGCTCGTGACAAGATGATCTTTAAGGTCCCTTCCAACCAAAACCATTCTGTGATTTCCTCAGCCCCTGCTCTGTCTTGACCACACAGGAGACAGCAGTGAGTGTCCGAGTGCTGTTTTAAAAACCAAGTGGCTGGTTCTCAGCTCCTGCTCCACCTTCTGGGCTGTGCCCTCAAGCTGGGATGAGTTTTGCAAGTGGTTGTAAATGAAAGCTGCCATCCCCTGTCTCTGAGAGCTGGTGAATTTGAAGTGAGCTCCTCTCTGCCTTGAGAATAGGGGTACTAAAAGCCACACTGGCAGTCTCCCATCAGCTCTGAGGCCATACTCTGCTGGGTCATGTTTCACTTTCCTTTAGTATTATTACTCATCCCTAGTTTGCTCAGCCCCTGGCACAGAAAGCGTGGGGATTCCCTGCCCTCCCTAACCAGGGAGTCCAGCCCTTTGGATATGACTGGACCATGGAGGACACCTGGAGTGATGGCAGCCTGTCCCCAACACCCCCCAACCCCATCCATCTTGGCTCTCATTGATTTAAAATAGTTTTGTAATATAATTATCTCCTCGTGGATGGGCTTTCTCATTATGTCGGCTGCTTCGGCTGTGGGGAGCATATTAATTTGGGATTAGTGCCATGGTGGAGCATGTGTCAGCAGGGACAGGGAGGGACAGCCCTCTCCACTGTGACTGTTCCTCATGTCCCCCCAAACTGGGGTGACCACAGGCTGTGCTGAGTCTGGGATCTGCTGGGGACAGAGGAGCAGAGCAAGAGCCAAGGGAGACGGGGCCTGTCTAGGATATTGGGAAGCTGGGGCCCTTTTGCAACCCAGGTTTGGCTTCTCAGGGCCACTGGTGGATGCTGCTGGGAGGATTCGGCTTGGAGAACACCAGCTTGGGTGACAAAGTGGCCCAGGGATCCCTCCAGTGACCTTCTGTCCTGGTGCCCTCGCTGGGTGTGAAGCTGTGACAAGTTTGTGGCATTTGTTTTTGCTTTGCCTTGTTTGCTGGAAGGGGAGCACGTGGTGAGAGGGGACAACAGGTTTGTCCTCTGCATGGGATGGAGCACTGTCACTGCCTGCCTGGGGAACCTGGATCTTGGTCCCCCAGCCTGGAGAACAGAGGAGGGACCCCAGACCTGCTCCACTGCCTACAGCAGCAAATTGTGGGTGAAAGGAATGAAAGGAAGAAAGCTCAGAGTGGGGAGAAGGCAGAAGTGTCTGCCTCTTTGTCCTCACAGCTTGCTGGACACAGGACTGTTTGAACTGATGGGCTCAGGACCACACGGCCTGGAGCTGTGGCTTGTGGCAGTGGCTTTTAACCCTGTGCTGGTGTCCAGGGCGCAGCTGGGTGCGCCGGGAGGTGAGGAGCAATTTCACGTGCAATTGGAACTGCAGAGGGAGAGCAGAGGGAGGCACGATTTAATCACCTCAGCTGGCCCTGGGCCAAGACCACCAGGGTTCAAACACCCCTCTGTTGCAGAAGATGCCGGGGGAGTATTAATTGGCATAATTCATCAGCTGTTTGGTGCTTCTTGGTGTGTTATCTTAGCTGTGTCCGGGTGCTCCGGACTGGGGGGGGTGTATTTTGGGGAGCTTTGAGGCTGTTTAAGAAAATAGGTGAAAGCCAGTAGGCCTGGGCAGCTCCTGAGGCCACCATGTGGTGCTTGGGGGCAGTGGAAGGTTTTGCAAAGCTGCCTGTTGGCGAGGAAGGTGTTCTGGGATGGATTGGTCTATGGCTTCTGGTACACTGGGCACTTCTTCAGCAGACTGGTGCAGGAGGAGAATGGATCTTTCAAGCCCAGCTTAGACTCTTCCCATACCTGCTTTTTGAGAAGGATTTGGACCAAAGATGCTGTGGAGGCCAGACAAGCCCCTCTGGCAGCACCTGGCTTGCCAGCTGCCATGTTTAGTTGGCATGGGCCTTGGCGGGCTCCCTGGACTGGTATGGCACTGAAGATCTGAACAGGAGTTAAGTGATGTGAAAACTTGCAGAAGGTGCAGTCTGAGATAAAACAGAAATGATTTCCCTGCACTATCCTGAGAAATGGCAAGAGAAAAAGAAAAGCAAGCATTCGGTCTGATAACACCTCTCTGGTTAAAGCCTCAGCCACAGATGGTATGAATGTACCCCTTTTTACTCTGCAGCCAGAAGGGGTAAGTGTGGCCTAAACTGGACTCAGCATGAGTATCAGCCTGGTACATGGAGGTATTGCCACTTTTCCCGGGTACAGGAGGCACTGAAATGCAGCCAAGTCATCTTGATTTGAGTAGTTCACGTCGTGTCCTCTCAGCTGGCTGGCAGTGGTGCAACTGTCTCCTCCTCCTCTGAAGACCTGGGAGAGTGAAGGCTCACGGTCTGAACAGCATCATTTTCAGGGTGTTGCATGGCAGGTGGCCTGTGTGGTGTGGGTCTCTCAGGGTGGCTGTGCCTGACCAGGCTGAAGGTGGACCCAGCTGTGTGAAAGCCTGGTGGCAGCTGCCAGGGGAAGAAACAAGAAATGAGAGAGCCTGAGTGAAGTACCCCTTTGCTGGTGTACCTCCCAAATCCCGGCAATGGGTTGGCTGATGCTCGGCAGAAATTCTCTCACCCAGCTTGGGTGGCTTTTGTTTTGTTCTGTGTGTAAACCTTCTTGTGTAGCTGGGGACAGGTCCCTCTGCACCGTGCCTCAATTTCCCCATCTGGGCAGAGGGGTTGGTATGGGTTTGCTTTTGCTCTGGAGTGCAGTGGACACCAGTTCAGTCAAGCACTTTGAAGTCCTCTGATGAAAAGCACTGGAGAAGGACAGAGGCTTATTAATTGTTATTGAGAATTATCTGTCAGTCCCAAGTGAGGAGCTGCTGGCTGAAATTCTGCTGTCTGCTCTTCCTAGCAGAAGGCAGTGACAGTAGTGAGACGATGAGAGTGGGGCTATCATTCTCACAGAAATGAGTCTTGAAGGCTGAAAACCTCCAGGTTTCTGGGAGCAGTATGTCCAGCTTGTGAAGGGAATCGTGGCTCTGTCCTGGCACACCGCTGTGAAGACTTGGCAAGCGTTTCCTTTCAGGTACCAGTGGAGCCATGAAGACACATACTTTTTGGCTGTTGGTGGCCTTCCTCTTCTGGGATGGAGCTGCTGCCTGGGTTTTGGGTGCTTGACACTTGTATTGACAGCACTTAGACACAGTTCTGTTGGCAAAAACAGGGAGTTGACACTGCGTGTGCAAAACTGATGGCTCTTTGGAAGGCTGGATTTGTGCCTGACTCTGTGACCTGATAAGCCTCTCTGGAGTATTAAAACAGAGCATTCTCTGCAGCTCTGAGACCCGTGCTGTAGCGGTGATGAACCTCCTGGCTGTCTCACACTCTGGTGGGATTCACACGTGTTTCAGAGCCTGCACTGCTGCTGGGCAGTTGGAGTGGGAGCTGCAGGTGCTGTGTCCACATTGGTGATGCTGCCCAAAGATCCTGTTGTTTACACCTTGGGGAAGGAGGCACAGACTCCTCTTGGAGAGCCATGGAGGGGATTGCTGGGGGACAGAAGGCCCTTCTTCCCTCAAGCCAGCTCATCGTCACCTCTGTGCTTTCACCCTATTGAAAGACTGGAGCATCAGCTTGACCTTTCTGATGGTGTGGGTTGTCCTCCTCAGCCCAGAGGGAATTTGGAGCTGGGAACATGACTGTTGCAGGTGATGTATCCCATAGTTTGGAAGCAGGGAGATGTCCATGCTCAGAAGCTGAGGCAGACAGAGAAGAGCAGAAGTATGCCCTGGTGACAAACCTTGGCAGGACAGCCCAGCCCCTGGCAGTGAAGTCCATGGAGGACTGGCTGACCTCAAACAAGGTGTGTGGGTGAGCACTGATGATCAGAGCCTGGGCCGTCCCCCTGGCTCTGCTGAAGCACCAACTTCCCCCCTGGCTGTGGTGCTGCCGATGTGCATTCCTATCCACCCTCCAGCTGGGCTCAGGGGTTCTCTTCTGCTGCAGACTGGGATCTCCCAAACCTGTCTCCTCCTTGGGATCCGTCTCCTTTCCCCAGCCCTGTCCCATGCTTTCACACCCTGCCATGACACTGAACATCTTTCTCATGGATGAATTTGGTAGTGCCAGGCCCAGCCTTCTTGCCAGTGTGGCAACAGACACGGCTCTCAGCTTGTTAGACTGAAAGAATGTGCCGTTTTAATTAATGATATGTAAATATCCTTGAATGGGCCGCATTTGCATATTAAGAGAGATTTGCGGAATCTGCGGAGTAATATATTTTAATTAAGGATTAATTAAAAATAATGGGAATTTCATTTCGCCTGGCAGAATCTGTTTAGATCTTCGCACACGTCTGCTCGGGAGCCCGGTCGGCGCGCGCCGCCAGTGCGGCGTCCGCAGCTGGGGCCGGCCACCGGTGCCGTGCCGCTCCTCGCCGGGCGTTGGCACCGCCGGCACGGCCGATGGCCGGTCCCCTCGGCCGGTCCCCGCGGCCGCATGGCCGGGCTGTGGCTTTTCGGGCTGTTTTTTGATATTCTTTATGGCAAAATAAGCAAATGGCTGTGAGACACGGAACACTAGTTGTGTTGGCAATTATGTTAATAGCATGCTATTAGGCTATGATTCTATATGAGCAATTGGGGAGAAGAAATGCCTTACTGAGAGAGAATGATACAACAGACGTCTGTCTTATTGATATAGCTCCAGAGGAGCTTTCTGCGTAATTACGCTCGGCCACTTTTCAGAGGTGGGAGAGAGGCTGTGGCCACAGGGTGGATGGGAGAGTGGCCCCTTGCATGTGCCCACATCTGAGGCAGAGATTCGTTGGGATGCCCTCATGATGCTTCCAGGAGGGATTTGTTACCCAGCTGCAGTGGGCTGGGTGTCCGAGTGTCCAGTGAGCTGCTTGGTGTTTTGCTCTGGATGGTCTTGCAGAAAGGATTTGTTCTGCATCAATGGCCAAAGGGTCACAGGGGAGCTCTGGGGACCTTGGCTGGACACTGCAGCTTGGTTGTTTTGATGCCTCAGGTTTTAACTTTTCTATTTTTCACATTCTGTGCTGCTTTAGTGTGTGGGTCTGAGCTTCATATGAGGGGATGGTGAGCTCTCTTCACAGAGCAGAGAGAAAAAACAATTCCTTCTCTAGCTGGGGACCAAGGATAAATAATCCAGGTCTCAGGCCCAAGAGCATAAACAATGGTGGACTGAAGAGAGAGAAACAAGAGGGGTGGGACTTCATGGGCTAAAGCTGGAATTGGACAATTGTGCTGCCCAAGGTGGATCTGTTGAGGCCTCCTAATAAATCCCTACTTTATTCTTTAGCTCTGTCTGGTCTCTGTTCTAGGTCAGCCTTCACAAGGCATCGGTTTGAACCATGGTGATGGGGAGCATCAATGGGGAACCTCGTGGCTTCTTCGGGAAAGTTGGCTGACAAGCCAGGCAGATAGGTGGCTCTGGTGCGATTGGCGAGGAGCGGGGTGGCTCTTGAGGGCTTGAGGTGGGTGGAGAGCAGCAGGAGAGAGCAGGGAAGGGCTGGGATGCTGCTCCCTCCATCCCACCCGCCTTTTCCCGGCGCTAAGCCGGCTGCAGCATATCGAATGCAAATGGAGAAAATGCAGTTTGTGGTAAGTGTCCGCTAATAAATAACCTCCGAGTCTTCTCCCTATCAGCCAGTGACATCCTGCATTTCTCTTCCCCGCCGCACCAGCCCAAGACATTTAATGATGTGGTGCTCCTTACGGGATGTGCCGCCCATGCTAAATATCTCCAGCCTTCACAAAATGGTGGGCAGAGAGCCCGGCCCGGCCCCACGCCGCTCCCCCGCCGCCCCGGGCACAAAGGTCAGCGGTGGCAGCCCCGCAGCCCCTCCTGTCCCCGGTGCCGACCCCTCCGCCGCGCTCGCCCGCGGTCGCTGGAGGATTTCATTAACTGCACCAAGTAAAAAATAATCAATTTCAGATGTTCCCAGTGTTTGTGGTAATGGTCTCTCTAACCATTCTGATTAGCCGAGTGAAATGGAATTTTTCTTTTAAATTACAGCACGTTGACATTAAATATAGGGAAACTTTGTGTGTGCAGGGGGAGGGGACAGGCTTTCTACATTCATCCCTGTCCTTCTCCCCCCTCTTCGATCACTCCCCTTATCTTTCCATCACCCCCTCCCCAGTCACTCTGAAATCTCCAGCGACTTCTTTCTGCTGCCCACCAGACTGGATTGTTTTTCTACACTGGGCTTTGTGAAATGTTTTCTGGTGTTTCAAACTAGAGGGGGTGCACTTCCCCCTTTTTTTTTGACATTTATTTAAAAAAAAATTAATGTTTTCCATGATGCTTTTGGGCTGGGGCCAGTGCCACCACCAGGCTGAGCTTCTTCCCTCCATCCTCCTGGCTTCTTCCCTCCATCCTCCTGGCTTCTTCCCTCCATCCTCTGGGCTGTGCAGGCAGTGTTGCTTCAATGTTGCTCCTCTCCCTTTTTGCTTTCCAGTTTCATTTTGGATCCTGAGCAGTGCAGTCCAGAGTGAAACAGGGAGAGCCCTGACCATGTGCCTTGGGGATGACACTGGGCTCCTTCCTCCTCGCCTCCCCTGCCTGCACCCCTTCTCTCTACCCCAGGCTACATTTTGCAGACTCCGACCAAGCCTGCAGCAGCCCTTCCATTATTAATTCTATTTTTAAAATTTATTTTTCATGCCTTTTGCCCCCACCTCCCTCTGCTGGCCCTGTGGCCAGCACGTGGTGGACGCCAGTGTGGCAGGGCTTTGGACTTCTCCTTTTGATAAGCTGTCATCCCCCGGCCTCGCGCGGGGATTTGATCAGAGCGCTCTCTCGACCCCGTGGAAGACATTAAACACCCTCCCAGACCCTTTTCTCTGTCTCCATCTCTGAACCTTTCACTCTCCTTTAATGAGAATTTCTCCTAATTATTTCAGTGGCTGCAGCACAGGGACCGCAGTGTAGTTAGATCTTGATACCGGGACGTGACTGTTATGCTGATAAAGGCAAAAGATCAATAATTTAGGCCCTAGCGTTAATGGCAGAGCTGAGAGCTTAAGTGTCTGTATTCAGGTTTAGTCCTGAAGGTTCCTGGAGTATTAATGATTTCCAGAGGAATTCCCCCCCTTCCCCTTTCCCTGTGCTGCCGTTGCTTTTTCCCTTGTCCTGTCTTTAAAGCCCCTTTCTCCTCATATTTTTATTTAATTTTGTTTTGTTTTTCCTCACTGTTTCCGTGCTCTGCAGCCATTCTGCTTTACTTTTGGGTCGCCCCTTTCACAGTTTATCCTCTGTGTTAGGAAACCAAGGGAGGGGAGGAACCTCAGCCAGGAAGAAGCATTGGTGGGGGGGGGGGTGAAAAAATGATCCATTCCTTTCTGTTTTGCTTTGGAGACTGCATGATTGCCTTCTGGAGGTCTCTGTGATGGAGGTGGTGGTGCAGGTGGGGTTCTGCCTCCTTGCTTGCTGGATTTTCTCCCCCAGGCTAGCATGTCTGAGCAGATCCAGAGCCTACTAAAAGTGTTTGGAGGCCCAGGGTGGAAAGGGGGAAGTCTGAGAAAAGAGAGGGGAGTAGGAAACATAAACCAGTTTTCTAGTGGTTCGTAAGCACTTTCCTCATAGTTTCTTTTTTCTTTTTTTTTTTTCCCCAGCCTGTTAGTACTTGAGAATTCAGGAAATGCTGAGTTGATTTGAAGAAAGATGACAAATGATGAAGGGAAATTGGGGGATAAAGACTGTAACTTAGCCATGAGGAGCCCTGCCTGGGAAACTCTGCTACATGCATTAGCTGGTTAATAGGAATTCTGCCTGGGTTGTCTCCATCCTGATTAGGGAAGTAAGGCTTAGGGGTGTGTGGATGTTACTGCTTTTGGTCTGAGTGGCACCCTGGGGTGTCCTTTGCTGCAAAGGGAATGGGAAGGATTTCTTGAGAGTTGCAGAGCATCCGTCTCCTGCAGTTTTCTCCAGGTCTCTCCTGAGGACCTCTCCTCCGCTGCCATCCCCAGCCCGAGATCTGGGCAGGAAGTGGCAGAGCTTCCTCTGTCCTAGCAGTGTCAAGAAGCATCTCGTATGTCCTGAGTGCCGCAAACCCAGACTCCCCAGAGGAGCTGGAAATACTGGTTTGTGTTTTCTAAGGATGGGGGAAGCCTCACTGCGGAGGCCTGCTCTTTCCTGAGGATCAGCACTGCTCTGTGTTTGTGCTTTCTTTTCTGATACCATATGTTGTGATTCTCATGGAGCTTTGAGTGGGGAAAAAAAGTCCAAAAATGCAAGTACTGCACTGAAGCTGGCAGCATTGCCAATGCCACTGAGCTCTTCCTTCCAGCTGCAGAGCTGGTATCTGCTCTGGTTTGTTCTCTTTCTCTTTGCTGGCAGCTGAAGGCACACGGTGCTCCTTTCCATACCCATGAACAGGCAGAGCAGGCTGGGCCTTGCTGAACACTCCTGGAGCTCCACGGTCCAGCTGGCTCCTCCTCGCCAGCTCGCCTTGGCAGGGCAAGCCAGAGTATAAATTAGTTTCAACTTATTGTAGTCACTGAAGTATAGAAATATAGCTGGGGACATGCAGGGAAAACATCTGGGCAGTGCAAAAGGCCTTGTTGGCTTTTATGGGATGGCATTAGTTGGGGCTGGGAGTGAGCAACCTGAACAGCAGATTTTTTTTCCAAGAACAAAAAAGTGTCTGAGTGCTGCCTAGTTCTGTGCTGTTTACAAAAACATGTTTATGTGTGTGTATATGTGTCTGTGCCACTCAGAATTGCAAGTGTAGGAATACTGATGTGGAATGATGGGAATATGAGCTGTTGGTTTGGTGTATAAGAAGCTGTGTTGTAGAGGTGTTCCAGGGAGCAAAGGAACCTCATTCAGGGTAGGGGGCCACATGTTACATTTCTTCATGGAGGGATAAGGGATGATGTGTCCTCACCCAAATACTTCCTTTGATTACTGATAAAAGGGAGCCTGACCTCCTGGAGAATGTGGCCACCAGAGCCAGTTCCCTGGTGTCACAGGAGGTCATCTCCTTATTGATGACAACCTGTTATCCAGGCAAGAAACTTGAGCACCATCTTCAGTGTCACCTTGTATTTCCTCCTTGCTTTTCCTAGCAAGTCCCCATTCATTCTCCTGGGCAGGAGGTTCGACAGCCACCTGATGTTCCTGCTTGAGTGTTTCCTGTTTGAGTTTACACCTGGATGTTTGATAGCCACATCCAGCTGACTTCAGTAGGAAGGTATCTCAGGCTGCCCAAGGTGGGTGTTGGATTTGCCAGGCTCACTTAGGTTTATGGATGCTCTGGCCATAGGTTGAGTATTTTTTAGAGCTTGTCTCCTCATCAGGCTTTGGAGAGAAGAGTACTTTTAAGGACAAATAGGAGTAGCTGTAGGTTTTTCAAGCCACCAGACTGGTGGTGGAGTAGGGGGAGCATTGCCCAAAGCTCTGCTGGTATTTGTGGTGGGTAGCCCTGGGGAGCAGGTATTTGTATCAGAAATATTAATAGAGAGGCTGAATTGAATCGTGCATGCTGTCGGGGGAGCAGTAAAAGCCATTACAAAAGAAGCCAAGAGAAGATCAGTAGAAATGCACACAAACCCTAAAAATCCCAATGTGACGCCTGAATAATCGCCCATTTGTCTGGGGAAAGAGATTAATCCAGCCAGGGTTCAGTTTAACAGGATTATTGAATGGGGTGGGAGGGAGGCAGAGGGAAAAAGGCTCTGGGATTTTTCCATATGACTTCAGACTATGGATTTGTCTTTCCCAATGGCCCCAGCAGGATGGGGAAGTGTCAGGAGCTGGGCTGGCTTTGCTACATGTCAGTGGGTGAGCTGTGGTGGGACAGTTGGGGTCACAGAGGTCTGTCCTGGTCCTTCCCTCCGTGTTACCTCACTGGCCAGTTTGGAGCTCTTTGGGGGTGCCTGATGGAATATGCTTCTTGTGAGGAGCTGAAATTGGCAACTCAGCAGGTTTTAACCCTACCATTAAGAAATCTACATTTTACCCAACCAAAAGCATGAAGTCCAGCTGTGTCTCAGTGGGGGCTGCCATCAGGTCATTTGTGTCCTTTGCAGTGCTACTGAAAGTGGCTGTCTTTGGAGAAGTCAGGACAGAGAAATGGGGGGAATTTTTGGGAGGAACATAGACCTTCATCAGCCTCTACTGAAGGGTGTGGAAGGGACTTCTGATGGGGCTGAAGTAGCCATTCAGTCACCAAGGGACCATCATGCCCCATGAATCACCTGGTGTTGATGAAAACCCTTTCACTGGGATCAGGTCCTAGAAGGTGTTTGGGAGCAAGATGTTTTCTGTCTGACAGTGCTTGGCTGCCTTGTGCCCCGATCATTGCAACTCTCCTGTCATAAGCTCCTTTCTAGGCATTAATGTGTTTTCTTCTTAAAACAGCTTTTTACCCTTAAAAACAGAGAGATGCATGCATGAGAAGGGAGACAGTGCAGCTGCCTTCACCATGTCCCCACAAAGCAGATCACACAAAATAAAGCAAAAGGAGAAATTATCTTTTGTCATTGCCTATGTTCATGTGTGTGTCTGTCTCTTTGTGTATGCTTCATATTAAACAATTGCAATTGCTCTACAGTGCTCCCAGAGAGCTGTTGATGTAAGGTACTGAACTTCTTTTAAGCCTACCTTATGTGTAGGATATCTGGCAGATTTGGTGACCAGGAAAAGAAGCAGGAGGATAAAAGTGGGAGGAAAAACAAGGGAGCAGCTCTGGCTGTCTGTTGTGCAGTATCTTTGTCCCTGCCCTCCCTGTCTTGGCTCTTCAGGTGAATATCTATTTCAGTGGGATCCCTCTTTTTTGGAAGAGGGAGAGCTGTGCTGGAGCTCCCATCTTTTGGGTTGTGGTGGATGTGTTCGGGGGGGTGGGATAAGCAAGTTCGTGGCACTCACATAAACAACACCTCACTGTTTCTTAAAGGCATCATTTTCCTGTTTCTGTGCATCTTAATCCACAGCTTATTTTAAAAAAGCCTTTCTGCAAGCAGCATCCCCTCTTAGAGTGTGAGAGGAATAGCGTGGTGTTGCCTTCCAACCACTCTTTCTTCAGCCCGTCCTGCTCTCCTGTGCTGTGCGGCAGAACCCTGTGTCCTGTTCCAGGCCATACTTACTTCTCATGATCCCGCTCTCCATGCCCACCTTGCTCCCTCCACTGCTCAGTTTCTGCCAGGTCCATTTATTCAGCCATGCCTGCAAGGAGCTGAGGGCTGGGCACGGAGAGAAGACACAGCCATCTGCATCCATACCTGCAGTTCCCTGGGGAATGCTGTGAGCATTTTCTCAGCCTGTGTATCTCCAGAACCCCAGTGAGGGCTGCAGCCCACAAATCTGCCCAAATGCTTGAAGCTGGGAGCTGGCTGAGGTGTTCCCCTGAACAGTGGTTGTTCTGGAAGGAGGTAGGTGTGATGGAGCCTCAGCAGCACATCTGGTGCCCTGTCCCTGCAAGGCAAGCCCTGTGGACTAGGTAGGATGTTTGCTTTTGGTACTGCACTGAGAATCCTCCCTCTTCAAGATGGGGATAGAGAAATGGAAGGCTGAGGAGTCCTGGAAGATTCAGGAGTCTTCCAGCACAGATATTGTCCTTCCACCTCTGGCACATTCCATGCTTCAGTGTAGTTGCTAATACTCTTCATAGCCTGTTCCTGAGGACCAGGGTTTCCCTGCCTAGACTGGGAGTTTTCCTTTGGTGATTCTTTGGCATGGCTGAAGGCTGCACCCCAAGGAAAGCAGCCAGGTGGGGCTGCCTCTTTCCTAATGCCTGGTCCTTCTTAAGTCATTTAAATAGCAAATGAACTCCAGCAGGCTCTGCAGAAGGGTGAGGTTGGGGCTCTGCTTGTCCGTTTTTTTCCCCTTGCCAGGGATGTGCTGAGCCAGGGATGAATGATTGGGAATCAACAAGGTGTTTAAACACCAGAATTGAAATTAATGTCCCCTCATTGCTGGTGAGGTTGCCAATACATTACAGCAAGCACCTTCCCAAAGTGAAATGAATGTTTGTTTATCCTCATGAAATATACATCAAAACATGTTGGTGGGAGAGGCTGCTAACCAGAGCCGGACGGCTTTCCCTTAACTCCCATCTGGGAGCAGGCACTGCTCCTCTCCTTTCCTTCCCTCTCTGGGCCTGAGTTTTGAAGCCTACCCCATCCACAGCTGTGTATCCAAAAGCATTAATAGGGCTTTAATGAAAACTCCGGTTGATCTGTCCAAAGATATTGATGAGTGGTCCTCAATGGTATTAATCTTCTCATTGCGGGAGGAAATGAAGGCAGCGAGCGGGGCCGTCAGGTGCTGCAGGAGGAGGAGGGTGAGCCAGGAGCAGGGATGGTCACAGCCAGCCTGGCCCTGCCTCCAGGGCTGCACCTTCTCCTGCTTCTGCCTGGCTTTTTCATTTGTTTTGGTTCCCTCAGAAAGTGGAAATGAAGAGTGGACTGTGCGACGCAATTCCAGGCCGGTATTTAACATTGAAATCATTAAATTTCCGCCAATAAATCCATTACTGTTAATTATATTGAAGGGGCTAACGATCCGTCGACAATATTCCGCCATTGATTCCCATTCCTATCCAATGGCCGCCTCACCTGCAGCCCCTGCCAGGGTGTGTTTTTGCGGGGTTCCCCCCCTCCTTTGCAGCTTTCTCCGTGGCACGGTGCTCCTGCCATCCCCTTCTCCCCGAGCACAGGCTGCTCCTCGATAGGAACACGCTACACTTCTTTATGGCTTATGGCAAACTGCCTTGATTACTTCTACTGTTGTACCCATTATGTGAATTAAATATGTATTCAGTTGCATGCTGCTTGCGTTGTTATTGCAGGGTGACATATGGTAGTGACTCAATTAGAATGAAACTAGCATTAGATAACCCTTCTGATTACATGCATCCAGCCCGCTCGGCAGCCCGGCTGCTGCCGCCACCGCCGCTGCCTCGCCTGATCTCCCGGTAGCGCCCAGCTGCAGGTCCCATGAGCCATCAGCAGATCCAGAGGTGGGCTTTAGGCAGGAGGAGGCTGTGCAGGATGAGTCCGTGGCCCGTGGGTGCTGTTGTGCTGCCTGCAGCAGGAGGGATGCTGGTGTTGATGCTCACAGTGATGTTCACAGCAGTGCAGCGACGCATTGTTTGCACTCTGGGCTTTCCATCCCACCCAGCTTTACCTTTTCCTTGGCCATAGTGCCTGCGTGTTTTAGAACCCAGAAAGTCCCAAGCACAGGGTTTGTCCGCTGATGTGAAGCAGTGCCACCCCTTGCAAGCACCCGTTGGCACCAGGATGAAGCAGCAGCAGCAAAAAGTTGCTTTGGTACATGGCTGCTTGTGGCTGTAAAGGAAAGGGATCAAATGGTCAGTGATGGTGTTTTGCTGCCTTCTGTCTCTCAGTGAGACTGCCTGGTGAGAATGTCTTGGTGGGAGCTGTGTGTTTGGGGCTTTCAGCAGGGCAGTGCTGGGTGGCTTTGGCACTGCTGCCCTCTGGTGCCGCGCTGGCTGCTCCCCGGGCAGCCCTGGTGCACCATCACTGGAATCAGAGCATCTTCTGCTTCCTCAGTTTCCTTGTGCCCTGCAAAAAACAGCCTAAATCTTACATGTCTTGAAGCTAGGAAGGCTGAGTTCCCCTGCACGCTGCTTCCATCACTTCTGTCCATAGGAGGGCTCTGCTGCAGGCACAGCAGAAGACACTGCTGGTCCTGCAGGCAAGTCTCCAGCCTTGAATTTTGGTAACCAAAACCTGGAAGGTTTGGCTATTCCACACAGCAGCCACACTTGCTGTGTCTATCCACAGAGCATTGGGTCTCCCCAGAGCTTGGGGGCTGAATGAAGCAATTTGTGAGCTCTCCCCCTTGCTCCAAACCCACCGATTTTGCTTTATAGCTCTGCGAATTGTTTGTCAGCAAATCCTGATGCAAAAGTAAATAGGAAACGGATTAATTGTATAAGCATGTGTGGGTTTCAGAAACAAATCCCAGCCTGTTTGCAAACATTTCTCTCTAGGGGTTGCTCTCTGGTTAGTCCCAGCGCCCAGTTTCCCCTCTCGTGTTGGGCAAAGGAAAGGCCTTTTTTTTTTTATTATTTTAATAAAGCAAATAATGGCAGCAATCAACAAGCAAATAATATACTTCCCAGTGACAGGACTGAGCTAAATACAAATCTTATCTGGGTACATATATAGCTATTGAGAGGGATGTTTATGAATGGGAAATAATACAGCTCGACAAAAAAAACCCCAAACATTTGTGCGTTTTTCCACATCACAGCTCAAGTGTTTGGTTTGCACCTTTCATTGCGCCTTCATTCTTTGTATTTCTCGTGCCTGTTCCCAGTGAGCCTGTGTGGGGGTGTGTGTACACAGGGGCTGCACGCACATTATGCTGTCAGACCACTGCGGGAAGCTTCATTCTTGCTTTTGCCAAGTGGGAAGTTTCTTTTTCCAGCAGAATAAAGGCCTTTCCCAGCGGAGAACCAGGAGTCTGTGGTAAGGTGGTTGCTCCTGGAGCCTTAATTCTTTAGCTCATTTCAGACAGGAGTCCAAATCCCATTAGCATCCTTCCAGGCTCAGGGTTTTCTGAGCAGCTCTGGGGGCTTTGCAGCATAGCCCAGCTTGTGGTGCAGAGGACAGGCAGGGTCTGGCCTGTGAACCAGAACTGTGGTGGGTGCTACATGAGCCCTCCAAGCTCTGGGGGAATCGTGGAGGGGATGCTCTTGTGCAATCATTGTTCCTGTTTTGAGGTCTTCAAATTTTGCATGCTTATCGCAGCTTGGTGCTGGTGTTGCTGTGGGGTCCTGAGGTGATGCTCTCCCTTACCAGGAGTCAGAGCACCAGGTTCAGTTTCCAAAGCCGGAGCCTTTTTGGTTGCTGGGTGTGTTTTCCTCCTCAGGCAGAGGTGGCAGGGTGAGCTGGGGCTGGTGTGGAGCTCTCGGAGCAGGATCTGTCCCTTTGTTGCTTGCCTTGCTATTGCTTGGGTTGCTTTGGGCTAGAAAACCGTCAGCTCATACAAATGACTGACAGCAGCCAGCGTCAGCCCTTGGCAGGTATGTAAACAAAAGAGGGAACCGTTTTCTGCTTGCTCTTTTCTTTTTTCCTTATTTTTTGTTTGTTTTTAGTTCTTTTTTATTTTTTGTTTTTTGTTTACTTGAAAGCAATGTGGGGTGATGTCACCGTATGCATATCCTCATTCAGGACTGATGATGGTGTCAAGCTACTGGGTATCAGCTTGATTTTAAAGCTGCTTTACACAAAGGAGTTGGAGAAGCAGGTAACTGGGGTTACCTGCAGGGTGGTTACCTGCTCCCCATGTTTTCTGAGCCCTCCAAACCTCCCTCTCCTCTGAGCATCCCCTCCTGCCTTATCCTTTGACTGCTGGCGGGTGCATCCCTGCTGGTTTCTGTAAAGCTGCCTGGTGAGCACTGCTCCCAGATCTGCAGGCTGTCAAGGGCCATGTCTCACTCCAATTGATTGGAAAAGTTCTTGTGCATCTAATTATTTTAAAATTCTTTTTTCCCAGTGAAGAACACCACCTGAGCAGGTCTCTGTTTGTCAGGCTGGCATGGCTCATGCCAGAAGGGAGGTGAGCTTGCAAAAAGGGACTTAAAATTAACACCAATGCAGTCCTGTCAAGGAAAAGCAAAAATACTGTAAAAAATGCTTTTTTTTTTCTGCTGGACTTTTGCTTTCTAAAGTGCTAGGCAGTTTCCTAAGGTGGTATTTATTACTTTGGGGTTTGCTATTATAATCTGGCAGTACTTACTTGGGTGGGTTCCCCCTTGCCCTCCCTGCTGCTGGATGCTGGGGTCACCTGTGCAGCTGCAGAAGGGAGCAGGCAAACCCCTGGCGTGGCAGCCTGATTTCAACCCCAGGGAATTTCACATGAGTGAAAGGAGATGAAAAACACCGTGAGGCCACTAAGCCATGAGCTGGAGTGGATTATCTAAGTGGATTAGGGATTCCTGACCGGGGCTGGTGTGGAGCAGATGGGGTTTTGCCTGCTGCTGCTGTGGGGTTATGGTGGCCAGTGGTGGGTTGAATCCTCCATCTCCAGTATCTGCAACCCCTCTCCCCTTGCTGCCCAGCCTCCACTCCCCACAAAGAGCTTCTGTGACTGCTGCCAGCCTGTTCCTGCCCTTGGGTGTGGGCAGCTGCCTGCACTCACTCACCCTCAGCTGGTGTTGAAGGGAAGCTGGGGTATGGTCCCCTGTCCCCCTTTTTTAAGCCATTATGTCCCCAGGAAATCTGGGCACAGGGTGGGGGCAGCAGGCTCCCTGTTCCATTGCACTGAGGCACCGTGCTCATCTCTGAGGATCTTTCAGGTGGGAAGGAAACTCAGGCCTGTCTCTTTCCACATGTAACATGCCTGCACTTTTTCCCCCTTTTTTCTCTCTCTCTCCTATTTTTTTCCCTTCCTCAAAAAAAAAAAAAAAAAAAAAAAAAGAATAAACTAAACCCCCAGCAGAAAGCAAGCTGTGATACTGTCGGGCCTGGCGTTGATGTTATTTATTTTCCTCAGTTGCTGCTCTGGAAGCCTGGAGTTGACAGAGCGGTTTTGTAGAATAGAAACATTATAGACTGTTACTGTCAGAGTGTTAAATGTGATGGATAGAGAAATACAGGGGAGGGAGGGGACTTTACACTAGCCATGTCTGCCAGCGAGGGTGCTCATGGGAGAATAAACCATCCGCATATAAGAAATGAATGAGGTAATGTGGCGGGAGGTAATGGACTCTTGCAACAGAGATGCGCCTTGCCGGCTGGACTTAACCCTTGCCACGCCACTGGTGGCACGGGTGCCGTGGGGGTGCCTGCCCTGCTCACCTGTGGCGCTGAGATCCGGCCGGTTCTGGGCCGGCATGTCAAGGTGTGATGGGAAGAGCTGGGTTGTCCCTGTGGAGCAAGGGGAGCACTGCCTAAATCCATGCAGAGCCTGCTCCCTCCCAGCAGCTTGTCACAAGCCCAGGATGGAGAATTTTTGGTGAGCACCAAGAGATGTATTGATCACCCATTAGCAAAGGAACCTGTGCTGCTCGGGGGATGCAGAGGATGCAGCTGTCGGTCAGCAGCTGCCCAGTGGCTTGCTTGGGGTGTATCTGGGCTTGGAGTCCTCCTGAGGGTGGGTTTGGAGGTCTTGGAGTTCAGTGAGCAAGGTGAAGAGCACAGGATGGGAGAACAGGTAGCCCTTGACTCTTTTGTCAGCAGAGAGGTGCTGGGAAGCTGGGGGGCTTCGCCTGCATTCGTGGCTGGCTGTGCAGAGTGCTAAGTGAGGATCCAGAACCAAAACCCCATGGTGTTTGTTTGTGTTTGAAATGTCCTTTCTTCTGTTTGGAGGCATGGGTTGGGTGGGAAGAACCTGTGGTGGTTGGTGCCCTCCAGCTCTATGGTTATGTGGTGGGAGGGAGGGCAGGCTGTGTATATCTCTGGCCTCTTTTTCTGGTTCACACTGATGATTTTTCCAGTCATCCAGTTAACTGACAAATTGTGTTTTGAAGGCTAATGAGTGCTTGGTGCTTGTTTCCATCGCTCCTTCTCACAGAGTCTTTCTGTAGTTCTCCCTGTGAGGAGATCCCATGGATGGCATTACGTCCTGCCTCAGGACCACAGACACAGAGCGGTTTGGGTTGGAGAAGGGACCTTGAAGATCACCTCATTCTAAGCCCTCTGCCACGGCCAGGGACACTTTTCAGGAGATTAGTCTGCTCAAAACCCCATCGAACCTGGCCTTGAACACTTCCAGGGATGGGACATCCACGGCTTCCTTGGACAACCTGTACCAGGGCCTCCCCACCCTCACAGCAAACATTCTTCCCCGTACTCAATCCAAACCTACCCTCTGTCAGTTTGAAGCCATTCCCTCTCGTCCCAGCACCACAGGCCCTGGAATAAAGTGTCCGTCTTTCTTGCAAGGCTGCTGGGCTTGCAGGGGGTGAGGAGCCTCGGGGCGGGGGCAGCCCTGGCAGCTCTCGCTGCCCCTTCCCTTCACGCTTGGCTGGACGTCCGGCCTGACTGCGCAAAGTTTGTCATAGCCACTGTGTGTGAGTAATCGAATTACTTCCTTGCGCATTTTACCCTTGCTGACACCATCTTATCTCCAGCTCATGGAGCTTCATTCATGTCCTTGAAGGAGGCCCTCAGCCTTCACGAGTCCTTGCTAACCCTCGTTGCTCATGTTCTTGTCAAACTCAGTGCTGCTCATGCTCTGCTCCTGGAAATAAACTTATTAAGCAGCAGTGGGCAAACCTCCTGCATCGCTGGTCTTGTTGAAAAAGCCATTTATTTCTACTCTCTGCCACCTCTTAACCAACCTGTAGTCCTTGCTTTTTCTGAGAGGAGAGTTAAATTTGTCAACTGATGAAACTTTGGGGGACTCCAAACGATGCCACTGGTGCTCTGTGCCTCCTGTTGCTGGGTGCACAGCAACTGTAATGGATTAGCCAGGTACGTTTCTTCTTCCTTACGGGCACTGCTACTTAATCTCGGTGGTATCATGTCCATCTCAAGGCTTTATCCTATCTATTTATCATCTTAGCCTGTACTGAAGTGAGACTCAGAAGTCGGTGAATCTGTGGCTCATCTCACTCCATTTTTTAAAAATAGGGTATGACACTTTGTGTCCTCTAGTGTAATGAGAGATTGAGCTGCTAATGAAAATATGCAATCATTTTATTTCTGAGTCCCTGCAGAACTCTAAGGCAGGTATTATCTGGTCCTGGTGACTCCTCATTTTTCATTTTCCAAACGTGCTTTAACATCACTTCTTCTGACATCTCAATCTCTGATTGAGCCTCAACTTTGCCACCTGAAAGATGGCCCACGGTTGTGCATCACATGGTATTGGGTTGCTGAAGGCTGAGGGCTGGGTTCTCCTGCATCCTTGCACCCAGTGGCCACTGCCTCAGCCACTCCTGCAGCAATAGGCCCTACATGGGTGATGCCAAGGTTCAGCCTTGCTGTTGGTTTTTTGGCAAAATTTATCCTCATGTCCTCATTTGTGAGCTCCTAGCTAGTAAAAGAGTAAAACCGATTAAAGCATCATCTGTTTGTGATATGGGTGAGTTTGAGGATTTCCCTTGTGTTTGTCTGCTACTTCTTTGGGGTCTGGATCAGATTTCTTAGGGGTTCAGTGGGAATCCCCAGAACATTTCTGTCCAGGAGGTGTCTGTATACTCTCGCTGCAACCACTTGAACCTGAAGATACTGGTGCTGGACCTGCCCTTGCAGAGAGGCAGGAGGAGCTGATCTCAACCCAAATTCTCTTTCTTGTGAAGGAGCAGTGGGGGCAGCCTGCCCTGGGCCTGCAGCCTCAGTGGGAGCCACAGGGACATCACCATCACTTGCTGGATTGCAGCTGCTCTTACCCCAACGTCTTGACAGCTGGTCCACAAGTCCCTTCTCTTTTTTTTTTTTTTTTTTTTTTTGAGCTTTGCTCTCCAAATCAGCCTGATTTGCCAAAAGGCTTCCATTGCAGCACGTCACAGGTAATTTATTCCCGGGTGCTGTAATCTGAAGGAAAGCAGAGCGAGGGACCTCCAGTCACAGCCGCGCGCGCACGCAAAAAGTTAAGTATTCTTGCTTTCGCTGACAGTACAAAGGTGTCATATACGAGAAGGATTGACACAGACCAAAGGGTCTTGTGGGAAATATGATAATAACTATAAAGAAGACAGATTATTCCCCAGTTGCCAACATTCAAACCTTTTTACAGTCAGTTCAAACATATAAAACTTTATTGCTGTAGCAGAAAGGGGAACAATTTCTGGTTGCACAGCTTTCCCAGGGCTGGGTTTATACTGTCTGTGTTATTGCTCTATAGTGGCATTTTAAAGTTTATTGAACAAGACTTTTACAATTGAAGGAAGTATATAAAACTGTAAATTTATTAGATTTTTCAGGATAAGTGCCCTTTCTAGTTGTGCTCAAGAATTCGGAGCTACAAGAAACTGCTAGTTACAAGACTTATTAATATTAAAGACTGAGAGAGTGCACATTTTATACCTTAACTGATCTAAAAAATAATATTATGATATTACTGAAAATCTGAGCTGTCACCGAGCAGGGTGCGTGGAGCATTTGTATGGTTTGTGTATGTATAAATAGTTGCTACCTACATGCAGATAGAGGGGGGTGTGTGTGTCTGGATACGCCTCCAGGGGTGTCCCTGCTCCAGGAGGGTGTGTGCACACACCACGTGGAAGCACACAAGTGCCTGTGTGTGTTTGAGCATATATGTATATATAAATCTGTGTGTTTCTATGCAATATTTTATTTTTATATGGGTTTATTTCCCATATCCTGCAGTGCTTTCCAGTATGGAGTCTTGGTGTGCACGTAAGGCTTTAGGTGATGCATAAATACAATTAATGAGGTGCCTGGGTAGGTTTGATGGTTTTATCATGCTTGGTTGATGTGGTGTTCACGGGCATCTCTGTGTAACTCAGGGATGAAGGCCTCTAGTGTGTAAAACTCCACAGTTTACAGCATGTTCAACCATTCACCTGGTCTTTTGTGCCTAAAATCAGTGAGTACATGAGTGACAGTGGGGCAGTGTGTTCCTAAAGGAATGCCTGCCCCCCATCCCTTCTCCTTTGGGCTGTGGCTGAGTAACACTGATCATAAATTTGCAGGGACTGGATTCTCTGGTCGGCACATTTTCTCGGGGCTGCTTATGCAGCAAATCTGGGCTGCAGTGCTGCCAGAGACAGCCCTCGGAGAGCTCAGTGCAGTCTGAGGGGAAGCCTGCTCTTGAGGGGTTCCTGCTGTAAGCTTGCTTTTTTTCAGCTTGGAGATAATTTCACCTAAAAGTGTGACTCAAATTAAAATAAGTCATAAATCTGCTCTTCTGCCTGTGGTGCATCACCTGCCTGCTGTGGTGGCCAGTGCTGCCGGGGCGACCATGGGGACATCTGGGAGGAGTTTGCTGTGGGCTGGGGATGCCTTGCTGGGGCACAGACCCTCTTTAGGTGCCTCTCTGCAGAACATGGGGCTGGGAATGCATCCTCCAGCTCAGGAGGAGAGCTTTCCTCCACTGCTCTGCACAGAAGTAGATTCAACTTTGGCATCTGTGATGGAACTTGCAAGGGGCAGCAGCGGGTGCTCTGGAGGCTGAGCAGGAGCAGGAGCACCACGAACTGGCAGCGAAGGCAAGGAAGTCAATAAGCCCTGAATCTTTTATGAGACCTTGGATATTCTGATCACAGCTTTGCTGGCACTGAGATAGGAATACAGATTATCTGAGAAAGCGTCCGTGACTTGAAGCTCAGTCCTGGGTCTTCCAAAGGTTTTGAGCTTGTCTCCACATATTAACATTTTGCTGTAAAGTTGTTTTTTTTTTTAGGGGGCGTTCCCCTTTGCTCCTGCTTTTTCCTGCAGGAGGAATGGAGCTCAGGTGTGGTTTCTGGAAGCTAGGTCTGGCTGGAGAAGAAAAGAAGGTTAGTGTGGCTAATGGGGCTATAAGAGTGTTATCTCTGAGTATTGTTGAATACAAAAGTGAGCAGCAGCACCGCACGCCGGGAATTGGAAGAAAAGGAAACCCTTGGATTCCTTGTAATCCCGTGTTGCACAGCGCAACGGTGCTGGAATTGCAAGGGTTCTCACTGAATTCATTTCAGGTTTGGAGAGAAAAGAAGGGAGGAAAAAAAGGAGGATGGGGAAGAAAAAAAAAAAAAGACCCCTCTACTGAGATGAATTTATGCCTAAGCTTGTCTTGGGAATGCAAATGTGTTTAAGACTCTCTGAGCTAAACCACCCCTTTTGGGAAGAGGGAGGGAGGAAAGGGGGAAAAAAAATAAGTATGACATAGAAGGGACACTGGGAGAATATGAAATGAGGGTTTGCTGCCCCTCCTCCCATGGCCTGCCTGCTGCCGAGCTGGCACACGGGCAGGCAGCGGGAAAGGCTGGGATGCGGCCCCAGGGGGGATGCAGGCCCGTGGGTGCTGTGCTCTGACCTCCATCCCTGCAGAGACGTGGGCAGAGAGGTGTCACCCCACCATCCCAGCCGCCTCAAGCCCCCAGCCTCTTGCCGCTTGGCTGTGAAGCGTGGCAGGGCCACGCTGGTGCCACCACGTTCCACCTGCAGAGGTGAGGGTGTCCCACAGGGAGCCGGGCAGGGTGGGACACCCTTGCAGAGCTGCTGCTCATCCAGGCTCTGCACAGGGCAGCAGGGAGAGGAGCAAAGCAGCAGCAAGCAGGAGGGAGGAGGGCTGCAGGAGGAGATGGAACCCACTGCCAATTGGGCAGTTGTGTGTGTTGTCTGGAGGCTGCTGCTAACCACTCGTTACAATTAAAATGAAGTGTCCGTCAGCGGCTATCTTCGCTGTGTGGCCCATATGTTTCTGAGCTGATACTGTCCGGATTATTCTGTTTGGGAGAACGATAATGGCTGTTTATAACCTTGGCAAAGACTGAGCCCTAATCAGGCTGGAGCACATTTTCACCGACTGGCTGATAACGGGCTGTTAGCTGCCTTATCGCTGGGGAGAGATAGGCCAAAATAAGCAGATCTGTGAGCACAGGAGCCCAACCAAGAGGCACATACCCTGGCCTGGCCTTTATTTTTAGATGCTCTTTTCTTTCTTTTTTCTTTTTTTTTTTCTTCTTTTCCTGGCTGATTTCAGAGAGAAGAGGAGATTATTTCAGCAGAAGGGGAGGGAGGTGATGGGTTTTGTTCGCTTCAGTAAATGAGGTGGCGAGAAAGGCATGAAAAAATAACACAGGGGTGTTGTATGGCTTTCCATGTGCCCCTCAATTACCCTGTGGTGCCCCCAAGCTCCCGAGGGAATCTCCTTCTTTGGGAGTAAGAGTGGAGTACATCGTTCCTCGCAGCATCCCTCCTTCCTTTGCTTTCTGATTGCTTCATCGTCTTTTCTCTGGGGCTGACTCTCCCAGACGGAGCAATGGGTTGGTTTTGGAGTGGAATTGGTTTTGTGTGGAGGAAGGGCAAGTTGAAAGAGGGCAGTTCTGCTGAGTTTTTTCCCTGAAACAGGCTCATGCATAAAAGATGATTTATAGCAGCAAGACCTGGGCATTCCTGCTGCAGACACTACGTTGGGCCAGAGCATCTTGAAATCATGGGTGATTGGATACCTAAAGAGCCCAATTTCCCTGAAGGAAGCCTCATATTGAGGCTGGCTGGAGCATCTTCCCAGTCTGCACTGGTTATTCCCAGCAGCTGGATGAACCCAGTGCTGTGTGTGGGGCAGGTGCTTTATCCCAGCCATGCCATCCTCTTCCTTGGCATAGCTCGAGTCTTGCTCCATCGCACCTGTGTCACTGCTCTCGAATCTTCCAGGGAAAACGGTCCAGATCTCCCAGTGCTGCTGCTCCCTCCCTCCCTCCCTCCACTGCTCAGGCTCCGTTCTCTGCCTTGAAGTCTCAGGCAGGTGTTCAAATAAATAATGCAGCTAAAAATACCTTTTGGCAGCAGCTGGGAGTTGTTGCGAGTGGCGCTGCCGGAGTGGTGGGAATACAGCATCCCGGCTCCCCGGGCAGGTGTGTCTGTGTGCTCCGGAAAAACGAGAGCAGGCGCGGCAGGGACGAGGCTCCCTTGCCTCCTGGGCCCACTGTGGCCCCACTGACAAGGAGGTGGCATCACCTTCACTCTGGTTGGCTTCCAGTGGAAGGATGGGGACCCAGCAGCTCCATCCCAGCTCCTGGAGGAGTGTCACACCAGCCCTGCGCTCTGGCCGTGTCAGGAAAGGATAATTTGCACTGTGGTAGCATCTCAAACCATTTCCCCTTTGGGGAGCACTTAGCAGGCTGGATCATGCAGCTGCCTCCAGGGAAGGGTGCTGAGCTCTTCCCAGTCGCCTCCAGGTGCTGAGAGAGAGCCCAGCTCCTTGGGCTTTCAGTCAGGTCTGCTGAAATTGGCTGTTTAAAAACCTCCCCCAAAAATCCTTTGCTGGCTGCATTTTGCTAGGGAGTCATCCCAGCTGAATGTAGCTCCTGGTGGCTTTTCCTCTGCCCTTCACCTGCCTGGACCTTGATCTTACAGCCCAGGGGGTGCAGAGGACTCCATGTCCACTAGCGCTCATCTCCTGGCACTGCTTGGAGACCTTTTGAGAACTGCCCTGGCAGCAAATTGTTGGACGACAGATTTAATTATTGCAACAGAAATGTTGCTGGGGGCAGTTGGCCACAAACAAAACTGACCTTGGATTTTCCTCTTGCCCAACCGATAACAAACCTTCGCTGCTCCTAAAGGTCAGAGCTGCTCCTGATGCGCAGAGAAGGAGGAGGAGGAGGGATGCTCGGCTGTGATGTCTCTGTGCCCATGCATTTTTGGCAAGGGCTGGCCGCTTTCTGCACCAGTTGTGGGCCTTTTGGTGAACCGTCCTCGTGCTTCTCATTTTGTAGAGCAAAGCGGTGTGTTAATAAATCCCAGAGAAGTCGTTCAGGAGTGTAAGGACAGGGACTGGCAAGGCTGGGGTGCTCCTGGGTTTCATGCTGCTCCGTGAGGGCTGAGACCTGGTCCTGATCATCCTGCAGAACTTGCAAGTGCCCTTGCTTTTCTAGAAGCAGAGGAGCTGCTGGTGGGGCTGACGTGGTGGCTGAGGGTCACTGGTGGTCTGGGCAGTGCTGGAGTCATGCTCGAGTCCCGCAGTGCTGCCGCCTCATTGCGGCTTTGGCCACAGCTCCTTTTGAGATCTGAAAAGATGAAGCCAAATGGCGTGTTGGAAAACCTTCCCAGCTCTGAGGGAGATGCTGTCTAGGAATTGCTGGCTGCTTTTCCCTGCTTCTCCATGCTTTTTGGGTGCATTTGACCTATTTTGACAGCAGAAATGCAATCCCAGTGCAAAATCATCTCAGGGTTGGACAACTTTTGGAGGGAAAATATGGTCCAGCTGTGGCATGGTGACCCAGCTGTGGTGTGGCGGTCCGGTGCGTGCCCCCCCAAACCCGTCTGCTGTGACTTATCTCGGTCCCCAGGGCTGGGGGGTTTGCTGTGGCTCTCCAGCCTGCTGCTGGCCCATGAAATGCAGTCAGAACTCCACAGATGCCATGAGCCAGGGCAAGCTGACTCTTCCCATCTCATCCTGCAGAGAACAAACAGAGCTCAAGGTAAAGCGCTGAAATTTCACCGTGACCTTTTCTTAAAGCATTATAATCAAGTTGAACGTTTCCAGTTGTCCCACTAATGTTTGCCCCATGGGAGAAGGCGTCCTGCTTTGAGGGAGGATGTTTGTGGCGATGAGCCTGCCGGCCCCGGGAGCTCATGGCGCTGGATGCCAAGTGCCTGCTGGGGCTGGGGAGGCGGGGGGCAGAGGGGCTGCTCCCTGCCTCCCGCTGTAATGCAGCCAGGGGAGGGAATCTGCCGAACGCTCTGCATCTGCTCCAGCCTTTGCTCAGGGCTCTCCGACACATGGATTGTAAAGCACGCAGCGCCTGGCGTGTCGCCGGGCGCCCGCCAGGCCTCCCACGTGTGATTCCTGGGCTTGGCTCGGGCTGGGGGCTTGGCTCCTGCCTCGGGGGGCAGGTTGGGATTGGCTTGAGGGCACCTGGGGCTGGAGCTGATCTGGCTCAGTCCAAGGGTGGGGGGGTCACAGAGAGCCTTCAAAGTCCAGTTTGGACAGCAGAGGAAGCGTTTCTGGGGGGAAGGGATGAGCTGTGTTCGTGCTGCTGTGTCTGCTACACCTGTCTTTCTCGTGTGGTCGTGGGCTCTTTCTGCTGGTGTTTCATAGTGCTGGGTCTGGGGGCACCATGTTCAACCTTCAACTTGAGCAGGCAGCTGCTCCTCCTGTGTCCCCTGGTCCCTGTGACTTAAGTGCCACAGACACTGGGGTTTCAGTGTCCCACAAGTGAAGAAGGTGACACTGTCTTTCTCGATGATGAAATCTCCCAGAGTGGCATGAAGAGTGACACAAGGGGTGACCCAAGTGCTCCCTGAAGGTTGCCCTCCCAAGCACAGCAGTATGTTTTCTGTAGGACTGGGAGGGGAATCCAGCTCACACTGTGGAGGGAAGATGTTTTTGCAGACCCTTCCCCATCCCAGATTCTCTTGAGTTTGGCTCAAAACGCCCATCACCACCTGGAATGGTTTTCAGGTCTCCACGTAATTTTTGAAAGATATTAGAGGAATGAAGGATGGAGACAGTCATCCCACATGTGTGGGAGTGCTGGTGGTTTGAGCAGGAGCTTCCAGACCCTCCCAGGCACCCATGGGGCTACAGACTGCCCTTCTCTGGCACCGTGCTTCAGCCTCACCAGCCCCTCCAGCTTGCAGCTGCCTCCCGGAGCAGCTGGGTGCCCACAGCCACATCCCTGTGTGGGGTGAGCCCTTCCCTCCCCTGCACCCGGCCGGTCTGTGCCTGCTGTATCCCAAAGCATCCTCCTTCCCTTTGTCCTGGGAAGGAGGGTCCCCTCCGGCTGCTGACATTTAGCTTGCAAGCATGCATATGGATGAGGAGCAGGCGGAGGGTGATGGGGGGCTGGCCCCGCGACCCCGCAGACACCAAGCTGCTGCTGCATGTGGCTCCAGGGCTTTGGTTTTATTTTTGAATTTTCTCTTTGAAATGTTCCAACAATCCCGGTTCAGATTTGGCCGGGAAGGAAGGCAGGCTGGCTGGGTGGGGTGCTGCTGCTTCCCAGGGGCTTCCTCCAGGCAGCAGCTCTGTTCACACAAGGCATTGGATGCAGCTGTAGTGTTCCCAGCAAAGCTCCGTGTTGAACATGGACAGTCGAGTTCACCACACTGTTGAAGGCTTGTCTGAATCAGCTGCCATGCAGTTTTATGGGGTTTTGTGGTCTGGGCGATGCTTGGGACCTTTGGAGCAGCATTACCCTGTCTGCTTGGTCCCAAATAGTGGCTCATGAGGTGCGAGTGTTGGGGGCTGCGTGCTGGGGGGTTGCAGGGTGACATCTCCTGGGTGATCGTGCTTACTTCCCCTCCTGTGCATACCCAGAGTGTCTGAAGACATGATCATGCCCTACTTGTTTGCTTCCAGAGGGTGGATGGTGCTCCTGAGCACAGCATTCCCTGCTGCTGCCCTTGGAGCAGAGTCCAGCTTGGCTTTTGGGGGCAGGTAGCTTCACACCCTGGAGCTGGGCTGTGGGCACAGCAACTTGGCAAGCTGCTGCCATGGTTTGGATGCAGTGACCCCGTGGGAGGTGGGATGGTTGGGAAACCAAAGCTTGGGGTAGGGTTGAAGGCAGTGGTCTCCGTGAGAGCCCGCAGCAGGGCAGGGAGGTGAAGCGTGCCCTGGGGAGCCCTGAGAGAGGCAGGCAGGTCTGCTCTGTGTGCGTGTGCCTGCTTGGGTTGTTCCTCACTCGCAGACATTAATTGCTGATGGAGCAGCAGTGTCCCCTCCCCACATCCCTGCCCATCCCCATGCCCCCAATCTGGCTCCGGGTGCCTTCCTCCCCGAGGTGACACCGCTCCCTCCTCCTGGGCAGGTCTCCCTTGCACAAAATGGCTCCCTCCGAGCTCCCCCCGCTTCCCCTGCCTCCCCTTCCCCAAAACTTTCTTGCTCTGGGGTTCGCCGCAGAGCTGTCCTCCGTCTGAGTTGTTCCCGGCTGTCAGAGGTTATATATATCCGCTCTGCTCATGCTCATCCTCTGTAACCATTTTCTGCTACAGAATCTTCTGGCTGCTCGTTGAAGCCTTAATCCGTAATGCAGCGATCAATGGGTGTGCGCCTTTACCACTCGGATGCTCATTTTTTAATCCCCACTGCCTCCTTCAATGTCATCCCTTCCCATTTTTCTTTATAGAATTTCAGGTCTACTGTACCTGCTGATTACTTAGCGGAGACCGCTGGACATCTCCCTTAATTAATTCCATCGATTTCTCAAATCCCACAAGGTTTGGGGTCCTTAGATTTCTGAAGCAGCTAAATGGAATGTCTAAATTCCGACATTTTCCCTCTATAAATTGTTTTGCCAGGGAGACGCTGGGAGGCAGCGCTCCAGCTTTATTTATTTGGAGGCGATGTTAGCCCCGGAGCCCTCCCCGTCCTTGCTGCGGGCACCGAGGAGGGCGTTGGGAGGGGGATGCTGCTCACCCTCATCGCTGGCTGTGCCCCCCATCCCCGGGGTGCTCCTGCAGAACCCCAATCCTCTGCTGCCGTGCATCCCAGCAGTAGCATCCTTCCGGTGAAAGGAGCTGGGTGGGACCAGCCTCGGGAAGGGAATAAAGCTCCTGGAAAGGGCCTATTAACCAGTTGGGCCCTCGCCGCGTGCGGCTGGGGAAGACTCTGTTGCTATGCGCAGGGAGCTTAATTTTATTATTACTCTCTGCTATTTAATGTCTGTCTCTCAGGCAGCTGGTGATGTTTTAATGAAGCTGGAATTGCGTAGTCTGTAGCGCTGGATAATCGTAAGCTGCCGAGTCAGAATCAAA
The DNA here is from genome assembly GCF_031753505.1 of Anomalospiza imberbis. Taxonomy (NCBI): domain Eukaryota; kingdom Metazoa; phylum Chordata; class Aves; order Passeriformes; family Viduidae; genus Anomalospiza; species Anomalospiza imberbis. The sequence goes on along the minus strand of NC_089689.1, from coordinate 2,524,584 downwards.
TTAATAATTCATGAAATTAAAGTGTATAATTAATTTGAACCGTGCAGACGAGTAGGGACCCGAGTCTTCGGCCTGAAAGGAGCACACACATGTCTGTGAAACGTGCATGTGTTGGCCTGCAACGAGGGGCAGATCTGCCACCTCTCACCTCCCCAGCCCCTGCCCTCCTGGCCTGTATGGCATTGCAGGCTCAGTGTTAGTTGGTTTTATTTGGGGTTTATTTATGTGGGGTTTATTCCACACACACACATTTGTTTTTCAGGTTAAAATTTCTACACTAGCATTCAGTCCATAAAAAGGGTGGTTTATTGATGGCTGGGGAATGTCACTGGGTATGGCTGCCATCCCCTGGAGGGGGGGAGCAAGATGTGCCTCTCCCCTTCCTTGGTATTTATGTGGTTGTATTTGTTTTCTCTGGAAATGGAGCAACCACTGGGTCACTTTTTGAAGGGCTCCTGCAGCGAAAAGTCCTGAGCTACTGTTTTGGGTTGTAAAGATGGAGAGGGTCAACTCAGTGGAGTTGACAGTCACCCAGCACGGCAGGGATGTTTCCCATGGTGGTTTCCCAGTAATCTGTAGTGCAAAGAGCAGCTAAGTGTGTTCCCAACACCTATAGTAAAAGCCAAAGGGATTCACAGGGCCACCATGCAGGATGTAGGCTGGGAATTTTGGAATGTGCCAGCTGCAAGCAGGTTGGGGCAACTGGGCTGAGCAGCACTGGATGCTTTGGGAGCTTTTGGATCTGTGTTTAGTTGGATCCAATGGCAATGTTGTTGATCCATCTTGCAGGAGGCACTGACCCAGTCCTCACATTCCTGCGAGTGTTTGCTGGCCCCCAGAAGAGGTTTCACAGCTTCACCCATGCTGTTTGCTGGGGAGAGGGGTCTTGTTGCATCCTGATCCAGCATGGGACAGTTCATGACTGTCGTGGGAGCCATTTCTCTTGAGCCTCTCAGTGCACAGGGAAGGGTTTTCCTTGTGTGTGCAGGGCACCAAGTGAAATCGGAGGAAATTTGGGTGTTGGACATGGACAAGCTAAAATGGAACATCCTCTTGGGTCTGCAATGCCAGTCTTACCATGAGTGTTGAGTTGTCCATCCACTGAAAACTTGATCATTCACCCAAGTCGAGATGTTGAATATTTTGCAGATTTGAAGGCTGCATTTCTAGCATCCGTGGTCTCAGGAGAAACAGGCCCAGCCAGGCTTTCCTGCCTTTACTATTAAATCATCCAAGGTCATCATTGCTTCTGTAGCAAAGCAATGCACTGCTCTCTTTCTGCCTGGCCAGAGCAGGCTTTGCCCATTCAGTTACAGCTTCCCAATTTATGTTATTTTTGTGCAAGGCAAAATGTTGGCACTGTGGATTTGGGGCATGAATTTCTTGAAGACATTTGTGAGGCAATCTTTTATTCATACAAATTTAAATTTTTTTTTTAAGCCAAAAATCTGGCTGCAGCAAGATAATGTGATTTGCTGTAAATGCCATGGCTGTGAAGGATCTCAAGCACAAAGCTGATGGAATATCTACTTAGAAAACTATTGAATGAAAGCATAATTGCACTGAGAGGACGGTGTGAGTCCTGAATCAGGACCCCACCCCACTTTTTTAAGTTGGTTACAAAATCCTTTCCCCCCTGGGTAGGCACACATTGTTCTTGCTCCAGGCACAGCCATCTCCAGCAGTATCCATGTGTAGGGACCTGCCTGGGTTGGGAAGGGGAGATTTGGTGCAGCATCACTTCAGTTTGCTTGATCTTTCCTGCTCCGTTTGACAGCTGGTGGCCATGGTGCCTGAGGAATACCACATGTCTTCTTAAGAGAGGAAGAAAGCTGTGAATTCCATTTTCTCCAACCCAAACAGGGACAGCAAAGTGTATTTCTGTCTGGGCAGTTGGTAGACACTGGCTGATTTGTAGCTGTTCCAGCACTTGCTGGGTTTTAGTAGTACAGGACAACCCTGTCCAGTGCAGAGTAAAAGCAGAGGTGGAGAAACCACTTTTTTTTTGCCTACTTCTTTTTTCTTTTTACTTTTTTTTTTTTCTTCTAGGCTCTTGTGCAGGCAGGAAATTCAAAAGGTTGCTTTTATTTTGCAGTCAGAGGCGAATGTAACTCTTTTTCATGTTTCATTAAATGAGGTTCTTCTGATCATTTCCAGGGCCTGTTGCAGCTGTTGGCTTTGGCAATCCTGAGTAGTTCTAGTTCCAGAGGAAAGACTATATTTCAGTATTGAAGGGGTTTTTAACACTGCCTGTCTAGGTTTCAGGAGCCTGGTTACACCAGTCATGCACCCTGTATGATGGAAAGGCAAGATACACAGCACCTTCATGCTCATTAATTGCATTCAATTAAGCCCTGAAGCTTTTGCAATACCTACTGAAATCAGGCAATTGCTTTTGGACCATCATGGTTGCAATTCTGCTTTTGAAATCCCATTTCTTTTTTTGAAATCCCAATCTCGCTGCCTTGATGGAAATCCCAGGGTTTGGGGTGCTGGTGAGTGGCGTAGTTTGAGGACCAGGAGTGTATAAGATATTTTTATGAATTTTCCCCAGTATTTTTCTAACAGCTCAGAGTCAGCCATACATCCTGACCATGTGGGAGGAAGGCATGAAACCAAGTCAGGCCACCACCACTTGCTTTTGTTTCAGTGTTCCAACACAACAAGCTGTAGCCTGTTTCACCTCTCTGTCTTGTGCTCTCTCCATTGTAGGAAGAAAGGGAAGGGCAGGATTTCCCCCTCCCTGTGAGCGTGGCTCAATATCAGCAAAGGCACTGGGTAAATGCTGAGTGGTATTAATAATAACCTGCCCTCTTTTGCTAAGGTGCTCCCCTTTGGAGCTCTGGTCTTTATTATTATTATTATTGTTATTAGTATTATTATTATTATTATTGTAGCTATTACAACACAAGATGCAGGGAAGCCGAGGAGTTGAGCTGGCTGCCTCCATCTCTCTGCCTCCATCCTGCTCCATCATCCCCTGCCTGTGGAGTGCGTGGTTTAGGTACCAAGCCCTGAGCAGTTCCTGCTCCCTGCAGGGTGTGAGGGAGCCCGGCAGCTCCCTGGCCCTGTGCCGGCTCATCCCCACCAGGTGGGGATGGTGGGAGACCCTCGGCTCCTGCCTCAGAGCTGCTGCCGCCTCCTCTCACATCCAGGCAGCTCTGCGGGGGCAGGTGGGGAGGTAGAAGGGGGCAGGGGAGTGGGTGTGGGAGAGGTGCCCGGCAGAAGGGGTTAGTGCCAAACACAAACAAAAACACGATGCAAATGAGCTGCTTGCAACAGGTAGCCTTAATCAGATGCTGTCAGATGAATTCAGCATCTCTCCGATTGTCGCCTGCACTAGCCTCCCATTCGGAAGCCCTCATCTGCTCCAGATGTGGTTTAATTTACTGCGACTTGGCTAATTACTGTAATTAAGGATTAATTACTGTTAATTACTTTCACATAAACTCAACGCCAGTCAAAGAGCGGAGCCTTATGAAGCCTGCCACAGCAGCAGACACAACCACGGCAGCCTGGGTGGGCCCGCCGGGTCCTCGGGGCCATCCCGAGCTGGTGCCCACGGCCCGGCCGGCCCCTGGCCTCGGCCCCTGCCCCACGGGTCACCCACCCCCTGCCCGGCCCTCCCGAGGCTGCCGGGCAGGCGTGGCAGGGCTCCAGATGGCATCCAGCAAGCCAGCCACCGTTATTATCGTTAATAATTAGATAGAGCAGGGATTTGCTGCGCAAACCCTGGTTAGGAAGGGGAGGCCAGCGGCGTCTCCGGCAGGCTCTGGAAAGATGCAACAGATTGATGCCTTCGCCATCCTTCCAGTGCTCCCACCAGCCTGTCCCCAGCCAGGGCCTTCCTGAAGTCCCTTAATAGGTGAGAGATGCGAAACTCGAATGCTTCCCCCAGCGTCACGCAAGCAAAAGGTGCTTTAGCAAACAAGGGAAGAAACCAACCCTGTATCTAAGGGAACAGGAGCAGGGAAAACCTGTGGTGGGTGAGGGAAGGAGCGCCAAAATGATTCATGGACAGTGCAGTGTATAGTGCTCTCATGGGAAACAAGTGTCTGCTGGTGCTGCCCTGCTTCTCTGGCTCCCTTAGACTTGTTAAGCTCCATATCTATTGGCCTTATTAGTTTTAAAAGTCCTGGGGCTTTTTCCATTACAGCAGAGGGAGGAAAAGCCTTGGAAGGTGGGACGTGAGGTGTGATGGTGGCAGCAGAGGCAGGAGTGGGCCGTGCCCCATCTTCACCCATCGCCTGCAGCCCTGGCCTGGTCTCGTGGCCGCGCGTGTAATATGAAGGCAGGATGGGAGAGAAAAATCGGCATGATTAGATGGGTATTGTTCTATTAGATCTCTGCCTGCTTGCTCTTGTGTCTCAGCATTTGAAGATGAAACATATTCATTTAGCTCCCAGGATGAATGGTTTTAATAAGGGGAGCAAGATGAGGTGGGGTAGTCCTGATGACTTCAGAGACCCATCAGCTCTCCCCCTAAGGCCATTTTGGTGATGACATGGGCCACACGACCATTAATGCTGCAATCAGGACAAGTTTTCCGTGTCCATGCGAATCCTTCAGCTGGGAAGAGTGTGTTTTGGAGCCCAGGAGGAGATGTGTATCAGCAGTAATCAGATTGAGCCTGCAGGGGGTGAAGCAGGGGCTCCCTGGATGTGCTTCCTGGGGGCAAGCAAGGGGAAGCAGAGATGCAGGCAGACCACCCAGCTAGTGGATTTCCACCTTGCCAGCATCCCGGCACTCCACTGATGCCATCCTGATGAGGGGCTGAGACCTTGCAGTGCTCATTAGTTATTTCAGCAGCACCTCCCTGTGCCATCCCACCCGGCCCCAACCGCTGCGCTGCCATCCGCCTCCAGGCTGCCTGTGGCCTGCTTAAGCCCCAAATCAAGATAATTCCCATTATCGGGAGCATCTCTGGGGGCAGGGCTGGGGACACCACGCCGCTGCCGGTGCCCGGCCTGGCCGGGTGGGAGCCGGGGGTGCGGGGGGAGCACGCTCCGGCGAGCGAGACGAGGAAGCCAGCCGGCGCTCCGGCTGTCAGCTCTGCTCAGCCCGGCTGTCAGGCACGGGGATGCCGAGGCCCTCATTGCTTTAATTGACACCTTCCTCTGGCGTCCCGCGCTCGGCCGTCCCAGTCCCATCCTGGCTTGGGTCTTCCTTCTCCTCTCCAGGAGGAAGCTGGGGTGTGGTCCAGCCCTCTTCCTTGTCGCCGTGCCCCTGGAGCCAAGGCTGGGGGAGAAGTGAGGAGACCAAGACTGGACCTTGATGGGTTCAGCAGGGTGGCCAGCATCCCTCGCGTGACAGTTTTGTGCGTGCTGATCTTCCCAAAGGGTGGAACATCCCCTGAGGATTTCCTTGCCCCTTTCCTTTACCAAGGCATTGCAGAAATGTCTTGTGGCAGCACTCTCAGGTAATTGCTGCCCATGGAAGGACCAGAGCCTGAAGAAGACCCATAGGATCTCTGGTCACGCTTTGCTGATTTGGAGATATCTCATAAGCGAGGTGGAGCAAGGGCTGGTTGCTCTGTGGAGCATATTGTGGCTGTGCTGCAAAACCTTGTGAAGTCCACAGGAGGGGAGGAAAGACGGAGGTGGAGGAGCTGGTAGGATGGCTTCATCCTCCCCAGTCACCTCCAGTGCAGATTGTGCCAGACACACCAGGTTGTGCTGCTGAAGGCCAGGAGAGTTGGCCACTTTCTAGGACAGATGGCCCTGAGGTGCTCATGGTTTGGGGCTGGTGTCCCTTTCCTGGAGGGGACAGCAAAGGCATCTTCTCTTTCCCAAATAAGCAGGAAGCAGCAGAGCTCATGTTCCTTGTGTCAGGAGCTGCAGGCACAGCCTGTGACACTGCTTGAACAGGACAAAGGCTTCCTCTAGAAAGTTGCTGTTTAGGGGGAAGTACCTGTTTGGAAATTGCCACCTCAGAAGCTCCAGGTGCAATGGGTGCATTAGTTCTGGGGAAAATGAGGTGTGCAATGCCTGCAACTGGTGCTTGGACCAACCATGATGGCAGCCACTACTGTCAGGTGTGAATCCTGCCCCATCCTTTTCCATAACTTGACCTCTAGCCAGTGCCCCACGGCTTGCCTACCCTAGACAGCAGACAGATTCCACAGCTGGTCCTTCTGTTGAGTGGAGGCTTCAGAAAGCTTTGCTGGGACCACGGCTGGTCCTGCAAGGAGCAGCCCCAGCTCTTTGCCTGCGCCTGCTGGGAGCCTGCCATGCAGATAAAAGCTGTGCCCCTCTTCCCCACTTGTCCTCCCTGGGGGGGTCTTGTGAGCTGAGGTACCTCCAGCGTTCCTCCCAGGTGGCCAGTGCAGGCAACAGGGAGAGATCTCCTGTGGACTGCTCCGTCTTTGCTCTCTGTATTAAAGTTGGGAGCCCTTTGATGTCTGCTTCTGCAGCTCGGGTTCTGCCAGGAGGCTCAGAACAGCCTGTGTAATTAGCCCAGAAAAATGCCTCTTTCATGTGGGTCGGGGGACCCAAGCAGAGGAGAGATTTCCAAGGGCTTTGTTCTGCTGCAGGGAAATGTTCAGGCTTTGGTGGGTTTCGACAGAGCTCTTCTCGCCCTTCCCTTTTTCTCCCACTGTGGGGTGGAGCTCGGGGTTTTGGCAGGGAAAGCACACGTGGCAAGCTGCTGCTCCGTGGGAGACGGGCCCTTCGGTGCTGGGCTGGAGTTTGGGTACATGCAGAAGCAAGGGATCAGCCAGAGCTGTGCTCCAGCTGGCCCAGGGGAGGAGAAAAAACAACCCAGATATTGCAGGATTTGCTTCCCACAGCTTCAGTTTTCTTCCTTATTTGCCTAAGAAGCACTCAAGGCAGGCGCTGCTCTTCCAAGCCCTGCTGGTCCCTGCCTGCAGGCGTTGCTGCTGCACCAGTGCAGGGGGGTAAATCACGGGGGTGTAAATCAGAGCAGGGTGATCCCTCTCTGGCAGTGGGTTCGTGCTCTTGATCAGCCCTCGAGCTGGTTTTTGCCAGGGCTGGGTGGTGGTTGAGGATGGCAGCTCCATGTTTGCTGTCCTGCCAGGGTGTGGAGAGCCACGGTGGCTGTGCTGTGACTCCAGACATCCTTTCTCACACCAGGAGTTTGCTAAAACATAGGAGACCCTTCAGGGTTGCCTTGGCACAACAGGTTGCAGTTTTCAGCCTCATCTTTTACCTGCCTTTCCCTCTACCCTTAAATCAGTGTCAGCAGACCCGTGGCAAACAGGCCATGGGCTTTCCTCTTGCTTTTGGTGCAGGTGGGGCACCTCACTGCCTCCACCAAACCTTTTAGCCTCATGGATCATCCTGGATGGTCCTGGATCAGGCTAAAAAGCACTTTCCCGCAGGTGCTGCTGCCCTGGATATGCCTTTGTCCCTTTCCTACTTTTTTTTTTCTTTTTTTTTTTTCTTTTTTTTTTTTTTTTTTGATGGAGGCAAATACATTGCTTTTCACACCATTTATGAGACCCGTCCAGGTTGCAGCAGGAGCAGCAAAGAGGGGCCAGAGATGCTCTGGCAGTAAAGGTGATGCCCTCCTGCCCTAGGAGGAGGATTTGTTGGCAAAGTGGTTTTTGGGATCCTGAGGACTTGGCTTGGGAATATTTACCTATATCAAGGTGATAGTGAGGGTGTGCTCTAACCTCCCCGCTGTGACAGGACCTCCCCACTCTAAAAGCAGCAAATAGCACAGACACACTGAAAACTGAGCAGTGAATGGATTTTATTTCCCCCCTGCATTTTCTCCCTTGGGACTTAAAGCAGCCCCAACCCACCTCACCCAAGAAACCCAAAACCAACAGATTTCTCCTCAGACCAGGGCTGTGCCATCTGCTGTGGCTGATTCTCCCATTATTTCTCATGTATCTCTTGCTTAAAGACCTTGTGCCATGTTCCTGCCTAGAAGGGAGCCGTGGGGCCTCCCTGGGGATCCCCCTTCTCTTCCTGGTTCTGATTTCTTTCAGCTTTTACTCGGGGATGAATGGATGCAATGGAGCCCCCTGCACGTGGGGTCCCGGCACCGTGCATGTGAACATCCAGGGTGTGGGTTATATATGGGATTATGGTATTTAGATCACATTAATGAGCATACAGGAGGGCAGGGAAAATGGATCATTTATGGTTATGATCTGGCTACTGTCAAAATAGGGTGTTATTTTGACGGTTGCTTTGTCTTTGCTCTCCGAGCAATAGGAAGATAGTTTCTTAGCAACAAAACTGTGTTCACAAACAACACTGGTGAAAAACAACCCCCCAGAAAGAAAGGAGGCAGCCTCAAAAGCACTGCTCCCTGTGTGTGTCCCCTGGCCACACACCATCCATTAATTAAGTGCAGAATGTCCTACTGGACAGCAGGTGCTTGTCCATGGTCATGGTGTCATGCCGGCACTGCCCTGGTCCCTGCTGGCGTGGGTTGCTTGGGGTGTGATCACGATTCCTTTGGCAGAAGGGTAAACCGAGGCAGCTTGGCAAGAGCCTTACAGGGTGGTCTTTAGGTGATGTGGGAGGGTTTGAGCTTCTGCTGAGTGCTGCTTGCCACGTGGTAGCTAGCCGGCGCTGCCTCGGACCTTTCTTGGGCAAGGTCTTCTCCAGGGTCTTGTCCCTGCATCTCAGATGGATTCCAGAAGGAGGCCGGGAGGGAGCTGCCTGCGAGCCATTTTGGCAGCGGCTCTCCCGTGCAATTTGGAGTGTCTCTCCTTTGAAGGAGGCGCTGGGCCTGGTGTCTGTGCTGACGTTGGAGTCCATGAGAGCAAGCGGTTCCTCCAGCCAAGTATCTGCCAGGCTGTGTCGGGAGAACTTTTATCATTTCTGTCACAGACATCACAACTCGCTTGTCTTACCATACATCTTCCTAAATGTGACAGAATATTCAGCTGTTATTAATTGAATACTCTCTAATTTAACTGCTTAGCAGGACAGAGAGCGACTGGTTTGTCTCAGCACCGAGAGCTGCTGTCAGGCACGCAGGAGGTTTTGGGGTGCAGAGAAGTTATTTGGGGAGTGAAATGGGGCTTTTTTTTTTTTTTTTCTGTACCCCCCCGCAATGCCACCTTGCATGGGACTAATCCTCATCCTGCCAGGGAGGGGCTCCAGCATCTGCTGTGGCTCCTGGTCCTGGGGCATGTGGCCAAGCCCGAGATGGAGATGCTGATGGCATTGCTGCTCCTCCATCCCATCCTGACATTACCATCCAGGGTAGAGAGGAAGGGACATCCTGGGAGCATGGCCAGGAGCTGGTGATGCTCCCTGGGTGCCCAGGATGGAAGAGGGATTTGGACTGGCTTGTCTCAATCTCCATTCAGGTGGGTAAATACCTTCTTCTCTGGAGAGGTGCTGGAAGCAAAGCTCAGTCCTTCAGTGTTCTCCTTGATGGAGTCACATGCCCATCATGGCCTGGCCATCCCCTCAGCCCCTGGCAGATCCCAGTTACAACTCCTTGTCTTCCTCTTCCTTCTCCTTCTTTACATCCATATCCAGAAATGCCAGAGATGTCCTGTATGCAGACTGGATGTCATGTTAGGGTTGCTGAGAAGCTGAGATCCTTTGGAGGATGCAGGAGGCAGCTCTCCTTGCTGTCACCTGGGCAGCAGGTTGGTGGGGGACCATCCCCTCCAGCCTCCCCAGGCCCGTGCCTGCTTGCACACACGTGTGTGTGTCACATCTCTCTGCTGCTCTCCCAGAAAGTTCAAACCCAGAGTCAAGTTTATTGTTTCTATCTCGTTTATTTTAAGTATAGTTTTACACTTTATTATATGCTGTGACATCTTAAATGGAGCCTGTCACTCTATCTTGACTACTGCTAGGGGCTACAGCCACTTACTGTGTCAGGCTTTTCGGCAGCCCTGATTAACGATATCAATGGATCCCAGCACAGGCACAAGCACCAAAATCAAGGGGTGATTTGCATACTCAAATGGTGCAACACATCAAAAGGCTGCAGCCCGTGCAAGTTTTGCACTGGCACAGCCCAGGGATGCACATTCCTGCTGTCCTGTGTATGGGACCTGTACGTGCTGGTAAGGGCTGTGCACACCTAAGTCTATTTATTCAGTGTCTTCAGCCTAAAGGAAAAGCCTTGCCCTTCTCAGCAGGAGTTTTTTCATCTCCCTGGACAACATATCAATTTGGATAAGGAAATGGAATAATATTTTTTTTTCTCGTGTGCCTGTTGGGATATGTCGCAGAATTACCCATGCAAATGCTTTTTTTTTTTTCCCTGAAAGTAACATTTTGTTAGGTTAATTCATGCACTGGAGAAACAAACTTTCTGTTCTTCCAGTCCAATCTCCACTTACAAGTCAGGTTTTTGTAACCCTGTCATTGAAATGCGAGGTAGCCTACAGTAATTTGAATATTTCATTCTGCCGGCTGCTAATGCACTCTGCATTACAGATGGTACTTGCTCCATCCTTCTGGACTGGGTTCAATTATAAATGAAAGTAGGGAGCTGAGATTTGTCTTTTTGTCTGTGCTTAGTTGGAATAACACAATAAAGCTTGATGGGTAAGAATTCCTCAAGCTGCCTCTTCTTTGCCCACGACGTCTCTGGTGTAGCTCTCTTCTCTGATAGTGGATCCCACTTGCCTTTCAAGTCGAGCTTGGAGTATTAGGGTTGGCAGTGGTGGGCTTTTTCACAAGGAATTTTTGGCTCAGACATCCCCTTTTTGGAAGTGCTTAGTTCAGTCCTCTTTCTAGCTGTTTTATTTCCCAGGCTCTGCATCCCCCTGTGTATCCCAGGCCAGGAGTGGTGGTAGGAGAAGCCTTCTTAGGCTGGACAAGGGTTGTGCGTGGCTTTTGGGGTGGTGGGGTCGTCTTCCCTCCCAGTGTGTCCCTCTTGACAGGGTCAGCAACCTGGTCTGCAGCCACAGAGAAGCAAATGGGGATGCAGAACAGCCCTCCTCCATCCCAGGGTTGCTGCCATGGACTCTTCCCAAAGGCCCTAGGAATAAAAGGGCCCCTAGAGATCCAAAGAAAACATTTACCTCTGCTTGGTGATTAACAGAAAGGGGGTTGGAAGCCTCCAGCCCAGCTGCACGGAGGCTCTCTATTACATACAGATGCCTTTTGCAAGCTCCTTGGCCATCCCGGCCGGTAAAAGCAATATTGCTGAGGGAGTCGGAGGAGGTGAGGGCAGGGCTTTCAATTTGGTTTTACATTTACAAGGACCAGATGGCCTCGCTGGAGATGATCTTTGATCTGGGACGCAGCCGGAGTTGGGCAAAGATTTTTTTTTCTTTCTTTCTTTTTTTTTTTTTCTTTTTTTTTTTCTTCTCCCTTTTTAATCTCCTCGCTGGTTCTGGTGGGGCCTCTCCCGCAGGAGCAGGGGGAGCTGCATGTCCATGTGTCTGTCTGGTGGGGTTGGGTGTGAGCCCCCTGTGCCCGTGGGGATGGGTGAGTTGCTGGTGAAGCCCTGAGCGAGGTTGTCCGAGGTTGAAGGCAGAGCTGGATCCCGTTACACCACCACCCCACGGCACGTAACTCTGCGTCAACAGCCTCTTGCATGGAATATAATTAAACACACGCAGGCGCCTCGAAACAGAAATGCCACTAATTGATTATTTTTAATTTTTTTCCCCATTTTTTCTGGCATCTCGCACCCTCCCAGCCACGCGGACTTGTGGGGGCCCTCTCCTCCTGCCTTGCCTTGCCAGTTCTGGGTTTCTTTCTTCCCCCCACATGTTTTGAATGGAGCGGGAGCGAAGGCAGCCGATCCTATTTCACAAGCGCTTGGACTTGCAGCACTCTCCCTCCTGTCCAAACAGATCGTTTACAGAAGGGGCCTCTATTTAAAGAAGGAACTGAACGTTCAGAGCTGTTTTCTGGCCTTAAAACGCTGCCGACCGGCTGTTGCCTCTCAAAGAGTCGGGCTCTGTCTGGCACGCCCGAGGACCGGGTTTGACGCCAGGCTCAGCAGGTCGGCGCAGTGGCGCGAGGGACTGAGCATCGTGCAAAAAATGTGCTCCTTTGTTTGCTGCCATCGTTGGATCGCAGCAGAGTTGGGTTCAGGAGAGCACCTTATCCACGGGAGCTTGGTGGAGTGTCTAGGTTTGGGCAAACCTCGCCTCTCTGGGGTGGTGTGGGTGGGATAAGCTTGGGAAGCAAGTAAACGGAAAAGGAGCATTCAGATAGGTTTTGGTGGGATCTGTGTATGGAGAGAAAGACCCAGAATTGTAGAATCATTGAGGTTGGAAAAGACCTTCAGGATCATCGAGTCCATCTGTTAACCCAGCACTGCCAACTCCACCACTAAACTCTGCCCCTAAGAGCCACATCTGCCTGTCTTCTAAATACCTCCAGGGATGGTGAGTCCACCTTGTGTGTAAGGGAAGTCTTCAAGGAGTTAAAATGAACATGTACTTCTGGAGAGCTGTGCTACTTCAAAACCACTCAGGGGTGACATGAATACAGGCTCCAGGGAGGCTGGGCCTGGTCCTGTCATCTTGGTGTCATCTGTAGCACTGAAAGTGGGTGCCTGAAATTGTCCAGTGGTGAACATGTTGCATGTAAATGAACGCAGCAGGAGCTGGGGGGGGATTTCTGATGGCTTTGGTTGTGGTTGCTTTTCTTGCTTTGCACTTGACCTATAGGTGTATAACTTATTTTCAGATTTTTCATGGAGAAGGCTTTGAATTGCCTGCTGCCATGGCTGGCAAGAGGTGCATGTGTGGAGAGATGGTTTCTAATGCTTCTGGAACAGGAGACCCTGCCTGTCAGGGTTCAGCAGTGTCGCAGAGACCCTGGGCCATGGCTGAACCTCAGAGGAGACTGTGACCCATGGTAGCACTTCTGATCCACTTGTACTCAACAATGGTGGCCATCTCCCCTTGCTGCAAAACCCATCCCTGAGGTTTTACATTGGGTGGAGAATCTTTGTTTCTCCCTTCTCCTTCATTTCCCTCTTGTTGTCATGCGCCAAAAAAACCCCAAGGATGTGCTGCTCCTACAGCCACATCCTTCAAGCACCAGAGAATGAAGCTGCCTTTCAGTGAGCAGGGAGTGGCAAGGGCCACACTCAGCTCCTGTGATGCATCAGAAGGTTGCTGCTGGAAATGGGAAGGTGTTCTGGGCAGAAAACATGCCTGTATGTGGGAAGTGGGGAGTCCCTTGGCAGTGGAGGGACAGGACATGGCCACAGGGCATTCTGCAGTGGGAGCAGTTCCCTGTCTGTCCCCAGCTTTTGTAAAGATGTCTGTTGTGGTTCTGTGCTGCCCACTTTGGGAGAGAGAAAGGGAGGGAAGAGTGTATTCCATGCAATGGCTTGGCTCCAAGACCTGGAAGATCTTTCCTGTACTGCACAAGATGCTGAATCTAGCCCATGGCTAGGCCATCAACTTGGCAGCAGAGTGGCAGCACTCTTGGAGGTGTAATGGGCAGCAGGTACCTTCAGAGTGTTTAGCAAACCTGACACTTGAGTAGGACATTGCCATCTTTGAGCTCCAAGCCAGCTTTCCTTGGGTGGAGTCTCATGGGTCATCTTTTTTGAAGGATGGCAGGAGAAGGGAATCTGAAACACAGCTTTTCAACCCGGGCTTCTGCCAGTCTTTTCACTTCGGACTTTCATGCCCCAGCCACTACGTGCATCGAGCAGCCTTTTGCAGACAGTGTGTCCAGGGAAGATGACCTTTGGAGAGGGAAGCAGGCTGGAAAAGCAGCTTCCTTCTGGGAGAAAACCTCTCTTTGTTTGTTCTCAGGTTTCAGGGCTTTGCCTGGGGCGGTTGAAGTGGGACCCTTGTCCTCAGAGGAGCTCTGGAGGCCCCAGCTTCTCATTAACAGATTCAGCTCATTCAAAGAACCCATTTCTTTTCAGCGAGGAGAATTCATATGCAAAGCACCGCACAGATCCCAGCCCAGCTCAGAGGAGGGGGTTTATGGCTGGACCTGACCTGGGAGCAATCCCATCCTTTGTTTGCTGATTTGTTCCTGCAGGGTTTAGGCAGCCCCAGGTCCACGCCTGGGATGTGGCTCCAGGTGTGAGGAGCGCCAGGTCCTCCTCGTTTCCTTGAGAGAGGACAGTGGCTTACTCTGTCCTCTGTGACCTCTTGGGGCTGCGGTGGGGACTTGGATCCATCTCCCTGACTCCACCAGGAAAAGGTGAAGTCCTGGCATAGGCTATCTTGGAGGGACCGAAGCTTTTCTCCATGGTTTATGCTGCTCCCCCGAGCCAGGTCAGCCTGTGGTCAGTGAGCTGGGTCACATCTGCTCAAATCTGGCCCAGCAGCAGAGCAGCGACGAATGTCACTCTGCTTTCCTTTAACTCCTGCCACTGCTGCTCTGAGCAGCTGGAGGTTGGTCCTGGCTGTGGTGGGGTGGAGGAGGCTGGGTAGAGATGGCCATGCACCATCTCTCCCTTACAGTGCAGTCAGTGCAGCTGGAGAGTTTGAGATATACTGGGTTTGTCCATGCAGAGAAGGGATTGATTCTGATCCAGGGCTGTGACTCGGGCCTGCTAATCCTGCCCTGCTTAGGAAAGGGAGAACTGCTTTGTGAGATCAGAGTGTGGCATTGCTCCAGCCAGCTTCAGCATCGCTCTCCAGCATCAGCCTGCTTCCTCAGACCATGACCTGGCCTGGTGTGGTGCTCAGAGGGGTGGGGAGGGGACCTGTGCATGGCCAAAATTTATCTGTGCTCTTCCAAGGACAGAGTGTGCCACTAAGACAGCGTTGAGCCCCCTGAGCCCAGAGTTTGGCTCTGGGGTGCCGAGTTATTTGCAGTATGTTTTTGGGGGAAGCAGATGTACTTCATTAGGTGGAGTTTGTGAGGGTTTGTGCTTTGTGGGACATGGCAGAGGCAGGCTTGAAGCTGCTCTGAGTGGGAGGGGAGGAAGTGGTTTGTCCACTGGTGGGGTGTTAGGCTCTGGTTGCCTTGTCTTTAATGTGTGGAAGCACTTCCAGGCTGCTTCCTGCTGCTAAAGGCTCTGCTCAGCCATCTGCATGTGGTGCAGAAGGTGCTACCTGTCCCCAAATATCAGCTTTGAAAATTCCAGCTGGGGAGTCTTGCTGCCCAAGCCCACCAGCCTGCAGCAATGAATCCACGTGGAAACATGGATTTTGGCATCAGGACTGCAAGGAGATAAACAGAAAATACTTAAATTTGAACCACAGTCATCCATATCAATAACTGGGTGTGTGGGGCTGGTGTCAGAAGTTTCCATACCAGGCTCAGTCACTGGCCATGGGCTAAGCTGGTCAGCCAGGAGCCAGGATACAGGGAAAGACTGGAAAGATGAACTCATCTGTGTTCATTCAGCTTCCCCACAGAGTCACATTTCACAGAGAATCTGGTTTTCAGTAATCACAGCAACATTGTGCTTTTTTTTTTTTTTTTTTGCTATTTTAGATCATTGTCCACTTTGGGGGGGGGGGAATATTTTTTCCACAGAATATGTTAGTAATAGTTTTCCAGATCTTTTGATCGTTTTACTGCCAGATCCTCACTCGCTGTGGCAACTCATTTGGCATTTGGGATGGGGTTAGGAGAAAACTGGTGCAGATTCTTTGCCAGCACTATGAAATAAGTGTCTCTCTTCTGCAGCTTCCATGGCACATCCAAGCTGCACCCTCCTGAAGTGATGGAGAGCTGCTGCTGGGAGCTGAGAAACTTTCTGGCATGTGCCAAATTCCCTTCTCCTGTTTCCTACACCCCAAAGTTAAGGTTTGAGGGAAATGCAGCTTTTTTTTTTTTTTAATGTTGGATTCAGCAAATAATTTGGACACCTCCAGCCCAGAAAGACAGGAAGTTACTATTTTTCAAAGTTACATTTTTAAAGCAGCTTAATTGGTTTGAAATTTACCCAAATTTTTATTTAAATGAGAAAGAGAGAGAGAGAGGGGAAATTGATAAAATGAAGTGGGAGGATAATTCATTTTTGATTCAGGAAGCATTTTTGATTGATCTGAATTTGAGTTGTGATGCAAGTTTCCAAACTGGTGGTGGGTAGGAGGGATCTGGGGGATGTGCTTCTGTCCTGAGCATCTGATGTTTCTGTTGTTGGCCTTGGCTGAGTCTCCACTTGGGCTTGTTGGCCATGGCTGGAGCTGACCTCCAGGACTACATGGACCATTGCTCTGAACTGATGTGACTTGCTCCTGCCTCTGTGGGAGTATCTCATCACAGTCTTATGGACTGCAGGAACATTTCTCCCCCTTTAAAAGCATCTCTGCTTTGTTTCCAAAGAGCCCTGAAGCACACTCCTGTGGTGGGAAAAGAGGTGGGTTTACAATGATCTGGGGTAGCTTTGCAGTGCTTGTGGGTACAAGCCTCTCTCTTGATTTGTTGCTGGTGTTTTTGGTTTATTTTATGGCTTCACACCGTGAAAATTGGTGACAGAAATGGCCCGTCGGTTTCACAGAGTTCCTCCTTTTGCTGGGAAATAAATAAAATAAGTAGATGCACAAAAAGCCTTTTCACCAGCTGAATTTTTCCATGCCTCATCTCACGGCAGCCTGTTTTGGAAAATTTGAGCAAAAATCTGTTCATCCATTTGTAAGTTTTGGAAAGGTTGAAGTGTGATGGGGAACTTTAATGTCAATTGTAAGAAAAAAAACCCATGAGCTTCTCTTAATTCCTGCTCCCTGGAAGGGCGTGTGTCTGTGTATTTAGAAATTCCAGCTTCTGTTTATGTTGGAAATAGGTAATTACATTTTGACCTTGATTTTCTCAGTGGCTTTACGTAAACATGGTGAATATATTCGACCAAGGTTTAAAACTCCTGTGATTACTTGACATTGAAGTGCTCCACCTTTGTTACAAAGACTGTGATTCCTATTGAAGGGGGACACTGTGTGCTTTGCCAAGAAGGGATTTCTGTTGTGTCCCGTGGGCCTTTGACCTGGCAGGGTGAAGACCCCGCTAGGGGTGCTTCAGTAACCTCCACGAAGCTCTGGGAGTTCATTTCTTCTGAGCATTGGATATTGAAGGCAACTTTGTGTTTAAAGAGAGCACTGTGAGGGTGGTGAGGCCCTGGCACAGGCTGGACAGGGCTTGGAACAACCTGAGGTGGTAGAAGATGTCCCTCCCTATAGCAGGGGGTTGGAATGAGATGATCTTTAAGATCTTTTCTAACGTAAACCATTCAGGATTCTGTGGTAGGATCCAAGACTCTGGATTTGCCTTGCTGTGGGGGATTTGATGTTTCAGAAGAAAGTAGGCTGCAAGTACACTTGGATAGGAGAAAAACCCAAGAGGTTGGTGCATGGAGTCTGGCAACTTCTCTGCACAGAGAAAGTTTGGGAAGAGCAAGTCAAGCCTATGACATCATGGATCAGCCAAGGAAGCAAACCCCAGTTCTCCTGACTTGGTTGTGACTGCACATAAGGAAGGTGCAGCCCATGATCGTGTAATTGTCCTCAAATATGAGGCAGGTGGGAGTATCCTTGTCCCACATTTAGTCTTCTGATCCTCAGCTTTCACCAATGTAGTCTCAGGCTCGAGGGAATATTGAGATAGGCTTAAAGTAAGGTGATGAGGTTACTGGTTTTGTTAGGAGAGGCATTTGCTGGCATCGCAGCTGTCCCTGTGTTTGCTGGCTTTTGTTTAAACCTGGAGCTGTAAAAAAAAAAATGTTTTAAAAAAACTAACGTTTTCCAGTGAGCTTGTGTGACTCAGGAAGCTGGGTCTCCCCAAGCAAATGTTGCTGATCCTAAACCCCAAAAAGCTGGAAGAGAGCTGATGTCCCAGGTGTGTTTCAAAGCTGGGCTGTTTGCTGCATGGATGTGTGCAGGAGTTTTGGCGTTCCCAGGGAGAAGCTGCCATGTCTTCCTTGTCTGTACCACCCTCAGGGGCAGCCACTGTTCTAGGAAAGGATTTGGGCTACACCTTGATGTCTGGGTTGGGTGTTGTTGGGGCAAATGAGTGCCTTGGTTTGGGAGGAGGCATCTCACCCACTTGAGGTGGTATGAGAGCAGCCAGAAGTGCTCCACCAGCAATGGACACCTCTGGTTTCCCCATGAGAAAGTGACACCTAAGGCCCCCTCGCAGCCTGACAAGAGGAATTGTCTGTCCACCTCTCCCAAAACTCCGTTGTTGGGTGGGTTGTTCCCACCTCCCAGTACATCTCAGGCACAGTGGAGGCAGGAAAAGAAAACCCTTCTGAAAATCACAACGTAATTACTCCCATCTGCTCCGGCACTGCTTCCCATTTCTGCCTGCCAGGATGCTTGTCTCCGATGCTAAGTAGCACATTATTTTCGATAAGTTGCAATCATTTACTTGAAATCTCCTTCTCCTTTAAAATGTCCCCCTGGAAAGGCAATTCAGCGAGTTGGGAATGGGCAGAAACAACCATGATAAAACCCATCCAGAAGCAGCCGAGCTGGGGCGGGAGGACGAGCGCTCCTCCCGAACTCATTAAAACCACCCAGCGGGTTCCTTTGTAGGCTGGGTTTGTTTAAGTGCCCAGCCACCAGATCCAGCCCTTGGCCGGTGGTGTCAGCAAATGGGGCTGCAGAGGAACTGCCACCTCGTGTTGTCAGAATTCACACAGAATCACTGGGTTGGAAGGGACCTTCAAGATCGAGTCCAACCCAGCCCCAACACCTGAACTGAACCCTGGCACCCAGTGCCACATCCAGGCTTTGGTAAACACATCCAGGGATGGTGACTGCACCACCTCCCCGGGCAGCCACCCCAGAACTTTATCACTCTTTCTGTCAAAAACTTCTTCCTAATTTCCAGCCTGTATTTCCCTCGGTGCAGCTCGAGGCTGTGTGCTCTGGTTCTGTCAGGGCTGCCTGGGGAAAGAGCCCAACCCCACCTGAGCACAGCCACCTTTCAGGAGCTGTAGAGAGTGATAAGGTCAGAGGGAATCTTAACCGGGCAGTCACAGAAATTCTGCAGGACTGTGCTTTTGACTGCTGAAGTCAGCAGAGAAGGAGCCACGCTGGCTCTGGGACTGATTCCTTCATCGTCACAACCTGGATTGGCATCATGTCCCACCACCACACCCATTGTGAGGGGCTATATGGAGTCTGGCCCTGCTTCCCACATCTCCTCAGCTTGAAGACACTGACCACCAGGATAAATTGCCCTTTCTAGAAGAAAGATGGAGCTGGAAGGTCCTTTGCTGTTGTTACTGCTGAGCCACAGTGTCCTGCTTTGCTTCTGCCGTCTCCCCCAGCGTGTTTGATTGCCTTCTTCATGTAGTTCTGTCTCTGTTGCCTGCACTCCTCTAATTTGGAGGGTTTGGAAGGGGTGGAGAGGAAAGAGTTGCTAAGTGGAAGTATTTTGGTGTGGCCTTGGAAAAGAGAGATGACTATGTGCTCAGCTCCTGTGCTTTGCAGATTCCTTTGGAAAAATGCTCCCAGAAAAATGGAGTAAATAAGGTAGGGGATGGTGGCATGAATACCAGAGGAGTCTGGTGCCCTCCTTTGCGGATTTCTTAGGTGTCTTCACAGCCCCAGGCCATCCCCAGAGTGGTGTCTGTTCCAGAGGTGTCTGGCAAGTGCTCTTTCTCCTGCCCTGGCTGTACCTCAGATTGCATGACCTGAGGGAACAGCAGGCACAGGTGCCAACCTGTGGGGACATGTGGGGTGCTGACTGCTCATCTCATGTGAGCATGGAGCTGGCTGCTTTGCAGGTGCTCCTTGGAGACGTTGTGGGAAGCATCTTGGAGCATCTGGAAGCTTTGGTGGCTCAAGGCACTTTCCATCCTGTGTCCCTGAATCACAGGGCAGGCATAGAGCCAAGGAGCTGGTTTTGGCTTTGTCTTCTCACCTTCTCCTCTGAGATCAATCCTGCCACCCCTTCCCATGTCCTGCTCTACAGCCACGCCACGGAGCCAGCCCAGACCTGGGCTGTGTGGATGTCCTCTGAACCCTGTGGCTCTGATCCTTCCTCAAAAAGGGAGAAAAGGAGCAAATGTGGGAGCTGGGAGCCATTTTCCAGCTGCTGGAATGGGTCTCTGTGACCCTGGTGGTGACCATGCCTGGACCACAGGCTGGTGGCTCCATGGTCCCTGGGTGCTCCTGCTGCTGCCATCAGGGATGGTGACCCTGTGACCATGAGCCATGTTCCAGCTGGGCACGTGCCTGGGGTTTATTTTTAAAACACACCTATATACACACATATATCTATATGTGTACATATATATATATATATATATGTTAATTTTTAATTTTTTTTGGTGTTGTGTGTATACATTTACATCTAAAAATGCATTTTGATCAGTAGGGGACCTGGGCGAGGGCTGAGCACCATCTAGTGGCAAGCACCACAGCTCCAGAGGCTGCCGAGCCAGCAGGAAATCAGCCAAGGACAGAAAGTCTTGCAGGAATTCTCCTCCCCCCACGGCTGCCAATCGCTGTCTTTCTTTTTGTTTTTCCTTTTTCCCCCCTCTTTCTTTAATCGGGAGCAGCAAATGGGAGTCCTGAGGATGCCTGGGTGCCTACATGCCTGTAGCCCTTTGGACCACTGAGGACCATTCTGCTTCATTTATTCTGTTTTAATTTGGTGGGAGAGCAGGGTTCTTTTGCCACCAGCTGCCTGGGCGCTACAGACTGGGTGCTGCCAAACCCATCCCAAACTCCTCATCCCATCACAGGGAGCAGTTTGGAGGGTGGCAGCTGCCAAGGAGCCCAACATCCCAGGCATCCTGGCAGGAGGTGTGTCAGAGCTGGGTCCAGCACTGGGAAGATAAAAAAGGAGCTTTTAAATAATCATTTTGTCTTCTCCTCGGCTGAGCACAGCCTTTCAGGGATAAATAAGCAGCATCAGTCCTGCTTAGACACATTGGCCTTTCCATTTATTTACTCCCAGGCTGAGTGAGCAGCCAAGCCCAGGCTGGGTTCAGGTCTCTGCTGTGGGGGACACATCTCCTCCATCGGGTGCTGGTCTGTGCGTGTGGCACAGGAATAAAGCTCCCAGGAATACACAGCACTTTTCATCAGGAAGCAGCTCTCTAAACATAAACTAATTAATCACTCGTGCCTACCTGTCAGGTCAATGATTCCTGGGATTTTTAATCTAAAAATATTTCCCTTTTGAAATCCAGATGCGCCTGTTTTGGCAACTGCGCTTTTGATTTGTTTATTTGAGGTGTTTTTTAATATTTTTTTTAACCTGTGTTGCTTTCCTTTTGTATTTGGGCTTTTGATGTGCTTTAATTGACTGAATTTTTTTTTTTTTTTTTGTCCTGGAAGAATAGGAATATATTCTTTTTATTTGCATGGCAAGTCTCTCTCCCTGCTGCATCCTGTCAACTTTCCTCTTCTCTTTTTAAGGGATTTGGCTAATTTTGCCTCATATTTCAGTTTATGGACCATAGACCCCAAACCATTTTCTTGATGAAATCTGTCCTCTCCCCTTGGATCTATTTATCATGGCTGGGTGCCATGGGAAGCCTCCCATGGTGGGGGGAGATGTGGTCCTGTCTCCTGAGGGCTCAGCTTCAAATTTGGCACTCTGCCTTCATTCCTCCATATAGAAATGATCCTCCCTAGCGTGGAATTATTTATTTGCAGTTCCAGTTTTAGTGTTCTTGGGCTTTTTTCTGCCCACCTTCCCACCTTTGTTGACAGTGCATATTTTAATAATAAAAAATGCCAATAAAGGCATGAATAACTGATCCAAATGTATGAATAAAGTAAAATTAAATGAATGAGTGAAATGTCCTGAAAATAGTAATTTCAGTAGGCTTTGAGGCTTTTTAGAAAAGCTCTTTTTAGTCTTAACCAAACCTCTCAACAGGGTCTTTTACTTCAATTTTATACTGATAATAGCTGTATCTTTAACTTATTGCAGAGTGGGGAAGACCATACCCGGTGGTTGCTGGGGTTTTTTAGCTGCTGCGATTTTATTTCTTGTTGCTAACGGATCTTCCCCTCCTTTTTTATTTTAAATGACAGGAATAATCACTTGCTCTTGTTTGTGCCATGGATTGGGAGGGGGTCAAATTCATCTCAGGTGTCAGCGGGCACGGCTTTATCAAAATCCACTCAACATTTCCCAGCTCTGGATGTGCAAAGAATGTGTGCTCATGGGGTGTGTGTGCTCAGAGTCCCTGTGCCAGATGAGATGGGGAAATACGATTGTTTTCCCTTGGGAAATGCCTTTTTTTATTCGCTCATCAAGGATTTATTTTCTTTATGTCGTTTATTATGCAGCTCTCTGTGTGTGCATGTGGAAATCTCACGTTATCGTTCCGTGTTTGAACACAGACCTTAGAGGGGGACACGGGGGGGCACATAGGGCACCTCCATTTTTCAGACATGGGATATCCCAAGCTGTTGGGGTGCTCGCATGTGTTTTTCCAGGAAAGCCCTCACAGGAGAACTTTTACTTGGAGCAGTAATTTAGACAGGGAGCACAAAGATGGGAGGAAGATTCTCTTTTTGAAAAGTCGTTTTGGGGGGATTGATTGATCGTTGCTCCTTTTCTCAGCATGGTTTAGACATCAGTGGAACGACTGGATTCTTAAATAAAAGGCATTTTTCCAAGAATAAAATGTATTTCATACATGTTTTTGACATGTTCCCAGTTTGTAGCTAAAAGCATGGACTTCAGGCCCTCTCCACAGTCCGTATTTCAAGACGTGGAAACCAAGGCACAGCTGCCCCGGGCTCTGTGCGTCTTTCTCTGCCATCTGGGGTTGATGTAGATGACATGTTGGGTGACATGAGAGGACCCCTGAGCGAGATGGAATCAGGGCTGCAGACTTCCACCTTCCCATCTCATGCTTGAGTCTGGATATGGTCCCTATCGCTCCTGGCAGCAAGCATGGGTACATTTATTGGGTTTTTTTTGGTTGCTGTTGCTAGGAGTTTTGCTGCTTGTTCGAGCAGAAAGTGTGGCTTTGTGGGTTAGCTCTGTGGTGAGCTCACTGCCAGTTCTGCCCTACTTCTGTCCTGCGGGAAGGAGGGGAAGAAGCAGGGAGAGGAGCAGGGAGCTGGAATGCCCCTGGAAGCCAAGTAGTGACGAGTGAATCCAAGCTTGGTGCTGAGTACTTGCAGCATCAGGATGCCTGTTGGGGAACCTGTTGGGAAGGGACAAAACCCCTGCTGATGGGGTCAGTCCAACTTGGGACGAGCCTCCCTGAGTTAAGCCCCGGGTGTGACTCAGGCTTTCCTGTCCCCATTGTGTCTCCTGCAGTGCTGAGCATCCGAGGGGCGCAGGAGGAGGAGCCCACGGACCCCCAGCTGATGAGGTTAGACAACATGCTCCTGGCCGAGGGGGTGGCGGGCCCCGAAAAAGGAGGGGGCTCGGCCGCCGCTGCCGCCGCCGCCGCCGCGTCCGGAGGAGCCGGCTCCGACAACTCGGTGGAGCACTCCGACTACAGAGCCAAACTCTCCCAGATCAGACAGATCTACCACACGGAGCTGGAGAAGTACGAGCAGGTAACAGGCTCCTTCGTGGTGGTGGTGGTGGTGGTGGTGGTGGTGGTGCTCGTGGGCTGGTGGGAGCAGAGCGGGAGAGCGTGGATCTGCACAGCCTGGATCACTACTGACATCTGTTGTTAGGAGTGTACGGGCAAAAGGCTCTGGGTGCTGGAGTGACAACTTGCTTTTTTAGGGTTGGCAGGGTTGGGGTTTTATGCTGGGATGTGGCATGAGGATAGTCTTAGCATGGGTTCCCCCTTGGATTTTCACTTTTCCCTCCTTCCCTGATAACTTACCCAGAATTGGCCCTGTGAAGGAAAAGGTCTCTCTGATATTCTGGCCTCAGCGATGACAGCTGTCCAAGCAAGACTTGTATCAGAATCTTCCTTGAATATATTTTCTCCTTGAAAATCTCTTTCCAGGAAAAAAAAAAAAAGTCTTTTTTCTCGTAGTAAAATACTCAAAAGAAAAACTACTTGAGTCGTGAACACAGCTATTGGTAACACTAACAATTTCATGAAGAGCTTTGCAGGACAGTGCTCAAAAACAGTTCCTTTCAAGTGCTTCCAGATGTTTTGTAGACCTCCCTTGGCCACTGTGCACCTTGCCCTTGTGGTTTCTTCTCCAAGGTTATGGTTTATGGATGTGAGCAAGATGTCACCTCTTTGGGTTCAGGGCAAGCTCCACTGCCAGGGGCCCAGTGGGCTTTCAGATCTCTGGTTTAGATCCAGTAAAAGCCTAATTTTTACCTGGCTAAAAGGATGTGTGGTAGGGCTGGGGGGTGTCTCATCCCCATGACCACGTTGGCCAAGCTGAGGGAAGGGTTAGAGCTGGAGTCAGGGTGGCCAGGCAGGGCTCTGGTAGTGGAGCAGCCAAGCACAGTCTTGCCATGAGAGGCATTTTGGCAGGCAGGGAGCAGGCAGAGGGCTGCTTGGAAGGATGACCTTTGGTGGCTCTCCTCAGCCCTTGCTGTCACTCCCTTGAGGCACACAGATGGGGAGGAGCCTCAGCCATCCCACACGGGTGGGAGTGGAGAGCACATCAGGGATCATCTTTCAGGCTGAAGAGGGGTAGAGAGGCCTTGTGTCCTCTGCTACCCAGGGCTAGGGAGAGGCCCTTGGCACAGGCTTCAGGGAAGGACCTTCTGCTTCTCCCTCCCCTTGGGCGGGGGTTTTGTTTGTTTGATGTTCTGATTCTGGTTTTGCTTCTCTTTGGCTCCTCAAAGAGACACCCAGGTGAGAGAAGCCTTTATCCAGGCCCACAGGGTGAGATGGGCCACATTTTTTCCTTCTCACAACCCACTGACAGAGTTTGGTTTTGCCACTGAGTGGCTTTGCAAGTGGCTGTGCTGGTCCACATCTCTGGTACCATCTCTGGTACTATCACCCACATTCCTGCAACACCAGGGCCCATGGTTTTTTCCACTTCTTTCCCACTCTCTCCAGTCCAGCTGTTGGGAGCTCAGACCATGGCTTCTCAGTCTGGCTGCTGCTGGGTCAGCACAGCAATCAGTGGTGATTTTGCCTTTAATGCTCTTTATTTCATGCTAAGAGGAGATGTTCTGAAATTGCTGGGGTGTCTGAGAGCTCTGATAGCCAGCACTCATCCTGGGAGATGGGAGTCAGCAGCTGGAGCTGGCCTTGGGAATGTCTCCTTGTTGGGTCTGAGCCATGGTGGGAATTCAGCTTGGAAGGGTGGGGTAAGACACCGCAAGTCAAGCCCATGTCACCAGTCCACAAATCCAGTGTTTCTTTCCCCTGCCAGCCCCTTTTTCCCCGTCATGGCATGGGAGCTGCAGACACTGTCCCCATAGCAGCCACCCACATCCCAGGAGCACCAATGGCTTCTCCAGCCATCACTGTCCACTGGTTTTTGGGCCTTGGTTCTGGGAATCAGAGGATCCCATCATGCCAGTGAGGTGCTCATGGGGATGAGGAAGAGGGAAGTGGCCTTGATCTGCCCTCAAAATCCCCCCCTTGTCCCCTGGTTCCTCTCGCTGCCCTGTCCTCAAGGCACAGCATGGGGACAGCAGGAGCAGCCAGACAGTGCTGTGCCAGCAGCAAACTAATTGGGATTGTTACCTGCTTGCCCTTATTTGTCAGGGCTCCTGCCTCACTCAGGCTTTAATTATTATCCTTATTTACTTCTTACCTGGTGTGCCAAGAGCACGGAGCAAGGCCATTTCTCTCTGGGAGCTGGTCCTGTGAAGCACAAGGGGCTCTGCAGAACACATGGTGGGGCTGTAGGAGGAGGGGCAGAGGGTCAAAAGGTGCATGGTCCTCCTCAGATAAATCTATAGGTCCTCCAGTCACAACCAGCAAAACAGTGGCTGGGACTTCTTCATGCTTTTTGTGAATCCTAGGGTTTCATCTGCCCCAGCTCCATCCATGATCCCCCTGAGAGCAATGAAATCAGCTACTGTCTTTCCTAGCATGTTTGTTGGTAGTCTCTCATGCCCTGTGCTTGGCAGACCAGGGAAATTTTTCTCTCCCTGATGTCTATTTCTGGCTAGAAACAGAGGCCAGACAAAGTTTAAAGGATAAAAGTGGACATATTTAGTGGAGGGCCTTCAGGTACATGAAGGGCAGGTGAAGCCTCCCCAAGGGGCTACACCCAAAATGGACAATGTCATGAGTTTATCAGACAGATACAAGTTTGGTCTCTTTGCATATCAGGGGTTAATTCTCCAACTACAGCTTCAGGTAATGAAGTCAGATACCCGCAGTTTTCTACCCCCCCAGTTCAGTATTGTTTATCCTTTTTGGGGCCTGAGGCAGAGGGTGTCCTTGGATCTCAGGCCTAGGAGGATTGTTTTGTCTGACCAAAACGTGAAGAGAGTTAACTAACTTCTATATGAAGTTCAGAGTTATACACTAATGCAGTACAGGATCTGAAAAGCACAAAAGCTGAAATCTTAAGGCATCATCCCCTGAGCGCCAGCACGTTCTTGCTCTGAGCCTGCTCTGAAAAGCCCTGCACTCACATCTCCTCCCATAGCCACTCTGCCTGAGCCCCATCCTCGACACCACCGAATGACCTTCCCATCCTGGGGTTCCTTTTGCTTTTCCTGCCATCCCAGGCGTGCAACGAGTTCACCACCCACGTGATGAACCTGCTGCGCGAGCAGAGCCGGACCCGGCCCATCTCGCCCAAGGAGATCGAGCGGATGGTGAGCATCATCCACCGCAAGTTCAGCTCCATCCAGATGCAGCTGAAGCAGAGCACGTGCGAAGCCGTCATGATCCTGCGCTCGCGGTTTCTGGACGCACGGTGAGTCCACGCCCCACCAAACCTTTCAGCGCTGTCCCTCGGGTCCAGGAGGTTCGTTGGGCAGGTTTGCTGGTTCTGGAGTAAACTGAGGGCCTGTGGATATTCTCAGTTCAGTCAGAGAGAAAAGAGAAAGATTTCTGCCAGGCTAAGCCCGGGAAAAAGTCTGGGAGGAATGTAAACCATCTGTTACCTTGTTTTCTGTTCATATTGTTTATAGATATGTTCTGCCACACTGACCTAAGTCCAGTGTACCAATGGGTGAAATGTTTTTACTTTAAGACCAATGAAATTAGTCTTCACGAT
The DNA here is from genome assembly GCF_031753505.1 of Anomalospiza imberbis. NCBI lineage: Eukaryota > Metazoa > Chordata > Aves > Passeriformes > Viduidae > Anomalospiza > Anomalospiza imberbis. Next base: position 2,497,712 of record NC_089689.1, on the reverse strand, counting down.
GTGTTCTATGAAAGAGAGGCGTACTTTGAATAAACACTCATTCTTTGCCTTCTGAAGATGGAGTCTCTTCATTCCCGTTCCTGCCTCAACAGCGACAAGAGCCCAGGTCTTGAGGCAGAGGGGTTTTTTGCCCTTTTTTTGCCATGGTTTAGTTGAGGTGTTAGGGCATGGGTTGGATTTGATGATCTTGAAAGGTCTCTTCCAACCCGGTCATTCTGTGAATTCTTTATCCCTTAGTTGTCTGTGGCTCAGCAGGGGAGGGGACTGCAATTCAAACCATCCATTGGTGAGGCTCCCAGTACCTTGAGAATTGCACATCCTGGTTTTGCTGTGGCAGAAGGAAATCCTGTGGCATATTGCAGCAAGCCTCTGTGGTGAAAACATGCACTTCAGTCAGGGAGGAAAGTTTATCCTCCGGGCTATCCTGCCCCCCCTAGATTCCCATTCTTTTCCCACTGTTTTTATTGTCCCAGATTTTCAAATTGCTGTAAAATTATTTCATTTCCCAAGCTGGTTAGGTGCAGACTGCAGCTTGGGCTGTAGCTTGCTATTGGGAGGAGAGGCAGCTACACCAGGGGTACAAGGAAAGAGATAGCAGACAGGTAATAATGCCTAGGTGTGAATGGAACAGACTTCCCCAAGGATATATCCAGCTGTGCTTCCTCAGCACAGAGATTTGCAGAGTAGCACTGTCTTTGGTCATGACAGCCAGGTGTCAGGAGTCACCTTCCCAGGTGGAGGAGCTGGATGCCAGTTTTCAGACTCTGCTGTGAGCTGGAGGATACAGTGATAAATTTGAGATGGAGATTTGCTTGCTTTGAAAGGTGCTGAGAGAGCAGTCACCAGCAAGGGGCAGATCAGAAGCTTCCTGGCCATGAGTCTTGCACTCCATGCAAGCAGAGGGGGGAGGGAGGAAAGTGGGAAACTCAAGAGTATCTAAAATTGCATTCTGTTTTTGGATCCCTGGTGCTCATTCCCTTTCCTTTTCCTTTTATTTCCCATTCTTTCTTCACATGAAGGCGGAAGAGACGAAACTTCAACAAGCAAGCCACGGAAATCCTGAATGAGTATTTCTATTCCCATCTCAGCAACCCTTATCCCAGTGAGGAAGCCAAAGAAGAGCTAGCCAAGAAATGTGGCATCACAGTCTCACAGGTGAGACAACTCAAAGCCTGGACCAGTGGGAAACCTCAGCATGGGGAAGGGTATTCCAGACTTCAGACCAGTCAGCCATGTCCAGTGTTGAGCATTTAATTATTAAATCAGTTTAGTGCAAGTTAGTGAGAGTGGGTGGGAGTGCAGATGGCACTTGCAGATTGAAGCCATGGATGGAAAAGGAAAGTCTGAGAATGGATTTAGGAGGTATGAAGGCTCCATGGAGCAATGGCTGTGTGTGCAGACAAGGTGCTGACGACACAGAAATGATGTGGCAGCAGCACCTAGAGGGGCAGAGTCTCCTCAAGGAATTAGTGCTGGCCTGGCCTGCAAGAAGAGCTTGTTTGATCTGAAGGTAATTTCTTCAGGGGATTAAAAGCAGTAGGAAGAAGGCTCCATGGAGCAATGGCTGTGTGTGCAGACAAGGTGCTGACGACACAGAAATGATGTGGCAGCAGCACCTAGAGGGGCAGAGTCTCCTCAAGGAATTAGTGCTGGCCTGGCCTGCAAGAAGAGCTTGTTTGATCTGAAGGTAATTTCTTCAGGGGATTAAAAGCAGTAGGAAGAGTTGTGCAGGTTTTGCTTGATAAGTTTGAATGGACAAGTCCAGGTGGGAAGGATCTGGGTGCAACAGTTAACAGTTTGTGCTCAGTGAGGGTGGGATTTCTCAGGGTCATTTCTCTCAGTCATTACCCTTGTGCTGCAGAACATGACATCTCCCTGACTTGCACATCCCTCAGAACGTGGGGGTTAGTAACGACAAAATGAATTATTTCCATATGTTCAAGGAAGCCACATAGTTCCTGGAGTCTGTAGCTTTGACCTGGGAGCTGCTGTTATTTGTGAGCAGCGCAGTCAGCCCTTCAAATGTTCAGCCATACATTGCTCAGGCCTGCCCTTCTTTATTTCCTCTCTTTTTGGAGCAGGCTGTGTGATTGAGAGCCAGTCTTTGTGGCCTGTGGTAGGCTTTGTCCTCACGTGAGCTTAGCAGCCCCTCTAGGCTCCCATGGCATTCCCTGTCTTGGGCTGCTTCCCAGCCCCAGGCACGTGCCTGCTCGTCACTTGAGTGAACTGCAGACAGCAGTAGCATCTGGTGTCCTTGTGGGAGCGTGTCTGCCTTCAGCAGGAGCAGCAGCATCCAGGGGTAGGTGTCATCACCGTGCTGAGTGCCTGCTGAGTGACTCCAGTTGCCTTCCCTGGGCTGGAAGACCCAAACGTTGCTTCTTCCCAGAGTTACTTACAGGAGACAGCACATATTGGCTTAAGTAAAGCTCCAGCTGTCCCAGTGCTTCCCCTCTCACTTCTAATTCATCTGTTCACACTTACAACTTCTCCTGTGCAAAGACAAAATGCCCAGGAGAGGTGCTGTGCTTAGGAGGTGGTTTTGAACATGCTGTATCAAGGCTGCTTTGTGCCTGTCTCCAGGATCTGCCTCCCTTCTTCATCCAAGTAAGGCAGAAACAAACACACACCCGGGTCTGCTTTTGCTGAGACCAAGTACAGGTCCCATGAATGTGTGCAAGTCATGAGCACAGTTGATCAGAACTCAGAGTCTGACCAGGTTCGGCGGGTGCTTCACAGATTTTAAAATGCAGATAGGTTGTGGTGGCTTTGTATTCCAACCTCCTGCTCTGTGGTGCTCAGAGTTCACCCAGGATGTGAAGCCAGAAGAGCAGTCATGAGGAGATGTCCATGTGGAAAGATCATGAAGGAGCACATTGTCATTACTGAGAAAGCTGGGCCAAGAGATGGAATGGAGCTCCTAGCCAACAGCACCAGCTCCTGGTGGTGTCATCAAAATGTTTGCTCCCAGATCTGGGCTGGGTTCTGATCTGAGTCTCCACAGGTTATATTTTCTCTTTACTGCTCCTCAGGGTTGGATACCTGTAGCTGAGTAGCCATTCAATTGTGGATGAAGCCACTTCTGTGTGGAAGCTGCTGGATGCTCTAATAAGCACTGCAGATAGAAAGCAGCACAGGAATAAAAGCTTATGGGTTTCAGTGATCCACACCAAGCCCAAGCTTTCCCTAAGATAAGGAAAAAATCATGGGCTTCAAAGGATGAACATCCATTATTGTATTCTGTGTCTTTGGCTCTTGCTCAATTTATTTGGAAGAAGGAGCAGTGATGTACTTGCTCACCAGCAAGCAAAGGGAGAATGTCCTTGGAATCTCACTGAAGGGGTTGGTCTTACTAGCTCAAGATTGCAGCTCCAAGAAATTCTAGGAGTGTTGGAACTTTCTGGGAGAGCTGCAGCATCTTCCTCATTTGCCCATTCCCTTTACCTGATAAGCTCTCTCAGACAAAGTCAGTAGTGGCTGGAAGCTGTCTTCTGCTTAGAGACCTGCACATAGGAAGACATTACCCTGATTCTCTGTTCACTGCTGATGAAGAAGAAGCTGAGAGCTGCTTCTCAAGCTGTAGGGTTGAATCTTTCCCATGCCTTCTCTGAAATAGTTCAGTGTGAGATAGTGCCCACGAGTGAACAGGAATATCATCAGCATGTCTCTGGGCAAACACACTGGAAACATCTTCCACCCCTCCCCAAGGCACACACTTCTTTCCTGGGATGAAAGTTAGGTTTTAGGACAAATCCTATGCTCCTTCTCCATCCTTCCCCTGAAGTTCCTGAGGTTCATGAAGTGGCTCATACTAAGCCTTGCAAAGCCGAGCTCAGCCGGATGAAGAGCATCCACTTCTGGCTTTGTGCCCTGTTTCCCCTCAGATGGATCAAAAGAGAGCTTTGTTGATACTGAGGCAATTTTGTGTGTCAGCCAGGCCCCAGTCAATTCTCTGAGTGTTCTCCCTCAAAGCCATGCTGGTAATCAGGGCATGTATCCCATCAAAGGGATACTGAGGAGGAGGCAATAAAAATGACACGTACCTGTTCTCAAATTGTGCAAATTTGGGGTCATTTGACTTTGTCATGTTTTTTTTTAATCCATCTTAAGATTTTTATGGGGTGGGTCTAGTGGTTCCTATGGAGCATCCCATTTAGAGCAGAACTAGCTACACCCATACAAACCCAGTGCTCCCAAGGCGTTGTCATCACCTTTCCTGGGCTTGGTGTGGCACACACGAGTGGAAGGTGCTAAGAAAACCTGGGGGAAAAGAATCTGCACTGCTTAACCTGAACTAATCCACCTTCCTCACCCAGGTGCACTTGGCAGAGCTGAAACCTTAACTGGTCCTTGTCTTCTCTTGAACTCGCTCTAGGTATCAAACTGGTTTGGAAATAAGAGAATCCGGTACAAGAAGAACATAGGTAAATTTCAAGAGGAGGCCAATATTTATGCTGCCAAAACGGCTGTCACGGCTACCAATGTGTCAGCCCATGGAAGCCAGGCTAACTCACCCTCAACTCCCAATTCAGCTGGTTAGTTTTTATTTTTCTTTTATTTTGGGTTGTTAGTGTTCGGGTTTTTGTTCGTTCTCCCCTCTCCCTCTAGTCTCTCTCTTGTTTTCTCCTTTTGGTTATTTCAGCATTTATTCTCTGGGTCTGGTTTGCTCACTTTTGTGGTCTTAAAAAAAACAAAAGGGGAAACAGGTTTGATTTGTTGGGTTTTTTGGGGAGGTGGGTTGCTTTATTTTCTTTGCTTTTTTTCTCCCTATTTTCTTCTTTTTTCCCCTCTTCCCCTTCCCTGTTCTGTTTTTTGTTGGAAAAAAGAATGTGATCAGACCTTGTGACTGGTGGTGTTGTGGTGGGGGTTATATGCATGGGTGGTAAACACAAAACCAGAAAAGTGGTCCACGAGGTGTTGCTGGGATTGCTTGCACTTTGTGGGGAGAAAAAAAGTAATAGAAAAGTTATTGTGTAATGATTTTATTTCACTGGGGCTGAAAGCATGAGTGATCCTAGTGGACAAACCCCAGCATTTCTGAGATGTCCTAGCTCATGCCATTTTGGGGGTTGTTTTGGGTAAATTTTTGTCCTTTGATTTTCATTCTGTTGTGGTTATCTCTTTGATTGCTTACATGACAGTGTCTGGATCACCTGCAAGAGTGTGCTCTGTGTGAATTTTATTTTCCCTTTGTGTCAGTGCAATCCAGAGAAATTCATGGGTCGTTCCCTTCCCTTTCCCCTTTTCCTTCCCATTTGCTGTGGTTTCCATTTGTTTGTTTTGAGAGTCAAAGGCACAGAGCACTTTGCCCAGATTTCAACTCCTCTGCTAGAGAACGATGCTCAGTTCATGCGTGGTGCCTGCTGCAAGGTTGGCCAACCCAAAAATGGTCAGGGACTGCGGATCCAAGAGCAGTGGAAAATTGGGACTTGTGTACAAGGAGAGGAAAAAAAAAAACTTCATGGGTGCCATATACTTTGTAATCCATGCAAATATCTGTGTGCCTGTTTTCTTTTTAGGGGTGGGAGGGAAAGTGGGGATGTGCCACTCTTGAGCCTTTGAGCTGAGTGTCTGCTCATGGTGCCCTTCCCCGGGGATGTGATGCTTGGTGTTATCAGAGAGGCAGGAAGGGAGCAAAGAGGATGGTGGGCAGCAGGATGTTACACAGGCCGTGCAGATGCTGGCTGCCATCAGAACATGCTTCTGTAGTGAGCACAACCCTGCTTCTGTAGGTACCAGAGGAATCACACGCCAGAAACACCCCTGGCTCTGGAGGATTTGAGTGGAAGGTGGAGAGCCAGGAGTCAAACTAAGGGAGGAAGCAGTGACATGGGTCTCTGGCCAGGACAATCTCTCCCAGCTTTTCCTCGCCCAGGGCTGTCTGCTCTGGCTCAGTTGCTCTGAGGGCTTAGGTGGGTGCAGCACAGCTCTGCAGAGACAGTGTGCTGGAGTTTTGTTTGATTCTTTTTGGTTTGGGGATTTTTGTTCCTTCCCATTATCTCAACTGATGAAGATTTAACTGCATTTTCAAAAATGTCGTTCTTTCCAAAGAGCTCACACAAAATACCTGGTCAGGTGGGCTTTCCTGATGTTAACACCCCCTATAGAAAAGGCTGGAGGGAATTCTGCTGGAGAGGGCAGAACTGTGTGTGTCAAGGGAGAGGCCTGCTGCCTGTCATGCTGTCCTGCAGCCCACGTCAGTCTGGACCAAAGAGATGCAGCTTTCCTTCTTTTCTTCTCTCTTCAGCTGGAGTCAGATCCAAAGGTCTGGAATAACGAGGGAGCAGCTTCAGATTGCCTGAGTGGGTTTGGATCTGGGCTGCACATAGGAGAAAAAGCATTTCCTCAGTGCCTGACCGGTTAAATAGCGCTCCAGAGCAAGGCTGTTTCCTCGCCTTCCCCACAGGCAGTAACACGGTTGTTTCAGAGATAAATTGGCCAGTGCCCTGCAGTAAACAGCTGAGATAATCCCTGGATAACACTGCGCTTTCAGGAAAGGACAAACAGTCCTGTTATTAACAGGGAAAACTTGAGCTCCTGGGTCCTCTTTGTGGCTCACTTGTCTGCAGTCTGGAGTCATTGACCTCTTTTCGCGTGCCTGAAGTGTCAGCGGTGCTAAAGCAGTGCGAGGGGAGCTTGCAGGCCACACAGGTCCTTCTTCTGCTTAGAAATAAAGTGTTCCTAACCTGGCCCAGGTCCCACACCCTGCCTGGAATGCTGCAACAGTGGCAGAGCAGCGTGGAGGCCCCGGATGCTCTGGGTCAGCTTGCAGAGGTGGTGGGTTTGGGTGTCCTTGTAGGTCCTCTCCTGAGAAGACAGCTGGAATTGCATGGGATTTCTATCTCCTGACAGTTGAGATCCTCCCAGCTGAACCATACAGATGTAACAGCTCAGTCAAGCATCCCTGCATTGTCACATTTTGGGACAAAGACACTTCCTGAGGACGCCATGTGATCTCCCCTACTTCCAGTTGTCCTGTAGGTCCCAGCAGCAAGAAGCACACCTGGATATGCTAGGTCTGAAATACCTGTCTGAGAAAGACTGGGACATTTGTGTCCAGGACCATGAGCCATCAGATGTGCTGAATTCCCCAGGGAGGATCATGGAAGCCAATGAAGAAGTGAAGAGCTCAGATGGCCAATGCCTCTCCTTTTACACTGTGGACTTCTTTCTGTTCCCAGATGATTGGCTGAGACTTTGGTGAGGAAGTAGCCTGAACAAAGACAGGACTTTCTATCCTAGGAATTTGTAGGACTTCCTGGTTTAAATACCTTATAGGGCATGTGGAAAGAAAGTAAGCAGAGGCAGGTCATGAGAAAGAAATGACCAGCAGTGCAGTCCCTGGAGGGCCATGATGTTGGAAGAGGAGGTGGAACTGGATGCAGTGGGACCTGGGACAGGTGCTAAATTCATTTCTGCTGTGGCTACGCAGGCCCATCTGTTCTCTCATTGATGCCCATGTTACTGGAGATCAGTGAATGGCTACAGTCAGTCAAAGAGATTGGCCACACATTGACAAGGGCAAGGATTGCATCTGTCTGGCCATCTGGCACGCTGAGAGCAGGGTCCCCCATCCTCAGTCACCCAGGCCTGAATGTCAAACACCTTTTCATCCGGAATACGCGCGGTTGGGCTTTATCGGCCAGATGTTCAAATAAGCTGAGAAGTCTGGCTTGTTTGGGCTAACAACTCCCCATCCTCACTTTGATTTCCTGGACAATCTCAGCACAAAAACCACATGGCAAATGAAAGCTGTTTTATGTGGGCACACCCTTTTGCCAGCTAGAGTCCTCAAGGGCCGCACACAGGTGATAGCATCCAGTGAAATCTTGAATGCAGAGCAGCCAAAATTGTCCTGAGCTGTTTTTTTTACCTGGTCATCCTTTTGTTTTGTAAAAATCTTCTTTTAAAGCTGCCTGGAAATGCACTTCATCAGGCACAGGTGTCTTCTCTGCCTTCCTCCATTTGTGTCCAGAACATACCACTGGAGAGGACTCTGCTTTACGCCTTCACTGTCCTCAGTGTTTGGCAAGTGAAAAAGAACAAATGTCCTTCTGGATCATCCCTGGCTTTTGGACCTGCGCTGTGACTAAGGAGCTACACAGTCCATCACCACATTCTTCCCTCATTTTTGTCCACAGTAGAGACACCACAAAAAGTCACTGGAGGCAAAGATCTTGTGCTCTCAGTGCGTGTGTGTCATTGCTGTTGACTTCAACTAGGAATCTTGTAGACATGGCCAAAGTCACTTCAGAGGTTCAGTGTGCTGGATCTCTCTTGCTGGTGGTAGGTGGAATGAGGCAGCAGATGAGGATGGCTTGATTTCAGCTCCAGTGGACACCATTACCCTGTTTGTTTATTCGTGGTACCATTTGAATTGTCAGGTATTTAGAGAAAAGTACTTACTAGAGGTCCTGAAAAATTGAAGGTGGAAGTCGAGACTGTCAGAACACAGAAGACATCGGAGAAGCTGGAGAAGAAGCTCTCTGAAGAGTGGAAAAGTGGTGCGAGAAATACCAGCAGTCAAGTTTGTGAAGATTTTTGAAATGGAGGCAAATTTGAGGTGGGCTTTGCTCATCAGAGGTGTTAGGGATGGAAGAAATCTCTTTGAATGCATTGTTTTGATGTAGGCTTTCACCCAGGGCAAGATTTGACTGCCAGAGTTTGCTCAGACTTTTCCAGCATTCTTTCTAAAGCAGGTGCTGCCCTGATAGAAACTCAACACCAAGGAATAATGGGGATGGGTCTTGCCTTTAAAAAGATGTCTGGATGCTGAAGATGAAACACTCTTCCACACTGCTGCAAGTCATGGGTTTTCTGATAAGTTTTTTTTATCTACCCACAGTAATTCCAGGGACTTCCACACCAAGATCAGAGTGCTTTCCTCCTGGGCTCACAGGCTCAAAGATGAGCTTCTCTCATTCACAACATCTCAATTCCTGAGGAAGCCCAGACCAGATTACAACCACCAAAAAAGCCCGTGGTGCATTCAGGAAAAGAGCCTTTCAGAGGGGCAGGTTAGACTTACAATGGGGCCTCCTCTAGTGGAAGGACTTGACTTGTATTCCTGGATCTCTGTGGAGGATATCTGAGTCTAAATCTTCAGGGCTCTTCACACCCCTCTCCCAGCTGGGTGCATCAGCCCCTGTTAGCTGTGTCTCAGACTTCGGGCCACTGTGATTTTGGGGCGTGGTGAGTGCGCAGGCGGCCGAGTGCTGAAGCAGCAGCGCGGCGCTGCAGAGGGCTCTGCAATTACATCTCTGATCCAAATGCATCCATACATGCGGGGCCATTGCTATGCGCATATTTATCTCTGCATCCACATCAGCAGCAAGACATATTTACCGTTTAGATATGCACATATATTGTAAAAACACCCCTTGCCAATAGCAGTGTATATCTTGTAAGTGACATTTCCAGCGCTCCTCATGATTTCCAAGACACCGTCGCTCTTCAGAACTAGAGTTTGTGGCTGTTTGTTTATTTTTATTTCCTCCCTCCCAGTCTCAATTTTATGGCCAGGTTTGTTAAGTTTCAATAAAATAGCAGTTAAGTTTATGGCATTTTTATTTGTTATTGTTGTTGTAATTTTCTTTTGGTAGGGGAAGGTGGGATGAAATGTTGCTCAGCTGGGGGCAGAGAGATAGCAGTGCCATGCCAGGTGCTTAGGGATTCCAGAGTCCTCTCTCCAGCTTTGCCACTGATCATTTGTGTGATCTCAAAGATTTCTGCTCACCTCAAAAGAGGAGGGAAATATTCCTTGCTTCTTTTGAGGGGTAGCTGCAGAGTCTTTTAGCTCTCAGCCACTGTGGGAGCACAAAGCTGCGTTACTGCCCTGTGCTTTTACTAAGGTGGTCGAGGCAATCATTCAGAAAACGAGGTCGGAAGCATCTTTGTGTGTGCGAAACGTGCCCATCTTCACACTTAAAGTTGAGCGCTGTCAGGGTGGGCTGGCCCCAGTCTGCCAGCTCATTTCTCTAGGTTTTTTGCCTTTAAAATAGCAAATAACCTGAGAGGTCGGGAAGTGACAGGAGCCCTTTGCCAGCTGAGCAGAGGAGGTGATGGTTACAGCTGCCTCCTGACTAGTCCCGGTTATTTTATGCAGCGCTGTGGGATTGCTCTCTGGAACAGGTTGGGCAGGTTGACAGTGAGCACAGACAATGAGCTATTCCTGGCTTCACAGAGCACCAGTGGGAGGGTCCTGATCCAAGACTCACCGTGCTCAAGATGAGTCTTTATCTTGACTGTCTTGGGTGTTGTATCTAGCAGTGATGTTTCTGCTTTCCTTGGATTCTGAGAACTGCCAGCACCTGACAAAAGAGCTGGTCACTAAGAGAGCAGCAGAGAATGTAATGAACGTGAAGTCTCCAGCATAGACCTCCCACCTGCTCCCTGACGTATGTCAGATGTGACTTCCTTCAGAGGAGCCTGCCTGGTCCACCTCCAGCAGGGCGCAACTGGGGTCTGTCCCTGTTTCTTCCCTGTCCAGGGGAGGGGGATTGGCAGGCATTTCCCGGAGCGTACGCATGAGCCATAGTTGGGCAATTCCACCAGGACTGTGGTTGCCAGTCTTCCAAGCTGCAAACAGCAGTGTAGATGATGAGAGAATATTTGGGACTGGAGCTGAAAGCGTAGCTGACCTGGGCCCCTGAAGTCTCTCCTTTCCAAGGCTAACGTCATGTATAACTAAACCTTGCACGTTGAGCTGTCTCACACTTAACGCGCTGATCTGCACGATAAATTCTGAAATAATCCCATAAAACCTTTTTATTTATTTTTAACCCCCTTGCTGCCTTCCCTGCCTTACAGTTACATGATGGGTTTGTTTCTTCTGTTCAGTGGTTGAGGAAGTGCTCAGATATCTCAAAGCTGGAAGCATAAAACTTTTATTTCTGCAAAGGCAGGATTTATTTTTTCTTTTCATTTGTGATTTTTTTTCTCCTGATCCCACCCAGTTGTCTTCACTGTTACAATTTTTTAGCGTAACATTGACGGCTGGTGCATGCAGTGGGGAATTTGCTTAACAGAGCTTGTTCTTCTGGGGCAGCTGGCCCAGGAGGGCTGTGACACCCCTGTTTTCTCTAGTGGGCCATCACAATGAAAGACTTTTGTCAGTGTGATGGGCACTGGGAGTCTAACCCAGGTGCCTTCACATTTTTGTGAGCCTTTGCTCCTGATGCTCTGCAGTTCCCACCAGTGATGGGTTCCTGATGTCCTGAAGGCAAACCCTAAGCACCGCTCCTTCACAGAGCCCCACATGGCTCAGCCAAAGCTCCAGCCATGGGGCAGGATGGGCTCTGGATGTCTCACCCTGCAGGGAGCAGTATGGGCTCGAATTACCCACCCTGTCTTAGCTTCTCAGCATGGGCTTGGTTCACCTGCTGCAAAGGCTTCTGCTCTTGATAGCAGGGCTTGTCTGGGTAATTCTGGTCTCCAGTGCAGTCTGCTGGGTGGACACCTCCAACAACCAAGATCCTTCAGAGCTGTCTGAAGGATTCTGATGCTGTCTGAGTCCTCCAGGCTGTGTTTTGTTTGTCTCAGTCAAAAGCATGAAGAATCCTTCCTCCAGCTGAGGAGCTGTTGAAGAATGTTCTTGGCATTGAGCTGTAACAACATGTGGCTTTGAATAACCTCAAGAGTGCATCCTTTTTTTTTTTTTTTTTTTTGCTTGCTCTGTTCTTCATACTACTAACCTGACTGTGTGTTTTGTTTTTGTGGTTGCTTTGCATGTTGTTCCTTCCTCTTGGCTGAGAGTCATGGGGTGGATCTTTTTCCTTTCTGTGATTCAGGTGCCTCACTCTTTCCTTTCCAGGTTCTTCCAGTTCTTTTAACATGTCAAACTCTGGAGATTTGTTCATGAGCGTGCAGTCTCTCAATGGGGATTCTTACCAAGGGGCCCAGGTTGGAGCCAACGTGCAGTCACAGGTAGGGACCCATCCAATGTACTGCCAGTGAATGCATTAGTGTTGGAGGAGCCTTTGATTGTATTGGCACTTCTCCCTCCCGTCTGAAAAGAGCAAATCTCAACCAGCACGAATCAACCAACCAACACTTAAAAAAAAAAGGCAAACCAAACCAAAAATCCAACCAACTGGAAAAAAAAAAAAGGCAACAGGAACAACCACCAAAAAAAGAAAAACAAAAAACCAAACAAAAAAACAATCCAAAAGAAACCAAAACCAAACACCCAACCAAACCAACAACCATGGTCTTGAGGAGACTTGCCCACACTTTGTGAATGCATTTGGCTCTGGCTTGATAGTCATACTAGGAGGAGAGAAGGTGTAGAAGAATAGGCACAAAGTCAAGCAAAAGCAGCTCAGGTTTAGGTTCTGCTTGCTTTATTCTTCCAAGGGAATGGGCCAGATGTTTGGACTGGTGTCTCGTTTTTCAAGACTTCCACTATCTCCTTTGATGCCAAACTAGGTGTCTGCTGAAAGGCAATAAATGCTCAAATATGTAGATAATTTTTTTAAATTTCTTTTTTTACAATTAAAAGCCACCCTTGACCATCTCCCCACCTCCCCAAAGCACAGGCATTCACACCACCCCTGTACATGCCAGGAGGAGAGAGCAAGGGAGCTTTGAGAAGCAATGCTGAAACATCAACCCATGCTTGGGGCAAAAAGAAAGAATTTAAAGTAGCCATGATCTCACTCAGATTTCCCACCTCCCATCTGATGTCCAGATATGCCATGAGTCCCCTCTCAGGCATCTAAGGCTCTGTTCTGTGCTGAGAGACAACAGCCACTCTGACACTTCTGCACTGGGCAAGGAGAACTCTCTAAAGCTGAGGCTGCTCCCCTGTGGGGCTGGACGTGGAGCACACATCATCCATGGGTGGTGAAACATGCTCACCACATGTGCCACTGCTGGGGCTGGGCTGGGGCTGTGAGGGAGAGGAACGGGGCACCCAGAGGAGAGCTGCTGGTGCCTTTGCCATGGTAGGTATATTTCCTTTCTGGGCCCTTCAGAGTGGAGGCACTCAGCCAACTCCAAAGATCTCCTTCTGCTGCCGTGAGCAGTGCTTGGGGTCAGGGTGGAAGGGGGAAGGGGTAGGAAGGTGGGTCCTTGAGCACAATGGAGGAGATGGCTGCAACAATATGCTCCAGGCGATGCCACCCCACATTGTCATGCTGTTCTCCCTCCCCACTCTTTTTGTCAAAGGACATGGGACCAAGGAGAGTGTGACAGGGCTGCTGAAGCAAGCAGGGGATGGTGAGGGAGACAGGAGAGGTCCTCTGGCTCATTTCTCTCCACAAGACCAGCTGCAGTTCTCTTTTATCCCTCTTCGAATGTGTACCTTTATTTTTATTACAATGATGACCATGATGATTGTTATTCTGGTTTGTTTGCTTTTATCTTGCCAAAGATGAAAGGAAGCAGCTTTGGCCACTAACCTTTCCTTCCCTCTAATTTGTGTCTTTGTTGTTGTTGGTCTGTTTAGGTGGATACCCTTCGCCATGTTATCAGCCAGACAGGAGGATACAGTGACGGACTCGCGGCAAGTCAGATGTATAGTCCGCAGGGCATCAGTGTAAGAAAAAGAAAAAAAAAGCGGGCTTGGGTTCTGGTCTTTTGGGTTTTTTTTTTTTTTTCATTTTTGTTCTCTCACTACCAATTATTTCAAAGCCATAGGGCTCAGAATGCCACTTAGTAGGACTTGTCTTTGCTTTTACGGTCACCTAGTTTATTGCTTCTGTATCGGTCACGCCAGCGGCGGAGCTTTGCCCACAAAAAAAGTGGCGCCGGGGCAGGCTGCGTGCAGGCAGCTGGCGTCTCGGACTGTCACAGCCCATCAGCGTTCGCCCGGCACCTGCGGCCACGCGCGCTCGGCCGAGAGGAGCTGCTAAACAGGTGACACCTCGTGTAACCATGGTGGGGAATGTCACCGCTAACGCCCCGGCCCAGAGGTGGCTCCATCCTGGTGGCGCCATCCTGGAGCGTCCGCCTAAAAATAACCCATCCCTGGCCAGGGTCCGAGAGCGCGGCGGCAATGGAGTTGGCAGCGATGGCGGTTGTGAATAAAAGGAGGAAAAAAACCCACAAAGGCAACCAACATCAACCCAAGAAAACCTCGCCCAAGCGGGTTGGGGGAGGATGCGAGGGGGAGGGCGGTCTCTGGAGCATCTTCTCCTTGTTCTTGGGTGCGCTGGCGGGTTCTGACTAGCATGAAAATTCGTAGCGACAAGCTGTGTCGCACAGGGGGAAATCGATCAGACACACACAAGGAGAACCCAGTGTAGATTCGGGACAGCAATCCAACTTCATTTCTCAGATCAATCGTCCACCATCTCAGTGGCAGTGACAGCAAGCTGGGAGAGGAGGGCAGCCTGGAAAAGGAGGCTGTGAGCACTGAGTGGGTGGTGGCAGTGGTGTCCGGGGTGGCACAGAGGAGGGGGCAGCTGGCCCTGGACATGGGGACGCTGGTGGTTGACATAGGGTGGTCTTGAGCTGGTCAGAGAGACGATTGATCCTCTGGGTGGGATGGTGGTCCTGCAGCCAAGACCCCAGCACGGTGCCATCACCAGCCAGTCCCATCACTCTCCAGTCCACTGGGCCATTTGTCACCTGGCGTGTGACCATCTTGCAGGACGGCCACCACCAGCATGCAGAGAGGGCACAAGGAGAGGGGTGCCCTGGGACGGGGGGCTCTGCTCCCCTCTCCTGCAGGCGCCGGAGCTTAGTGGGCGGCTTGACGTCAGGAGGCAGAGGCAGGGAGGATTTGTGAAGTAATGTAATTGAACATGTGCAGATAATTATGTCTCATTACATAAGCCCCTTGCAAAAATGGCACTTGGAAATGCCACATGAAAGAGCCTATCGTTCCGCATTAATTTCTCCGTGTGCTGAATTTATTCCCTTTCTGGCTTTTTAATACTTGGAGAGTAAATGAATCGCAGGCTGATCATGATAAGAGATGATACTTTTGTATAAATTAAAATACCCCCAAGGAAAGAGGCTGAGCTGATTACAGTTGCAGTTGGCTTGGAAAATAACAGTGGGCTGGGTTATGCCAAAATTTGGGGGGGAGAACTGCTGCCGGGGATTTTGAGGCAGGGAGGGGGTGACTGGGGAGAAGAGAAGGAAGAGAGAGCGAAAACTCAAAAGCTGAATAGGACAAGGAGAGCTGGGCTGGTGTTTCTGGCTGTGGTTCTCCGTGGGAGAACCAATGTTCCTATGAATAGCAATGAGAACTGGTGAACTGAGAGTGGCAGGGGCTTGGCAGTTCCGTCTGTGTGTCCCAAACGGGGACCTGGCATGTTTGGCATCCAGTGTCTTCTCAGGCTGGTTTTCAGGGAGGGCAGGAGCCCAAACTGACCCATATTGGATGTTGTCAAGAGAGGGGCAGGTTGGCAAAGGGACTGCACTGTGTGAGTGACTCCTCAATTCCCCACAAAGCTGTGGTAGGCATGGGGAATGAGGCAGGGAGTCCAGAGCTGAGCAGACAGTTTAGGAAGCACCTTCTGGATTGCCTGTTTGTTTCCCCTGTATCCCAGCCAGTGTGCTCCAGCCTGATTGTCCCTTAATGTCTTCCCATCCAGTGAGGTCCCTTGATGGATCCCAGTTTGTCCACCCTGAGGTGTGGCTGCTCTTTTGGAAGCATTGGTGCTGGGGAACTCCTCAGTGCAGGCAGGGTGACTGTCTCCAACAGGCAGGGCTTCCCTGCCTTTCCCTGAACCCTTTCATGCCGAGGAGGGGCAGCAGAATGCGGAGCTGAGCTGATTGTGACACAGAAAGCTGCCGTCCCCACATCACCCGAGCGTCCCCGTGAGCTGCTGGAAGGAGATGAGCCGAAACCTAGTCAAGAGCCCTGTCACAATGATGTCTGAACAGGGCTGAGGTTAAGTCATCCCTGGAGCCCGTCAGCACCGGGAAGTCAGCGGCAGGTTGCCCAGCTCCGCTGCTGGAAACGTTGGCAGGGAAGACAACGCTCGGGGTTTGCCTTCCTTGATGGAGGATGAATTTTTAAACGTGTGTGAGTCGTGACAGCTGAGAAGAGGGATCTACCCAAAGCCCAGTTCCCTGCGAGGCTCTGCTGCTGTGGCTGACAGGCTGCTCCGCAGGGCGGGAAGGGCTGGAGTCGGTTCTGCATCGTTAGCAGGATAATGGGCAATGTCCCAGCCATCACCAGCACCGTGACCCACAGCTGAGGCAGAGGGAGAACAGAGCCTTCTCCTTCACAGGTGGGGACAGCACCGGCCCCACAAGGGATGGGAACACTCTGACAGTGGAGGGGTGGTGGAGAGGAGCTGTCCTGTGGATACCCAGCCTTGGGTCACACTGAGAAGAAGCAGGGACCTCCTCTCCTTTCAGGAAGTTTGGGGTGTGAACCCTTTTGGCAGTCTTTGAGGCTGTAGGTTTTTGCACCATGAGGTGAGAGTTGTTAAATGTCTGGGCTGTCTGGACAGTATTTGTTCATGGAGGTCCACATGTGTATCCAGGAGGTCCCCCAAGACCGGGGATTTCAAAGCATTTAGGAAAGCTCAGCTTCTCTTGGGTTCCAGTAGAAGTTGGATGTTTATTGCCACAGTCCTCTGGAGGGTTCTACCCCAAAACATCACCTTTCCTGCCACTGGCCTATGGCTGTAAATCTGCCAAGTGTTCTATTTCCCCCATGTGCTAATGAATGAGTGAGCCAGAGTAATCTTAAAGCCCTTTCAGAAACTTGGTTTTGGACTTAATTTAATTTACAAATTATTTAAACGTGTAAAATGACAAGCTGTTTTTAAAGTTCATCAGAAAGTGAAGGTTTTGATTTAAAACTGCTGCTGTGCAGACCTGTGCCTGTTCCCAGAGCAGTGTGTGTGTCACCTGGATGGTGGTGGCCAGTGGCAGGGTGTGACAGGGAGTTTTGGATCCACTCTCATCAGCAAGGATTGGTAGAGGAAGAAGCTGAGAGCTCCTTACTTGACCTGAGATCTTTTGTTCTAAAAAGTTGGGCCTTGGGAAAAAAAATGTTGGTCTGTTCCTCAGCCAGCTGCAGTTCACCATCATGGTCAAGTTTTGGTTCATGTTCATGACCACCAGCTGTGGTATGGAAATTGTTCTGGCAGGACTTCAGTGCGCAGGCTCCATCCATAAGGGATGCCTTGGTGTGTTCTGATGGCCAGGGATGCCTGGCCATGACCCTTGGGAAGAGATGTCCTGATCAGGTTGGATTCTCTGGTGTGTGATAAGACCTTCAGTGCATATTGTAAGGAGGCCCTGATAAAAGCTCTTAAAAGCTCAGAGGTCTGAAAAGGCGTTGAGGCTGCTCTGTCAGACTGGCTGGTAACTGGTGTGTTTGGAGGCTGACCTGAAGCCCTCTGCCATTGTTGGTGGGACAGGGATTTGGTCACAGGAGGCGGGCTGCTGAGACAGCCTCCTTGCTAAGCAGAAGGCCCCTTTAAAAACTGGCAGAAAGTCATCTCCCAGCCCCATGTAGGAGGCCCGGGCAGGGAGCCAGCCAGATTTGCTGGAGGTGACAGAAATGCTGAGACCTGTGGAACTGGGCATCAAAACCAGTTGCTTCAGCAGTCTTTCACTGGAGCTCCATATTTGGACAGTCACCAAGGCTTTGCCTGTGCTTTGGCACCAGAAGGTGACATCTGAAGAGATGTCCTGGAGACCACTGCTCTGTCTTTGGCATCTGCCCCTCGTGAAGAAGTCACAGCCATGTGCAGGAGCTCTGCAAGGAGGAGCAGCCTCCTCAAAAGACTCCATTGTCTTTGAGGGAGATCCCACTGATTTAGTACAGTCAAAGCCCAGGGGATCTCCTTGCTTGGAAGAGGTAGAGCCATCTGGGTGGAACTGGATGAATCCCGCATGTGGCTTGGTCCATGCAGCGATGGAGTGAACTCCAGGGTGAGTGGGGATGGAGCCTGCATGCCCTCTGCCTGGGGAAGGATCCGGCCTCCTCATGGAGGACTTTTCCATACCAAAGGATGGTGTCAAGATGTCACAGCCAACCTTGGGTCCTCCTTTCTACCACTTGACCCACAACTTACCAGGCCACACTGGCTTCTCCCCAACATTCCCTTGACTTCCCACGGGATGCCACCAAGGCTGTGTTCGGCCGCTCAAACTCCTGAAGCGCAGGAAGGCTCATTCCCAACCTGCAGTAGCTTCCAAGGATTTTGGGTGCTGAACGTGAAGCCGCCGCTCGATTGCTTCTCTGGCTGGCAGGCAAAAGCCTTGCTAAAAATAGTTGAGCACAATAGGGCCAGAGCCCTGCTCCACGCGGCCCCCGCCGCTCTCCCCCCTCCTGCTCGCCGTAACGACCCTGCAAACACTAAATGGCATCTGAGTGCATTAAGCAGCAAACTCTCCGGTGACATAGCAATTACGGCTCTGAAATAGATTTGGTGCGTCACGGAAGATAAGGGTTTTGAAAGTTTCTGTTGTGATTATAGCTTGTAACTCCAACAAATAACAGGCTTGGTAATAAGAGGCTGCCAGCACAGCTATTGTGGTTCTCTCTCACTGATGGCACGTAAATTGCTATTAATGTCCTAAGTGTACTTGAATATGCCAGTCTCGGGGCGGCGGAGTTGGCTCTGTGTCTCTCTTTACGCGGCCTGTCATTGTCGGGCTGATAATCTACAGTAATTGCTGCCTCTTGCAGCAGTCCAAGATGTGTAAGGGTGGATATTGCCTCTTGGGGAGCGCAGGGATGGTGGGTCAGGGCCTGAGCTGGTGGGGGCAGTGGGAATGGGGTACACGGGGCTGGTGATGCTCGTGCATCGTCTGGTGTCACACTTGCACCCGAGGTGGAGCAGAGTGGGGTTTGCTAACCTGTGAGCAAGCTGAGGTCGTTGATTCCTGCTTTCCTTGCTGTTGCTTGAACCCCTTTGCTGCCTTGCACGTACGGTAGAGCACACGGGCACAGCAAGGGGTGTGCACACACCTCTTGACTTGTTTGCTTTGTGCGTGTCCCGCTGTGAGGTGGTGTGATTCCTCAGATGTGGGTTCTCGTGCCTGTCAGCTCTTTGCTCCCATCACAGCAGCCTCTCAGGCTGCTGGGCAGTAGCACCTCGGTGATGCCTTAAGGCTAGATGCAGTTAGAGGAATAGAGTGGATATTTATTGAAGTGCCTTCAAAGGCCACACCCTGGCAGTACCGGAGCCACAGTCATGGCCAAGATGGAAGCAAAAGAGGGCTTGGTCACGAGATCTCACATTTTTATAAGTTTTAGTCCATTTGCATCCAGGAGTTAACTGGCCAGTTAATACCTTCAAATTAGGAAGTTTCATCCTCCTTGCTTGCTTGCCCACCCTCCTCTTCTCACGTTGTTTATGCTTTGGGCCTGAAGTTTGAAGAGATTGTCCTTGAGTCTCCAGCTGGAATAGGATTGTTTTGTCTTCACCTCCCTGTGAAAAGATCCCAGTAACATTTAATATAAAGCTAAAAGCTGCACACCAAAGCAGAACAGAAAAACTTAAAACTTAAGGTATCATCGTGGTGGGGAGTTTTCCTACCCTCAGCCCTGTGGGGTGTGCAGGGTCCCAGCTGGCACTGGATGATGCAGCAGGCAGTGGGACAGGCAGCCAGAGTGGGCAAAGCAGCCCGGGCGTGTCTAAAGCGGGACAGCCACTGCTGCCAACTGGAGCTTGGGCAGTGCTTGGGAAGGATTAATTTGCCAAGCACTGAATCAATGTCAGAGCAAGCAGAGGAGGTTGGGTGCGACATCTGCTCCTCTCCAAAGGGGATGGCAGCGGCAGAGGAGCAGCTTCTGTGCGCTGCCGGCTCCTGCCCGCGGCAGCCGGGGCCCTCCGGTAGCTCAGCTCTGGAGTACCTGGAGAATTTGGCTCTGCATCTGTTTTTAGGAGAAGAAACAAGTTGTCTGCCATGGTTTGCTGCATGAACCCTCAGATGGGAGATAGTGTTGGCACCTCTGTTGAGCTGTGGCTCCGTTTCCCTCGATAAGGCGGGGATGTGGAGCTTTTCTGGGGGACACAGCACAGCTCAGCAGTTCCACGGGACCTAATGCTTGTTGTGCATATACACAGCACTTGGGTTCAGATAACATTCAGGCTGCTGGTTCTGGAGTGTTTGCTATTTTCTTTCTTCCATATGAGGAAGAGTTATAATCAGGGGTTAAAAAACCCCAAGCAACCAGAGCTCGGGGTTCTGGAGAAATACATTGGGTTTTTTTTTTAGGGATGGACTTTCTGTGAGCGCTTGCAGTTTATCAAAATCTGTTTTCAGCAGAAATGTTTCTGCCCTGTGATGGAGCCTGATGGAGCCCTGTGGTCTGGGGTGGGATGGGGGAGTCAGAGGGGACGTCTTTGCCTCCTGCACCGATCCCAGCTGAGAGAGAAGCGGGGAGGATGTGAGGTGGATGGGTGCCTTGGGTAGGGCTGCTTGTGCCTTGCCGTCGGGTGACTGATGTCTCTGTGTGTCCCTTCCTTCAGGCTAATGGAGGTTGGCAAGACGCTACTACCCCATCGTCGGTGACCTCCCCCACAGAAGGCCCTGGCAGCGTTCACTCTGATACCTCCAACTGATCTCCCAGCAAATTGCATCCCTGGCTGAGCCGGCCCCGGCGGGGGCGGGAGAGGAGGGGCCTCTCCTAACACCGCAGCAGTCAGACTGGAGGTGAACCCAATCAGCACACACAAGAAGACTCCTTCTCTTCTCTTCGTCGGGATGCTTTTTTCAGCCAATCTGGACACTTCTTTATACTCTCTTCCCTTTCTTTTCTGGGTAGAAGCCGCTCTCCCCCTCCCCACCACCGCCACAACACCGCTCCCTTCCCTCCCCGCTTCCCACCCAAGGTAGAAGGATTTTAAGGAGGAAAAGCAAAAATCCACCACCACCACCACCACCACACAAACCAACCCCAGAGCAGTGTACAGCCTCCTGCTGGGTGTCTTTCTGAGGAGCTACAAATGTACCTCAGTCACGTCTCGCTCCCTCGCTAGCAGGCAGCCCCTGCCCCTCTTCCTTTCACGCTACCTCTCCGTAGGGAATTGCCACCGTGGGGAATCTGCTCCCGCCTCATCTCCGCAGCTTCCCGCACTCAGCCCTGCCCCGGTGAGCTGTCCCTCGGCTGCTGCAGGGACAGGGCAGTGGCACAGCCCCCGTGCACGTAGGAGGAGCCAGCGTGCTCCCCCTCGCTTCCAAAAGGTACCGTTCCCATTGCCAGCCCTGGGGAAACTTCCCAGTGCCAGCCCGACTCGGCCAAGCATCCCTCCTGCTGGCTGCTGTGATCTGGACGAGCCCTGGAACCCTGCTGTCCTGCCTGCCTGTTGCTGGAGGGGAGAAGAGGAGGGAAGGAAGGGAGGCAGAGGCAGGTGAGAAACGGCCATCGCTGATAACACCTCCACGGAGCTGTGGGGGATCAGGCATGGATGGCTGATGGGGCACCAGCAGTTCTCTCAGAGCACCTAGAGAGGCTGGTGGTGGAGTTCTCCTGCTCAGGGCAGTGCCACAGGGTGTTAGCTCCTGTTTCCAGGAGGAGCTGGGTTCCCCAGTTCAGGCAGCACCCACAGAGGCTTGTGCCAACCCCTGCATTCCCAAAGCCCTGCCAAGCCAGCAGTGAGGGATGGGCAGCAGAATGCCAGGGGCTGGAAGTGCTGGGCCGAGTGTCTCGGGTGCTTTTGGTAGCTCTTCACGCCACAGGTTTGCTCTGTAGCACAGGTGGCTGCCCCACTGGAGGCTGGCTGGGTGCTGAAGCTGCTGGTTTTACCCCAGGAGTCACCTGGGCAGCGGCTGTGGAAGGACTCACGGGACTTTCTGCCCAGCTTTTCTGGTCCACTCTTGGGACAAGCAGTGGTGGCTGGCAAGCAAGGCTTCATCCTGCCCCTTCAGGCTGGTGCTGGGAGGATGTGGCTTTCATGGAAGAGCAGGAAGAGGCAGCACCAGTTTCCCTGGGCAGCGGGCTGAGCTTCGTGCCAGGGTGGGACTTCTGGCCATCGGTTCTTTCAGTGGGCACGAAGAGGCTGAGCCAGCCTGCATCAAGACCCTGGGTGTGGTGGGGACTGGTGTGGGTGCAGGATGTCTGGCACCTCGTGGTGGATCCCAGGATCCCCTGGGATCGATACCTCACGCTGTTGAATGTCCGTGCCCACCCTGCTTGTGCCGGTCTCGAGGTGGGAATTGCCAGCGCAGAGCAACATTAAACAGAAACCATTTAAAATTAGAGCTCTGCCAAAAATACTTCCACCCTTCTGCTGGAAAAAATAACGATCCTTGGCCTGCGGGGCACAGTGGTGGTGTGGCTGCAGCTCCAGCACACTGTCACCTTGCAGCACAGGGGTGTCGTGTGTCCAGCAGTGACACTTCCAGCTCCTTTTGCATCCGTGCCAGGAGTGGGGACCCTGTGGCAGAGCAGGATGTGGCATGAGGGGCCTAGGGCTGCCTCCCAGCTGTGTGGTAAGAGCGTGGAGAAGGTTGTTTTCCTGCAGGGACAGTCGGGAGCTGCTGCCCACCTTCCCACTTTCCTCCTCGTCTTCCCGTGGCCTCCTTCAGCGCGCTGCCTTTTCTCCACTTCCAGCTTGTTTTACACGAGCCTGTTCTGGCAAAGCGTTCCAGGGACGCAGGACTGGGTCAGGCCTCTCCTGCTGAGCCACAGCAGTGCCATGCCTGCGGGAATGCCACCGTCCCTCCTGGAAACCAGCCGGGAATGAGCCAAGCCACAGCCTGCTGGAGCCAGCCCACGCTGGGGCTGCCCCTGCCCTGCTGCTCCCCCTGCCCGGGCTGCCCCTCGCTCCTCCACGGTACTTTGCAAATCCCCTCCTGGGTTCCCCAGTTGGTCCCTCCAGTTTGTGTTGGCGTAGCTGCTCGCCTGCCTTTTTCTTTGCTATTTTTTTTTTTTTTTTTTTTTAGACTTTTGGGTTTTATTTCTCCTCCCCGTTCTCCTCCCCTGCTCCAGCCCTGAGTGTTGTGGGTTTTTTTCTTTCTTTTTTTTTTTTTTTTTTTATTATTTCTCTTTTCTGCCCAGAAAAACCTGACTTCGATACCAAAAAAAAAAAAACAAAACAAAACAAAAAAACCACAAAAAAAACACAAACAAAAAAAAACCTGCAGAAACTCAAAAAAAATAAAAATGAAAAAAAAAAATCACAAAAAAAAACTCGACGATTCTTTCAGCTTTATTAACATTTTCCATTGTTTCTTGCGATTTGTGTCTCGTTCTTTGTAGTATTGATGATAACGAACATTTGATAATGAATGTTCTTGTATATTCAGATAAAGGAGAAAAAAAAACCAAAAACGCAGTCGGAATTTAATAGTGTTTATAATAAAAGAATAAAAAATGACCCTCTTAGCACGCAAAATTGAACAGGGGGAAGGTCCCATCCCTGTTCTTTCTGTGGCAACAAGCGCTTCATTCCTGTATAGTTTATAACATCAAACTACCTACATTCATCCTCCTTTTTTTTTGTTTGTTTGTTTTTCCCATGGTTTGGTTTTTTTTTTCCCATTTTCTCGCATTTGTGAATTAGTTCAAGAATGCTAGAAAAGTGTAGAGTTGTGCACACTCATTTCTTCTTACACAATGTTTAAAAAGTGACGGTAATTCATTTTGTAAAACTTTAAAAAGAAAAAAAATGGTTGGAATAGTGAGCATTAATAGGTACAGTCTAACACTTTATGTTTCTTAACGTTGAGACCCAGAAATGAACCTTTTTGTTGGTTTTTTTTTTTTTTTTTTTGCCTTGTTTTGGGATGGGGGGGAGGGGGCTTTGATGATGATGATGATGCCGAGTTTATTTTGACCTGTCCGAGACGATGGCCTTGCCACCTCCCCTGCGCTTTCGAGCTGTGACCAGAGTGATGTGCAAAGTGATGGTGGTGTTTTTGGGGGAAGCGTTTCTCCCCACTCCTTTCAGGTCCCAGCTCCAGAAGATCCTCGTGTGGCTGCTCTGGGGCTGAGCAGCGGGATTGCATCTCTGAAAAGAGATGGAATTCCGAGGAGCTTTGGGGAGGAGGTGGGGGGGAGTCAAGCCCTGAGCCCCTGTGGGTCTCCATTCTGGGGGGTGTTGCTGAGCTGCCTGGAAGTGATGAAAGGGCAGGAATCCTTCCCAAAATATGTGCATGGTTGGTTCTCTTCCCTGAATCCCAGTGTCCCAAAACTGAGGGATTCAGGGTAAGGAATGTTCCAACCTCATCCCGCCCACGGACCTTGCTGGAGATGAGGTCTCACAGCCTGGCCCCAAGCCCTGGCTGCATCAGCCTGCTGAGCTGGGACAAGGGGTGGCAGTGGCCAGAATGTCCCCAAATCCAGCCCCAAATCCCCGTGGGGGTTCAAGGAGAAGCGCTGAGGAAGGTGCTGCTTGCCATCGCTTCAGTTTTCTCCTAAAACCTTTTCCTGCTCCTCCCAAAAAAACCCTGAGCTTTTCACATCACTCACCAGTTTAGGGTTTGGGGTGTTCCTTTTAATCCCAAGGTTTCCTGGAGTCCTTTTGGTTCCATACACCTTTATTATTATTATTATTTTATTATTATTAAGAGGATGTAAATCAGACATTGCCAGGGGGGTTGGTTTTGTCGGTTTGCTTTTTTTGTTCTTGCAAAGCCCTTTCTATCCCTTGTAAAGGTGATCCAGTTCGGAGTTGCTTTTTCTTTTCTATTTTTTTTTTCTTTTCTCCCCATCTTTTTTTTTTTCTCTCTTCCTAATGGATTCCAAATATTAAAAAAAAAAAAAAAAAAAAAAAAAGAAGAAAAACCCTTAAAAAAAGGAAAAAAAAAAAGACTCTCTGTTCCAACCTGGTTTTGAAACTTTTCTGCTTCTGTAAAGAAAAAAAAAAGGCCTCTGTCTTTCTGATCCCAATTGAAACTTTTATGTTCTATGACGATACTAACAAGGTGTAGGTTTTACAGTTTCCTGATTTGTACTGGTAATGCATATTCCAAATAAATAGTTTCTTTTGTTGCAAAAAAAAAAAAAAAAAAATCAAAAAAAACCAAAACCCTGAAACCAAACCTGGTGTATTTTTTGGGGACGAAAAAGAAGAAAACAAGATACCCTGGGGGTTTCCCCAGGAGGTGCAGGAAGGGTTTGGGGTGCAGAGGTGTGGGTGAACAAAGGCAATAAATCCCCTGATGCTGGGATGGTGTGAGCTGGAGGGATGTGATTTGGGATTCTGCCTGAGGCAATGCCCCCATGCCTCAGTTTCCCTGGGCATACAGAGGCAAGTGCTCCTGGACGTGTGGATTTGCCCATGCCAAAAAAAAGCAAAGCAAAACCAAAAAAAAAGAAACCAAAACACACAAAAAACCCTCCAAAAAACACATCCAAACAAAAAATAATAATAAAAAAAAATCCTTTTACTGCTTTTTTGGACTTAAGTGCCCTGCTTTCCAAAAAAAGCTAGAAATGGGATTTTCTTTATCACAGCAAGGTCTGGGGCAGGACTGGGGAGCAGGGGAAGGCTCGGTAGCCTCTCCTGTTTTCCTGGGGTGGGGGGTTATTTTAAAAAAGGTGGAAAAAATTTGAAAACAGTTCTGGGAAGAGAAGTAATTTTAAATTTAAAAATCATTTGTCATGTAAAAAAAAGAGCCCGTGCGTAGGACGAGAAGCAGGACAGCTCTGCCTTGTCCAGAGAGATTTTCGATGGACTGGGGGCCGGCTGGAGGGGGTGACCCACAAACCCCTCTGACACCCGCGGGGTGAAGAACCCGCTGGGGACGAATCCCCCGGGAAGGCAGAGCTGGATGCTGACTGGAGCTGCCGCCCCGCTCCCCCATGGATTTCTTGTCAATGATTATTCCATCTCCAGCCTGACCTTTCTCTTCTAAATAACACGGCAATATCAGCTCGGGCCAGCCTCCAGCCCCGGCTGCAAATTAACTGTATCGCTCTCCGGCAGAGCCCCCCGGAGCCCGCGCCAGGAATTATCTCCCTGCGCCGCCGCTCTCCTACCGCCGGTTTAAATATCAGCCTGCTCGCAGCTGTTCCCTTCCCACAGCCGCTCATCCCGGCTCCAAGCCGGGAAATGCCGAGTCTCGCCGGGCCCCGCGGAGGGCACGGCCCCGCCGGTGCTGGAGGGGATGCGCGGATGCTTTTTGGGGCTGGCGGGTCCTGCCACACGTCCTTTGGGGGCCAGGGTGGGCGTCGGCGCCTGGCTCCTCGCCCAGCTCGTGTCTTGGCCGAAAACGGGCGGGTTTAAGGTGGGAAAAGGGCGCTTGCAGCCTGCCGGAGCCAGGCTGGGCGCAGCATCCTCCCTCCCGTCCTCCCTCGATTCCCCCTCGCTTGTGGGTGAAAAGGAAACCCACAAATGCCAGACTGGATCTCCATCCCCTCTCTCTGCATCCACGGATTTTTCCCTTCTCCCCCTGCCACTCACTTATCTGTAGGATTTTTTTTTCCCCCCCTCTGTTTCCCCGTTTCTGTTTCCCCGGCTTCGGGCAACCAAGTTCACCAAACCCCGAGGTGCACTTTTCCATTTCACATCGCAGTATTTTAGACCAAAAATCACAGGGGAAAAAAAAAAAAAAAGCACGGCATGCACCGAGACCTGCATGATTCCCACAGCAGAAGCTTCAAAAGGCTTTTTGGTGAGCAGACAGCAGGGGTTTGGTGGCAAACAGCCCGGGCTGGCGACCCACACCCACATTATTAATAACCCTTCCCTCCTAACCGAGGGGCTGGGAGGTGTTAAAGTTACAGTTCGCAGTAAAGCCCCGTCTACTGGCAGGAGAATTTAATATACGGCAGAAGTTTCCCCTATAAAAAGCCAGGGTTATGTTTTCCTCCAGTTCACCGGGAGTCTATAACTTACGACCTCCATAAATGTGAGTGGGTCTCACAAGTCAGCCCATCAGTCTTTGGAGTAATTCTGCTTTGTAGTAAAATATTTTATTGTGCCTTGGATGCAGGCAGCCCGCCCTACCCTGCTCGGGGTGGGTGGCTGTCCCCACGTCCCTCCTGTGCCAGCACCGTGGGGATGGGGTGGAGGGCCTAAAAAATAAAATTCCATTTAAAAAAATGTAATAAAATGAAATTAAATATAATTACAATGCAGTAAAAGCAAAGAATAAAAAGATATTATAAGATTTAAAAAATACAGGTTAAATAAAATGAATGTAAGATAAATTTAAATTAAACAAAATAAACCCAAACTAAAATAATAAAATTAGAATAGAATAGAAACAAAATATCCTGCCCCCCGGGCATGAGCTATTGAGAACGTGTGCTGCACCTTTTAATTATTGCTAATGAGGCAGAGTTTTAATCGCTTTACAGGGGAATTGTGGCCTCTCTCTGTGTGCTGGCAGTGCGGGGTTGCGCGGGAAGAGGGAACCCAGGGATAGTGGTGTGGGGAGTGCTCGATGATGGGAGAGGAGGAGAAGGGCGAAGATGAAACCCAGAGGAGGGGGGACAGATGGATGGCACAAAGGCAGGGCTGGACCGAGCTGAAGCAGAAGAAAAATATACCAAAAAACAGGAAGAAAAAAAAAAAAAAGAGAGAGAGAAAAAAAAAATTAAAAAGGGATGTCATCACCCCTTTACCAGCTCGCCCATCCTCTGGGCCACCAAACCCCTTCGTTCAGCCCCAGTCGCGTTGCCTGCAGCCATCGCTGACCCCAGGCAGGGCAGCTGAGGGGCGCAGGGAGAGCCCAGGTAATTAAAAATGCAAATGAGCGCTGGCGCCTTCCGAAGGTGCAAATTACAAGAGGGGTTTCTGGGCTCCCTCGGAGCGCAGCCGAGTCCCCGTCCCCCGTGTGCCCCTGGCTGGGTCTTTCCTCTGCTTCCAGGAACCTCCCGAGCAGAGAAAAGGTGGCAAGAAAAAGGATGGGAGAAAAGGAAGTTCACTTTAAAAGAAATAAAGAAGTTTTCCCTGATTTTTGTTGTGTTGGGCTCCTCCCCCCCCCCCCCCATCTTTGTTTTCTTCCCAGCGTTTTGTGGGGAAAATGATTCTTTAGAATGCAAAGGAAAGAGATATAATGGGAAACAAATAGTCCCTAAAACAAATTCCACAGGGGCTAAAGCAGCCCAGCCCCCTGCCACAGATACCTCAGTCCTGCTCCACGCCGACTCGTGCCACCGCCCCCAAAAATTCAATGTATGCTTGGAAACACGGCAAAATCCCAGCTGCAACGCGCCCAGCATGGAGAATAAAGTCAGGACGGTGGCTTTGGGGTGACCCGCGTGGGCCGTGTCCAGACAAGACCCCAAATTGAAGCTGATCTCCCCCGACCCTTCCAAAAACACGTGGGTTTTGCCCGATTCTCGTGGTTTTGGGGGCAGTTTGGCAGCGATGGCAGGGACCGCGCCAGCGATTCTCGCACTCGCTGACTCAGCTCCAGCACAGCTCCCTTGTCCTGCTGCTAATTAGGCTCCAGCCTCTCATCTCGTTAATAAGCTTCCAGTTCATTTGCATACAAAAAAAAAAAAAAAAAAAAAAAAGGAAGGGGGAAGAATGAAAGCAAGCATGCTCGTTTTACCATCAACATGTGGCTAATGCTTATTAAAATATTTAACCTTTTATTATGGCACAGAAGCATCTGTTCCAGCAGATCCCGGGGCTTTTCCTGCCTGCCAGCCTCTCCCAGCGACACCGCCCCGCTGTAAGGGACACCTTATGGAGGGTCCCCACCCCTGCAAGCCCCTGGGGCCATGGGGAGGTGCGGCAAAACACCGCGAATTTCAGCTCCTCAGGTCGGTGTCTGTGGTTTGCAGCATTTCCAGAGCCTGGCTGGGGCATTAAGTGGGTAAATCCCACGGGGCAGCCCCAAAACTCGTTCTTTGCAGCTGTTTGATGGAACACCTTTCCCAGCTAAACACGAAGGGCCCTGCTAGCAAGACCCTGCTCCTGCCCAGATCCCTCTCCCTCTCTGAGATGCGCCCACCGAGACCCCTCCTCTCCTTTTGAGGCCCCTCGTCCTCTCCTGAGACCCTCTTATCAAAACCCACCTCTATCAAGACTCTTCCCGTCCTACTGAGACCCCTCTTTCTTTCCTATTGAACCCCCTCTTTCCTATTGAACCCCCCCCCTTTCTATCCAGATCTCCCTCTCTTACCGAGATCCCCCCTTCCCTATCAAGACCCCCCTCCTCTCCCGTTGCATTTGGGATTCCGGCCCCGCAGGGATGAGCTGTGGTGCAGGTGAAGCTGCTGTCCCAGCTGTGGTCACGCAGGTTATTTGATGGCAATTAATTAACCCGGGACTGAGAGGTTTGTGAGGGCAGCCTGGGGTGGGTGTGGGCACAGAGGGCTCCCAGCTGCCCATGGCCAAGCGGGGGTGGGCTCTGATAAATCCACGCTGCTTCCAGAAGTCTGCTGTGCTGAAGGGCTGGCAGCTGTGACCCCTGGATCCAACAGGAGGAGTAAACAGAACCCTCCCTGTGATGGATTTATACACATCTGTAAGGGTTTGGGCAGATTTGGATCTGTGAGCCCCTGGGATCTCTGCTGCTGAGGCCAAGGGATGAGTTTAGTGCTTGGAAATACAAGAGGGAAAACACTGGAGGAGCAGAAGCAGCTCTGGGTGCTGAGCGTGGCCAGTGCCAGCAGTGCTGGGGTGCCAGTCCCGGTGTCACCCTCAGGGCCACGCTCCCTCCTGTGCGTGTCACAGCAGCCCCGGTGCTCTGCAGCACTGCTGGCAGTGCAGGCTGGCGTGGGACCAGCCCTGCTGCAGCCTCCAGAGGAAAGATTTGATGGAAGGGACACAGTGGGCTTGGGAAGGCTGTGGCTGAGCGTTTTTGGTCAGGCACGGGGGGAAATGAGGAGGGACAGACACAATCTGCAGCTCTTTCACCTCAGTCTGGTTCCTCCATCCCCCTCTTTGCAGGCAGTGCTGGTGGCACTGAGAGACAACGTGCCCGTGTGTCCCGGGGAGTCATCTGACATCTCCCTCTGGATGTCACAACGCTGTTCTGATGCTTCCAACAGAGCCTGGGCTCACAGAGTGCTTCTGCATCTCCTCCCCACCAGATCAGCAGACACTGCAGCCTCTGGGGTCACCCCCAGCGTGGTGGCACTTTCCTGCACGGGACAAACCAGCCGTGCTTTCCCTCCCCACCCTCCCACGTTTGTACCCGTGTCTCATTTTCCTCCCAACTGCAGGAAAAGGCATTCAAGGGGCTACCCCGGCTCAATGAAAAACCAAATAATTAATCTTTTTTTTTTTTTTTTTTTTTTGCATATTAGTGGAGACAGCCTTATTAGAGATATTTTGTGCTGATGATATGCATGTACTCTGCTCCCGCGGAAAACTGCCTTGAAATAAATGGGTAATACAGCTCAGCTGCTGCCATGCCTTTAACCAGCACTTCCCTCACATTATACAAACTTAATTGGCTCTAAAGTCCTGCTTGGTTTTTGCTTTCTGACATCTACTGACACAAACAGCCCCTCCCCTGCATTTAGTCCTGGCCACTTACTCCTCTCCAGCACCCTGTGGGGAGCTGAACACGGCGATGATGAGGCTTCCCCTGCCCTTGCAGACACGCCCAGCACCTCCCCAAGGTGAATTTAGGCCAGTTTAAACACAGAGAGCAGAAGTCAAGCTAGGAGGTCATTTCTGCTTGTCTGCAGGTGGTTTCTCACCACAGCATGAGGATTCCCTCAAAAAGCTTCACTCCCGGGGCAAGAGGCAGGACAAGGACATCACCCTTGGGTCCCGGTGTTCCAGAGCTGCTGCTGCTCATGTTGGTGCTTCAGGCTCCAGGGATAACTCTTATCCTTAGTGGTTGGAGGTTTCAAACTGACAGAAGGTTTTGATTCAAGAATAGGAATAAATATTAGGAAAAAATTCTTCCCTGTGAGGGTGGTGAGGCCCTGGCACAGGTTGCCCAGAGAAGCTGTGGCTGCCCCATCCCTGGAAGTGTTCAAGGCCAAATTGGATGGGAGTTGGAGCCACCTGGTCTAGAGGAAGGCGTCCCTGCCCACAGCAGGGTATTGGAGCCAGGTGATCTCTAAGGTCCCTTCCAGCCCAAGCCCTTCCATGATTCCATGACACAGCCAGCAGATCCTGAGCCATGCTCTCAGGGCGAGACCCCCAGCTCAGCCCCCTGTGTCTTTAGTGCCCTCACCTCAGTCTCCATCCCGTTATTCCAAGCAGGTTCCTTGCTGAGCTCTGGCTGCCAGGCAGGGCCTGGAAAACGATGCTTTGCAGGGATAGATCCAAACTCCAGCACCAGGCTGGGGACTGGCACCTCACAGCAGCTCAGCACTGGCAACAGCATCGCCTTTGTCTCCTTTCAGAGACCTGAAAGCTTGACATGTGCTGGGAGGAGAAAAATCCCACCCGGGCCAGGGGCTGCTGAGGAGACTTTGAAGCTGATAGCGGCTGAAGGCTTGTGGGGAGCATCCCGGGAGGCTCCCGCTGCGCTGGCCAGGTGGAGGGGCGCCTGCAGGCGTACCTGTCTGGGGAGATCAGGGCTCTGGCCTGTCTGCTGCACGTCCTGTGAAGGTCACCCTGGCTGTCCCTGTCCTCGGGCTCTCTCCCGGCTGTGCAGACGCTGCCTTTTGTTGGGAGGTAATAGCCAGTGTGTGACTGCGGCAATAACTCTTCCTCCCTCGCCGCGCTTCCCGGCGGGATGGCCGCGGCCGGCTCTGCTGCTCCGTGTGCTCCAGCAGCCTGGCCATCTCCAGCATTCCTGGCCATCTCCAGCATTCCTGATGGTGGAGGGCAGGGAGGCTATGTCCCATCCTGCTAGAGAAGCAGCGTGGGGAGAGCTGCTGTGCCCAGCAGCAGCGAGGTGGGAAGCAGCAGCTGGAAACCGGAGCCAAACGCAAACCAGGCTGGCGCTGCTGCAAAGTAGAGGAGCAGCCTGTGTCCTGCTGCGGCCCCTGGGGACAGGAGCAGCAGGAAAGGGCACCTTGCGCCGTGTCACCCTTGGTGTGGCACAGTCAGCAAAGGGAGGTGCCGGGGCCTGTGCTGTTGGCAGCACCCAACAAAGCGACCCCGCAGTGCCAAACCAGTTAACCTCTTGGACTGGTTCTTCCCTTCACCTCCTGGGAGGTGCCCAGCAGCATCCTGGCCAGGGCACAGGAGGGTACAGACACACAAAGGGACAGGTTGGTACCCCCATGGCTGCACATCCAAGATCACCCTCACATCCTGGTTTGTTACACCTGGGCTGCCTCCCTTCGGCGCAGGGCACTGCAGGGCCCGGCTGACACCGGTCTGATGACACCCTCAGCCTGAGCCCTCCCAACCCATGCCAGAATAAAGCTCCAAAGCCAAAGAAAATCCTCTCCAGGCCTTCTGGGATGGACCAGCACCCTCATCTCGGGCCCTGCCTGCACTGCCCCTGCTGTGGCAGGGTGATTTTCTGGCCACGAAGCCCCGCAAGCGCTGCCACCACCCCTGTGCCGGGCACCTGCCCCTCCAAGCCTCGGCAGCAGCAGCGGGACGGCCGCTCCCCCTGCCCTTTGATCCTCCCCATCAGTGACAGCTTCCCCGAGGATGTTTTGTCGGTGGTGTCACCCTTGACCATTAGCTCTTCACGCATGACTATAACGTGACATCTCTGATGCGGTGCCGCCAGCAGCCCGCCACTTCAGGGAGCAATTAAAGCCGAATGAGTCACTGCGGGCGGGAGCAGCTTTGACCACACGTCCCCATCGCCCTCCCAGCCCCAGCCCCACACCGCCCCCTCTGCCCAAACTTCCCCGGAATACCCTCTGCCCACCTCTTGTGCCGAGGTAGCCAGAGCGAAGGGCTGTGGGATGGGCCAGATGGATTCAGGAGCCGGGTCCAGCCCCAGCAGAAGGTGACCCATCCGTGGCTGTGGGGTTTTCTGGGGCATCCCGAATGCTCTGTCCTTGGGAACATCCCATTCTGGTGGGCTTCATCAAGATATTCCCTGCTCCTGTGCCGTTATTATTTTAAGACCAAGGAGGCCCAGGCAGTGGGGCTTTTATGTGATTAGCTGCTGAGACGAACGTTAATTAGTTTTCAATTTCCATAAAGTACCCCACTGACAGAAAGATTAGTTAAACCTGCTCTCGACTGCAGAGGATCACTCAGAAATTGGGAAGGGGTGGAGGAGGGGAGGGGGGCAGGTAGAGGGGGGAGGATGGAAAAGAGGCTCTGAGCTGCATCACTGAGGCTTGCAGGGGTCAAGAAGGCAGCTGGGCTCTGCTGGCTGCCCATGAGAAATAGGAGGTATATAGATATGTGATAAGTGGAAAAAAGAAAATCTGGGGATATTTCTGGGGCCAGCCCCCACAGAAAAGGTGTGTTCCTCTGCCAGGTCTCTGCTGACCCACTCTGAGAGGGGAGACTGAGCCACCTCACCTGGCCACAGCACCCACGGCAAGCACAGCCCTCGAGCTCTGGGGAAGGGGCGGTGGTGTTTTGATGCTTTTGTGCGTGTCCCCCCCTTCCCAAAACCCGCTCTGAAGCAGCACCCCCCCGTGTGAGCCGGAGCAACCCGGGGGTGCTGCAGATCCGCCACGTGACAGCGATGGAAGTGAATTGCAAATGACATTTCATTAACAGCTTGAATAAAGCTGTTTTCCCTCTTTTCTGCTACGCCCAAAAGCGACCATAATCTTCTGCACAAAGTGCTCTTCAAACCCCAGCCCAAGCCAGCCAAGCTGGGGGGCTCTTACGGGAGGGGGTTTGCCCGCCGTGTTCCCTCCCCCTCGGTTTGCAGCTTTTGGGATGGAGCGATGCTCTTTGCCAAAGGAGAGGAAAACAGCGGGTGCAGAGGTGCGGATGCCCCAGGAGGCATGTCTGTGCTCTGGAGCGAGGCAGAAGGATGCCGAAATGTTTTTGGGGAGGCTTTGGGCTCCCAAAAGGCAGGGACAGCGTGCCGACGTGGGGAAAGGTGTTTGGTGCTTGGGGCAGGCCGGCAAAGCAGGGCCTTTGGAGGAGCAGCCACGTGCTGCCAGGGACGCCCGGCACGTGTTTGGTGGCGGAGCCCGAGCGGAGCGGGGACACCGCGGCAGCGGCGAGACCACCGGCACCGCAGCGTCCCTGTCCCCGCCGCCGCACAGAGCGGCGAGCAGCGCTGCCCGGGCCGCGCTGCCCTTCGCGGGGGCCGTGCCCGGCTGCCGGGGGTGGCAGGGAGGGCCGGGGCCGCGGTGCCCTTGGAGCGCGCAGCTGTGCCCCTTGCCACGCCAGCTGCGACCGCGGGCACCCGCTCCGCGCTCGGCGGCGGGGGGAGCGCTGCCCGGCCCGCATCCCACGGCTCCCACCCAACACACCGCACAAACACCCGCAGTGGGGCCCTTCCAGCCACCAGCGCGGTTTTCCCCCCGCGCAGGGACCCCACTCCGCGACCCACGAGGCCAGGCGGGGCCGGGGCTCCTTCCAGGGCGAGCGGCTCCCGTTCCCCGCTCCCGCCTTTGACGTTATTCGGCTGGACAGAGGGATGTCTGCGCGAATCATTTTCAACGCTCTTCCATATTCATAATGGGCTAAATATAGGGGAGCAAAGTGGGACCTGGCGGGCAAAGCCCTCCCCGTGGTCAGAGCCGATGACTTCTCCGCCGAGATGAAATGCTGGCGTCAGCCCCACCGCGGCCCCGGGGCAGGGGAGCCGCACCCCGCCAGCCCCCCGACCACGGCGCAGTTGTTCAGGGTTTTTTTGTTTGTGGTTTGTTTGTGGTTTTTTTTTTTTCTTCTTCTTCTTTTTTCTTTTCTTTTTTTTTTTCTTTTAGCTCCCGGTGGCCAAATTCAAAATCACGTTTTTGAGCCGGTTGAGGGAGTCGGCGGAGCAGCCCGGGAGGGGGTCTGGCAGCCCTGGCACCCCCCGGTCCTCTTCTTCATTAAGCGAGAAGGTTAATGATTTCAATTAGGGAGGAGGCAAGAAGCTAAATGAGTATAAATAAAGCTCTTTCTGAGCCGTGGCAGGGAATGGGCAGGAAGGAATGGGCAGGAAGGGTGTGGGGGGGGGAAAGAGGCTTATAGGGCCAGAGTGGGGCTCCCGCAGAAAAATATCCACAGCAGCAGAAAGTGCTGCCTTTCCCGCTGTGCTGGGCCCTTCACCGGTCCCAGCCTGAAGTGCTTACAAAAATATCATCAAAGTGGTGGCTTTTGCCTCCCCTCCTGACATTCCCCAAGGAATAAAGTCCCCATGAGTAGAGACTGTCTCTCTTTCAGCCTTGGCAGAGCCCCTCTTGCTTGCTGGCTCCAGCATTGGTCAGCCGTGCCTGTGGCCAAAGCTGTCCTTCAGCCACACCAAGAAAAAATACTGTGGAAAGTTAGAACTAGCCCATATTATGGGAAAAGGTAGAGGTTTCCTGAAGTTTCACAGGGGCCTTGGCAGCTGTAGTGAAACTGGCACTGTACACAGAAAAGACTGTGGGTGTCATCAAGTCTGGCAAACAGAATTTGCAGTATTATGGATAACTCCTAGTAAAGTTTATTCCAGAGAAAATCTGCTGGTCCCCCTCACCCTGCTGTCCCTGCCAGTTTGTGGGGAGGGTTGGGAAGTTGAGCCTGGGCAGAGCATCCCAGGGAACTCCCACAGAAGGAACCTGAGGGCTGCCCCTCCCTGTTCCCACCGCGTTGAACCCTGCCAGGTTTCCTGGTTCAGCTCCCAGGATGGGTTTTTTTCGGCAGGTGCCCACAAGCCTGTGACATCTGTTGGGTGTGATGGCTCCTGGGCACAGTGGGAAAGCCCAGGCTGCAGCAGAGGTGTGTGGCTAAGTCCTGGGTAAAGTCACATTCAGGGGTATGACCAAGGGAAGCAGGTTCAATTTCCTCCCCTGCTGTGAGTTTGCAATTCAGTGTGAGACAAGGCGAGAAAAGGAATGGAGGGGCTTGGTGTTCTGGGGCTTGAATTACCATATTTTGGGGCACCTGGTGTTCAAACAGCAGAGCATGTCCCTTCCAGCACAAACAGATCAGCTGCTGCACTGGGCTGGTTTAGCAGAAACTCAGAGTTTGTGTTTAATGCGAGCAAAATTATTCCATTTCACTGAATGCAAAGCAGAAAAGGTAGAGGAGGTTGTGTGTGCGTGTGTGTGTGTCTGCCCCGTGCCACAGCACAGAAACACAGGCACAAATGTCCAAACCTGCTAGAACCAGCCCATCAGCCCACACAGAGATTCAGTGCAGACACACCTGCTGGTGTCTCAGGGACCCCAGAACATCTCTGCCCTCTCTAACCCAACCTGAACTCACCAGCAGGGGCTGGCTCCTGGCCTAGAGGTGAGGAAAACCCTGGGTTCATCTCAGCAGCAGGGATGGGAAAGGTCCATGAGGCTGGCATTGGCCAGGGCTGCAGGATGCCAGTGTCAGGAGGATGATGGTGCTGCTCAGCTGCTGCAATGTCAAGTCATGCCCTTGGCATCCTCCAGGACATTTTCCTTTTGTAAGAAACTCAGCAGTATCTTTTCCCTGAAAGAAATATTTTAAAAAGTATTCTGTGACTCATGGAAAAGGTAAGAAAAAGTACAGCGCCCACACTTGAATAGATATGTGGCTATTTTAAATAGATGAGGCAATAAATAAAACCTGGTACAGATTTTTCAAGTTTTCATTCATTTTTGATAGAAAGAAATTACTCCTTTTCCTCCATAAATATAAAAAAAAGTTCTCACTGGGGAGCTGGGAGCTCCCAGCACAATTCCCAGGTCTCCCAGTTTTACCCTAAGGCACCTGAAATGCTTTTTAAATCCCCTACTCTGGGAACTGAGAGCTTAGGTGTCAGTGACCACGACAAAGTTTCCAGGTGCCAAGCACCCTAAAATCCCCGGCCCTGGGAGGATTTATTTTAATTAGCTCAATTCACTTATGCCTTGCAGTGTTTTAAAATAAGCATTTTAGGCCGATCCCCCATCTCAGCAAGGCTGAGCTCGGCAGCACGGGGTTAAATGTCAAACACGGGGACATCTCGAGAGGCTGAGGTAAGGCAGCTTCAGCCACAGCACGGCAACTGGAGTCCCAGAACTCAGCCCTGGACCTCCCAAACGCCTTTGAGTTCACCTCTGAGATACATTTAGTAACTCGCCTTAATATTGATGCCCTCCACACACGGAAGGACTCTCGGCCCTGGCCAGCATAATGATGTGTTCAATATTAACAGTCTCCATCTGTCACAGCTCCCCGGCGCCTGCCCGTCCTCGTCCCGCAGGACTCGGCCAGAGCTCCAGAGCTCTCCAGCCTGCCTTCTCTCAAGGCCCTGGAGAAGCAGCCAAAGTGGGTTTTGAGACCTTCTCCAGGCAGTTTAGGGGTTAGGCTGAAACAGCAGGAGGTGCCAATCCTCACCCAGTTGCCCAGTTCCTCTTGATTCATCAATCTCTTCCTGCCTGGAGCACCAAGGCCTGGCCAAAGGAGAGTGACACTTGGTGGCCAGAAGACCTGACCAAAGAGGATGATACAGCAAGGGACCTGCAGCCATGGACCTGCACCAAGGGAAAGACAGATTGGATATTAGGAAGAAGTTTTTGACAGAAAGAGTGATAAAGTTCTGGAGTGGCTGCCCGGGGAGGTGGTGCAGTCACCATCCCTGGATGTGTTTAACAAAGCCTGGATGTGGCACTGGGTGCCAGGGTTCAGTTCAGGTGTTGGGGCTGGGTTGGACTCCATGATCTTGAAGGTCTCTTCCAACCCAGTGATTCTGTGAATTCTGTGAATATCTCACATGGCTTCAGGGAAATACCATCAGGAGCTCCTTGATGTGGCGTGCTGCAGGCTCAGGACACTTTTGTGGGGCTGTAGATGGCCACATCTATGCACCCCAAGTTTATTCTTCCCCAATACCGTGGGGAACTCATTTATTGGGACACACAGGTCCACACACACGGACTGGGCGAAGTGGTGGCCACAGAGAGTGGCCCAAGGGCTCGCTCTCCACCCCATGCATGAGCCTCTCGTGTCACACAGAGCTGTGCAGTGACCTTGTCCAGGGAAGTCACACCATCACCATCAGCAAGCCACAGACTGGTGACATGAGCATTCCCTCTGCCAGCCAGGACCTCCACTCACTGCAGAGTGTCCAGCAGCCCCTGGAACAACAGTCCCTGTGAGGATAGCAAAGCAAGATAAAAGGGCTTTTCCTAGTTGGTCCTTTCTTCTATTAGGGCCTTTTCCTCTGGGTAAGCATGAAGTCTGCCTCTTTCCTGGCTGTTATTAAAAGTCAGGGCTAAAATCCCTTTGGGAATGGGGAAGGCAGATAATCCTCACTCCTTCTGACCTTCTTTCCCTTCTCGCTTTGCAGGCTTATTGCAACTCCCTGGGAGTACCTGCTGTATTTGTTCTACTCCTCCTCCAGAAAAAGACCCTCAAAAACCACATTTGCACCGGGGGATCAGCCAGAAGGGTCCCAGCAGCTGGAGCCAGCTGCCCCCCAAGCACCCCATCACCCACCCGGGCTGGGTGGGTGATGCCCTCCAGAAACAGCACTTATAGAGTCACCTGGCAATATACATCTTAAACATATTGAAGGGCAAAAAAGGAGGAAAAAAAAGGCTTCAAACCACCAAACACCTCTGCTATTCCTCCTCTGCAGAACAAACCCTTGCACAGAGTCGCAGATATCTGTCCCCAAGGCTGCGGAGCCGCGTGATGAACTGCAGCAGCGCTGGGGGGGAGGGGGGGGGGGTGTCTGCCTCTGCTTTGCCAAAAGCCCCCAAACTCCGGGATTTCACACCGAGAAAGCGCTGTCGCAGCTCTGGAGGTGCAGGGTATGGGAGAGGAGCCAGGGCGGGGAGGGTGAGCCGCAGCCCGAGCCCCTCCTGCGCTGGGATGGGTGCCTTCAGTGGCAGGTTAATCACTCCTAGCGCTGCTGATTTGGGCTTGGGAAGGTGGAAATCCCAGGACTGCCGGGCGGGTTGTGCGTGCCTCCAGCTACCTCTAGTGGAAAGCAGGCAGAAGCGGCCACTCCAAGGGGCTCCACATCCCCCCTGCCTGGGAGTCTTCCTGAAACATCCAGCTGCGAAAAAAAACCACTTCACCTCGTTATTCTCAGCCCAAACACAGATTTTGTGACTGGATGTAGCAATTGTTGTGGCTTTTCTCTTCCAGGAAGACCCAGGACCTGCTCATCCCACAAGGCTGGGCTGGCTGGAGGAGCTCCACGTTGTTCAAGAGCTCAGTGATCTGCTCCCAGCAGGGATTTTGCAGGACCACAAGCAGGATCAGAGACCTGTTTTTCCCGGGGTGACTCAGGAGACCTCCCTGTGAGGACACCCTGGGTGCAGAAGGATGGGCACCCTTCTCCTGGTGTCACCAGCCACCGAGACACATCAATTAGCATTGAAACCTGGATATAAATCAGGAAAAGCAGTGTTCAGGGCAGGAACTCTTCACTGTCAGCACTGCAGTAAGCAGAAGCTCACTGCAGAGGTGGATGGTGGCAAGGAGCTGTAAAAAAAAACACTAGGGATGAGCAGGACAAGATTTCCTCTGCTTTTCCATGGCACATCTGTGCTCAGGAACAAGGTCTTTTCAGTGGATTTTCTAGATGTAACCCCATGGACACCAAATCCACTTCTTGTTTCCTTGTAGCCTCTAAAGCTATTTTCCACAAGCACTGGAGTGATTTTATTTCAAAAAAAAAAAGGAAAGTTACTTACTCATTCACATGGATCCAGGAGCTGACACTTTCCAAAAGGTCCCCACATTGATTGCTCGTGACAACAGCAGAGCAGCAAGAGGAGGCAGCAGCTACAGGCCCTCAATTCCTCAGCTCCACAGGGTTCTACACCCAGAAACAATTGCTGTCCACACGGCCTTCAAAACGATACACACAAATACAATTATAAAGAAACAGGAATACTTTACCTCCAGTAAGCTCTGGCTTTGCCTGGAAGACACTTTTTTTAAAATAAAAGGTGGGTCAGGCAGCTGGGAAGAGTGACAGCCAGTGGCACCCAAAACAGAGACCACTTTTTCGCCTGAAGGCAAGGAAAGGAGGCTGTGCCATTCCCCCCCTGCCCCAGGTCCAGAAATCCCTGAAAACCATTGCAAAAAGATGGTTAACAAGCTCCAAGTGTCAGGGACAAGTGGGGCTGATGGGAAGGATTAGGCATTAATGAGAGCCATCTTCCAAAGCATCCATCACTCCTCTTTCATGGGTTTCTTAATGTGGTGGGAACTCTGCCATAGCTGGGTTCTTTTTATTTAAAGCAGAGATAAAAAGCTGGAGAGGTATTAATATTAATTAAGAGACAGACATTCGCAGAAACTTTCTTTACCCTGCATCACACCCAGCTCTCAGTCCCACTTCAGGGAACAAGCAGATTTTTTCCAGAAAGAACGAAATTGTTCTGCAGAATTTATGAGTCTTTGTCACTTCTGCTGGGACTTTTATCCCACAGGGCAGGAAGAGAAGGCTGCACCAGATGAAAGCTACTCACAACCCAGTTCTCTGTCCTGGGGTGTATTGCAAATATTTCCATTTTTCTTGAAATTCCCTGTGGAATTTCTGAAATGGGGGGGGGGGGAATTCTTGTGCTGATGCTGAAATAAGATCTTAATTTTTGAAAAGCGGGAAGAAAGAAGTTGGAGGGAAATGCTGTTGGTTTGCACGTTTCCCTCATTAGAGAAGCGAGCTGAGGGTTTTAGGTGACAAAGCTGCGGGATGCTGTGAGGCAGAGCTGGTCCCTGGATTGATTAAAGGGGCTGGAACGAGGGTCAGGCTGGGAGAGAAGCAAAGGCACAAGAAGCTCATTTGAAACAGGGAAACTGAGGCACACAGGCTTTCCTCACCCTGGGATGAGCATCCCACTCCCTACACAATTAAAGGAAGAGAGAACAGGAATGTTACAGGACACCAGGCTGGTGAACATAATGAATGAATGGATAAATGGATAAATCCTGCCCAGGCACAGCCCTGCTCCTGACGCCCACAGCCAAGGGCCAGCAGAGCCCAAGTGCTGGGGAAGATCCCCTCTCTCATCCCTCAGCCATGGACTAGCATCCCACTGCCTAACTTTACCCTCCTTGGTTGCCTTGAGTCCAGCTTCAGAAAAAAAAAAAAAATTATAAATAAAACCTTGTAACCTTCTGGGAAACTTTTGACTGCTGAAATAATGCACGCAGAGACGAGATCAAGAGTGGTAAGTAAAAATATCCAGCTCACTTCAGGGGGACACCATGAATTTGCAATGGAAAGATAATTCTATGGTCAGTGATGAATTACAGGGCTGTGGCTTGGGGCGGCTTCTCCTCCGTCCCACAGGGGAGGACGTGGCCCCCGGTCCCAGCCCTCCCTGTCCCCAGTGTGTCGTTCGGGACTCGGCCACGAGATGGAGGCTTCTGCCCGCAGAGAGGAGCAGGGCAGCCCTGCAGAGGCCCCAGAGAGGTCTCCAGCCAGTTGTGGTGTCCCCAGCTGCTGTCCCCAACCCCTGGGGACACGCCGGGGCTGCCCAGGCACTGTGGTGCTTTGGGGATGGATGGTGACTATTCCCAAGGTGAGCATTCCCAAAGGTGATGGCGCATCCTGATCCTCCCTTCCTGAAGCCAGGTCACCACCGGGGGTTGCTGCAAAACCTCCTGGTTCAATTCGGTGCGAAGCTGGAGTAAACAGGAGGGGATTCTTCCCTCCCTTCCCACTGCCCCCTCAGGAGCCCGGGAACACGCTGTAAAGGCAAAATGAGGCTGGAGTGACCCCACAGGATACTCCTGGTTGGGGGAAAATTGTCAGGAATTTCAGTCAGACATTCTCAGCAAAAAAACATCGTGTTTCAGCAAAATTGTGACCCTCTCCACTTGGGATTTTTTTTGTTTGGCTAGCAGGGAAATTGGGGAAAAAGCAGCCTGGATGGGTGCTTGATGCTCTGGTTGGTGAGCTGAATTGGAGCAGCAGCAGGGGACTGTGCCAGAGCACTCAGGTCAAAATCCCGAAAGGAAAATAAGCCCTGCTCTCTGTGTCACTTAGAAGGTGCAGATCTTTCCAGAGGGAAGGGAATTCCCTTTCCTGCCTGTGTGAACCCTCACAGCTGCAAGCACGGACGCTGCGTGTCCCTGTCCCCCGGGGTGCCCGATTTCCCCTGGGTGCTCAATCCAAGGAATGACCCCACTGATTTATAGGGCGGCTGTGTCCGTGTGAGGGGTGAGAGCGAAGCTTTCCCAACCTCTTTCTTGCAGCAGCCAAAACCTGACTGCATTAAGCCATGCTGGCGGAGTGGCAGGGCGTGTGTGTCCCCGGCGTGGCTCAAAGGGACAGCACGGGGACAAACACCCGCTGCCACCTGGGCAGTGCCACCCTCGCGGGCCAGGGCG
Organism: Anomalospiza imberbis; assembly: GCF_031753505.1. Taxonomy (NCBI): domain Eukaryota; kingdom Metazoa; phylum Chordata; class Aves; order Passeriformes; family Viduidae; genus Anomalospiza; species Anomalospiza imberbis. The sequence continues at coordinate 2,455,653 of NC_089689.1, read as the reverse complement.
CTGCGGCGGAGGTGATTCATTAGCGGCGTGGCGGTGGTGAACATGTGTCGGCCCCCGCATCTGCCCCTCGCCAGCAGCGCACCGTCAGCGAGGTGTCACCGCCGTGTCACCGCTTTGCCGCTCACCTCCTTCCCCGACGTGATCGGCTGCGACATCCGCGCCAGCTGCTCCGAGCGGGCAAACGCCGGCCGCTCCCTGCTCGCCAGCCCGGCCACGGGCAGCTCCTGCCAAGGCGCTCCGTGGGTGCCCGGGGCTGCGTCCCCATCGTCACCTGCGTGTCCCTCCCAGCCGGTCCCCGATGCTGAGGCAGGAGGCGAGCAGCAGCCGTTCCGTATCCTGCCTCGCAAAGCTTTGGACGTCGGGAGTCTGGTGGCACACGGGTTTCTCGTGCTGCATTAGTAATTAATACAATCATTAATAGCGTGCTGGGGGTGATTGGCTCAGCAAAGCCGCTTGCAGCTGCTCTTAGCTGAGGTGGGACGGTGACAAGTGCATGGAGCCTCTGAACCAGTGCTCTGCAGGCAGAGAGAGACACATACAACTGGCACACACCACGCTGCCCTGGTAGCTGGCACAAACACAGATGGGCTTTTTATCCTTTAAGGAATTTTTAAAGAGCTCGCGTGCCTTCGTTGTCCACGTGTGAGCTCTTTTTTGGGATGCTCTGGGGTCTCGCTGTTCCTGGGTGTACTGTCTGAAGCCCCATCCTTTCCCCCGGCAGACCCAGCGCTGGAAAACCCCTGCTCAGCATCATTCCTGACTTCCCATGCAGGCCCCAGGAAGCGCCTCCCACAGGCAAGGCAGCCGCCGTTCCCTGGCTCAGCCTTCCTCCTGCAGCAGCCCTCCTCACACCCCTTCCCTTCGCCTGCCTATTTTCACGAAACTTGTAGGAACTTAATTATCTCTGAGACTTCTCCCCCTGTCAAACCAGGCTGCAACGGGCCAGCAGCCTTCAAGAGATGATAACAGGGACGGACAGGCGGCGAGCGCGGGAGCAAGGTCAAAACCATCCCTCCCTCCCTGTCTCCTCCCTCGCCCGGCAGCCGGGGCCAAACCCAGGCGTGAGGGCAGGGCCATCCCCGCCTCGCCGCTCCCGCAGCCACAAGTGGGAATTGGGAGGACGAGGAGGCGAGCGGTGCTGCTGCCGGCCGTCAAGCAGCGGGCCGGTAATAACCTCATGATGAGGCTGGCGAGGGCGGGCAGGGGGGGCAGGTGCCGTCCTGCTGCTGCCCCGCTCCGCCGGCAGCTTGCGGAGCCGCGGCGTTGTCAGGCTGTCTCCTGCCTCTCACCTTGCTTCTCATTAGCTCCCCGCCGTGCTGCCGTGCGGGCAGATGGGGCAGGGCCCCACCGCCGTGCCGGGCGCGCTGGGGGCACCGGTGGCCGCACAGCTCCCGAACACATCCCCTCCGTGTCCCCCGCAGGGAAGGGATGCTCGGCCCAGCACGGCCCGGCCGCAGAGTGTTTCCCAGCCTGGGGATGGGTGGCTGTGCTCGCCAGCTGCCTGGCTGAGGAGATCCCTGAGTGTGCCAGTGGGTGATGTGTCTGTCAGGAGGGTGAGCTGGAAGGAGGAGAGCTCTGGTGGCTCAGTGCAACGTCACAGCCTCGGTGGTCCTGGCAGGGCCGTGTCCTAGGACAAGGGGACAGCCAGGTGCCGTGCTTGGGGTGTCCGAGTCCAACAAGTCACCCTGGGGACCAAGGGTGATCTTGGGCAGTCCCAGGATGCATTCCCTGCCAAAGCAAGGCACGCATCTTCTGGCAAGAGCAGCCAGGGCTCTGGGCTGCGGCCTGGGCAGCCTCTAAAGCAGGAGAGGGAGCAAGAGAAATGTAAGTCACCAGCAAGGACCAAGCCAGAAAGGAAAAGCACAAGCAGAGGGAAATGGATGGGACTGGTTGGTCAATTCCTTCTAGTTCCCATCTCCAGGAAAGGGGCTCCTACACACTTCTCCCACATGTATCCTACACATCTGCTTTGTTTCCGGGCAAGAGATACATCTGGAAATACAGCCCCATGCTTTTCACAAGAACAAAGCAAAGCACAAGCCCCTGTATTTGTCCAGAATAAACAACACTTCCAGGATGGACAGATATTCCCAGCCTGAGTGAAGTTATCCAACAGTATGGCACGAGTTGAGCCCACTATTGAGAGCAAAGGCTCCTTGACATTTATTGCCTGAAGATCAAATTGCTTAAGCATCTCCAGCAAGCCAGATCCAGCAGGAGCATCACCAGGTGTGGGGCAGCCACTGTTGGAGGCCACAGGCTCCCAGCACCCCAGGGGGACACACACTGCAGCTGTTCTGCCAAGGGGACTGTGTAAGACCCCCGGAAATGCCATGGGAATGAGAACCCGGAGAATGTATGGATGCCCTCCCAAGCTGGAGCACCCCGTGGTGCTTTCTCACCACCTTTGAGGGCTGTCTCTGGTGATCTGAAGGAAGGGCACTGTGCAGCCCTGGGCAGGAGGGAGCTGCAGCAGGGCAGTGCTGGTGCCATGTCAGGGTGGGAGGAGATGACCCACTGTATTCCTCTTATCCAAGAGCCTGAGCAATTTTGTCATGATCAAGACATCCAGCCACCCTGACTCCATCTCTGATCTTGGCCACCCAGCACACCTGGATCAGAAGCACCAAAGCATTGCATTAAGGGAGGATAGGGAGGGGACTCTCCACACCCCTGCACTCTGCCAGCCTTTGCACCTTCTGCTGTGCCCAGCTTTTTTTGCCAGTCCTCACCAGAAATGTCAAGCTGTCTTTCTAACCACAATGGTTTTCCCCTCTCCCTGGGGGAATTTGTGTGCTGCTCCCACTGCAGTGACCCACACAGCCCAGAGCAGCTTCTCTGGGCTCCTGGCCATGCTGGGGGGTGGCCTTGCTCCTGCTGCAACCATGGTGATGGTCACACCACTGAGAGCCACGGCCCCAAACTGGCCTCCTCAAGCTAATATTTGCCTAAAGCAGCATTCAAGATCACCATGGATGAGCCCTCTTAGTTGTCCTAAAACAAGCCAGGACACCTCTGCACCGAAACTGCCGAGGTCCCGACAGCAGCCATCTGTGAAGCTCTGTGGCTGTTCACAGCAGGGGAGAACCTGGCCGTGCAAATAGGATTTTTTTTTTTTCTGATGTTATCCTGCATTTGAATAAAGCCTATTTTGGGGGAGCAGCACAAATGCCCCCCCAGTGCCCTCCAATTCTCCCACATCCAGGCCAAGAAGCTGGCTCAGCCCTGCCAGACCCTCACCTCCCACAGGCCACCACCAGCAGAGCTGAGAAAACACCTTTGCCCCAGAGCCCCCACGTTTATTGAGGTGCTCAGCCCCACGGAGCAGTCAGGGAATGGGGGGCTCCTGGTCCAGTCCGAGGGTCACACCCTCATAAAAAGCAGCACTGACCGGGGCAGAAGCAGGCCTTTTTTTCCTCCTTTTGTGCAGGCAGGCTGCAGTGCCAGGGAAGGAGCTTTAAAGGCACGCGGTACCTGTGCCCAGCGGAGGGGGTGGGGGGTGTGAGCGTACAGAGCTATTAATTAAAATTGCTCAGTCAGATGCTATAGAGAGATTAGTTGTCACATTGTGTTAATGGCAAGCTTGGCAACGCCGCGAGAAGGGGCAGGACTGCCCGCCGTCCCCTCAGCTGTTCAAGTGCCACGTTTATACCCAGCCAGAATGACTAATTGGCAGGTTTTGTCGAACAGAAGCCCCCTTGTTATTGGGAAGAGATCAGTGCCTTAATGAAGGAGAGGGAGGAAGGGGACATGTGGGTACAGAGAAGCTGCAGCCACCTCTGTGGCAGAGGTCGCCGGGGAGGCAGAGCTGCTGTCCTGTCCTTGTGGCACAGGGAGGCTGGAAAAGCCCAGAGCCAGGGAATGGCACAACACTGGGTTCTCCACCACCAAACCCACAATCAGCCCCAGAGCTGGGTGTCCAGGAAGAGATAAAAATATCTCCCAGGACCCTTCCAGCTCAGGTGTTGATCATAGGGCAGGACTCCCCAGCTCTGCACTTCATCCTCCTTCTCAGGTGTCAGATTCTCTCTCCTCGTTAGTGTCCCTTGCCTCCTCTTTCTTTCTACAGGGAGAAAGGGAGCACAGAAAAATGCTTGGGGAAGCTCCCAAATGGCAGCTCCAGGAGAGCATCACAGCCTTGGCTACTGGAGGATACTCAGTGCAGGCTGGGCAAACACAGAGCCCACCCAGCCTTGCCTCAGGGCATGGGACAGGAGGGCCCTGCTGCCTATTCTAGCTGTAATTTCTCCACTTCTTTCCCACTGAGGTGGCCTTCCAAATTTCTACACCCAAATTAACTCCCTTTTGATGTGGAAAGAGTTCCTGATCTGGGCCCTCTGCCCCCACCAGGACAGAGATATCTGAGTTGGGCTCCATGCCTGGGCACAGTCTGTGGAAAAGCTTTCGGTGAACACAGATGTCAGTGACACAGGAAAGCACAGAGCAGTTTGGTATTAGCCTTGCAATCTTTGAAAGGATTGGTGGCAATAGGCCTACTATTGCCCCAGAAACTAATGTTTCTGCCCTCTGATGGACAACCATGCCCTGAAGGAGGAGGAATCAGGGAAAAATGCTCCTCTCCCCATTTTACAGAAGGAAATTCAGATATGGGGTCACAAAGCTGTACAGGTGTCCAGCATGCCCAGAGCCTGCACGATTTATGCACCTTGAATCTTGTCCTGGTTGGTTTGACAAGGTGCCCCTTGGAAAAGTGATGGGTGTAAAACTGAGGTACAGCATGGCTGTGCCACCCACCCCAGGGACTTGCCTAGATATCCCCATCCAGGTGTTTTCCTGAAGTTTTCAAACTGATCAGCCTGTTTAGCCTAACCAACACAGATCACACAGGCCTGATTCTGCCCGGAATAACTGGTTCTTCCCCACCCCAAATTCATCTTTACTGTGTGGATTCTGGCCGTGCTGGAGGGCAGCAGGGAGCACATGGGGGTGCTGATGTAGAGCAGCAAGGCTTTTCTTCTCCTCCAGGCACCAGTTTGAGAAACTAGTTGAAACCCATTGAAAATGAGCCTTGTGTGAGGGGTATCAGCAAGTTTCCAAGCTGCCCTGCTGCCCCAAGGTGTAACCCTCTGATTGCCATGAGCAGACAGGTGAACCCTCAGTGCTGCTGAACAATGCCAAGCACATTCAGTGGGTGTGCAGTGGGACGGTGATTCCATCCCAAGGAGGGGTGGAGGGGCTGTCATCCCTCTGCCACCTCCAGGTAGCCCCAGGCCAAGAGCAACTTGCCCCAAGAGACTTGGGGGTGCCAAGATTTCAGCAGTAACCTCGGGTGGGAAGCAGTTTTTTACTTGGACTGAACTGCGTAGCTCTGGGGCAGGATGGAAAGCTGTTCAGGCATGTTGTGTGCACAGCAAAGCTGGAATTTCTTCACAATAGCTAGTCTAAAGCTAAGCTAGACATGAATTAATCTTAAAGCCATGGCCAGTGGAGTCATTTCAGCCCAAATCCAAGCTCTGTGCTTCCATAACTGTTTGTGGCTGCCCAGCTGGGCTCTCTTGAAGTCAGCTCAATCACATCCCCCTTCCAGCCATCAGCCACCTCAGCTGTTTCACAGCCACCACTGCAACCTGACCATGTCACCAGCCCCCAGCTGGATGGAGGTGAGGCAGACAGGTCACCAGCAACACCATTTGCTCCCCGAGGCCAGGTTTGGGGGAGGGTGATGTGACAGCTGGACATGCAGAAATTCCCACAGCACCGGCATCGTTCACAGCTTCAGACAGCCTGTCCCTAAACAGTTTTTTGGAAGGTCACTTCCAAAATACCTTTAATAATTATAATACCTTTAAACAGTCCTGCAAGTGTCCCCTTTGGCCCCAGGGTGTAGGTGGAGATGGCCAATCAGTCTGGTGTGTCATTCCTTAGCACTGCTCCAGGACAGTCCAGAACAGAATGCCAGCCTTCTCCATGTACCTCCCCCTACTGATGATTTCCTGTTGTTTTACTTTTTTTCACAAATCCTTACTATGCAGATTTCTGCAAGCTCCTCATTGCCCATCAGGAGGGACAAGATGGGGTTGTGTCCTGAAGACTTTGCTTCCTTTTGCAGAACCCAGACTTCTGCAAACCCTTTTTTTTTTTTTTTTTGTACCTAATCCTTTGTTCCCAAGATGTGACACTGACCAAACTGGAGCCAAGCAAGGAAAGCATTGCATTGCACTGAAAAAAAGCCCAAACCCAACACAAACAGTGCTGGACCCAAACTTTTCCTTTGTTCTCTGCTTTTGGCCACTCTAAGCCACTCACTGCCATCCCCCATGCAGCAGTTACCTGTCACAGAAGACACTTTGTTCACGTGTTTGAGGCCAAGTTCTAATCACTGAATGTAATAGGGCAAGATGAGTGATAGATTGACACAATTAATTTCCATGTTCTCACTAGTAACATTGATTTTAGGGCACTCAGTCTTTACAAGTCACTGAATGCAAGGGAAAACTTGGCTCTGATCTGTTCAGTAAAGGTCAAAAGGGTGCTCAGATCTTCGATGGGAGCTCAGCTGCTCAAATGCCCTTCAGGGTTTTGATGTCTGCCCCCCGTCGTGAAGCCAGGAATTGCCTCTGGATGCATTTGCTGGGGAAGGGCCCCCTGAGAAGGTTGTGTGGACACATCTGTGGTACTGCTTGGACACTCAAAGCTTCCCTGAGCCTGTCTATCCACAGAGCAGAGGTAGGGGTTGAGTTCCACTGGCTGTTGATCTTCTTAAGACTGGCTCCAGTGCCCAATCCTTTTCCATCTTTCCTAACCAGGAGCTGATGTTGGCCAGCCCTGTGATTTGTTCCTGCTGTAAAGGCTCTTGCAGCTCTCACCAGCAGAATGTCCAGTTGCCCTTCCCTTCCTAACCCAGCTGGAAGGACACAGGTCCCATGAGAGCAGTCATGAACAACCAGTCCATGTGGTTGAGAGAGGTCCTGTCAGGACTTTACAGTGCTGGGAGACACTCAGAAATGAACCAGTCAGGAGTCTGTTTTAGCCCTGCTTGTGGCTACACTGGTTGTGTCCTGGTCTCTGGTCTGGGGACTCCAGGGTGGGATCTGGCCTGATTTTTCTCCTTGCAGAGAACTCCACAGTGCCGTGAGCGGTGCTGTTAAAGTAGCCGATGAAGTGAGTGGGAGGGTGCTAAAGCAGCCCATGAAGCCTGGTTTCATGGCCCATTTTGGGGGAAACCAAAGTTCTTTAGCAGACTGTAACAAACGAAGAAGGAGATTACTTTCAAATCCACCCTGGTTCCTTCCTCAGAGCATCCAGCACAAGATCCTGGGCTCACCAAACCTGCTGGCCAAAGAAGCTCCCTGACTCCATATTCCCGCAGACCTTTCCTCGTCCCCAGGCTGCCCCATCCTCTGCTCTGCACCCCTCCTCCACGCCCTGCCGCGGAACAAAGCCTGTCCTAAGAAAGCCACGCCGCGCGCAGGTGAGCGCGGCTCAAAGCAGCCGTGCTATGCGCGGCATCCCCGCGGCCCAGCCAAGCCGCGAGATTCACCTGTGCGGCCCAGACAGTGAAGAATTGTTTGGAGCAAAACACTGTGCAATCAAGTGGAGATAGCAGAGGCAATGGGGTCAGGCAGGCTGCCTGGGGCATCTTTCATCTCCAGCTTCGGGAGGTGGGGTGTAAAGTGCGTGCTGGCTGGGCCCAAGGTGGGCTCAAAGGCAGCCTTGTTCTGCCAGCTATCTGCCATCTCTCTGATGTCACACGTTTCATTTGGGCAGCTCACTTCAAAGGCCCCCTTCTCGTGCTCCCTCCCTCCCTTTCTCCCTTCTGGTTTGGATTTTGCTATTGGAGGGATAATAGACCAGCTTTCCAAAAACGCATATTGCTGTACAATTCAAAAAAAAATTAAAAAAAAATTTAAAAATTCTTAAAGAGCAGCTGCTCAAGTTGACCCAGTTCAAGCAGGGCACAGCTGGGACAGTCACCAGGAAACCAAGGTCTCTCATTCTCCTTCCCAGCAGTAAATCTAAACTTATCCCGGCTCCCCAGCACCCCAAACCTTCCTCCATTGACAAGAGGCTCCTCTTTATATCTGCATCCACCATCCATTTGGTGCAGGTCCCTTTGTGTCCTGGCTCCTGGCAGCCACACGTGCACCCCCCACCAGAGGTCCAGTTTTGGCCAGAGTTTCTAACAACCCCTGCATGAGCCACATCAAAGAGCACCTCAGCAGAGCTGTGGCATCAGGACACGCAGCATCCAGCTCCACAGCCCTTGCTGGGTGCCTTGAGGCACGTCCTGCAGGCGGGAGGCCAAAATTCCAGCCAGAATAGCAGCCACCATGTGTTGGCCATGCCAAGACAAGACATCTTGCTCAGCTGCAGCCTCTTGTTGAACAACTGTCTCTCTGCCAAGCTACACAAACTTGTCCAACGCTGCACAAGAGAAAGATGGCATTTCAAAGGGCTAATAAGGTTCTGGATGGAAACTGCCTACTGGGAAAATGTGCATCCCAATAAGTGAAGCCTAAAGAGCAGAATACATCCAGACACAATCAAAATAAGTACTAGGTGACTTCTGGTTTTTGAGTTTAGAGAGTTTGGCAAGGGCAATTTCAAGCTTTTTCCCCCCACAACTGGAAGCTATCCAGTAGAGCTAATATCTTCCTGCACACACCACGCTTCCAGAAGCTGGGGATTTAGTAGGTGGGGAAAAAAAAAAACTGCGGGAGGAACGGAGTGGAGGGCGTGCTGGTACCCAGCAGAGGCCCAGAGATCCTGGACAGAAGCTGTTTGAGCTGCACCACACCAGCACACCCCTTCACATGGCAGCCACTTCACTACACGGACATCTGGCAGCTGTTCCTTGGCTCACCTCCTCGCTGAGGCCATCTCAGTTTTGGTGACAGCAGTGGGAAAAGGTGCATCAACATTCAAATTAAAAGATGAGAAATTCAGTAGAGGGAAGAAAAAATCACATCAACTGCAGACCCTCCAGCCTGCTGACCTGTACAAGGGTGCCTGGGCCTCAGGCCATAACTTTTCTAGATGAAGCTGAGCCTGCCTGCAGGGCAGCTGGCAGCTTGTCTCAGCTCTGATCCTGGGCTGCCAGACTCCAGCCCCTGAGGGTCCCCCAAATCTGCCTGGCTTCTGCTCACACCCCAGCACCCTGCCCTGGACAGGCAGGAGCTGAGAGCCTGGAGCCCGCTGGGGCACCTCCAGCCCCACCCTGAGCATCTCCTCGCCCCACAAGGAGAGGGGATGCAGTTTGCATCCAGGAAGCCATTCTGAGGCCTTGGGGAGCGTCATGGCAGAAATCCCTTGAGGCCATTCCTTAATGCTGACAGCTGGGAGAGGGGCAGAGGTACGCTGAATGCCGCCACTGTAAGCAGCAGCCTTTGCTCCCCAACCCGAGCATCCACAGGAGGATTTAGAGGACTCACAGAACTTACTGGCAGGTATTAAAAGTTCACTGGGGCTGTAATAGCAATCTGTCAGCCTGCTGCTAATCCGTCTTGACAGAAACTTTATAAGAAGCTGAAGCGTGTTAAATAGTCCTGGAGTTTAAGCAGAGCAAGCACAAGGAGGGTGGTTTAAAGCAAAGGGTGTTTCCACGGACCTCTGAGCAAAAGCCCATGGACCAGCTCAGGATTTGACTCCTTAAATGTCTTCTCTGGAGGAGAAAATGAGAGACATTTTTAGAAAACAGCAGCACCCTGAGCAGCTGAGGTGCTGTCCCACGGGCAGCTGGGGCACGGGCACAATAGCGGCTCTGTGCGCCCAGGGGCCGGGGACAGCCCACGGAGGGGTGCTCAGGGCCACCATCTGATGCACCTGCGCTCACCTCCGAGTCAAGAATGCAAATAATTCACATCTGCAAACCCTGGGAAACCCATTAGCGCTGAAACTGGATCCGCTCGGCCCACGAGGGAAGTTTGCCCGCGCATTGCCGCGGTTTCAGGGACAGTTGTGTCACCTGGGTGTGACAGAGCCCTCAGCCTGGGCTGTGCCATACAGGTGGTGTGTGGAGAGCTGTGCTTTGTGTCCTCCAGTCCACAGATGTGGACAGACAGGACTACCAGGCGCGGCTGATGCCTCGAGTTTGAGCTTTCATATTTTTTAGATTCTGTACTGCCTTAGTGTGTGACTCTGAACTTCATATAAAGTGTTGGCAAGTTCTCCTCACAGTTTAGTCAGACAAAACAATCCTTTTCCAGCCCCAGAACCAAGGACAGTGTTACAGCATCAGGCCCAAAAAGTGCAAACAACAGCGAATTGAGGAGAGCAGACTGGGAGGATGGGACTGCATAACCTGGAGCTGGAATTGGACAATTAACCCCAGTATGGAAATGGACCAAAACTTATAAAAGGGTGAAAACTCATGGCATGCTGCCCATCTTGGGTGAAGCCATGGCTGGGCTCTTGTACTGCCCAAAGTGTATCCTTTGAGGCCTTTTAATAAATACCTACTTTATTCCTTTAATAAATACCTACTTCATTCCTTCAACAAATACCTTCTTTATTCCTTTATTCCTTTATTCAGGGGGTGTCTCCTAGGACAGCCGGCCTGCTGCAGGGGTGTCACAGTTACCCACCAGTGCAAACCACACAGAAAGCACAGCTCAAAATAACAGGAGTGCACTGAAGGACAGCTTCCCATTGCTCTCCAGCAGAAGGGTGAGGCTGCCAGGTGCACTGTAGGTTTTATCAGGGACCAGCAGCTGAGATGCCACCTCCTGTGAGTTCCTGCACCAGCGGGACTGCAAACCTTGCTGGGGCAAGTTTGTGTGTGTTGGCACTGCTCTTAATGTTCCCTGCAGTAGGTTTGCTCTGGAGCAGATGGCAAAGTTTCATCACCATCGCCGTCTTTCATTACTCTATTTCCCATGGACCTCTTAAGACTTTTGCCTTTTAGCTGAGAGTCCTGCTCCCTCACTGAGGCATCCCACACTCCAGCAGGAACAATTATTAAGGTGACTCAAGACTTGGTCACAGGAAGAGTTTTGCACACTGTTAAAGTCTCAGTGAGAGCCTCCAGAGGTTTTTTTCAGCCTCACATTCACTACAGCTTGCTGCTGAAAGAGGGGTGGAGAGCAAGACTTTTAGCTAGAAAGAAAACTAAAGGACTTTTAGCACTCTGCCAAGACACAGACACCTGGATCAGAGGAAAATAAATCCAATAAATAACAGCATACCCACTGTGGAGCCAGTAGGGAAGAGTGAGCAGTAGCAGTAACACATCTTCTCCACATTCCAGCACACCACATGTACTTGTGGGTCTCAAATCAGCTGAGCAAAACTCCTGGGGTTCCTCCAGCAGAGAAACCTGTTGGCCAGAAGGACTCAGTAGCAGCCCAGCTACTGGGAAGCCTGGTCTGCCATGGCTTTGTGAATTCCTCTGGTGGGCAGCCACCACCCCTTCCTCACACCTCACCTGCAGGTGTGACATCGTAGCAGTGCTTGCCAACATAATTCCGGCAGTCCAGCAAGGGATGTGCTCCCACTGAAAACTCCCCACGGAGCAGGAGGGAACTAGAGGACAGACTTATAAATCTCTTCAGCATCCCTTTATGCAAGACCCAGAGAAATTTAACCCCCAAATTATTTTGGCAAGGAGCTGACAGTTGCATAAGCCTTGCCTGAGCAGAAAAGCAAGGTGGAAACATTTGCTGGGAAAGAAGAGAGAAACACCACTTGCCTTGCTGGGAATGCAAAGTGGGACCTGTAAATAGTAGCTAAAAAGGGACTATGTGTACTTGGGTGAAAGTTTGAGTAAGCTCATGACAGATGTCAGCAGGGAGATGCAGACTAGGTAATCCACTGTGAAGCCCTGAATGCTCAGGTACTTCTTGTGGAAGTTTCTATTTTCTTCTATTCTATTATTCTATTCAATTCTTCTATTCTATTTTCTATTCAATTTCTATTTTCTTTCTAAGGTGCTTCTTACTGAGGAAGCACCTCAAAACAATCGCAGAGGAATACACAAGTTTGTGCCTCTTTTTTTCCCCTCTTTTTTTTTTTTTTTTTTTTTTTTTCTCCAAGCCCCGCTTCCCCTCAGCACATTGTCATCGTCTTCCTCAGGAGCAGAGTTGCTCCCAAGAAACCAGATCCCCCCAGGCACAAAGCACCTACTGTGCTCGCCCCGATGCTATCGGGAGGGGCTGGCCGGGTGCACGCGGTCAGGCAGCACCTAAGCTCGGGTGGCCCAGGGTTTTGGGATGAAACAAGACTCCTCCTCCTCCTCCCCCAGCACGCCACAGCTTTGAGGCCATCGTGGGGAGGACTGAAAATGCAGCATCTCCTTTGCTTATTCATATTTCACGGGGAAGCTCCGGCCCTGGCTGACACAACTCTCCACCAGGTGCTTCTGTCAATCCCTTCAGCACTGCCACAAACATTTGTGAGCTCCTCACGAGCTCCTGGCTGGAGGTGAGCTGGTCATATCAACAGCAGATTTTTGTTCCGAGGCAAGGAAAAAGTAAGCAAGTCAAGGAAACAGCTGTTAAGCTGCAGGAATAATCAATTAGGAGGCAATTTCATCATTTTGAATAAGCTTGCTCATAATTAAAAGCCTCCTGAAGGAAGTGATTATGCTCTAATTGATGGGAACTGTAAAGCCCAGGAAAGAGGCAGAGCAATGGCTCGTACGGCCATTTCTGGGGCACAGGTCTCACCACTGCTGCCCAGCACACTGCAGTGCTTTTGAGGATGGCACCTGCCCTCAGGCTTCTTCATGGCTCTAGCTCCTTGCCTAAGACTCACTGATGTTTTTCTCTGGATTCATTGCCCTTTCCCCATCTCACACTCCCAGGTAGCCCATCCTGACACGGGAAAGCCACTGGTCAAACACCAGCCACTGCTCTCCTTCTTTGCCGCTGTTTGCAGATGGCTGGCCAGGCTCGGCCAGCTGGTGCTGAGAATTGGCCCCATTTCTCACAGCTTAAATCTGAGGATCCAAACAGGCTTTCAGGTGGTTCACAGTGCCGCTGCTTAAGCCTCTTAGTCAGCCATGGTGGGACTGCTCCTTTTGTCTTACAGGGAAGTGACCACCTCCTCTTCCCCAGCCTCCCTGCTCCCAGCTAACATGCCCTTTTTTATCTCTGCCACTGTCCTGTAACCACCATGTCCTGCCTGAGCTTCCCATCCTGTCTCCAGCTCTGATACCCCAGCCTTTGTTGAAAAAGTAGTTTTGGCCCCGTGGGATTAGGCTTCATGTGCCCCAGCCCCCAGGTCTTCTGCTGGGATGTCACCGCTCCTTCCTCACCCCTCCACCTACTCCAGGAGGAGACAGAGCAGCCAACAGACAGTTATAGCTTCTGGCAGGCTCCAGCTAATCCTTTTGGAAGAGTTTCACCAGCCTTCTCTTCCCAGTCTCCTCAGGGGCTCTCTAGTTACTTCCCAAATACCTCCACGCACTCGGCTGCAGAGCCAAACCCTCCAAGCCTGGGACACCAGTGTGAGGTTGTCAGGACAACACAAGCAGCCACCCAAGGCACAGGTGTTAACGCTGCATCTCCAGTTCCATGATCTCATGCTGCGTTTTCCAGGCAGTCCCTGCCTTCTTGAGAAGAGTTGCTCACTGTTTCCTCTCTCCTCCTCGCTCTCTCATGCACAGCCTCGGGGCTCTCCGTACTTGGATATTATTTTGAGCTCGTGTTGAGCACAGACTTGTTTCTTCGCAGATGCTCTTGGGAATGTGCAGAAAAAGCCTAAGGCTTGGTGGATACCTCCCTGCACAGCCCCTCCTCTCCCAAACAGATACTATTGCATCTGTACTGCAAGGAACAGAGGTGAGAGAGCCAGAGCTGCTGGGGGCCAGCCAGCTTCAGAGCCCTGAGCTGAGATGCCAAAGCTGAGCTCTCCAGAGCACCGGTCTTGTCTGGGCTCTCTGAGAGTCCTAAAGAAGATTGGTTAGGAGCAATTGGCTGGGGCTCTTCGGCCCACTCGAAGCCACCTATTGTAAATGTAGGTAAACCTGGTGGGAAGAAATGCTGATGTGTGACTCCAGTTCAGAAGGCTGAATGATTTCTTTATTATAACTATACTATAATACATTAATATACTATTTAAAGGAGATATTAAAACTACATAATTACTTTTTCTAACTACTATCTCTAACTCATGCCCAACTTGTGACCCTCTCACTAAAGTCCAGCCACAGGTGGATTGGATTGGCCACCAGGCTCAAACAATCCTCACCAGAATCCACTCAAGCAATCACCCCAGGTGAACAATTCTCCAAACACATTCCACATGGCAAAAGCAAGAAGCAGAAATAGAAATTGTTTTCTCTTTCTTCTCTCTGTGCTCCTCTATGAAAAATTCCTGAGAGAGAGAAGAATGTGCCTGCCACAGCCACCAAATCAACCGGGCTGCATGGCAGAGCCTTCTGGGGTTCACCACCAGCTCCCCATCCCTTTGCCACAGGGATTCACCTCCTGCCACAGATCCACCCTGCCCCGAGACTGTGATCCAAGCCAGCAGGCATCCCTCTGAATGAGCCCCCTGTTCTCGGGGTCATCAGAGGAGAAATCCGATCTCCCCTCTGAAGCGGCAGCTCCGAGGGCCCGGGGCGGTGGGAATCTGCTGCTCCTCACCGAAAGTGCTGTCGGTATTTGATCACTCGCAGTGTTTTGACATGGTTTGCAGTTGGATACGCTCGTCCTCAGCCTGTGAACTTAGACCTGTCAATCAGGCAAGCACATGTCAGCCTCCACATCGGTGTCTAGGAGGTCTACAGCTAACAAGATAACCTTTTCATGGCCAACACAGTTGCCACTTAAAGGAATGGAGACAAGAATTTGGTCTGATCTCCAACAAGATAAGAAGCTGTTATTCACCTTTTTACACCTGAGGAGCTTCTAACCCTTTTCTTGCCTTTCCATCACAAGTTTTCGCCATTTTATAAAGGGGCTTTTTGTTCCTTTTTCAGATAAATTTTCCATGCAGATGACCAGCAGTGGAAGAAAAGACGTAGCAACTGCAAGTAACAGCTTTGGACAGCTGGTGTTACCTGGGATCTTGCTCACAGACCTAGCATAAAGCCAAGGCTCTGGTCCTCAGTGGTTTGAGCCCTATCATGTGTCACAAGACAAGCGTTTTCTAATGATGGGTGACATTTAGCACCCAAAAGAGTGTCAGTGAAGGTACCAAACATCTGGCAAATTATTTCACTCTGGAAAGGTGACAGGAACAACCAAAGCTTTGGCATTTTCCCACAAAAAAAAAAAAAAAAAAAACAAAACAAAAAAAAAAAAAAAAAAAAAAAAAAAACACCCAGAATCTGTCACCTCTCACGTCCAGTTCCAGGAAAGGACCCTGCCTATGGGTTCCTTGGGATTTGGGGCCTCACCACCTCTTACATGCAGAGAGATGACCAATGGGTGAGGGCACATAAGAAACTCTCCTGTAGGTTCTTCTCTCCTGGGGCATGCCCACCTCACACCAAAAAGCAGTCCCCAGACGCCCAGGGCAGCAAGAGGCTGCGGAGGTGGCCGTGACCTGGGCTTCCCACCTGGTGTGTCCCCACTGCACCAGGATCTTTGCTGGATTTGGGGACTCCTCTGGCCCATACCCACAGCTCTGCTGACTGCAGTTACATGCTGAGCCAGGCCACTCAGAGCAAGGCAAGGCTCCAGCCCTTCACTGGAGGGGGTTTTCCTAGACAGCAAGGTCATATCCTTCCAGGAAGGTTGCTTGCTCCAGCTCCTATGTCTGTGCACTACAAGTCTCCAAGAAACACCTAAAAACACCACCAACACTCAAATACCCAGCCCCAAACCCAGCCAGCACTGGCCGATGCCATTTTGATTTTCATTCCAGGCTGCATCTGCCGTCCATTCACAAAGAGCAAGTTAATTAACATAATATCACTCAGAGCTGGCTGCCTATCAGTATCATCTAATCAGTGTCCTCAACTGACAAGTAATCTCTGACTTGATCTCTCCTTGGCCACCGAGCAGTGCCTGAACAGAAGCAGCTTTGTTTGGAGTCACTAGAGACACAAAGGTCAGCTCCCAACCCATTCCTGGCATTGCCCTTGCCTTGGAGAGCAAGGTAGAACCTGTTTTCACGTCAGACCTTGCTCTTTTCTTCCTGCCTTTGACAAGAAGGTATCATCTGTCCTAGGGAGCCACTCCCCAGCTGAGAGTGGGCTCAGACATGGAGCACAGTATGGCAAAGCAGCCCCACAAAAGGACATCCCAGGGGGACAAAGCAAGGGACACCTGACAACCCACCCAGCCTGTCACCTGCCATGCAGTGACTCCATCACCTGCAGAAGATAAGGCCCAGCCAGTTTTGCTTTGGCAGGATCCATCCACACCCTGAAATAAGGAGCAAGAGGATATGAAATCCAGATGACAGGAGGACCCACATCTGCTACTCCATGGCAAGATTGCAAACTGGGCTCATGTTCGGCCTGTGTCAAGCACTGGGCCAACTGGCAGAAGAACAGGTTTAAAACCATGAATTCTCCTGATTTTACTCGACAAAAACCTGCCCTCATCCATAATTTTGATCCTTTCCCAAAATTACATGCTCTTTATAACAATTTTATACATATACCAACATTTGTATCAAGAGACTGTTATTATAGGTTGTCATTACATTTTTGCAAGATTTTAAAAGAAGGCAACCAGTCTGTATGACATGGGGGTTTTTATTTGGGGGAAGCAATTTAGCAAGTGTAAATTGGCAGTTGGGCTGATGAAAAACCAGACTGATGTACCTGAGCATTTTTCAAACAGAAAATAGCTGTAGGTGAGGGAGACAAACCTTTTATCTTTAAAACATTAATAATAAACCCCCAGAAATTTAAACATTATGTTTTAAGAAGTATCCAAGTGAGAGGAATTTTGGAGGCAGTTTTAATAACCATTAAGGGAAACCTATTTTTATGTTGCAAGCCTGGGTGGTGTTAACCCAGCCATTGCCTAGAGCTGATCCTACAAATCATGCTGGTTTCATGGGCCACAGCAGCTCTTCCACACCCCCTCTAATCCAGATCTGCCCTCTTTTCCACATAGCACCAGCCAAGTATTTCTCCAAGACCACCAAGCCTGGTGTTAGAGAAACCTCAAGCTGTAATTTCCCCAAACTGTCCACCACAAGACAAGTCCAGCCCTTTCCCCTGCTGCTGTCTTGAGACAGAGCAAAACCCCAAACCAACCCAGGCACCCAGGCTGTTCTTGGGCTTTTTATTTCACAACTTGGGAAATAAAAATGACAAGTTTTCTTCTTACAGTCACACCATTTTAGATTTTTTTTTTTGCAAGTCGGACTTAGAAAACATTTTCTAGCACAGGAGCTGCAGAGCAAGAACTGATGACGGGCAGGAAGGAGCACACCTTGTCTTGAACAACTCAACTCAGAAAATGAGCTGTGGATCCCCATTTGCTGGCATATTTGTGGAACCTCTCTGTGTCTGGGAGCTGTGGTAAGAGCAATTCCCTTTGGGAAACACCCACCCATACCTTTAAGGCAATCCTAACATGGAGTTGCTCATGGTCCTAACGTGGAGGGCTGGGGTTCATGAAGTGCTACTCCAGGTGAGAGGTTGAAGACGCCCAGCAAGCCCCTCTCTGCCACCTTGGGTGGGAGCCAGAGACAGCTGTCTCGCCTTCCACACCCAGCAATCTCTGTCTGCTGGCCACAGCGGACACTCCAAGGGCCGGTTTAGTCCCAGACCACAGAACATGATGAGGCCCTGGCACAGGTTGCCCAGAGAAGCTGCGGATGCCCCAGTCCTGGAAGTGTTCAAGGCCAGGTTGGATGGGGCTTGCAGCAACCTGGGATGGTGTAAGGTGTCCCTGCCCATGGCAGGGGGCTGGAACTGGATGGTCTTTAAAGTCCCTTCCAACCCACACCGTGATGGGGTCTATGATTCTGTGAATCTCTGATATCGAAAACCCATTAAGCAAAAACTTCTCAGTACACCCTACCCAAGACCTTGTTTCTTTTGGAGATGCCTCAAACCCTTCCCTCTCCCACTCAAGAGAACACAACCACGCAAGAAAACACCAGGCTACTTTTGTTTTCTTTTTTTTTCTTTAACAGAGAATTTTTTTTTTTTGTCTTTTTAATTTCATCTCGGTGCGTGATTTCTGACAGTGCTGTCAGCATCTCCCGCCGGGTCAGCCATCTCCAGACCCTGCTACATTCATTCAGTGTCAGACCGGACGGCGGCGACGAGCCAGTGTTCTGAGCCTCACAGTCACTTGCACGTCTTTTCGGGTTGTCGCTTACATCATTTGTGAACAGCAGCACAAAAGGACACAACGCATGAAAACGAGAGTGGGGATGAGGTGAGGGCCACCTGGAGGCTCGACCCCAAGGAGAACTTCCCCCAGGTTCCCACAGGTCTGGCAGGGATGAAGCCGAGCACAGGGTGGGAAAGGCAGGGCTGTCCCTCCTTTCTGCTTCCCCTGAGGGGTGGGGAATTGGGCTGCAGCGTTTCCCAGTGCCAGGACAGCAGCTCACACCGGCCTAGCACCCAGATTGGAGGATATGGGATGGGGTCGCTGGTGGAGGCAGGCTGGGACCTGCTGGGGAAGGAGAAGGTGATGTGGAGAAGCATGGCTGAACCCAAATGGGCTGGGATGTCCACCAGCTCCAGCACGTCCACCCCACACTGACCTCCTGGATATGTCCAGCAGTGGGGACAGGACCTGGCCTCCACGCTGCCCCCATCAATCTGCTGGCAAAAAGCAGGTTTCTGGACCCAGCTCTGCTCTGTGTTTCTACTGCACCTCGAAACCAGTGGGGCAACCTGAGAACACCGAAAATAACCAACCCCGAAACCCAAACCTGTTGCCTGAAATGAACTGATGTTCCTTCCCTGCCACTGGGCTTTTGCAACCTAAACATAACGTTTATAAAAAGTAAAATTATTTCCTCTTATAACTTAAGTGCATTGAGTATTTCCTTAAATATGGTTCACACTGAAAATAAAGTTACTTTTGCTGTACAGTAAATTTCTGATAGACTTAGAAATAAACTTTTTGTTGATACAATCTGGCAGGTGTGGCCGTGCAGTGCAACACTCCCAGCCACACGGCTCTGCACGCACACACGTGCGTGCCCACACACACACACATCCACACACACAGCCCCCGTCCTCGGGGACAGGGACAATGCTAAGGGTTTCTAGCTTTCTATATTCGCGTGGGAACATCTATCTTAAAAGTCCCTACGTTTAGGCAGCGGGCACTCAAACTGGTTGAGGGAACAGAGGGGAAAAACCCAAACCCTGCAGCGATATTTTCCCCTCGTGTTTCCGCAGAGCGTTGTCAGCTTTTCAGATTTCGAAGCCCAGCTGATGCTGCAGGCTTTCCCCATGAAGATCAGCAGTTTGCTCTTTCTAAAGGTGGGATACAGCGCTGGGATGCTCCTACAGGAGAATCCCCCTCCCCCTGCTGAAACGAGAAATTCGTGTCCCCGTTTGAAATTTGAAAATCCACCAGCCAGCTGCAAAAACCACTCCTGTCCCTAATCCTAGGCTCCTAAGAGAAACATGAAACTATGCAACCCATAACTTAACTCGCTCCTTGGGAATCCCAAGCTACAACACTATTTGACGGCATCCCAGAAGAGCTGCTCCCCTCCCTCCAAACCCCGGGAGCTCTGCGACCCCTCCTGGGGGGACCACGCTGGGCTCAGGAGGTGAAGTAGGAGTTCTGCATGGAGTACAGGTGGTCGATGGGGTTTCCCACTCGTGCCTGGAGTGGCCCTGCATCTGCTGTGCCAAGGAAGCAGTCCCCCAGGTTGCTCAGTGAGGTATCGTCGCTGTCCAGGTCGTGGAAGAGGGGCTCGGCACCTTGGGAAGCAAGGAAGGGACAGGAGGGGTTCAGAGCCTCCACAGTGCCTGGTGCCCCCAGCTTTTGTAGTCATGCCTTAGGATTTTAGCTCTGTGTTTTTCAGATTCTGTACTGCTTTAGTGTGTAACTCTGAACTCCATACAGAGTGTTAGCTACTGTCTTCACATTTTGGTCAGACAAAACAATCCCTCTGGGCCTGAAACTCAAGGTCACCCTACTGCCTCAGGCCCTGAAAAGCATGAACAAAAAGTGAAATGGGGGGGAGCAAACTGGGGGTATCTGACTTCATTACCTCAAGCTGTAATTGGAGGATTAACCCCTAATATGTAAATGGATCAAACTCATAATTGTCTGAAATACTCATGACCATTGTCCATTTTTGGTGTAGCCCCTTGGGGAGCCTTCGTCTGCTCTTCATGTACCTGAAGCCTGAAGGCCCTTCAGTAAATATCTGTTTTATTCTTTTAATTTTGTCTGGCCTTTTTTTTTTTTTTTTGTTAAGCCCTACAAGGCATCAGTAGCACAAGGTATTTAGGGGTGAGGGGACCCCACCACAGCCCAGCATCTCTTTGACGGAAAAGAGAGCATCCGCAGAGCCCTACCGTAGGGGTGCATGTGGTCTCCGGGCATCTGGGGCGGGGTGAGCCCTTGCCGGAAAGGGTCGGAGCCGTAGACACTCTGCTCCATGCCCAGCAGCTGCTGGGGCGGGGGCAGGGTGGTGTAGGGGTTCAGCATCCCCTCCAGCCCCGTGCCGCCACCGCCGCCGCCGTTTGTCTGGGCTGCAAGAGAAGATCGAGATAAGATCAAGGCATCGCCGCAGCCAGGCTGCTGCTTTTTTGGGTGGCTGAGCTCCGCTGCGAAGCGTGGAGAGCGCTAGGAGATGAGGAAACCCAAATTGTGAGGGGGGTACCTGAGCTCAGGCGCTGCGTGTTCTGCTGGTCCTGCTGCTGCTGCTGCTGCCTCCTGGCGAGCTTCTTCATCTGGGAGAGAGGAAAGGGAAAAAAACAGAAGGAAACCATCCCCTGGCCAAAGCCAGGAGGGAGGGAGCCCCAGCAATGGGTGCTGGCAGCCCTTGTACCCACCTTTGCTCGCTGGTTCTGGAACCAGACCTGCACCACACGGACACTCAGCCCTGTCTCTGCCGCCAGCGTCTCCCGCACCTGGGAGAGAAGAGCGACAGCGGCGTCTCCCAGCCCACTCAGCTTTAGGAAGGGGACTTTAGGAAGGGTCAGATCAGCTGGGGCAAGGCCGTGCTCAGCACCCAGGACATCCCCAAGTGCTGGGCATGGGCCTTTCTCCCCATACCTTCCTGCAGGGCTTGGAGGAGACCTCAAACGACGCCTTGAACGCCCTCCGCTGCTGTGTGGTCAGGATGGTCCGTGGCCTCTTGGGCCGTTTGTGATCCTTCCCGTCCTCAGCGCCCTTCCCCGAGGCCTGGCCCAGCTTGCAGATGCTGTCCTCATCATCACTTTTGCCTAAGGATGAAAAAAAAGCAGGTCCTTTACAGAAAACAGGCGGCACACACTGTCTCCAGCATGGTCAAAATTATCTGAGAGATTTAAAACAAGCTGGTGTTGGTGAGGATTTTGTTCTGAGTATGTGTGAGAAGCTGAGGTTTGGGACTGGTTGCCCCATGGCAGCTCAGAGAGTGGGGGAGAGCTACTGCCACTTGAAGTGTGTGACTGCTCAGCCAGCAGATGTGCTTTTGGGTTCTTCTTTTCCCCAGCAGTCTGAGCAGCTGCAATGTGAAACCCTGGGACAGCTGATTTTCCCTCCACCAGAGCCAGATCTCTGCCTGCTTCACAGGAATTTCCAGCCAGGCCACAGCTGGGGACACATCTGGACAGAGACACACAGGTCACATCCAGGTGAGGGGGCAGCAGCTGTCAAAGGCTGCTGTGCCCCTGGGGCTGATCCCCAGCCCAGGTGGAGACAGAGATTGGGTCCCTCTGCCCAGGCAGACCAGGCTGGCAGAGGTCAGGGTGATGGGTGAGCAGGGATGCTCAGAGAGGACAACGTTTTAGCCAAGAATCCCTCACAAACACCTCCTGATCTGCTCTACCATGGAGGACAACTCCCTTCAGAGCACAGACTTTTATTCACACATATAAGGGGCACCTTTCTGCCTGTTATTTCCTTCTTTCTGTGGAGTTTTAAATCTCCCTGGACAGAAACCCAGGGTCTTTCAGCCTTCACCCCTCAGCTACTCACGGAGATGTGCTGCCCCACTGCATTCCCAGGCACTGGGGTGTATCTCCCTGCTGCTCTCCACCACTTTGGGCAGGAACTGCTCCGGGAAAGTGGACAGTGCCTCTTCCCAGCTCTCCTCATTTAGTGCACCTCCCCTGCTGATGACCTTGCTTGCTCAGCCTGTGTGGGAAGGGCTGTGATGCAGGTTTGACAGCATCTTCCCCCTGGCTAGCTATAAATCACTTACAGCCTTTTCCAGAAAGCTCCTTCACTGTTCATCTGGGACTGGATAATGGAGCTCAGGTGCTGGTTGGATACGGATGCGGGCTCTGCAAGGCTGTGCTTGGCCCAAGTCCATCCCAGGGCTGCCAACGCTCTGGGACATGGGGATGTACCAGGGAGTGTGAGCCTGGCTCAGGGTAATACATGGGGAAAACGGGCCAGGTCAAACCCCATGGCAAGAACTAATCATGGATCACACACACCAGGAAAGTTTCAATCCAAGGGCAGCCCAGGTGGGAATGAGGAAAGATGGGAGCAGATCTCCAGGGCGAGGAGAGGCAAAGATCCCAGAGGAGCAGCAAGAATGCTCTCAGGCACCAGCTACCTCTCCTCCCCGCACCAGTGGGCTCTCTCCTGGGTTCCAGCCAATACAGAGACCTTCCCTGATAACGGGCAGGGACAGCTCTTCATGTTGGCAGTCCTCAAACAGCCGGGAGCTGGGTCTGGCCTTGGGAACCAGAGCCTTGCTGCTGCTCCAGCTCCCTTCTTACTCATAGCACACCCATGACATTCCCACACCAACAGGAAGGACAAATTGATGTTTCCTTGCATGTCCCAGCCCGAGGGATGCCACACTGGAGCGGGAACCCCAGCGAGGGGAGGCCCAAGCTGTGGAGCCTCTGATGGCTGATGGGGCTGAGCAGTGGCTCCTGCTGCTGCTGCTGCCTCCTTCCCAGTGCCAGGTCCCTGCTCCGCCAAGCTGCTGGCTTTCCTGAATGCTGAAGGTGTTTCATTTGGATGGAAAGATAAGAGATTTTTACAAATCGTGGGAGAAGGAATGTCAACTGGTGCCTGAAGCCATCTGCACCCAAGCATGAGGTCAGCAGCCCACTCCCCTCCAGTCCAGGAGGGGCAGAGCCCAGCAGGGCAGAGCCACAGGCTCATGGGCTCCATCAGGTCCATGATGCTTAAAACCCACTCCAAGGGGAAAAACCCTCCCAGAGCAGCCTCTCCAAGCCCTCCCCCCGCCAACACCTGCTCCCCAAATCCCTCCCAGTGTCAAAGGGAAAGAAGGAAAAGTGAAGCCGGATTTGGCGGGGTATTACTTTTAATTAACTCTCCCTTTCAAGCCTTTCCCCACTGAGGAGGGGGAGAAATTAATGAGTGTCTGGGGCTGCCCCTGACGTCACCTGGGATGGGGCCGGGGCGATGGATATTGTGCGCCGTGCCCTCGCTCCGACCTGCCGAGCCCACATCCCGCCGCCGGGGCCAGGACATTCCTCGCTCAGGAGGATTTAGGGAGAGGAGAAACGTTAGGACGTTTTTAATTGGAAAGCAGGGTCCTCTTTCAGAGGGGCTTGTTTACTTAGGCTGGGCGGCGGAGGCTCGGGGGAGGCAGTAATTGAAGCGAGGGTTTGGGAGATTACAGACAACATATGGCTCGCTTTTTATCTGCGCTTTCTCATAAAGTGGCCCTTGGTGTGCGGCGGCCGGGGGGAGGGAGGGAGGGAGGCTGGGGGGCTTCAAAGCAGCCAGGGGGGGACAGGGAAGAGGCTGGAGGAGCTCATCACATGCTGCTGGTGAAGGGCATCCACAGGGGAGGGGTGCCGGAGAGGGGACACCACTCTGCATCTCCTGGCACGGCACTGGGGTCTGGGGGGAGGAGAAGCCACCACACACTGAGCATCCCCAGGGGATGCGTACCTGGGCTGGTCTCTGCTGTGTCGTTGTCCCCAGAGCCATGCAATGTCCCAAGACAAAGCTGGTAGCCACCAAAAGCAGACAGGGATGGTGGTGGGGACAAGCTATGGGGTCTGTGGGGAGATGGCAAGGGCCAGGACCCCCCAGTCAGAGGCTGCCAGGCCATGTCAGGGGCTTTGGGTTAGGTTTCTGATCAGCCAAGGGGTTGCCTTGCCCTTTTGACTCCCACACTGGCCCTTCACATCCCTCAGGTCTCAGCTGGAGTTTCCACCAAAATAAGTTTTTCCCCTGGAGGTTTTTGCTAAGCTGAGGCTCTTGGTTTGGCCGGAGCTGCTGGCAGTGGGGCTGGACCACAGGCTGATGAGTCACTGGGGAGGAAAAGCTCCCCAGCCTTTCCCCAAATGCCCTTTTCCCCCACTAGGAACAAGCCCAAACCATTGTGGCTGATTTGCTTTCTCTTCTGCGTGACATCTCTTCATTGGTTCCTATTTTAACCGAAAAGGGTTTGTATATCCCAGAGGAAAAAACAGTAATTCTTCAATCAGTTAAGGACTTTCCCAGGGATAAGGGAAGAGCCAGTGCCAGTGGGCTGGATCCTCCTGCACTCCTGCCTCTCCAGCTCCTCCAGTGCTGGACCATCACTCACCAGCTCCCCCCAGCCACCTCCTCCCATGGACTCACTCTGATTTTTAAACATCACCACTGTCAATTGCAAGGAGGACTTTTTTGTCCTAAGCAAGCAGGGTTGCAGAGCTCACACAGAACCCATGCAGGCAGTGCTGCAAGACAGACGGGTTTTCACTGCAGAGGAGCTCAATACTAAAGAGAAATACAGGCTTTGGGCAATTTTTGCTCTGTATCTATGAAAACCATCCCCATCCCTTCACAAATCTTCTCCCAGTTACAACACTCCAGTGACAGAGAGCACCAGGATTTGTCATGTCCATGCCTCACACTTTAACAACACACTCCTAATCTTGATTTCTACTTTTTTTAAATCCAGTGCCTTGCTCCAGCAGGGAAAAGACAGCCCCACTTGGCCACCCTCACAGCTGCTGGCAGTCTTTTCCAGAGCAGAGAATTTCAAAGGTAAATCCTTTCTCTCCACAAAGCAGACTTTTCCTCAGTGAGGGATTTTAAGGGGAACTAAGAGACTGATGAGGAGCAGGGCTCTGTGGGGTTGGTGTTATCCTGAGGATTTTGGATAGCAGATCATCAGATCATTTCCACCCTCCCAGTCCCCAGCGCTGGGCTTTCTTACTAAATTTGTCTTCCTGGGAAACATTCGGGTTTAATTTGCATTGACTGCAGATACATATTTTAATGCTGGTCTGATGCTCTGGTCAACCTAACCCGGTGGTGACACCCTGGCTGGAGCAGGATGCTGGCCCCCTGCCCACTTCCAGACACAGTGCCACCTCTCCTGCAGCCCCCTTCGGCTCTACAGTGTCCCCACAGTGTCCCCATGACGGGTCAGCAGGCTGGTTCTGGCCATCAGCTGCCTTGGAAGCTGTTGGGGACACAAGGTTTGCGGACTCCCTGCTGCCAGCTCATGTTTCAGCTCCGTGCCTCAGTTTCCCCTTGTTATTAAAAGGGGTGACTACAGCAGAAGCAGCTCACTTCTTGTTCTCAGTCTTTCCAGAGCCCCAGGCAGGGACACTGAGGCACAGGGGAGGTACAAAGGTTTAGCCCGAGGTAGTCGGTGGCCAGCTCTTCCTCCCACATCTGGGGAAGCTGCACAGCCCTTGGGTGGCGCGCTGGTGCTCCGCACAGGCCAGGAGCACAAACCCCTACAAAAATGAGCCTTATGAGCTGGGATGGTCCACAGAGCGTCCTCCAGCCCTGCAGCCCCCCACTGCTGAGCTCGCTGCTCAAGCCCTCACCACCGAGGTGGCTGGAGGATCTCACAGAGCTTATCCCCTCAGACCAAAGGGCAGAAGCTCAGGACAGCGAGCCCAAACCTCACCTCCAGACCCCTCAGGGGCCTCAGAGCGGGACCAGCCAGGGAGACGCCGGGCGCGGGCGGCCCCTTACCAGAATCCGACAGAGCCGGGCTCACCAAGCTCAGCAGCTCCCGCTCCTTCTCGTAGTCGCCCTTACAGAGGAGCTGCCCCTCCTTCAGCACGAACTCGTCGCCCTTCTGCAGGCGCCGCTCGCAGACGCAGCAGCAGAAGCAGTGCAGGTGGTAGACGCTCTTCTGGGCGCGCATCACCAGCTCGCTGGGCGCGATGGCCTCCAGGCAGCCCGTGCATTTCACCGCGAACAGCCTGCGGGACAAGCGAGAGGACAGCCCGCCGTGACACCCCGCGCGTGCTGGGACAAGGGATGGGGCAGCCACGGCGGGGAGATCAGCACAGCGGCGCTGTGTCACCCCCTTGGTGCACGGAGGGGCTGGGGACAGCGGTGACGGGGGACGTGCTCTCAGTGCTGCGCCATCATCCGGTGCCAGTGGGGGGGATGCTGCTTTCAGGCCAACTTTAGCAGTTTTGGGGCTCACCAGGTGCTTACCATGAATGTGGTCGAGTGATGAAGAACCCGACACCCAGATGCTCCAGGTGAAAACAAACCCAACAGCCCAGGTTCCACCACCACAAGACAGCACCAGTTCCACACGGGTTCTATCAACTCCAACTCAACTTGTCACCTCCCTCCAGCTCATGCCTAGACCCAAGGAGATGTTGGGAGACAGCAGTGGGGTCAGGGAGCTCATCTGTGCCTCTCCACAAGCACCTGCAGAAAGTATCCCCACCCTCCCTCACTCACAAATCACCCTCTGGGCTCTGGCCTGGGTCACGTCATCCCCACTTGCACAGGAATGGACACACAGGAATGTCTACTATATCATAAAAATCAGGAATTTCGTAATTAAGATCATATAATAAAAATATCATAAAAATCAGAAACACATCAGGAATGTCTACAATATCATAAAAATCTCCAAGACAGCAAATCTGGAGTTAAGGCCAGTGCCAGACTGAAGACTCGACATGTCAAAAGGAAAAGGAAAAGCTCAGCTTGTTCCTTGACATTGATGTGACAGCGTTTGAGGCATCCCTAATTAAACCATTCCCAGGTTTCAAGACTCTGGCTCTAGACTTAAAAGCAAATAATAATAACAACAGCAGTAACACTTTAGGTTGGAACAGAGCTTTCCTTTCTCCCAGTTTAAATGTCCTTACTGGGAACGATCAGTGATTTACAGCTGGGGGAAACTGAGGGGAGAAGAGCAAAGGTGGCAGCATCAGCGTTGGCTTCAGAGGACTTGGAGGCACCTGGAATTAACCTTAGGGCCAGATATTTTCAGCAAATGGGATGACCAACAGAGATGTTCGAAGGTATCAAACCAGGACATCTTTGCCACACCCAGATATTTGAGTTCTTGGCTTGGACATCACATAGAAAAAAACCCACTGTTTACCCAGTCTTGTCCGAAATATCTGTGGGAACTGGACGTTATTATTCCCCTGTCTTGGTGACTTTGGCCCAGAAAGAGAAGTCAAAAGTCAGCACACATCCTGCAGAGGTTACCTCCGAGCTTTCAACCCCTTCTTTTTTTTTTTTTTTTACCATTAAAAAACCCCACATAGGAAATGTGCTGAATCAGCCCCGTTCTGACAAGCAGAGGACCAGATATATGCAAAACCCTCATGGGAAAACCATCAGAAAATGGGGATTGTTTGAAACAGTGCCTTCTCCCTGCCAGCTTTTCCCCAAACAGTGCTGGCAAGCACAAGGGTCTGGTGCAACACTCTCCCCATGCCAGCCAAATCCGGGCACATTCAGCAAAACGTGGCATTCCCAAAGAAATAGGAAAGGGGTGTTATAAAGCTTTTACAAAACACAATCATCACCACAGAAAGTGGGAAATCATCAAATAAAATGTAAAGGTTAGCGAGTTCATAATTGCCATGAGTAGCTTTTCTTTTTCTACATTCGGCTTTAATTCCCCGAGTTTACCTACAACTGCCTGTCCCTAAGATATATTTCCAACATCCTAATGACTGCCCTGGGAAGAGAGGGACGTGCATTCCCTTGAAAGCATCCCTTCCAAAGGGCCATTTTTCTCTTGTTCCAGCTCAAACATACACTGGCTTGTGTTAATATTTCTGTAGTTGCTTCATCTTTAATTATGTCTCTTTTATGTCAAAGTGGAGGCTATTTGTATTCGTCTGGCAACACATTCTCATCCTGTTTAAATGATGTTTAAGCCCTACCTGTTGGGATTACCAACTGCTCTCGGTAATAAAATATTGATAAGATATTACGTTACTGCCATCTAATCTCCAGGAATAAATGTGCCCAAAATTTGTTTCCCAGGCACTTATTAGAGAGCCACAAACCTTTGCCAACCAGGCACAGCAGCACCACCCCAAAAGTGGATGTTTCCAAGCCCAAAGCGTGCTGCACAGCAGGAAGGTGTGAGATTTAGGTAAATGGCTGCCTGATATCAGACAATTAAAGCCATTCCTAGGTCGCTGAATAAACGACTTTATTTCCAAAGCAGCTCCCACTGAGGGATGCCGTTCAGTCCAGGTGTCTTTCACTGCCCAGGGCAGGACTCCCCCATCCCTGGGCAATGTGAGCTGCAGAGAAATCCCCATAAAACCTCTTCCACAGTATGAAACCAAAAAGAGCTCCTTATAAACAGACAATAAACTGAGACCTCAGGCACTAAAAGGTCACAGGCAAAAAAAGCACGATCTGGCAGAGGTAGTAATGAAGAGAGAGCAAAGGGTCTTGTTGGTGTCTCAACTCCCTTGAGATCAGGCTGTACCCTTGAGACCCAGACTCTAGCAATTAATTTAACATTTTAGCCTTTAATTTTAGCCATTATTTTAACATTTAGCCAGGCTGGAGTGAGACACACCAGCCTGGATCCAGAGAGGTTTTCCTCCACCTCCAGGACCTTCAGCTCCATGCCCTGCTCTCTCCTGCTTCACTTATGGCATTTTAGGGATGCTTTAGTTCTCAG
The DNA here is from genome assembly GCF_031753505.1 of Anomalospiza imberbis. Classification (NCBI taxonomy): domain Eukaryota; kingdom Metazoa; phylum Chordata; class Aves; order Passeriformes; family Viduidae; genus Anomalospiza; species Anomalospiza imberbis. The sequence continues at coordinate 2,426,802 of NC_089689.1, read as the reverse complement.
TAGGGCTTTTTCCCCCTTCATAACCTGTGGTTCCAAAGTTAAGTCAGGCCTGACTGGCAGCACTGGGTTTGTTTAGCCAGGTGGGAAGCTGGCCAGAGCACCAGACAGGGAGATTGGGATGCTTGGTGGAGAACCAGGCTGCCACCAGCAGCTCAGTAAACACCTCACTGAAGCACTGACAGTGAGTATTTGTAAATAAAACTAACACGCTCAACTTAGGAGGAACTGGAACAAAAAGATAGTGGTGTGAGCAATTTTTATCACCACACATCTAGCCTTTTGTGTCTGATCTTAAAAATATTCCTATTCTTGTTTTGATTAATTTGCTTTTTTTTTTTTTTTTTTTTATTTTTGAAGTTTAGGTCTCTTTTGAAATGAAAACCTACAGTTTTGAAGCCAAAAGGGACTGCTGGTGGCTTTCAAGAAAATCTTGTATTATATTGTATTCATCTAGCAACACATTCTCAATCCTGTTTTGAAACAAAATATTTGGGCATTTCCAAAAGCGCAACATTTCTGGCGGCATTAGGCATAATCCCCCAGGATGCAGCCCCTCTTCTCCATGCCATTCCTCTTTCCCAACAAAGCATCCCAGACCCCTCCTTTGGGGTTTCCCAGCCACACAGCATCACCAAAACCTACAAATACCGACACACGGCCAAAGCCACCTCTGGGATGCTGCATCCCGTGTCCCCTCCCGATGGCCGGGGTGCAGCGTGGGCAGCCCCGTTTCCCAGCAGAGCCACCAGCGCCTCTTTCCCCCTTTCTGTGGAGGTGACGGGCTGAAAGGGGCCGTGATTGACGGGCGCTTCCAGGCTGCTGTCTGTCTGCGTGCCTCGCATACAAACGCGGCCCCGCGGAGCCTCCCGGGACGGGGACGCCGATATTAAATCGTGACGGACAAATCTCAATCGCCGCGCCGAGCCTTGGCTTGGGGCGGCAGGGAAGGTGAGGCAGCTCTGCTTCCCTCCCTGCCTGCACCAGGGATGTGGTGACAGGGGCAGGGTCAGCGTTGGTGACCCTGCATTGGCACCATCCGCAGGGATGTGGGGTTTTCCAACACACCTGTGCAGAGACCTGCCCGACTCACCCCACGCTGTGATCACGGCTCAGGAGAAGCCGGAGAGGGTCCTGACCAACCCGTCAGGAGGTACTGGGAGCTCCAGCCCGGCCACTCAGAGCCATGGCCAGGTGATGAATCCCACCAAGGCCACGATCCTGGCGTGGGGAAGAGCCAAGGGCCACGCACAACCCAAGGGGTGTGGGAGAAGGCTGGCGGTGAGGCCAGCAATGAGCCACAGGGAGTGAGGACACTGGATTGAGTTGTCTTGGTCATCTTCTCACCCACTGCCACTTGCTGGAAGGAGGGACATCAGCACCGGGTCCTCGAGAGGCTGGCAGTGGAAAAATGCCACTTGCTGTCAACCCTGCACCCGTGGCTTGGGAATGAGCCGCTGCCCTGCTGCTGCTGGGCTCACGTCACCCTGTCCCTGCTCCGGTCCTCACGGAGCCAAAGGAGGAGGCAGAGGGCATGGACCGTGGCCAAGCAGGAAGGGGGATGGTGACAGTGAGGGTATCTCCCAGCTGCAGCCATGGGGCACGCTGTGGATCCTTGGCCCTGGCAGGAGGGGTGCTGACACCTTGGGAGTGACTTGGAAAGAGCTGAGTCCATCTCAGCGCTGTGGAGAGCAGGATGGCACATCCTGGGGATGGGAAGCACAATCCAGAGGGCAGCTCCACACCAATGAGCACCTCCAAACCCACACCATGTCTCCAGGCTCCCAAACTGATGGAGGAAAATGCCTGCAGTCGCCCTCACTTCCCTCCCTGTGCACCCCAAGCCCTCAGGGAGCTCTCTGGTGGGACAGAGAAGGGATGTTTTCCCCGGGGCTCTTCTCCTGACCCTTCCCCGTCTCCCAGCTCCCTCCCCCCCGAGGCGGACAAGTGTTCGCTTTACTGCCTGGCAACGGGGCCGGGGCTAAGCTTGCTAAAATATGAGTGTTTTTTGGCTGGAGTACCAGAAGGCTGCAGTCCTACAGAGAGAAAAAAATTGAGCACTCCATGCCATGGCTCCAGAAAGGGGGAGAATTAGGTTTCACACCGAGCAGGCTGGACCATGGCATTCTTTAGTTAATGCTTAACAAACGCCCAAACAAAAGCAGCCAACTTCGCTGCATGTTTGTAAAATGTATTCTCAGCAGATTCAGGTTTATTGGAGAATTCACTCGCTCTGCAGCAAGTGGCGTTTTCCTTTTTTTTTTTTCTCCTTTAATTTCCCTTCTCCTCCCTGCCCCCAGCTCAAGCCCTTCTCACTCCCGCTGCCTGAATGCATCTTCCAGCACTTGGAGGGGACATGGCAACTGAGCTGAAGTGGGCTTATTTCACCCCAGGGGCTGATGTGAGCTCACCTCCATGGCCCTGGGGTGCAAGTTCTCCCCAGGGTTCAGCTGAGCTGCTGCTGCCAACAGGGAACAGGGAGCCCAAAAAGGCAAGATTTGGCCTCTGGCAGATTCACCCCTGAGCACTTGGCTGGTGGCTGTGTGCTTCCTCCGAGCAACGAAAGGAGGAGAAGCCTGAGAGTCCTATTTTTGGCCTTTCTTCACCTAACCCAGCTCTCTCAGGGTCCTAACCCAGTGGTTCTACCCCATCCAGCACCCCACTGTGCCAGGCATTCTCGGAGAGCCCATCATGGCAGAAGATGCCAGGCACAGCTTGCTCTCAAAGGCAGAGCCAGTACTGGGTGTGGAGGAGGGGGCAGCCTCATCCAGGGACCCAGAGGCTTTGAAGAGGTTAAATTATGGGGTACATGCATGGGTGCTCTGCAGGAGCATCCCTGAAGGAGCTCCTGCTCTGATGCAAGTGCCTGAGCGGGTCCCATGTCCCCCCAGGGCCTGGTCCCACGGCAGAGGACACCAGTGATGAGGGACACGCTGGGGAGCTGGTGGCAGAGAGGAAAGGGGGGCAGCAGAGCAGAGGGGGCTGATGCTGGGCTGTTCAAGCCTCCTTCTGCTACATGGGAACCATCCGAGCTTTCCCAGGAAAGGGCACCTTCACCCCTGACTCCTGGATGGGGTCCAAAAATGGTCACTTAACACCTCCCAGACCCTCCAGAGACCACAGCAGGGGCACTGCTACAATGATGGGGTTAAGTAAACAGACAAACGAAGCCTTCGCAGTGAGCAGCCGCTGCCAAAACACACCAGCAGCGCTCAAGCCTTCCCTGTATCCAAGTAAAAGGTGGAGCAAGTGCACATCTTCCAAGGCTGTTGTGTGTTGCTCCGTTTCTGATCAAGGACACACTAATAAGACTTTCACCAACAAGGTCCTACAGCAGCTGATGGCTGTGTCCCCCCTCCAGGAGCCTGATAAAAATCCTCTGCTTGATGGCAGGAGTGGCCAGAAAGTGGTCTCCTGGGCAAGGCCAGAAGGCCAAGACCAAAATGCTGATTTTCCTCCCCATTTCCCTGAAGACTCGTTCTTTTTGTGTCCCCCCACCTTCAATAACAGTGTGTGGCATCACACAAGGACTTGGTCCCATCCCAGCACCAACGAAGCACCAGGTTTTAGAGGCAGGAGGGACACAGGTAGGAGGGGGAGAGGCACACACAATACCACGTCCAGGCCCAAATGCCATCCCGGTGAAGCCAACCCAAGGACTGATCCCATCCAGCCCTCAGCCCAGCAGTCCTGCATCCAAGCGATGCATCTCCCACCAAGCTGAATTTTGAGTAGCGACCCCCCTCATCTCCCCCATGCCCCCAAGAAAACAAGGATAATTGAAAAACCACAATATCACTAGTCAAATTTAATATTGAGAGTGAGTGAGCGGGAGCCAGAGGTCAGAATTAATTACACCCCACCATATTTCAGCACGCTGCCGCAGCTCCGTGTCCTTTCCTTGGGGAGCAGTGCTTCCACAGAGAGGTCGACAGACATTATTAGAAAGGACTGATTTAAACGTACCCCCAGGAGCTTTTCAGCTTGTCTCTTCAGAGCTTTTGTTTGTACTGAGATTAATGGAGAGGCAAATGATGGAAAAGCAAAGTCACCAGGAGCAAGAGGATGTGCCATTGCTGCCGCCACCACCCCGATTTGGCTGGCTTTGTGAGCGGGGCAGGAACAACCAGGAGAGAAGGAATCGCTGTTCATGTCATACATTTTGTGGATAAAAATGTGAAGATCTTGAAAACTATTCTTTTTTTTGTTTGTTTTCCAAGAAAAAGATATCTTGGCTGAAACCTCCTGCAGCCTGGCTTTCCTACCCCCTTGGGGATTTTACACACACGCTGATTTTTTGACGTGCTGTACCACCGTGGGGGAAGGAGTTATTTTCATTCTGCTCCAGATTAATGTACTCCTCTTGCAAGTCATTATATTTGTTTCTGATTTTTTTTAAACCTCCTGTGATGGAAAATTAATACAGGCACAAACCAAAATTAAACCTTTCTATTTTCCATTCAGATTTTTAAACGGAGAGTTACAAAAGGAAAAAAAAAAACAAACAAAAAAAACCCAACCAAACAACAAAAGAAAGATAGAACATTCAGATCAAACAGATCATTCCTTGGGCACAGGGCACAGCCAATTCATTACTGATTCCACCCCTGAACAACCTGATCCACATGCAAGTGAGCCCTGCTCCAAGCAGAAGGACTGAGAAGATTTCCAGTCCTTTCCAGCCCCAACTCCCTTGTGACGCCACAAATTCACCTCCACTTTGCACCAACAGGTTCAAAAAGGGATCAGACAAATCCCGGGGACTGAGTTCAACACCTGCCTGGACCCAAAAGTCCAACCTCACCTTTAGGACCCCCCAAATCCCTGACTGCCCAGGGCTCCCCTGGCCTAGTGCGGCTTTCCTGGAGCATCCCCACTGAGGCCAGTGTGGGTGCACGGGGTCCAGCCAGGAGCCTCGGCTGCTCTCGAGTCTCCTAGGCTACAATCAAGGCTTGCCTTTCCCTTTATTAAACAGAAACCCCACGTTCCCCCCAAGGACTCTGGGAGCATCCAGGGATGGGGCTGCAGGAGCTGCCGTTTCCCAGGCGTTTAACATTCACCAGGGGTGTTTGCGCCGACGTGCCGACGCGGCAAATTCTCATTAGGAGGCGGCCAATATCCTGTGGAGCTTCCCGGCGCTCCGGTGGCCATAAAAATCGCTCGGCTGTATAAAAGCTAAACAGAGTAAACTCACTTGGACACAGGGAGCAGCTGCTTCGGAGCAGCTCGGCAAACAGAGATCGGCGGGAGCGCACCGGGCGCTGCCGGCAGGGAGATAGCGCTCTCCTGCCCCGCTTATTTCTCGCCTTATCTTTTATTTCCCTCACCCTCACGCAGGGTTTTGCATAAATATCATCTGCGTGTGTTGTCAAGTTGTCGGGATGGGGTTGAGGGTTTGGTTTTTTTTTTGTTTTTTTTTTCCTCTCAGCAGCATCTCCACAATGGGAAGCAGCTGCTGTGGCTAACGGGCTGCTCCGGAGCAAAAGCTGCACTCACATGGAGATATCTCAGAAGAATCATCCTTCATACATAGCTCCGTGCACTAGAGAGCACTATAACATGTGTTTCCATGAAGTTTGTTAACTACTCGCCTAAACAAGCGTGCTGGAAATGCCAGAGGAATATGCTCTGGAATGAATGGAAATACTCATCTGAAAAGACATTAAATTTAAGCCATCTTTTTCCCCCCCGCCCCCTCCTCACTCCGCTGAGCTCATGTTGCTGCTCTCTCCTAGTGTGTGCTCTCAGGATGGGGTTTCGGGAGAAACAAATGTTTGGGGTATGCTTTGCAGCCTCGTGGCACTTGAGACAGGGATGAGAAAACAGATGATGGTACATGGGGGACATTTCATGCCACCAGTGGTCTGCGTACGCAGAGTCAGAGCCAGTCTAGCAGCTCATCCTCCACGATCCCTGCAAGAGACCTGCTCCCAAACGACATCTCACGTGTGGAAAACCAGAGCTCTGCCCTTCATGGGCCTGAGCATCAGCTTCTGGGAGGTACAGAGCATCCTAGAGGGGCTCAGTCTTCCAATAAGAGGGATAAAACCTCAGGAAAATTTTAGTATTAAGAAATCAAAATTTGCTTGAGCTTCTCTCGAGCTTTTTCCTCTTCAGCCTGAGGAAGTTCACCTTTTTAGCCAATGTTCTCTTGAAAATTCATTAATCCACCGATGCAAATCCAAACCTCTTTTATATTTCTGTGTAGTGAACACATTTCAAGGTGATTCCAGTAGCCTCCAGAAAAGGCTCTAACTGATGCCAGTAAATGACAAGACGTCTCAGATCCTGACACCAATCAGAAGGGTCAATATCCATCACTGGGGGAAGATGCTCAAAAGGCTCCAAAGTGGCCTAAAGATGCTCAGGATTGGAGCTGGTTAAGAGCTCCCCCATAAAAGTATTTTCCTTTGTTCTACTTGCTCTATTTTATACTTGCTCTATTTATTTTATTTTTATACATACATAGGTGTGTATACATATACATGTACACATACATGTGTACATTAGGTATTTTTTTCTGAAAAATCTTAGCTTTACACAGAGATTTTTAAATTCAGCCATGAGCCTAAGTTCAAGTCACACTGCAGTGCTGTGCCCAGGGATGCTGAGCCATCTGGCAAAGAGGGACTCGGGTGCTTTGCTCTATCCAGCCAAAGCCCTGGCTGCGTGCCATCTCACCACAATGTTTTTCTGGAGCTTTTTGATCTTAAAAACCATGTATTTTCTTTTTTTTTTTTTTTTTTCCCTTAACCATTTGAATTTTCACACCAAGGAGCGCTGAGGCACCGGAATGTCCTTCCAGGCAAGAACTATTGATGCTCTTTCCCACACAACCCTCACATCCCACAGCACCCACATCCCTCCCAGTGTATTCTCATCACCAGAGAAGGCTGAGCAGGGACGTGGCAGCAAAGAGCAGAGACCCCTACAAGAGGAGACAAGGGTGCAGGGACATCCCTGTCCCCTGTGCCACCACTGGGTTTATGCTGCAGGGGTACAGGGACAGTGCCCAGCTTGCCAGGCTACCTGAGACAGGTCCCAGTGCTGTCAAGGCAGCAGGATGAGCTTTTGATGAATGAGATGGCAAAAGCAAACATGCTTTCTCTAGGAAACAGGTTCCTGCCACTCGTCTGCTCAGGGTTATCGCAGCATCAGGGGCAGCAGCCCTTCCCAGCAGCCTCCGTCGGCCGTGGAGGCAGGATATTACTTTGTTGCTTATTCATTTTATTGCTTCTCCTTTCTAAATATTTGCTTGGCAGGGGAAGGATTCCCTTTACACCGTATCTGTTCTTACAGGTCAATTGAATTTCTGGCGCTCTCGATCCCTCTTTCCCTCCAATTGCATTTGCAAAACAAATATTGATTGTACCAATTAGCTGCGAACCCCTCGCAGAAGATATCCCAACGCCTTCATTTGGGAAAAGGCTCTCCCAGCAAGTGGATGTGCCAGCAGGATGGGAGCCCACTGCCAGAGTGGCAATGCCACAAATTCCACCCCCAGCAGCCAGAAACGTGTCCAGGTAGGAGGTTAGACCTGACCAACTGACAGGTTCTTGCCAAATCGCATCCTTTAAATGAAAAAATTAAAAATAAAGGTTTTCCCTCAAAACGTCTTTAGGGTTTGCCTGTGCAGTGCTGGGCTTTCCTAAGCTGCCCCACCAAAAGCAACAGGCACATCCAGCCCAAGCACTTTGCCACACTTCATCACACTGATTTCACTGCTCTGGGTTTTACCTGAGACTTCCTTCAAAGGTTTTGTGAAAATCTACAACTGCCGCAGGGAGAAAGACACCTTGGTGGATAAAACAGCGTTAAAAACGTGCTGGGTTTTACTCTGATGAAACCTAAACAAATGCAAAGAGAACAAATGAGATGACTGGATTGCACAGCCACGGTGGGGATCCTTCACCCTCACACGCAGAGCCACCAGCCTTTGGTGACTCTCATCTTCTGCCAGCTGCCACAGGGACAGGGGTCCGGCTGGGATGGCCATGCCAGCCCTGGTGTCACTCCAGCAGGAGCTGTGACACAGCCCCACGGCTCCAAACCCACCGGTGGCCACTTGCAAAGCGTTCAGAGCACACTGTTAAATGTGTCCTGCCTGTGTCAAAAGTCACAGCCCAAGGCAAAGGCGCGGGGGGTGCAGGCTGATGGATGAGCTGATGGATGAGCCACGGAGGTGGGACATGGAGCAGCAGGAGAGGGGATCACCCTGTCGCAGCAGTGCAGGAGAGATGCTGGGCACAGCCAGCCACTGGTCCATCCCAGTGAGAATTCCCAGGCTGCCAGGGATGCCCAGATTCGAAAAAGCCTCTTTTCCCAGGTGCCACCCTCAAAACAGTGCTGCAAATCCCAGAAAGCAGGAAAAGTTCACATTCCCCTCCACATCCCCTGCAGCCCAGGGAAGACAGACTGCCCAGCCAGCCCCGGAGTGCAGGACTGACCCAGCACCAGGGAGAAATGCTCTTTCTCCCCCAAACGGGGATACTTTTTACTCCCCATTTCCCTGAGTCACAGCTGGGTGAGTTCAGGCTCCCACAGAAGCGCTGGGGTAAAATGAGACAAGAAGACAGAGCAGGGCCCCCCCATAGCCAGGCCAGGGCACGGGTCCTGGTACCCACAGGGGGTCAGCAGGCTGGGCTAAGGCCAGGACGGAGCTGTGGATGTAGAAGATGCTGACACAGAAATACGAGCCAGTCCCATCGATGACAGCATGCACACATCCAGCATCCCGGGGTGGAGGGTGGGAAGCAGATGCCTGGTTAGAGAAAGGAGGGACCAGCCACAAACCACTCATGCTCCTCTGCAGCTTGGAAAAGCATGAGGCTGTTTGGCTCCGTGTTTTGGGGCCAGGCCCATCTCTCCAGTTCAAAGCAGCAGAACTGAGCCTGAAGTCTCATTGAGTCGGCCTGCCTGGAGCTGGATCTGCCACCAGGCTGTTTCATCCCAACATGAAGCCAATGTTCCCCTCTGTGGCTAGAAAGGAACTCGGGGCCAGAGAGAGGAAGCAGCCGCCAGTGCTGCCAGCTCCCAGCATTTCACCTGAAATGGGTGACAGCAGGTGCTGGAGGCCCTCTGCCCCCATCTTTTCACTTTTCCCCTGATATCATCTCCCATTTTAAACTGATCTCCCTTGGTTGCACCAGGAATGGGAGCTCTCAGGCTGGCCAAGCCCCACCAGCTTGGAAACAACAACTCAAAGGCAAAAAGCTTGGTATTTACCCTCAATCCATGTCAAATGACACGATGGGCAAACCAAGGTCAGGAGCAGTAATTTGTTTTGCCAGCCCGTCTCCCGGGCGCGCAGAGCAGAGGCAGCCTGAATCCCCCACCCTTGCGCCAAGCAACACGTGTGCCCCATTCCCTCCCGGTGGCATCCCTAAGAAGACGTCACCGTGCCACCTCCCAGCCTTGCTGAACCCTCTGAAGGTCAGCACCCAAGGCATGTCCACCACATATGGTTATTAGTTCTCCGTGGGTCCATCCGTCCCTCCACTACAGCTGGGTGAACAATTCACAGCGCATAAATTTATCTAGCAGATCTCAGCCCACGTGCTGTTTGCTAACAGTCTGCAGAGAGGCTATATTTTATCCCTTTGGGTTTCTTGGCCAGCATTCAAGCTCCTGACCCTGATTTATTCGCAATCGGTCAAGAGCCACATTTCATCTCCATAGGCCACGTCTGCACAGAGCTATTCGGAGCACGTGGCACCATGTCCCACAGCAGAGGCAGGACACCTCGCCACAAGGCAGCCCCAGCTCTCTGCAGCACCTCCAAGAGGTAACCAGGGGGTTTTGTGTTCAAAAATAGGCTCTGCGGGGGCAAACCTTGCCTGCTGAGAACAGCGTGGCCGGAACAAACTGCGCCTCTCGTGCGCACGAAGGCGATGAGAGCTCCAGATGCCGGCCCGGGCTGGCTCCCCGCCTGCCCTCATCCCATCTCCCCATCTCCTGGCCTACCTCTCTGCCTATTTATAGGCATGGGAGACCTTTGCACAGTGCCCGAGCAGCCAGGGGGTTGAGTGTATAGGCGGGATGGCAAATGCCAGCCTTCAACTTTACAAAATCCTTTCCCTTCCGCAAGGGAGCTGCCATGGAGAGCCAGTCATGACCCTGCCTTTGAGGCTTGGGACCAGCTAGGAAGCGTTTCTCAGAGCTGCACCCACAACCAGCGTGGCCCTGGGGGGTTTATAAAGCACCCTGGGCTGGGTCTCAGCGAGTCTTTGCTAGGGGAGAAACCTCATGCACACACGTGGGCATTCCTCTGTGGAACCAAACGAAAAGCTGATGGGAGAGAGGCTCAGAGGAATCCGCAGGATTCGGGGAAAAACGGTGAAGCATCAGGGTTAGTACTGTGAAGGATCAGGGTTAGCATCAGCCCTATCTGACATCTTCATTGGCAATTGCAATTAGGGACTAATTACCATGTTAATAACATTCGTAGAAGATAATAAACTGGAGAGGATGGAAGGCAGCAAAGCAATCTGAAGGGGACCCTGGAGAGATAAAAAAAAAAAAAATAACAAAGGAAATTCAGCTTGGAAAAATGCAGCTTCTGCAGTTCAGGGAAAAAAACATCCGGAGCAGATGCTGCGGGAGGAGGAGGAGGAGGAGGAAGGCGGGAGCAGGGAAGCAGAAAGAGGCTCGGTGTGGGAGCACAAGGGAAGGCAGCCCCCTGCTTCCCCGTGAGCCAGGTCCTGGGGCAGGAGCAGGGCAGCCTGCATGGCTTCAGCAGGCAGTGGGAGAAGGAGCAGCACCTCACGGTGGCGGAGCATCCTGCTGGGGTGGGCTTTCCTTGTAGGAAAAAATAATGTTCTGAGTAGAACCACTCAATGAAGCTTGGCTTCGCCCGGAGCCTTTCCCCCTCACACACATTGCACAGACATTTCCCTCCTGGCTCCCAGGTGCACTGGCCACACATCTTGGGGAAGGTGAGAGGTGGCAGAGCTGTCACCTTCCCCCTGGGTGGGCAAGGCAGGGGGACAGCAGTCAGTGTGTGGAGCGTTCATGCTACAAAAGGAGAGCCCCCACGCCCCAGCTGGGCTTGGAAGCAATTCCTCTTCTCTGCAGAGCTCACAGTGCCTCCTGCTCTCAGTGCACAGCCTCTCCTGGCCAGCACGATGTGCCAGATGCCCCTGTTCCCTGTCAGGCTGAAGCCTCCCTTGTCTCCTCTGCCCCAAAAGCCCCGGGATCTGCTAGTGGAATCTGCCCCGTGACTGTCTGATGGGACATGGGGCACAGGGTGGGCCCTGAGGGTGGGACACCTTGGTGATTCCAGTCCTGGCTACACTTAATAGTGAAATGGATAGAACTGTTTTCTTGTAAGAAAATCCTGTAATTACTCAAATGACCAAAATGAGGTAACCAGAGCGCCTTTCTTACAGGGATCCTCCCAGACCTGCACCCCCTGGCACAAACCACGTGGGAGCAAAACCAGGCAGGATGCAAGCACTCACAGTCGGGAGGGTGGAGGGGTGGCAGCCTCTCTCACTGCTCTGGGTGTCCCAAGAGACACAAAGAACACTGCATGAAGCACTATTCCAGCAACAATCTCCACCTCTCCATTCCCATGGCCCATCCCCGAGATGCAGAGGGTGAAGAGGAGAGCTCAGACAGGCTCTCCTGATCTTTGCAGCTCTGCTGCACCAACAGCTCCTTGTGCCAAACAAAAAGCAGCAGCCAGCAGGACTGCAGGAAAGGGCTGGGCCCATTAAAACCCCCTTCATCCTGAGACACAACTGCTCCATTGCCTCTCAGCTGGAGCGCTACACCACCAAACTCCCCAGCTGGGCATCCTTGGGAGTGCCTGTCTCCTCTCCCAGTGCCTGATAATCCAGGCAGACCAACCAGGACCTGAGTCACTGTCACTTGTCCCCAGCACCTGGCGACAAGGAAGGTCACACCAGTCGTGTCATGGTGTCTCCTCCGAACAGCTGCTGTCACCCTGGATGTCTGAGCACTCCAGCCCTCCCCAGGAGCCCTTGGAGGGTTTACAAGTACAACCAGTTCAAAGGAAAGCCCAAATTCTAACCCACCAGGACCAGTGCTTCAGCATGCAAGAGCTCTGGGCTGTGCAGCTGCCCCACGTCGGGAAGGGGCAAAAGTTTTATTGCCCAAAGGGGAACTGAAGTGGTTCCTGATGCTTGAGCACTTGGAGGGAGGCAGGGAGGAGGGGAGAAGCTTTTCCATGATTTGTGGGCTGTTCTCAGGCTGTCCCTGCTGCCAGGTCTTGGGCAATTTGATGACTTTTGTTGCAAACTGGAAGAACAGGAGACATATGTGAAGGAGGAAACTTGCATTCCTCTCGCCTAAGAAATCCCTTCTCACTTTCCCCCAAATCACACATACACCCAATCCCAGGCTCTCCGGGCTGGCTTGGACACCAGCTCCCCTCCCACACCCAGATGACCTACTCATCCAGAAATGGCCAGGGCCTGCGGCTGGGGCGTTATCCTCTTCTCCTTCCCTTCCCATGTCCTGCCTGCACAGCCCTGCTGACAGCCAGGGCAGGCAGGGGAACCCTTCACCTTCCACTGCTGAGCCAAGCAATGGAAAACACCAGATAAAGACAGCCTCTCCCAGCAGCATCAGTGCAAAGGGAGCCCCAAGCCCCCAAAACTCACCCCAGCCCCTCCACAAGCTGCATGCCAAGCACCTCCACACCTCCTCCTCCTCCAGAAATGTCTCCAGTGGCTTGCAAACATGGATGTTGTATTTCTCTGTCCCTGTTCCCAGAAAAAAATCCACACCTGGCACTCTCTGCCTCTGGGAATGGTGATCCTCAAAACCAGGCAGGGATGTGACTCACTGGGTGGTTGGACACAGCAATGGACGTGGCCACCCTGCCTTGATTTCTACAGCACCTCCCCTCCTCAGGTGACTCCTCTGTCCCTGGAAGTCCTCTGTGGGATGCAGAGGTGGGAAAGGACTCACACAAAGCTGAAACACAGCAGTGACATCACCACCTCAGGCCACGGGGCCGTGTCCGTGCAGGCAGAAAGCCAAAGCCAGCCTCAGTCCCCGTGAAAGCCTGCAGGGAAGGGAAGGGAATGCACCAGGAGGAAAACCACCTGAGCATGGACAGGGCCCAGATCAAAGCCACACTGAGCCCTCGGGTAGGGAACTAGCTGCTGACAGATCCTGCCTGCAGGTCTCCACAGAGTGTTACCTCTGAAGCCTAACCTTGGTGGGCTGATGCCTCCTGGGGTGGCGAATCCCTTTCTGTGCCAGCATGGAAAGGTCCCTCCAAACCACCTCCTGAGAGGGAGAAAGGAAGGGACTGCTTTCAAAACAAGCATCACAAGGTAATTCCCACCTCTAACTACGAATCAGAGAAAGCATCTATGCTTTGGAGGCTGATTAAAACCTGCCTCCAGAAGAAAACCCAGTCCCCCAGGGCCAGCCATGTCACCCTGGGGAGCTTCTCAGTGGTGAAAAGGTGAAGCTGGAACCTCACAGGAAAACTGTGGGGAAAAGCCCAGCAGAGCTGGGTTAAGCAAGACCCTGCAATCTGGCCACGGGGCGTTTGCCTCTGCAATCTTGGCTTTGCAATGGCTTCACAGGTCCATTTAACAAAGCAAGACAGAAAATTGGACACCAGCGTCTGCTCAGTGCAGGGAGAGCCACCCTGCTCCAAGCCCATCTTGCAGGGGCCTCCTGAATTTCTTTTCCCCCCTTTTAAATGGAGAATAAAGACAAAGCCCAAGCTCAGACCCAGATCAAACACAACCTCACACGTGCTCAAGAAGGAAGACCAGCAGTAGAAGTGGAGCACGGTCCTCTCACATGGACTTTTCCATCCCCATTTCCACACCCAGCTGAACACGGGGCTTCCCGGCTGGGGTGGGACTCTTCTGGGTTAAGAGGAGAAAAAGCTCCGGGGTGGATCCTGCCATTTCCTATTCCAGGAAGGCCAGAACCCCTTTGAACTCCGTCCTTCTGCTGGAGAGAGTGAAGTGCAAAAACACACACCCCGGTGCTGATTTAGACTCACACCTTCCCCAGTGTCAAGCGCTGGCATCCTGAAAACATCACTGACCTGTCTGTGTGCCAGGCAATTCCCACTTGATGGACAAGTGGGATGGATCTGCTACAGCAACGTTCACAGGCAGACAAATATCAGCCACTAGATTTGGTCTTTCAAGCCCCAGTGCCTTGCCCCAGGCAGCCAGCAAGACTTTTATTAGGACTCGAGGCAGCCTGGCCTCTGACTGCTTTCCCTGCAAGCACTGCCCCATGGAAGGATGTGTAATCCCCACCACGGTACCCTCATTGCATAGATAGTGGATTTGGGAAATACTTTTTTTTTTTTTGCTGCAGGCAAAACAGCTCCTTTCCCACACCTGCCCTTTCAAATGAGAGCGGTTTAACACTGTTTGCAGAGCTAAAAAAAAAAAAAAACCCAAACCATCGGCATCCCTAAAACTGGCCCAGCCCCATCCCTCCGGTGCGGGGCGGGCTGAGGAAGAGCAAAGCAGAGGAGGTAGCAAGGAAATGAAAGGCGTTGCTGGAGGGGGGAGGCAGCAAACAGCCCCACGTGCCAGCAGCTCCCTGTGAAATAGCTCAGCAGCCCAGTCCCCGAGCTGGGGAGCTGGCAAGGAGGAGCTGGCCCCCCCCAGAAATCTGCAAACAGCTCCAGAACAGCTCCTGGCAGGAGAGGAAGGGTGGAGGTGCATTATACACCAGGGCAGGTTGTGAAAGCCAGATAGGCACTGTCTCCCTTGCTCTAACAGTTAAACATCTTCGTGAAGCATCTCCCTGAGCTGGGCTGAGCTCAGCAGAGGCACAGGACCACCCAAGACACTCCCACAAAAGGCTGCAAGGCACCCCAGTGCTGCTGCAATGGGGGCTGGCAGCCTTGGGCATCCTCGACCCGGCACCACCAGCCCCAGCCCGGGCTGCTCCTCCAGGAACCCCTGTGGCTTTACAGCACACCTTAGGATGTAACAGGGCCCCATTTTTGTCCCCGGTGTCACATGTGAAACAAACCCTCCGATAATCTCATTTTCCAGGTTGTAAACTCACTCATCAGTGGACAAGGACATGTGGGGGCCTCCCCTCACCACGCTGCTCTGATGATCTCAAGGCCCTCGATGGGGAATCGTGCCCGGTTTCTGCAAACTATGATCTAACCTAATTCCCTCCATCCCATTACTTCAGAATTTACAACACACAACCTCCCCTGAAAATGGTTTCTGGTAAATTCTTTGAAAGCTCTTCTGGTCCTCACATCATCGTCAGGGTCAGCCAGGCATTAATGGCAAAGCATTTGCGTGCCAGGTAACTCGTTCCCCAGCAAGAGAGTTTGCTTATGCTTTTTAAATTCAGGAAGCAATTAATAGTTGCCACAAAAGCAACCAGTGCTTGTCTTGGGCGAGGGCCATAAAGGCCTGACCTGCCCTGGGGAATTCCGATGCCTCCATCTCAGCAGGCACCTTCCAGGAGCGTGGTGGTTGCAGAGGTAAATCCTTAATGGTGGGTACCTGATGCTGGGAAATCCTCATGCTCCCTCTAAGCTGAAGAGCTGTGACTCCAGCCTCCTGAGCCAGCTCGAGGGGACCACTTCAGGGAACAGCACTGCCAGCATCAAAGTCAAACAAACACAAGACCCCAGCATCTTCTGGCTTTTTTCTCTCTAGGCAATGACTTCACTGAACTCCCTAACTTTGGAACTTGCAGCTTCAAAAGCCGTAAGGTCACAGATAATGCTGTGGATGAAGCCAGGATCCCAGCAGAACCCATGGATATGATAGAAAGGTGGAAAACTTTGGTCCCTGGAGCTCAGCATCCTCTGCTCACACCAAAAACCCAGTCCCTGGAGTCAAACAAAGTCTATTGACACAAAAAAAAATGCTCCCCAGAGCTCAGCATTCTCTGATCACGCTGAAAACCCAGTCCCTGGAGCCCAGCATCTTCCACTTACACCAAAAACCCTGCTCCCCAGATCCCAGCAAGCTCCACTCACACACAAAAAAAACCCCAAACCCTGCTCCCCAGATCCTAGCAAGCTCCACTCACACACAAAAAACCCCCAAACCCTGCTCCCCAGATCCCAGCAAGCTCCACTCACACACAAAAAACCCCCAAACCCTGCTCCCCAGATCCCAGCAAGCTCCACTCACACACAGAAAAACCCCCAAACCCTGCTCCCCAGATCCCAGCAAGCTCCACTCACACACAAAAAACCCCCAAACCCTGCTCCCCAGATCCCAGCAAGCTCCACTCACACACAAAAAAAACCCCAAACCCTGCTCCCCAGATCCTAGCAAGCTCCACTCACACACAAAAAACCCCCAAACCCTGCTCCCCAGATCCCAGCAAGCTCCACTCACACACAAAAAACCCCCAAACCCTGCTCCCCAGATCCCAGCAAGCTCCACTCACACACAGAAAAACCCCAAACCCTGCTCCCCAGATCCCAGCAAGCTCCACTCACACACAAAAAAACCCCAAACCCTGCTCCCCAGATCCCAGCAAGCTCCACTCACACACAAAAAAACCCCAAACCCTGCTCCCCAGATCCCAGCAAGCTCCACTCACACACAAAAAAACCCCAAACCCTGCTCCCCAGATCCCAGCATGTTCCACTGACACCAAAAAATCCATCCCTTGAGCTCAGCATCTTCCACTCACGCTGAACAACAGCAACACCTGGAAAGCAGAGTCAGAGGCATGCACACCACAGTGCTTCCTCCCTCCTGACCAGCACAGCTGTCTCTCAGAGAGAAGATCCACTCGCTGCCTCCCACTAAAAACATCAGCCGGCTGTGGAGATCCCCAGGTTTTAGGAGACATCCCTTTCCAAGCTGGCCCCCTCACAACCATCAGAAAACAATGATTTCCAGGCTCACCCCTCTGCACTAGACTTCAACCAGCTGCAGACAGGTCCGTGCATATCCTCTTCCTAATCCTTCATGCACAATCCCTAGACAGTCCCTGGCTTTTATTATTTTCTGGCAGGAGAGAGCACCACGTTAACCCCCGTGAGCAGGCTGCAGCCTGAGCATCTCTCAGCACATCCCAGCTTGGGTCCAAATTATAAATGAAACGTTTGTGTAACAAGAGAACTGGTGAGGGCCAATTGCCCATTAATATTTGAAACCTTTAATTCTTATTTAACAGCCTGTCCGAACAGTCCCTTCTAATTCCTCAATACAATGATGGGCCTCAAACATTTATTTATTGATAAAGACCATGGGAGGCTCTTCCCATTGGGATGGATGTGCTCTTCCTGCGGGGATTAGAAAGTCACGGGACAGAGCAGGCAGGAGCATCACTGATTATTCATCATGACACAGACCCTGCACTCCTCACCTCTGCCAGACCCTTCTCTACTCAGCAGTTCCCTCGGCTTCAGGGACACAAGATAAATTCCTTACTGGGACATGTTTTAAGGCAAGGAGAACGAGGGAGTATTGTCTTTAAGTATCCTGGAAGGTCCCGTCCTTGGCATGATGCTGCAGAACTCTCAGGGAACAGAGCTCCACCTGCCCAAGTTCTGGCTGAGGGCAGTGGCTTTCAGGTGTGGGGACAGCGTGTTGGGGGCACAGGAGTTATGGGCAGGGTTGGTATTCCAGGAGCACATCCTGCAAGGAGACATCCTGAGATGTGGGCTGCAGCCTCTCCAAATGGGAGAAAACGGCCTGAGCTCCCAAGGTGCTGGAGGCTTTGCCCCAGAAGAGAGCAGAGCCTGGTGAGAGGCACAGAAGCCAGCAAGGGCAGCAGCCTCACCAGATGGGGGAAAACAGCCTCCAGCTCCAAACCTGAGCTCCTGAGGGGACAGAGGCTTTGCTCCAGGAGGGAGCTGAGCCCACGAGAGGCACAGAAGGCAGGAAGGGCTGCAGCCAGGAGCTGCCCCAGTGGCCCCAAGCTCAGCACTGACCTTGAAGTGCAGGGCAGGCGGCTGCCACCGCCGGCATCGTATGACCCGTTACAAAACACAGCGGGCTCTGCTCAGAGGTTACACACTGCAGGACAAATTTAACACCCAGAGCGTTCCCAATCCCACTGAAAGAATTCCTGGCAGGGCTCAGTAATCGCCCACTACTGTAAGTGGCCAAGTGCCATGGCATCGGTTTGGCTCCGACACACGAGGAGGACCTGGCTCCTTACTTGTGGAGGGAGAGATGCTTCAGCTGATGGAGGACACCAGGCAAGATGATGAAACCCCCAGGAGCAGGTGGACCTTGAACCAGGGAGCAAGGGGAATGTGGAAAAGATGCTGCTCCCAAATGCTTCCACTTGTTGCAGAAAAGTATTTAAGGGCTGCAATTAAAAAGTTGCATTGGAGCCAGCCTGACTGTGCAGCTCTCCCCATGAAGTGATCCTTGGGGTGAATGATGAGAGCATCCTCACTCACAAGAACAATCAGATGGAATGAAGGCACCCTCAAAGGATGCCCAGTCCAATACCAGGGGACTTCCTGGCCCAGCCATGAGGAAGAGAGGCTCAACAGGAGGAGAACTTGTCCCTGCTGCCATCCTCCCAGCCACACACGGGCTCTCCCAGAGTCACACTGGCTGTTTTTGGAGATGGAGCACATGGATGCTGCTCCAAAGCAGAGCTGGGGAAGGTGCAGGGTGAGGGAGCCTCTCCCAGCAGCAGATCTGGTCACAGCTCAGCAGCAAGCCAGACCCTGCCACTCCCTCCTCCTCCTCCTCCTCCTCTCCTTCCCTCTCCTTCGCCCAGCCCCAGCCCTGCACTTCTGGAGCAGCAAGAGTCAGCCCTGCCGATGCTGCTGAAGGGCCCTGAGCCAACCCCGGCTGTAACCTCAGGATAAAAACATCAGCTCGGAAACACAGCAACGGGAAAAACAGACAGGCAGCCACGTGTGAGCACATGAGGACTCCTGAACCAGGGGAGCTCCCACTCTAGCACTGAGGTTTGCAGCAATGAGCAATTTGGACTCTTGATTCCAGGAGAAGAGGGATCCTGGGTTTGGTGTTTCCTTCCAGCCCTCGGGAACACAAAACCAGGACCTGCTGCTCCTATCTGAGTTTGGCCTCAGCCCTACACCCAGTGCCCACCCCGGTCCTGGCCAGGTGTTGCTGGTGAGGCAGGTGAGGATGCTGGGACCAGGTCAGGTGGGGTTTTGGGTGCTCCCAGCAGCTGATGATGAGAAAAGCCCAGGTTGGAAGCACCAGCATGGAGGCAATGCAGCAGTGGTAAGATGACAGAAAATGTCGTTGGGCCAGCAGCTATTTTTATCTGCAAGGACCAACACTTAATACTCTCCTATCTCCCACAAAATGTCACTTGAGCTCCAGCAGAAAGTTTACACCACTTGCAGACAAGGGCTGAAACCCGAGCATGTAATCCCTGCTCCAGTCAAAAGTTTTAGTGGGATTCGCAGCGTCTGGAGAGGGGAAGCTGAGAAAAAAAACAAAAAACCCTTCCCCTGAGAAATGGTGGCTGAGGCAGCAGAGGGACAGGACAGGCAGGTCCCCTTCTGGCACCATGTATTCCCCTGCAGAGTCACCTGCCATATCTGCAGGGCACAAGGGATTTTGTGAGCCCTGGAGCTACCCTTGTGGCCTCCTCACCAGCTCAACCAGAATTTGAGTACCCTGAAAGGGTCTTCAGCAGAAGGGGGAACAGGGAAAGCAAGGCATTCACCACCCCACTCTCTAAACACCCCAGCCCCAAGGGAGATGAAGGGCTGGGAGGAGTGGGGTGGGTCAGGCAGAGCCCACAGGAGGGTTTTGCAGATGGTCCTCACCAAGATATCATCCTTGGCAATTCCCCACTCTGCACCAAGCATCTCTAATTACTTCAAACACTCCCCCCTCTCCGCTCCCACCTCCTTCCCTCTCACCCCAAAGGCCAGACCCTGACGTGCCTGGGGTGTAAGGAAAGGAGGCTTCCCTCACTTAATAAAGCCAAGGTAGAGCAATGCTGTTATTAACAGCAGCCTGCCCACGGCAGGAATATTGCAGCAGCAATCCCAGGGGAGCACCTCGGCACTGCCCTGACAGCAGAGGCAATAAGGCAGCCCCAGCGCTGCCCTGTGATATTGCAGTGAGTGCAAACACCAGGGGGTCCTCCCAGATCCCCCCTTGCATCACAAGCAGGGCTTAGTATTAGGGATGAATGGATACCTGGTCAGGCATGAACAGCTGTGATTTGGGACAGCACCCTCCAGAGGGCTCTTCCAAGAGGGGCAAAAGAACAGGGTTAAAAAGAGCTCCAGGCGTGGCAAAACATGGTGCAGCACAGAGGTGCTCAGAAAATTAGGGTACCGTGCTAAGGGCTTCCGTGGAAACTCACAGGAGGTGAATTTTCCCAGGGATAAAAGGCACAAGCTCATGTGTGTCTTGGAGCTGCCCCCAGGAGGGTTTTTTTCACATCACGCTGTCTGTTTTTAAAATTAAAAAGACTGGGCAAAGCATTCAGGATGGAGGTACAGGCAAGGAGAGGAGCCAGCAGAGGATAGGGATGGGTGAACCCTGCTGGGCTCTACAGCCCCTGGAAATGCTGCAGGATGCTGAGGAAAGGGGAATGGCCATGGCTTCCCAGAGGGACACACAGCACCTTGGAGGAATCAGCTAATAGACATTGACAAGGAAAACCCGCTCCACTAGCCCCAAAAATCTTCTCTTACAGCAAGGAGTGGGGTAAGAAACCCTGGGGAATACACTGGAGAGGCAAAACTCACATTCCTGAGATGGCCAAGAAGTGATCACATCTATCTCCCTCCATCTCCAATTCCTAAGATCCATTTCTGAAGCATCACCAGCCAAGAAACTTTGGTTGATTGGACGTGGTTAAAGCGAAAAACGCACGCAGAAAACCTTATAGCTGGAACTTAAATAGTCTCCACAAACATCTTGCATATTTTCAAGGACACTAAGGAAATTCACATTTTTCCCCCCGTATTTTAGACTTAAAAAATGCCTCAAGGGAAAAAGTTATTTAGAACTACTTAGGAAATACAAAGGGAAAAAAAGCCTGTAATTATTTCTCTGCCAAGGGCTTGTCAGTTTGAAAATCCCCGCTCTTGAACCACTAATCCTCATGGAAAAAAAAATGCAGCTTCGGCAAGATGCGTCGTTGGTTGACTTTTGCTGCACTTTTCTGGCACAAGAGAACTAAAGGGAAAGGCGTAGATTTGGGTGTTGTTTCATAAGCACCTCTCACCCACAATGTGCCTGATACACGTCCTTGGCTGACAAAGGAGACCTGCAAAGCATCACCCCAAAATGAGGCTGCTCTGCCTGAGAATGGTGCTCTGCAGGCATCAGGCTGGGGAGGGAAGGATCATGGCTGATGCTTGGAGACAGAAGTGCCAAAACAGGCAAAAATAAATCAGTTCAAGGTGGGGGTATACTTACTTTAAAAGCCAAGGATTCAGGGAGTTCCTGGGATGTTTTGTTATGTGGTTGGAAATAGCATAAAGACATTATTGGCAGGGAAACTGCACTTCCTCTGGAGGATGGGGATGGGCCATCCCAGCAGAGCTGGGATTTGGGCCTCTGGTTTAGCAGCCAGATTCATCACTTCACGTCCTCCTGCATCAGTGCCTCTGAACCTGGCTGGCCACGGAGAAACAAAACAAAGCCACGGAACTTGTTGTGTCCCACACACCGGCATCCCAACAATCCTCCCCAGCCTGGAGCATCTCCCACAGGAGATGGCTGAGCCATCCAAGTCCTGCTGCATGCCAGCACCTGCACCACCTGGGTTTGGGGCTGCACAGGGCATCTTGGCACAGCAAGGGCCAGAAAAAACTTTGTCCCTGTCATGGGCAGCTTTCCCGCTGCCAAGGATAAACATCTCACACGGAGCTACATTCACCACCCAGGGCCCTTCACTCATCCTCATCCATCTCTGATGTCTCCCTTCATTACTTTCTCCTGACCCATCTCCACAACAGCCTCTCCCATCAACGTGGGGTTTAAATGTCCTTGAGGTAATGCATGCAGGAAGCCTCCCCTCCTTTCTGCTTAACCCTCCTTCCCAGATCCAGAGCTGAAACAAGCTCAGACTCAAGAGCCCGACCTGCAAGATTTTAAGCTTCATTAAACTTTTACGCCAGTCCACTGAGGTTGCTCTCTCAGCCTCTCGTAATTGCAGGTGCAGAGGGAAGGAGCAGCACCCACCTGAGCAGGCAGCAAGAAGTTTCAGACACTTAATGATTTGCTAACCAAGCTCCCACACATGCAGCGCCGTTTAAAAGGATCTGCTCCATACCACTCCTGCGAGCTGCTGGGCAGAGGGGATGCCAAGATATAAATCATTCAGGATTTCAGTTCCCCACCACCAACCCAGCTGGTCACCCCTGTGGCACAGGTGAGACTCCAGGCACAAAAGCCTGAGCCATCCCACCACCCCAGAGGCCACCAACACCCAAGCCAAGAGGATGGCTGGGTTCAAGGACACTGCTCAGGTGAGCAACATCTTGCTCTCCTTGCAGCCCAAACCTGGAGTTCAGCATTTCCCTGGGGCAATTCAGACCTTGGCTTGGCTGAATCCTGTGTGAGCCTCTTCCTCGCCTTCAGCCCTTGCAGGAACCTACAGAACGTGGTCTGTAAGGGGAAAGGAGGCTGTCATCCCCTCCTCAGCACCCAGCAGAGGGCTGGGGTCCTACACACCTGACAGCAGAGCACAGCTGGCATTCCCTCCTCTCCTGCTGACTCTCCAAGAGCAGAAATGGAAAAGATGCCCAGAGAAGGTGCCCCAGTAGCATGGTGGAGGGCAGTTCCAACGTAGGCTCAACACAGAAATCATCAGGCAGGAGTTTTGGGGTTGTTCCTCAACAAACTCCCGCCTCCACTAGTAGCACCCATGAATTTATTCATCTCAGTCACCCCTGTGGAGGCCACTGCAAACATGTGACATTGCCCTCCTCCCATTTAAATAAATCACTGCAGGGGTTAATAACCCTTTTCAGAGCTAAGATGCAGTTTTCCAGAATTAAAGGCTTAACAGGGCCAGCAAATTCCAAGTAGAAATTTTGCCAACAAAAGCATCCCTATGATTTTACAATGGCAGGGGTTGGAGGCAAGAAATGCCAACACTGACTCTTTCAAATAAAAAAAAAACTGCTGCAGCTGAAAACTGCCTTCAGGCCCCCTAACCTGTTTCTCTCTCCTTTCCAAATTTTTCAAGCCAAAAGCTTCCCTGAGTGATCAGCAGCAAAGAGAAAATTCCCACCATTCTCTTCCTGGTCAGCCACCTTGGGCAATGCTGTGCAGTGAAAAATCAACGTATAGCATGGCCCCACTGGCCCCAGGCAGGAAGGAAGGAGTCCTAGGACACACAGGCTCCAGGTCCATCCAAGGATCTCTGAAGCACAACATCAGAGGAGAGGATGCACCTCCCAAAGAGATCAATTGCATCCAAACAATGGATTCTGCAGGAATCGCCCTCGCCTCTTATGCTTTCAAGACCCCACTTTGCTCCCTTACAGGGCAGGGAACCTTGCCCAGAGGGATTTCAGGGGCTCTCCACCCCACTGGGATGGTGGTTGTCATTCCAGAGGAACAGGGGAGGGGGATTTTGCACGGCGGGGGCGGGGGGCAACGGGCCGGGGAGCGATGGTCCCGTGAAAAGGGATTTGTTCCGCTGTCAAGGACGGCGTTAGGAAAAGAAACCCACGAGGGAAGGAGAGGGGTGGGGAGCAGAGAGAGACAATGTAGGGACAGCAGTGGCATGGAGACAGCTCGGGAGGATCAGTGCTGAGCCCTGTGCTCACAAAGCACAAGGGCTGGCCGAGGAAGCATCCTCCAGCATCCTCTGCCCTTCCAGGCGTTGGCCCCGAGGAAGAGCAGGATGTCTCCGTGCAGGGAGAGCCACTCATCCACAGCCACGGAGCCACAGGGACCCTCCGACATCGCTGCCTGCTAGGATACAGAGGAGAGGGGCTCTCCTAATGATTTGTGCCTTCTCCTCTCAGTCTGTACCTTAATCATGCCAATTTGTGCCTGGGAGGAGCTGCAACACAAACTCAGGCTCACCTTTGGTCCAAGGTAGCTCAAGGCGGAAGGAAGACACAAAGGTGAATGTGACACAAAAATTAGGAAGATGTGGAGAGACACAGGGGATTCATATCCAGTGTTCAAACTCACCCAGCAAGATGCTGTTAGCACTTATGATGATGAAATAAGCATTTTTAAGCTAGATTTGTATTTCCAGCTCCATTTCATGGGTGACAGAGCCAACTGTCAGTTCTTTCTCTTGTGTGCAACCATGGTCCACCGTACCCAGACCAGGCACTAGTGCAGAAGACCTGACCCCAAAAACAGGATCATATTCATGGGCACTTGAAACACTCTACTAAAAACAGGTAGGTGCATGCAAGTACAGTGCAGCAGGAGGAAATAAATTATTTGCACTGAACATGACATGGATTTCACCCCTGCACTCAGAAACTCGCACGTCACCCTCCTGAAAGCTCCAACTTTTGTGGGAGAAAATCCCATTTTCAGACAGCCAGCCTACAAAACGTGGAACACCTGAAGGATCCCTAACAAACTTTAACAGAAAAATCCCAGATAAATAAGAAGACAGAGCCACCAGATAGAAAACCCCCCAAATAAAGTGAACTGGGGTACCAGCAGCCCAACACTGTGCCCTGCACAGCCCCAGCACAGCACAGCTCAGCCTGCCCCACACATTTTGCAAAAGCTTTGGCATCTGGCTGTCCGTAAATATTTGAGGTGGGAAGCCAGGAATTACAGAACCCCTCTCCTGGGCAACCAAGGTTTGACCATCTTAAAAAAAAAAAGAAAAAAAACCCTACAAAAACAAACAGCAAACCTCAAACAGAGCTGCAATGAGATGCCTGCTGGTTTCGCAGAGACATGTAAGACAACACGGGTGCATCCTTTGCCCCTGAGGGCCAACAACCCCAGGAGAAGATAACCACAGACCAGCTGGATTCTTTCTGCCAGGAAGCAGGATTCCAACCAGGATAAAAGTATTGAGGAACAAAACTAGGGGCTGTCATAGGGTTTGCCACGACAGAGAGTGCTGCTAGCCCCCCTCACCTCTCCCCTTCTGAAATCTCAAATACACAGAAATTCACATTTCTCAGGAAAACACATTTATGTTAAAAAAAAAATTAAGCTGGCTTGACCTCAGTATTTTCACCTAGTAAAATCCAAATATTTTCCCCCTACTTTAAATATCTTCCTCACTCCTGCTACAGAGGAGGTGCTTGATTGAATTACAGGCAAGGGCACAGTCCTCCAGCCCAGGCCCCATCCCTGATTCGTGTTTGCTTCTGCAGAGGGCACGAGCCAGAAGCAAGACAGCACAAAGAGACAAAGAACATCTTGAGAAGAAAAATACCCGGGACAATTCTCATTCCCACCTCCCTCCACCTTGGCTGTAGCCTCCTCTTCCTCAGACATGCTCCAGCACCGAGTACTGAGCACCTCCTTGGCTGCACACCACAAGGTCCACCAGAAGCGGGGAACTGTGAATCCAGATCCAAACTGCTGGGTTTTCCCCTTTCTCAGACAGGAGCAGGACCTGCACCTTTGTGAGCAGGAGATCAGCCCTAGACCCCAAATTCCCTTTTCTCTTGCCCCAAGGCAGAGAGCCCTTTGGGGTCCCCCTTGCCACACCCTGGGGTGAGCGTGCAGCATCAGAATCAGAAACTGCTGTGGGTTTGGGCACGTTGAGGCCACCCCACTGCTGCAAGCGGGGTTGGGGACAGCCAGCAGAGATCAGTGTCCCCGGTAGCACATGCAGCCACTGGCAAATCCTGCCCGCACGCCGGGCAGCCATCAGCACAGCTCACACCCAGCACCGCCACCCGCTCCCAAATCAGCTGGCCGTGGCCACACCAGCAGGTTCAGAGCCTGCTGGAGGGCTCCCCGAGGAAGCACAAACCAAACTGGGGGCTCTCTGAAATCCCCAGCTCGGCAAATCCCTCCCTGCACCCGGCGGCTGCGAGCAGGTGAAGAGCCGGCGAGGCGAGGGCTGGCGAGCTGGGGCAGGAGAGGACCCCAGCTGTCTCTCCAGCTGGTGGAGACAAAATTCTCATCAAAGTGAAACAAACCCCTCTTTCTTTCCCAGTCGATTTCTTTTTGGTGCCTTTGTCAGGGCTGCAAAAACCTGAAGCAATTCCCACAGCTTTAAGAGCACCACTGGGCGCTGAGCAGGGAGCGCTAGCTCGTAGAGTGGGTAAAAAAAGATTAAAAAAAATCATAGTGTGTCCAAAATAAAATGGCAGAAACCATAAGGAGTCCCAAGGATGCTCAGGTTATGGCTGTGATGGTACGGACCTGCAGTCTTCAGGATCCCACTGCCAATGGGGTGACCCCAAAGCCACCCCTGTCCCCACCACAGAGGGAGAGATGACAAGTCTATTCGACTGCCTGGCTCCCAACCTGCCAAACCTCACTCACTTCCAGGCCTTTCTATGAAACGTTAATTGTAAGACAAATCTAATTAAGGGCTGAGAGAAGGGGCAAGATGCCAAATCTCTCCTTCGCTTCCTTTGGGAAGGGGGAGCCCCACGAGTGAGAGGACAGGGCTTGGTGGAGATGGAGGCAAGACCTATTTTTCTTGCCTGGCATTTCCAGCACGGATCCCACAGCGGCCTCCGTAACGCCCCCCTCACTGCATCCCGCTGCTTCCCTGCCTTCCCACCCCCTGCCAGCACAAGAAGTTCACTCAATAACAAAAACCAAAAGAGGCGGTGCCTGGTCCCAGCCCCGCAGTACCAGCCATGGTGAGGACTCGGCTGCCCCACAGCCACACTCCTCCCAGCCCACAAGGAGTCAGCACTATTCCTCCAGGAGCTGTGGGTGAGGACAGAGAGGTGTTTGCTACAGGAGATGAGGTGCGAGGTGG